>NW_028270176.1:41969037-42569037 GCF_037043375.1 Chiloscyllium plagiosum
AGATCAGACGTGGGCAGAAATTCATCAAATTGTTTTGCCTGTTGGGTATAGAAAGGAAGTGCTGCGAATGGCACATGAGCTACCACTTGGAGATCATTTCAGGGTGAGAACAATACAGCTTGAAATACAAGTATGTTTTCAGTGGCCTGGACAACACAAAGACGTAGTTTAATTTTGCCAGACGTCTCAAACATGTCACACAGACAGTAATAAAATCTGTGACTTCAATAGCTATTCCAGCATTTCAGGAAGCTTTCACGTGTCTTGATAGATTGCGTAGCTCCCCTACCTCAAACAAAAAGTGCGAACAACAATTTTTTAACAATAATGGGTGTGTCGACTAGATGTCCCATTATTGGTGGCAATCCCATTATGCAGCATCACAGTTAAAAGAATTGTAGAAAAAAATACGTATTTTTTTTTTACTAGATGAGGACTACTAATCGAGATCCAGGCAGATCAAGGATCAAATATCATATCCGAGCTATTCAACGCAGTGATGGATAACTTGGGAATTAAGCAATTCAAATCGACCAAATTCAAACGATTTGAATTAATTTTTGGGCATGAAGTAAAGTGACCATTAACATTGATTAAGGAGAAGTTAATAAGTCAGAATTCAGAGAGCACCAATTTGGATGATGTGACAAATTTTAGGAACGATTAAATAGAGCTGGAGATTTTGGGTAGACAGCATTTAAACGTATTGCAGCATACAATGAAACAAGAAGTGGATCAGAAATCACGAATTCAGAATTTTGCAATTGGGAATAAGGTATTAGTTTTACTTCCAGTAACAGTTGAACCTTTAAAAGCAGGTTTTAGTGTACCTTATCAAATTGGGAAGAAATTAAATGAGGTAAACTACTTGATACGGACTCCAGACAGGAAGAGATCTCACAGAGTGTGTCGTGTAAATATGCTCAAAACGTATTTTGACAGGGAAGGAAAGCAAGCCGATAAGGTAGATACAGGAGATGCTGTTCTGATTACGCAACATCCTTATAGGTATGACTCTCCAAAATTGGCACAGGTTCAGAAGGAGTAGAGCGCATGCGCCAAGATGGCATAAATAATGTGAGTTACAATGACTGAACATCACGTATAGTCATGTTGCCATAGCCAGATGGCACCCAGGGTCATGTGTGGACTATCACAAACTCAATGCTGTTAAAAAGAATGATGCATTTCCAATTCCATGTTTGGAGAACTGTGTGGAAAAGGTGGCAGAAATTACTTATGTTTCTAAGTTGGACAAGCTCAGAGGCTACTGGCAAGGACCTCTGTCACAGAATGAAAAGGCAATTTCGGCTTTCGGAACGCCAAATGGACTATATCAGTTCAAAGTCGTGGCATTTGGTATGAGAAACGATCCAGCCACATTTCCAAGAATGATAATAGGGTCATTGCCGGATCACCCAACTATGAGTCGTACATTGATGACCTGATGATTTTTTGTCACTCATGGAAGGAACAGTTACAGCATTTATCGGACTTTTTCCATCGACTTCAGAAAGCAGGCTTGGTGGTAAACCCAGCTACAAGTGTATTTTCGAAAACCCAAATCACGTTCCTGGGTCACGTTATTGGATTTGGACAAATGGCCTCATGAGATATGAAAATAAAAATAGTTGGGGAATGTTCCACACCGTCGACAAAAAAAAAACACACACTACTACGGTTCCTGGGATTGACTGGATTTTACCGAAAGTTTGTGCCAAACGTTAAGCAGTGTGGCTGCTCCCCTCACTGAATTGTCAAGGGCAAAAGCTCTCAGTGGACAAATAACTGTCAAATGGCATTTGACAGCCTAAAAACTGTGTTAACCACTGCCCACAGTATTAGCTACACAGGACGACGCAAGCATTTCAAGGTGGTTATCGATGACAGTGATGTGGGTGTCAGTCTGCAGGAGAATGACGAGGGAATAGAACGATCCATCGGGTATTTTTCTAACAAGTCGAACGTTTATTAACAAAAATGTTCAATGGTGTAGAAAGAGACTTTAAGCTTGGTGTTGCCATTAAAACATCACAGTGTTTATATTATCAACAATGCATCTGAGACAATCATAGACACTGTTCACAACACATTCACGTTTGTGGAAAGATTCAAGGACAAAAATGCCAGACTGTTTAGATGGAGCTTGTTGTTGCAGCCGTTTAATCTGACAATTATGCATGCGGCAGTTCGCCAAAACATGAAAGCTGATGAGTTAGTCAACTCCAATGAGTAATGGAGGCGTTCACTGGTGGGTATGGGGCGGCCTGAATTTGCATGGGTTTGTGCATGCTTGCATGTTTAGTTAGTATAGTGTATATGTCTGGGTTTTAAAGGATAAAAATGCAACAATCGTTTTGTATTCTGGTTATCTTTTTGAGGGAGGGGGAGATGTCACAAAGCTAGTCCCTTTTTTTGTTCAAAAGCTGTTTCTTGCCTCAAGGAGACTCTGTCCTTGATGTTTTTCAGAGGGACAATAAAACGGGGCCGGGCTCCGATCAGTCTGGTTTGTTACAGAGATGAAAAAAATTATCAGAGGCCTTTTGTTTATATGGAAACAGATGAGACTTCAGGCCGAAGTGGCCATGCTTTATTTGTGACCTGACCTGAATACTGAACGGGCAGTGGACAGCTTTTTTCGCTGTCCTAGCTGAGCTAAGCGGAGCAGTTTTCAGTTAAGCCTTGAAATGCGAAGTTCAACAGAGTGCTGTGAAGAAACTCTTCCTCTTTTCTGAACTTAAACTTCAAACTGGAAGCACGTATTCCATTGAAACTGGTTTTAATTGGGAGTTTGCTTATTGGGAGAGTTGTGTATATTCGTAACAGCATAATTAAATTGAGCTAATGGGTTGAATTCTGTCGGGGTTCTTTATTCTGTTGTTTGTGTTTCATTGTGTAATTTTATGCACAAAGCGAGATGGTCTGGAAAGGGAGAAGGGGCATGGGTAGAAATGCTATTTCAAATTGGAGAAGACAACGTTGCGTCCTCCAGGCTGTAGGCTTGACAGGCAGATGATAAGTGATGCTGGAAAAGCACAGCAGTCAGGCAGCATCCGAGCAGAAAAATCGACGTTTCGGGCAAAATCTCTTCATCAGGAAAAGAGGCACGATGCCTGCAGAGTTGAGAGTTAAATGAGAGGGGGTGGGGGTGAATGGAAACCAGCATAGAGTACAATAGGTGAATAGGGGTGCGGATGGAGGTGATAGGTCAGACAGGAGGGTGGGCAAGGTAGCAAAGAGTGCAACGGGTGAATGGGAATGTGGAAGGCTTTTTTGGAGCCTTAGATGGACGTGAGGAAGGAGGTGTGGGCGCAGGTTACAATTCCTGTGGTGACAGGGGAGGGTTCCAGGAAGGGAGGGTGGGTTGTTGGGGTCGAGGACCTGACCATTTAGTCACGGAGCAAATGGTCTTTGCAGGAAGCGGAACTGGGTGGGAAGGGAAATATATCTCTGGTGGTGGGGTCCATTTGGAGGTGTCGGAAATGTTTTCAGATGATGTGGTTTAGGTGAAGGTTGGTAGGTTGGAAGGTGAGCACCATGGGGTTCTGTCCTTGTTACGGTTGGAGGGGTGGGGTTTGAGGGCAGAGCGGTGTGGTGTGGACGAGATGCATTGGAGGCCATCTTTAACTACGTGGGAAGGGAAATTACGATCTCTAAAGAAGGAGGCCATCTGGTGTGTTCGATGGTGCTCGTGGGAGCAGATACGGCAGAGGAAGAGGAATTGGGAATATGGATGACATTTTTAAAGGAGGTAGCGTGGGAAGAGGTGTAATCCAGTTAGCTGTGGGAGTCGGTGGGTTTGTAAAAGATATCAGTGTCAATTCGGTCTTCATTAATGGCGATGGAGAGGTCCAGAAAGCGAAGGAATGTGTCAGAGATAGTCCAGGTGAATTTAAGGTCATGGTAGAAAGTGTTGGTGAAGTTAATGAATTGCTCAACCTCCTCGCTGGAGCACGAGGTGGCGCCAATGCGAAGGAAGCAGTGGTGCTGGTGCAATCACGGAAGATGAACTGTTCTATGTAGCCAACAAAGAGACAAGCATAGCTGGGGCCCACACGGGATCCCATGGCTAGTCCTTTGGTCCGGAGAAAGTGGGAGGATTTGAAAGAGAAATTGTTAAAGCTGAGCACCAGTTCAGCCAAACGAATGAGGGTGTCGGTGGAAGGGTAATGTTGGTGATATCGCGAGATGAAGAGACGGATGGCTTGGAGGCCCTGGTCATAGCGGATGGACGTGTAGAGAGATTGGATATCCATGGTGAGGATGAGGTATGGTGGGCCGGGGAAACGGAAGTCTTGGAAGAGGTGGAGGGCGTGGGTGGTGTCTCGAACGTATGTGGGGAGTTCCTGGACGAGGCGGTCAAGAATAAAGGCAGGGGGGCTGCAGAGTGGAGAGATAAGTAAGAGGGGACTGGGATGGGAGAAAGTAGCATAGAGTACAATAGGTGAATGGGGTGGTGATGGAGGTGATAAGTCAGAGAGGAGGGCGGGGGAAGGCAGCAAATAGTACAACGGGTGAACGAGAGGATCGGTATGGAGGGAGTGCTGCATTGTCAAAGGGCGGTGACTGGAAGATCAGGTCAGCCCCTGCAGGCCCGGACTGTGATGCTCGGTGAAATGTGCCCTTAGTTTACATTAGGTCTCTGCAATGTAGAGATACCGGCATTTGGAGCGCCTGATGCAGAAAAATAGGTTGGAAGAGAGGTCAGTGAACCTCTGTCTGAGCTGGAAGTACTGTTTATAGCCCTATAAGGAGGTGGAGGAGGTGGTGTGCCAGCAAGGATTGCATCTTTTCCAATTGTAGGAGAAGGTACCTGGGGGTTATTGTAGTGATTGGTCGGAGATGGGCCCAGTGGTGGGATCAAAACCTAGTTTACTGCATCTGGTGCACCCGATGTGGTCTTCACTGCATCAGGAAGACCAAATGCAAATGAAGTGAATGTTTTGCTGAGTATCTCAGTCGGGCGTGTCATTGCTGACCTGACCTCCTAGTCACTTCCTATTTTAATTCTCTCGACCAATCCATTTCTGACATGGTCATCGTTGTTCTTCTCCATTACCACAATGAACCAAACCATTCATTGGAGGAACAAGATCCCAAATGTCACCTGTGCAGTCTACACCCCGGGGAATTAACACTGAATTCGCCAATTTCAAATAGCCTCCCTTGCAAACCCCCGACTCCCTTCCCAGATCCTCCCCTCCCTTCCATTCCTGTGAGCAACCCTTTTTCCAGCTACCAATTGGATTCAGCCCTCCCATCACCAACCCGCTGATACCCTTTATCTGTGTTCACTTGTCCCCACCTCGCCACTCTACCTCCTCCTCTCTCACCCGCCACTTTATCTATAGACCCCTTACTTCCACTCACAGTCCTGACGAAGGGTTAATCCAAGGCGTTGACTTCTCAACGTCTTGATGCCGTCTTGTTTATTTTATTTTTCCAGCCTCCTGCGTGACTATTTTGGATTCCAACAGCTGCTGATTTTTTAAAATAAAAAATATCTTCTTGTGTAATAGGCAGTAGAGAGTGAATGTGTTGAGCCTCTTGTTATGGAATAGGTCTGATGGGCTGAATGATGTTATTATATTACTGTAAAACAAGCTAGGGTTGCTGAAGGGGTTCCTCTTTTTATTAACAGTGGAAATGTTTAGTGTCCAGCAGTGCTTTTGACTAATGTTACCTTTACATTAAAAGCACAAGATTGAACGTTGTCCGAATTGATACTTTAATACCTTCGGAGTTGACTCATTGTTCTGAACAGTATATAATCTTCACAGAATATCCACCAGCTCTGATCGTATGACAGAGGGAAAGACATTGATGAAGCAGCTGAAGATGTTTGTGCCAAAGAAGCTCCCGTGAGGATTGCCCACAGGGATATCCAGGGACTGGGAGGATTGAAGTCCACCCATTGTGCTCTGAATGATCCAACCAGTGGGGAGTTTACAACTGATTCCCATCAAGTTCAATTTTGTTCAGTCTCCTTGACACTTTGCTCAATCAAATACTACTGTGTTATCAGGTTCAATCACTCTCACGTTGTGTTCACATTTTTTGTTCATGTCAATAGGCCAAGGTATATGTATGTGGAGTGTTTCCTTCTCTCAGAGGGTTATTACAGTTGGGACCAGACAGTTAGGGGAGGCTACATCACTGAAATGTTAGGGGTGGGAGTGGGTGTCAATGGCTTTTGACACGTTAGAGAGTCGAGGGCTACAAAGAATTCGGCACCGAAAGAGAAATTGCGGCCGAGTGCAGATCAGCCCCGACCTTGCTGAATTGAAGGTCAGGCCTGAGGGGCGATGTAAGCTGGTGTAATTCCAGTATACCCCATAGACCAGTAACTTTGTGGCCTTTTCCATTTCCTGTCTTACTGACTTCAAGTAGCTGAATAGACTGATCATGTTGCTGTGTAACTGAACACTGGTGCTGCATGATCTACTCTAGTTACAGTTTTATCGGCCCTGAGGGCTGATTGGTCTCCTCCTGTAAAATGTAAGGACCGCGACATTTATCCACTTTCAAACATTATAATAAGTCCAAAATCTCCTCTTGACTGTTGTACGAAGCCTCTTGTTTGAAAGCCTTACTGGCTACTCTGCTACCAACGGCATGTCTCTCCACCCCTCCACATTTAGTATTGGTCATGGAAGATAGGAGACACTAGAGTGATGTAGTGTTTACGCCTTCAGCACTCCTTGACACCTGGAATTGTGGATAGTATGGAGGTCTGTTGTAGTTTGCAACAGGACATTGAAAAGATGCAGCACTCGGCTGCTAAGTGGCAGATGGTGTCAATATGGAAAAGTGGGATAGGATTCATTTTGGAAGGTCGATTTTGAATGCAGAATACAGGATTAAAGGCAGGATTCTTACATTGTGGAGGAACAGGGGAAATCATATGGTCTATGGCATAGCTCCCACAAAGTTGCTCCCCAGATTTATACGGTTGTTAAGAAGGCGTTTGATGTGTTCATTAGCCGAGGGATTGAGTTTAAAAACTGCGAGGTTATGCTGCTAATCTATGGAACCCCTGTGAGACCACACCTAGAATATTGTGATCAGTTCTGTTTGCCTCGTTAGAGGAAAGATGTGTGGAAGCTTTGGTGAGGTTGCTGAGGAGATTTATCAAGATGCTGCCTAGAGTAGCGGGCATGTCTGAAAAGAAAATTTGAGGGAGCTAATGTGTTTTCTTCATTGGAACGAAGAAGCATGGAACGTGACTCGACAGAAGCGTACAAGATGATGAGAGGCACAGATAGAGTGGATAGCCAGAGACTTTCTCCCAGGGTGGAAATGACTATCTCGAAATGGGTATGATTTTAAAGTAATTGGAGGAAGGTTTAGGGGAGATGTCAAAGCTACTTTCTTTACACAGAGAGTGGTGGGTGTGTGCAATTAACAGCCAGCAGTTGAAGTAAAGTCAGCTATAATAGGGATATTTAATAGGATAGGCATATGGATATTAGTATACTGAGAGGTATTTAAGTTACTCTGAACTTAGACTAGGATAGAAGGTCGACAGACCCTCAATGGCCGAAGGGCCTGCACTGTGCTGCACTGTTCTATGTTTCCATTTTCACCCAGCTTGTGGATTCTCATCAATTGTTGAATGTGTGAGGGAGTGATGTGCGTGAGATTAGGAAGCTTTGAGTGGTGTAAGGACAAACCTCCAGTTATGGTGTGTTTTATTACAGTCACCTGAAAGCCAGTATAATATGTGTGGTTACTTAGCCCAGACACAATCCACCAAGTTCAGTTATTAATGTGATTTGTGGATTGCCGTTTGCTGCTGATTACTTCACATACATTCTACTGTGTGATCCATGTAGTAATCTCTGACCATTCACAGAGATGTAAAATTTTATTTTGAGACTGGAGATTGTGAAGGCGACGTTTATTTGACATGGCTTTAGAGGTTTCTTTGTGAGACACAAGGCACTGCAGTAGATTGTCAACTTGTTAACGTCTTCACCCATGTCTGGTCCGGGGTGCAGATGTGTGGAGTCTGGGAGGCAGGTCAGGTTTCATCAACATAGGTAAGTTGTATGGTGAGATTCTGGCTCTCCATAGCAACAAGTCTGCTCTCTGGACAAGGCTCTGACTGAAGATGAATTTCAAACGTGGTTGCTGCTAAGTGGCAGATGGTGTCAATATGGAAAAGTGGGATACGGTTCATTTTCGAAGGTCGAATTTGAATGCAGAATACAGGATTAAAGGCAGGATTCTTTCATTGTGGAGGAACGGGGGAAATCATATGGTCCATGGCATAGCTCCCACAAAGTTGTTCCCCAGGTTTATACAGTTGTAAAGAAGGCGTTTGATGTGTTCATTAGCCGAGGGATTGAGTTTCAAAGCTGCGAGGCTGTGCTGCTAATCTATGGAACACCGGTGAGACCACACCTAGAATATTGTGATCAGTTTTGTTTGCCTCGTTAGAGGAAAGATGTGTGGAAGCTTTGGTGAGGGTGCTGAGGAGATTTATCAAGATGCTGCCTAGAGTAGCGGGCATGCCTAAAAAGAAAATTTGAGAGGAGCTAAGGTGTATTCTTCATTGGAATGACGAAGAATGGAACGTGACTTGACTGGAGCGCACAAGATGATGAGAGGCATAGATAGAGAACTATGATAGGGAGAGGCATAGATAGGATCTATGGAGCTATGAGGGAGGAGCTGGCCAAAGTTCAATGGTGCAATAACTTAGCAGGGATGACCGTGGAGGAACAATGGCGGATATTTCTGTGTATAATGCAGAAGTTGCAGGATCTGTTCATTCCTAAAAGGAAGAAAGATCCTAGGAGGAGGCATGGGCGGCCGTGGCTGACGAGGAAAGTTAAGAAACATATAAAGTTAAAAGAGAAAATGTATATCACAGAAAAGACAAGTGGGAAAACTGAGGTCTGGGAAGCTTTTAAAGAGCAACAGAGGATTACTAAGAAGGAAATACGCAGATGAATAATGAGGTACGAAGGTAAACTGGTCAATAATATAAAGGAGGATAGTAAAAGCTTGTTTTAAAATATGTGCAAGGCAAAAAAAATGTTTAGGACTAAAATTGGGCCCTTGAAGACAGAAACTGGGGAATATATTATGGGGAACAAAGAAATGGCAGAAGAAGTAAATGGGTACTTCAGATCTGTGTTCACTGGGGAAGAGACAAGCAATCTCCCTGAGGTAACAGTGGCTGAAGGACCTGAACTTAAGGGAATTTATATTTGCCATGATTTGGTTTTGGAGAGACTGTTAGGTCTGAAGATTGATAAGTCTCCGGGGCCTGATGGTCTACTGAAGGAGGTGGTTCGGGACATCATGGATGCGTTGGTGATTATTTTCCAGAGTTCGATAGATTCGGGTTCGGTTCCTGAAGATTGGAGGGTGGCTAATGTTATATCACTTTTTAAGAAAGGTGGGAGGGAGACAGCAGGAAATTATAGACCAGTTAGTCTGACCTCAGTGATGGGAAAGGTGCTGGAGTCTATTATAAAGGATGAAATTACGACACATCTGGATAGTAGTAACAGAATAGAACAGAGTCAGCATGCATTTATGAAGGGGAAATCATGCATGACTAATGTTGAACTTTTTGAGGATGTGACTCTGAAGATGGACGAGGGAGATCCAGTAGATGTAGTGCACCTGGCCTTTCAGAAAGCTTTTGATGAATTCCCACACAGGAGGTTAGTGAGTAAAATTAGGGTGCATGGTATTGGGGGCAAAGTACTAGATTGGATTGAAAATTGGTTGGCTGACAGGAAACAACGGTTAGTGATAAATGGCTCCATTTCTGAATGGCAGGCAGTGACCAGTGGGGTACCGCAGGGATCCGTGCTGGGACTGCAGCTTATTACAATATATGTTAATGAAATAGAAGATGGTATCAGCAATAACATTAGCAAATTTGCTATGATACAAAGCTGGGTGGCAGGGTGAAATCTGATGAGGACGTTAGGAGATTACAGGGTGACCTGGACAAGTTAGGTGAGTGGGCAGATGCATGGCAGAAGCAGTTTAATGTGGATAAATGTATAATTATCCACTTTGGTGGCAAGAACAGGAAGCCATTTACTACCTCAATGGAATCAATTTAGTTAAAGGGACAGTACAGAGAGATCTGGGTGTTCTTGTATACCAGTAAATGAAGGCAAGCATTCTGGTACAGCAGGTAGTGAAGAAGGCTAATAGCATACTGGCCTTCATAACAAGAGGAATTGAGTATAGAAGCAAAGAGGTGCTTCTGCAGCTGTACAGGGCCCTGGTGAGACCACACCTGGAGTACTGTGTGCAGTTCTGGTCTCCAAATTTGAGGAAAGACATTCTGGCTATTGAGGGAGTGCAGCGTAGGTTCACGAGGTCAATACCTGGAATAGCGAGATTATCTTACACTGAAAGACTGAAGCGACTGGGCTTGTATACCCTTTAGTTCAGAAGACTGAGAGGGGATCTGACTGAGACATATAAGATTATGAAAGGATTGGACACTCTGGCAGCAGGAAACATGTTTCCACTGATGTGTGAGTGCCGAACCAGAGGACACAGCTTAAAAATACGGGGTGGACTATTTAGGACAGAGATGAGGAGAAACTTCTTCACCAGAGAGTGGTGGCAGTGTGGAATGTTCTGCCCCAGATGCCAGTGGAGGCCCAGTCACTGGATTCATTTAAGAAAGAGTTGGATAGTGCTCTCAAAGATAGTGGAATCAAGGGTTATGGAGATAAGGCAGGAAGAGGGTGCTGATTAGGAATGATCAGCCATGATCATATTGAATGGCGGTGCAGGCTCGAAGGGCTAAATGGCCTACTCCTGCACCTATTGTCTATGTGTATTGGTCCACCATTAGTATTTAACCTGGACAATATGTGTACCTACACTGAGACCAGTGATAGTCTTTTGATGGGTTCTTCCCCTGCCCAAGGTGGATCCCAAAATATTTGTTTGAAGTACTGTTTGATTGGCCCTGGGCCAGGTTAGACGATCTATGCACAGATTTTGGGACAGACCCCTGAGTCTCCCTATATCACAGGCAGCTATTAGGTCCATTCGCACTGTAAATGATTTCAGATCTATTGGAAGCAATTTTAAGCCTAGCTCATTGCATGGTGTTGAGTTTGCTGACCAGAACAATAATCGGATGTTTGCTATATTTCATGAATTGGGCAAAACTAAGATGTGAACGATAATCGTTCAACTGGACTATAATCTCTTAAATCAATTATATTGATTCTATACTTATGGAACTAAAATATAAACTCCAGTCAAGATTTGCTAACACAGAAATAAAACGTATATTTTACTTTCGCGAAGAAAGAACATAACTCTTGCAGTGATCACAATTAGATATTGAATGTCAGGATTCAAAGCAATGTTTTGCCACTCCAATATTTTTTAAATGGTTGGTTTCTGGATAATTCCATGTTCAGAGTTAGCAGAAGATTGAACATACAAATAGAATTAGCGTCCTTATTCATTTATATATATTCAATCAGTTTAATTTCTCACTGAAATGTACGATCTTCTATTTGCCAGTAATTTTAAAAAGGCAACAATTTCACTTATTGTGAATATTAAACTAAATAAATTATTTGTTGTCAAATTTTAGTGAACAATAATCTGAAAGCTTTCAATTTTTTAGAATGAATCATGTTTAATATGAAATGTGGAGAGTGAAAACAAAAACAACGAAGATAATATCGCGTCAGGGAAATGTCAGAGCTTTCCAAAGTGTTTTGTGCCAAAGCAATGATATATTTGTTTTAGGAATTGGAATACGACATGTAAAATGTTAATGTTCTAAGTAATAATTAGACTTCATAATGAAGCTGACCTTGCAATACTTGCATCTTAAATTCTTATGCTGCACCAAATAATCAGATATTTGTGAGCATTTACACTGTGAAATAATTGGATACTGACTTTTATTCACAGTTGACCCTAAATAGAGTACAAAACTTTAAAGTACAGGAGGAGGCCATTGGCCATTATTGTATGCATCAGCTCCAAAAATGTTTCCCAAGCGCCTCCTATTTGCCAGCCTTCTCTCTGTTGCCCGTTACATTCATAATTTCCAAATATATATCCAGTTCCCTTTTGAATCTTCATGCACAACTTTCCCAGCCATTCAATTCCAATTCGTAACAACTCTCTAAATAAAGACGTTTTTCCTTATTTAACTCTGAGCTCTTTTGCTGACAACCTTGCAAGGCTAGTTGATCCTGGAGCAGAACAGGCAATAAAGGGCTATTTATTGCGGTGCTCAAAAGTATAAAAAAAGTTGTTCAGTAAAAAAAACATACTCTGTTAGTTGGCATTACAGCATCAATGAATTCTAATGACAAACACTACAACGGAAAACAAGTAGAAAACTAGTCACCAGGATAGATGAACATCAACTAGTCACATGACCCCACCTTAATTTTTAACCTACTGATGAGGGAGTAGGCCACTTTGACTAGGTCTGCATGTCCATCCTAAGACATGCCAAACAGAGACAAGCACGAAAATTCCGAGAAACGTGTCATTCCAACCGGAACTACATCAACTAACACACGAATTTTGACTCCATGTATCACTCTCTGAGAAAAAGGGCCGGAAATGACATCATCGACACAGGAAATTACATTGCAAACTCAAGGAAACCGAAACACGTAAATAGAAAGTGGACGATAACACCAGCACTTCACTAGAGTCTCACTTACTGAGTACAGTCAATGGAACAAACCAACAACTGCCATTAGCTATTGCTTCAGAATATATCAGAGTGTTCATGGCTGCCACCACATAGAACCATTGAATGAAAATGCGAGCCTGCACGACCATGTGCATATCCAAAGGCTTTTTAGAAAGTTTGTGAGATTACCTGCTCAAGGGTTTGGCACCTTGCACTGGAACATTCGCCTTTTGTGTGGTACTGTTCTTCGTCACAATAGTTAGAACTGAAGAAATTTTTAATCTGCAGGATGGACACAGACTCGTTGCTTGAATCAGCTAATGTGATGAGAATAAATACTCAATTAAATTCTATGTTATGGACAAACTGCAGGAGATCAAATCATATTCTCATGTCTACCTTGAATTGGAAGCAAATACATACTGTTAAAAATTTCAAAAAATGTTCAGACACCATACCAAGAGAGAAAAAAAAACATGTCATCTGCATTTGATGGAGATACAGAAATACAGAGTGAATGTGCAAACTGATCAAGGTTCAAGTGATAGAAAAAAAAGTACATCAACTCTTAATTTTCAATGGAACCAGATCCCAATGTTCCTGAACAGTCATGTTTTTCAACCTATTTCATTTTTGCCAACGCAAGTTTTTCCCAGTCACTAAAACTTCATTAGCCATTCTTCCTCCACCTTCCTACTCGTTTTTACACTCCACCTTCCCTTGCATTCCCCCTTCTGCTGCTACATACTCTTCCACTGATGATATCTCTTCACATCTTTCTTCTCCCTCTCCCACTGTAAGTTACACCCGTCCCCTAGTTACTTCCACTTCCACTGGCAATTCCTTTCCTTTTTTTGCTTTTCAACTGGGGTGATGGGAACTGCTGCCTTCTTTACTGCTATTGGTAATCAGTGAATGATGAGATTTTGATGATCAATGTCCAATAGGAACAGACAATAGTGTGTGTCTGTCACTGTCCAATGCACCGTGAACAGGGTGGTTTTGTTCCACATACAGAGTGGAACTTTTCTCTTCTGTCTCTGTGTCACAGTGCGTAAGCAAACAGCCTCATCACAAAGAGGATGAACCTCTCCTCAGAATCAGAAGTTCATGCATCAGTTTTTCCTTAAACGTTGTGAGGACATTGACCACATTTTTCAAACAACCCGTGTTCTATCATTTTGCTCTTTACCATGTTAACTGATTTTCCAATTTCATTTAAGGTGATATCAGAGTAACTTCCCTTGTATCGAAGTAATATTTGACTCATGTAGCATCATTCACCCTCAGCAAACTGTGGTTAATGGAAATCAGAGGAGCTGGTAATTTTCTCAATGAACAATGACACCTTCCCTAGAGCTATTAGGAATAAAAAAAAACTCTGCCCTTGCTAGTGCCTTCCAAATCCATGGATGGATTTGTCTTATTAATAACATCAAGATACATATGTTTTCACAGTTTGGTCTCAAGTCTCAGAAAAGTAAACTTTGCTGGTTGAATGTCACCCCAATGAAATCAGAGCATCACAATAAGATAACGAACCAATTATTTTCAATTAGTTACATTCTGAGGAATGATCGTGCGATGTCAGTGCCACTGAGATCAACATTTTCTCTGTCCAATAGCATCTCATCACATTGGCTCAAGGCTGCACCATTCCCCAATTCTACTTCATTCTCCAGCTCATTTGCCATGCTTGCCAGATATACGAGGCCCACAAGAAGGAATAACTCAGAAATGCCTATGAGCCTCTGGAACCTGCTACTCCACCAATGCTCTGCAATCTGAGTCCATCCCCTCCCCCAAGCTCACCTCCTGTCGTGTATTCACCATCCTTCCGAACCTTCCACGCTCTCATGCTGAATGTTCTGTACTCAGCAATGGTCTCTGCTTTATCCCTCTGCGCCCCACTTTAATGAATTTCAGGATCGACAGAATGCTGAACTTCTCTTTCACCGTCTTCTCCTCGGTGTCCATTTCTTTGGGCAAGAGTCCACTCCCCATCCCAGAGCCCCTTCGTCTAGTTCCAACACTCTCCCTCCACCTGGACCCATTCCTCTGGCGTTTACTTGAACTCAATCTGTTCATTCAGAACGCTCCATGTGAGTTTGGTTGTCTTAGATTCGCTGTATCCCCCTCACCCTATCCAAACTATCACCCTCTCAACAGACTGTACGCTGTATACTTCGATCCAACCCTGACTATGTTATTCAGCCTGTGCCCATAAGGGTGGTGCTTTTGTGGTCTCGTGGTCTCACCTCTACATTTCAGAGGCTGAGTGCCAGATTTCAGATAACTCCACGTGTCACCTGCTGTTCTATAACCCTACCATGGCACATCAGGCTATTTTATTAACTAAATCAAACCACATTTCATCTGGAGATTCCCACCCAGTCGTCCCTCCCTCCCCACTCACCCCAACCTGACAGTCCCGAAGGTGATGGTCCTCTGCTAGCAGAGTTCGCTTTTATCTCCTCCTGAAAATCCACAAACAGAACTACCTGGGCAGACCCATTGCTTCAGCCTGCTCCTGCCATACAGAGGGGATGCATGGATACATACGTGGGCCCATGTTCCTTCATGGGGTATGTCTCCTATTCCTTGTTCCGCTTCTATTTCAGCCGCCATCCACAACTTTGTCTCCGATACGTAGATGATATCATCGCTGCTGCTCCTCTCTCTTGTCCAGAATTGGAAAGGTTTATCGTTTCCAATTTGCACCACTCCCTCACTTTCACCTGGTCTACCGTTGACTCCACCTTTCCTTTCCTCGACATCTCTACTTCTATTTCTGGGGATAGACCTGTCACTGATATCCAGTATTAACCCACCGACTCCCACAGATACCTAGAGTACACATCCTCACACCCTGTTTCCTGCAAAGACTCCATTCCATTCCCCCAGTTTCTCCATCTCCACCGCATTGGTTCTGATGATGGCAATTTCAAAATTTTGGCCGCTGAAATATCCACCTTCTTCCTCAACCGAGAATTCCCCAGCATTGTTCTCGACAGGGCCCTCAACCAGTTATGATCCATCTCCTGCATTTCTACCCTCACCCTCTCTCCTCCCTCCTGCAACAGTGTTAGACTTCTCGTTGTTCTTACCTACCATCCCACCAGCATTCACATGCAGAAGATCATCACTCTGCATTCCCCCACCTCCAACGAGATGCCACCACCAGACACATATTTGACTCCTCTCCCTTTTCCGCTTTTTGAAGTGACCATTTCCTCCAGGACACGCTGGTTCACTCGTTATTCACTACCCACACCTCCCCCCACCTCCCCAGCCCCCACCACAGGTCCACTTCGCTTTCCCCTGCCGGAGGTGTAACACTTTCCCATTTACCTCCTCCCTCGTCACTATCCAAGGGCCAAACATACCTTCCAGGTGAAGAGCATCCTACCAACTTTTCCCTCAATCCGGTCTACTACATTAGCTGCTCACATTGTGGTCTGCTCTACACTGGTGAAACTAAAGGTAGACTGGGTAACTACGTCACAGAATAACCAAGCTGTAACTATGCAAAGGATCCTGAGTTTCCAATTGCCTGCCAGTTTAATATCGCATCCTGTTTCCTGGCCAACATCTCTGCGCCAGGCTTGCTGCAGTGTTCCAGGACATTTCACCGCAAGCTGGAAGAACAACTCCTCATTTTCCACGTTTGGACCCTGCAGCCATTCAGACTCAAAGTAATGTTCAATAATTTCAGGGACTGAACTCCTCAATGCCCCACACGCATGCACCAGGCCTCGTTCTCACGTGGTCTTCCATTACTCACCCCCTATTGTTAGCTACTAACAGTCTCCAACAACAGCTATTCAGGCTCTGCTGTATATTAATCAACATTTTCAGGGCTACCATCAGTTCTGATGAAGGGCCACTGAACTAGAAAAGTGTATTCTGATTTCTCTGCACAGATGCTGCAGACCTTTTGCAGCAACTTCGATTTTTGTTTCAACAATGTCTCACAATGATTTTATTATCACAATCGATGTCATCATGGATATTTAGAGCTCTGCCAAACTTAGGAACTTTGTAATGTCTCATTAAATGTCCATAAAAAATACTCTAGATTCAACTAAGATAGAAGCTTTGCTTTTATCATTCAGATCAGTCAATTTGTCACAGATCAGAAAGAAAAAATAATCGATAGAGGGAAGCTCAGCAGGTCTGTCACCCTCTGAGTAGAGATACATGGAATTAACCTTTGATTTCAATATTACTTTTTCAGAACAGTGTTACATGATATTTGATATATTAACTCTGTTTCTCTCTGCAGATACTTCCTCATCTGTTGCGCTTCTACCATCATTTTTCATTTGTGTTTCATGTTTCTGTATCACTATATTTCATGTTTCTTGACAGGGCTACATGCTTAATTTTGTTGTATATGGACAATGTAGTCCTTTCCTGTTCATATTATAGTTGATGTGTCTGGGACACCTGTGTTACGGACGAAATCTGTTTCTTTTTTCAGATTCAAAGAAAGAAAAAATATTTTTCTGATTATCCTGTAAATCTCATGAACTCCAATTTGATTGAAAAGACATTTTAGAGGCAGCTGAAATTTCATGAGATAATAGGAATATATTATTGATGGTGGAGCACTCTGTGTCCTTCGTTGAACCGGCTTGTCTACCCCCTCTCCAAATGTTTTGATTACATATCACAGAATTCTTTCAGCAAACGTAGGGGAAACTCAGCCCATTGTCTCTTCCAGCTTGACTGTTAGTCTCCTGCATTGTCCCCATTTCTCTTCACATGTTGTTATTAGTGTCTGTTTTTAATTTTAAGTATCCTGCCAGATATGAACAATATGATCAATCTCAAACAAAAGGAAAAACAGAACTTAGAGGGGAAGCTCAGCAGGTCTGGCAGGATCTGTGAAGAGAAATCAAAGTTAATGTTTAAGGTTCGGTGACCCTACTCAATCTGTATTTCCAATGATTAAATGAGTGTATCCACTTTATCACATTTAATATTATCCTTTTAGTTCACATTGTTATTCAACATTGCATCTCCCAAATGTTGGCTGTTTCCTTGTTATGCATTAGATTTAATTCTGTCTGTTAGAAAGAGTGATGATGACTGGGGAATATCATTGTACTCCCCATGCAGTCTCCACAGCCACTATCCCCATTCCGCCCTATCGCCCAGCCAATATCATGTTCATTCGAACCTGACTCATTAATTCGTAAGTCTTGATGAATACGTTCATTGTAATTATCACTTTTAGTGTTAGACTGAGGCCAAAATGCGTCTAAAAATACCGTTTACAGCAAATGAAACTGCATTTAGCAGTCTGTCAATTTATATAAATAAATAACTGAAGCATATTCCCTTTGGAAGTTCCACAGTTGCCTTATTAGAGCAGTGAGAGGAACATTCAGAGAAGTCCACACTTCCTGTCTATGTTCAGGCTGACTGTGCCCAATGACAGTCTGTTTGCCAGTGTTTGTTCCCATGGATGAGAGATCAGCACAGTAACAACATCCTGATTGTGATTGTTTTGGTGGATGGGGGGATTTTTGGAGAGATGGTTTCAGCAGAGTAAACGGACAACGACGGGTGGAGGGATTTTTGGAGACATGGTTACAGCATAGTAAACGGACAATAGAGCAGAATCATGCAGCCTACGAAAAGAAAATATTCTTATTCTCCCTCACAATTGACTTCACTAGAGCAATTGGTGATGGGAGATGTGACCAATAGCCAGCAATGTCACCATGTTTTCACCATCCCACAGACCTCCCCCTCACTGAGGACGAACGATCAGTCCTCAGCAAAGGACTCACCTTCATCCCCTTCCGTCCATGCAACAATGAATTTAATACACACCGTGACGTCGAACAATTCTTCCGTCGCCTCCGCCTCCGAGCTTACTTTCACAATCAGGACTCCCGCCCACCTTCCGAGGACCCCTTCACCCACCTCCAACACACTGCATCCACCTGGACACCCCGCATGGCCTATTACCTGCCCTTGACCTCTTCATTTCCAACTGCTGCCGGAACATTAACCGCCTCAAACTGTCTACCTCCCTTCCCCACTCCAACTTCTCACCCTCACAACGCACAGCCGTCCAATCCCTCTGCTCCAATCCCAACCTCACCATCAAGCCAGCCAATAAAGGGGGCGCAGTGGTAGTCTGGCACACTGACCTCTACACCGCTGAAGCCAACCGTCAACTCGAGGACACCTCTTCCTACTGCCCCCTCGACCATGACCCCACCACCATCACCAAACCATCATCTCCAAGACCATACAGAACCTCTTCACCTCAGGAGATCTCCCACCCACAGCTTCCAACCTCATAGTCCGGGAGGCCCGCACAGCCCGGTTCTACCTCCTTCCCAAGATCCACAAGCCTGACCACCCTGGCTGACCCATTGTCTCAGTATGCTCCTGCCCCACTGAACTCATCTCTACCTACCTCGACACTGTCCTGTCCCCCCTAGTCCAGGAACTCCCCACATATGTTCGTGACACCACCCACGCCCTCCACCTCCCCAAGACTTACATTTCCCCGGCCCCCAACGCCTCATCTTCACCATGGATATCCAATCGCTCTACACCTCCGTCCGCCATGACCAGGGCCTCCAAGCCCGCCGTTTGTTCCTCTCCAGACGTCCCCAACAGTACCCTTCCACCGACACTCTCATTCGTTTGGTGAACTGGTCCTCACCCTTAACAATTTCTCCTTTGAATCCTCCCACTTCGTCTAGACCAAAGGTGTAGCCATGGGCACATGTATGGGCCCAGGCTATGCCTGTCTTTTGTTGGCTACGTAGAGCAGTTGATTTTCCGTAATTAAACCGGCACCACTCCCCACCTCTTCCTCCGCTACATTGATAACTGCATTGGCGCCATCTCGTGCCCCCGCGAGGTGGTTGAGCAATTCATCAACTTCACCAACACATTCCACCCATACCTTAAATTTACCTGGACCATCTCTGACACCTCCCTCCCCTTCCTGGACCTCTCCATCTTCATTAATGACGACCGACTTGACACTGACATTTTTTACAAACCCAACTACTCCCACATCTACCTGGATTACACCTCTTCCCACCCTACCTCTTGCAAAAATGCCATCCGTATTCCCAATTCCTCCGCCTCTGCTGGATCTGCTCCCAGGAGGACAACTACAACCACAGAACACACCAGATGGCCTCCTTCTTTAGAGACAGTAATTTCCCTTCCCATGTGGTTAATGGTGCCCTCCAACGCATCTCGTCTACATCCCGCACCTCCGCCCTCAGACCACACCCCTCCAACCGTAACAATGACAGAACGCCCCTGGTGCTCACCTTCCAACCTACCAACCTTCGCATAAACCAAATCATCCGCCGACATTTCCGCCACCTCCAAACAGACCCCACCACCAGGGATATATTTCCCTCCCCACCCCTTTCCGCCTTCCGCAAAGACCGTTCCTCCGTGACTACCTGGTCAGGTCCACGTCTCCCTACAACCCATCCTCCCATCCTGGCACTTTCCCCTGCCACCGCAGGAACTGCAAAACCTGCGCTCACACCTCCTCCCTCACCTCTATCCAAGACCGTAAGGGACCCTTCCACATCCATCAAAGTTTTACTTGCACATCCACTAATATCATTTATTGTATCCGTTGCTCCCAATGCGGTCTCCTCTACATTGGGGAGACTGGGCGCCTCCAAGCAGAGCGCTTTAGGGAACATCTCTGGGACACCCGCACCAATCAACCACACCGCCCTGTGACCCAACATTTCAACTCCCCCTCCCAGTCTGCGGAGGACATGGTGGTCCTGGGCCTCCTTCACCACCGTTCCCTCACCACCAGACGCCTGGAGGAAGAACGCCTCATCTTCCGCCACGGAACACTTCAACCCCAGGGCATCAATGTGAACTTCAACAGCTTCCTCATTTCCCATTCCCCCACCTCAACCTAGTTTCAAACTTCCAACTCAGCACTGTCCCCATTACTTGTCCGGACTTGTCCGACCTGTCTAGCTCCTTTTCCACCTATCCACTCCACCCTCTCCTCCCTGACCTATCACCTTCATCTCCTCCCCCACTCACCCATTGTACTCTATGCTACTCTCTCCCCGCCCCCACCCTCCCCTCGCTTATCTCTCCACGCTTCAGGCTCTCTGCCTTTATTCCTGATGAAGTGCTTTTACCCGAAACGTCGATTTTGCTGCTGCACCTCGGATGCTGCCTGAACTGCTGTGCTCTTCTAGCACCACTAATCCAGAATCTGGTCTCCAGCGTCTGCAGTCATTGTTTTTACAACGTCAACATGTCGTACAGTCCAGATATATTGTGAACTGAATGTGCTGTATTGAAAGCTGGGAATGTTTGGCCTGACTGTGATTGATGTCTGTCTCCGTGCAATGCAACTGTGTCACTGAAGGGTTTCCCTCTCCTATTAGTAAGAGGCTTTATTTAGTGCGCTAACCCACTGTAGCAACAGATGCATCAGCTCCAACAGTAACAGAGATCAACAGCTGCATAGATCTGAATCTGAGAATAGTGGACTGGAATATTACAACAATGGAGAGGAGGTTTTCCTTGAGTCTTTTCAAGATTTCCCCCTCTTGGGGATTTCTACCATTTCGGTATCAGCAATGCTGATGATTATTCTGGGCGGGGTGGAGGGTGTGCTACTAACCTATTGTCGCTATTGTTGGTGTTCTCTACCTCTGTCTATTCGTTAATCCCATAAAAAAGTTTGAACTTCGTTGCAATTTCTGTTATCTATATTTGTCAGAGAAAGAAATTATTGCCTTCAGTTTCAATTGCAGTCTCCAAACATTACCCATGAATTTCAGACCGCTCCCTCACAAACATATGAGTACAAAACTGTGCCAAACCTCGAGATCCCTTTTAGCCCTGAACTGATTTATGTCTCGTGTTCTCTCTGTCACCAAACCTGTCCACTACCAGCTCCTAATATCCCCAATCTTCATCTCTGTGTCAGTATTATTGCTGAACAAACCATTGGCTGCACATTGGTAAAATTCAGACTTAATGTTTCAAGCTCTCTTCTGACCACTTTTCCAATTACAAATATTTCAATCACAAAAATGTTCTTGTCTTGGACGTTCCTTCATGATTAGGACAATGTATGAATGTAGGAATGTCGCTGGATGTAATTCAGAAGCAAAGTTAATTAAACGAAAGATATTGTTTCAAGTGCACCACAGCTGATGACAGAACTTAAATAAAAATGATAAGAATTGGAATAAAAGTGATTTTCTCGACAAACAAACATAAAAGCAACATTTTGTCTGAAAACGTTCTTCTTTCAATGATCAGCCTCGGTGAATAAATCGAATGTCATTACCCGGTCTGGGTTAAGTGTGACTTTAGACACATGGCAATGTGCTTTACTTTATATTGGATTGTGGAATGGCCTCAGAGTCAGGGCAACTAGTGATGGTCACCAAATGCTGCCCTTGGCAGAGATGTCAACATCCCAGGAATTAAAATAATTGAAAGTGAAATCAAATAAGGGAAGATGCTGAAAATCTGAAATTATGCAAAGAAATGCAAAGAAACGAACAGAAAGTGCTGGGAAACTTTCCTGAACTGAAAGCAGCTGGAAAGGAGTGTGATTAATACCGTTGACAGGGAAGTGTGCTTTGAGGGTGGAGGAGGAATCAATAGAGAAGGAAAGATACAGAAGAAAAAGAGCAAACAAAGACAATGATGATCAGCTGTGCTGGAAATAAAATGTGAGATTCACCTCATTTATTATTTGCCTTTTCCATCTTCCTGAATATCATGCCCTTGTAAAAACAGGTATCTCCCGCTTTTCAAAAGTTCGCTTTTCGCCACTTCCCTTTCTGAATGACTTACATTAGGACTTTGTTTCACTAGTCAAAAGAAATCCGAACAGGATTTTAACTTTTACGAAGAAAGCCGAAATTTTACCATACAAATTAGTGCTCCTGCACTTAACACCATATAAGCTTGCAAACGGTTTTGTTGGACACTCTACTTACAAATCGTGAAGAAAACCTGCATATATCTAAGATCATGTTTAAAGCGATTTGATTCCCTCTGTCTGTCCTCCTTAAGTGTGGTCATTTTCTTATATTCATTAATTAGATATGGGTATCTCTGACTGGGGCAGCATCAGTTCATTTGTCCAGTTGCCCTTGAGAAGACCTTGAGCCCCTGCAGTCCACGTGTTTGATCTGATTTGGTTTCGTTTATTTTAGTCAAATGTACAATCGAAAGGTTTGTTTCACGGGTAATCCAGGCACATGACCCTAAACAAGAAAACAGAAATCACAGGGTCCATGGACAGAGTGAGGCATACAAGGTTAAAGCTTCACAAGAGGTGCGCAAAGTAAGATCGACATTAGTAGATTAACATTATTTGAAAAGTGAGAGATGTCAATTTTTCAGTCCAATAATGTTAGGGAAGGAAGTGTTCTTGAGCATGCTGGTCCATTTTTCGAGCCTCTGTGTCTCCTCCCTGTTGGAATAGGTTGTAGGAGATCATTACTGTTTTGGGAGAGATCTTTGATGTTGCCAACTTTTCTGCAACAATGGCAAGTACAAATGGACGGAAGGTTGTCTTGTGTGATAGTCTGGACTGTGCACACAACCGTCTGTAGTTTCTTATGGTCCTAGGCAGAGCAATTACCATGTCAGGTCATTATGCACCTGAATAGAATGCTTTGAGTTGCCAATATGCAGAACACTGGGAGCCGGGCGGTTTCAAAATAGTTAGATGTAAGAATTGACTGTTAAATGGTTACCCACGTTCTGATCGCTGTTTTCACAACAATTGAAATTTACCTGATAATTTTAAATTATATCCTCTGTACCAAAGCCCTGTTGAGTGTATTGTATTGTCAACATCGAACCAATGAACCTGTTTCAAATGAATAGAGAAGCCATCACCATCACAACGAAGGAGAAAGAGACAGAAACAAAGGGAAGGAGAGAGAGAACACAGCGAGGGAAACAGATGGACAGTCAGTCAAAGAGAGAAAGGACACAAAACAAGGAAACAAACAGTCATATGTGCAGGGAGAAGGGAGGATTATAGGTTCAGGGAAAGAAACAGAAAACAGGGAAAAGGAAAACACAGGAAAATAGACATTGTGAGAGAAACTGTGAGAGACAAAGGTCACAGGGTGTTGGGGATAGGGTCAAGGGGAGCTGGGAGGAATGGGAGGAGGTGGGGGTGCTGACTGGAGAGACATCGGCGTGAGCACGGTAGGGAGCTTGGGGTAGGGAGGTGAGTTTTTCTTTTGTCCTGCGCCAAGATGTCCAGGTAGATCATCGATCCAGGTAAGCATGGATGCACTGAATGATGACTGTAAAACATGTCTGAGTGGCAGATAGGTTACGCTGCATAGGGCGTGCGTTAGGCGAGATCAATATGAACAAAGTCAGCATTATCTAAGATTAGAGAGTCCATTCATCAGTCTAATAACAGCTAGGAAGAAGCTGTTCCTGGACTTGCTGCTCTGTGTGTTCAAGCGTCTGTATCTTTTAGCCTGATGGAACAGGTTGTGGGCGATATTTATAGGGATATGATGGGTCTTCGGTAATGTCAGTCCAAACAACATTCAAGTACAGGAACAGGACATTCGGCGGCCCGAGACTGGGCCGACCCAAATCCCCTATCTCAATCTGTATCCCATTTACTAAAGGTCTGTATTCCTATGCTCCCTGCCCATTTATGTATCTTTCCGGAAACATCTTAAATGGAGCACCACTGGTCACAGTTCTCCATTTTGAGAAACTTCCTTCCCCTACTACGCTCTGTCCCCTGTTGCCAAGCCAGTTCTTTATCCATGTAGTTAGCATACCCTGGACAGTGAGTTCACTTTCTCCATAACCCGACCATGGGAAATCTTATCAAACGTCTTCCTGAAGTCCCAACATGACATCTACAGCCCCTCCCTCATCAATCAACTTTGACACTTCCTCAAATAATTCTATTAAGTTGGTAAGACATGACCTTCCCTGCACTAAACCATGTTGTCTATCACTGATAAGACCATTTTAATCCAAATGAGAATAGATCCTATCCATCAGTGTCTTCTCTCGCAGCTTTCCTGCCCCAGACGCCAGGCTCACAGGTCTATTATTAACCGAATTATTCATGCTACCCTTCTTAAACAAGGCGATTAGAAACTTTCCAGTCCTCTGGGATCTCAGTTGTGGTCAAGGATGTTACAAAGATATCTGTTAAGGCCCCAATTTCCTCTCTCCCTACCCTCAGTAATCTTGGATAGATATTGGCAGCCTTTCTGCGGCAACGAGCAGTGGAAATAGAGTCAATAGTTGGGAGATTGGAGTCCGTCATAGACTGGGCTGTGAACACAATCTTCTGTAGTTTCTGTTGGTCCTGGGCAGAGTGTTGCCGTACCAGGACAGTACCCGGACAGTACATTCACAATAGTGCATCTGTAGAAGTAGTGCATGCTAAATATCCTGAGACAAGTGAGGAAGGAGAGACTTTTTGAACCATCTTGACTGTCACACCTATGTGAGAAGTTCAGGGTAGGTTACCAGTTATCATCACTCCGAGGGACTTGATGCTCTGCACTCACTCAACCGTTGATGCAGATAGGGACTTGATCCCTTCCTGTCATTCGAAATTCAATGAGCAGTTCTTTACTTTTGCCGAATTTGAGAGGGAGGCTATTATCATTCCACCATGCCACCAAACCCACTATCTCCTTTCTGTGTTCAGACTCATCGTTCTTTGATATCCCTCCTGCTTTTGTGATGTCATCCGCAAACTTACAGTTGGCATTGTTTGGAATTTGGCAAAAAGGCCACGTGTGTACCGGAATACAGTAGGGGGCTGATGACAAAGTCGTGTTTATACAGGAGTACAGTGGGGGATTGATGACAAAGCCGCGTGTTACAGGGAATACAGCAGGGGGCTGATGACACAGCCGTGTGTATACAGGGAGTACAGTAGGGGGCTGATGACACAGCCGTGTGTATACAGGGAGTACAGTAGGGGGCTGAGCGACACAGCCGTGTTTATACAGGAGTAAAGTAGGGGGCTGATAACAAAGCCGTGTTTATACAGGAGTACAGTAGGGGGCTGATGACAAAGCCGTGTTTATACAGGAATACAGTAGGGGGTTGATAACAATGCAGTATTTATACAGGAATACAGAGGGGGCTGATGACACAGTCTTGATTGTACAGGGAATACAGTGGGGGGTTGAGCAACACAGCCGTGTGTGAACAGGGAGTACAGGAGTGGGCTGAGGACACAGCTATGTGTGTACAGTGAGTACATTTGGGGGCTGAGGGCACATCTCTTGGTATACAGGCTAACAATCGGGGGTGAGGACACAGCCATGCGTGGACAGGGAATACAGGTGGGGGCTGATGGACACTGCCGTGGGTGTGCAGGGAGTACAGTAGGGGGCTGAGGACACATCCTCCAGCATCTCCAGTGTTGAGTGTTATTGTGGCGGAGTTGCAAATACCTATCTTCACAGATTGTGTTCTGTGGGTCAGAAACCAGGGGATCCAGTTGCAGAGGGTGTAGCCGCGACTAAGGTCACGGAATGTTGAGATCAGTCTGGAGGGGATAATGATGTTCAAGGTGGAGCTGTCGTCAATGAGCAGTAGTTTGGTGTAGGTGTCTGTTGTCCAGATGTCCTAAGGATGAGTGCAGGGCTTGGGATATGGCATCTGTTGTGGACCCATTACATCAGTCGGCATTTTCTCGGGGATCAAGTTAGGCTGGGAGATTGGAGGTGATGTGGGCCATAACCAGCCTTTCAAATCACCCCATGTTTATTGAGATTAGAGCCACTAGGCGGTAATCATTAAGTCATTAAAGCATGAGCTTTCTCACTTACAAGGTTGATGTTATGATTTGGAGATGCCGGTGTGGACTGGGGTGTACAAAGTTAAAAATCACACAACACCAGGTTCTCGTCCAACAGGTTTAATTGGAAGCACAATGATGAAGGTTGATGTTGGTCTTCTTGAAGCAGGTTGGGACTTCAGCTTGTGGGAGGGAAAGACTGAAATTGTATGTGAATACCTCTGCCAGTTGGTCGTCACAGGATCTGAGTGCTCAGCCGGGAACACTATCCAGGCCCGGTACTTTCCATGATTTGACCTGCAGGAAGACTGATCATGCCTGCAGCTGTGACAGCGGGCACAGGTACATCCGAGGGTGTCGGGGCAGGTTTCAGCCTGGCAGTCACACAGTTATTCATCATTGACATCCCCTCGCCGACCTCCCTCCATCGTCATCAATACACCGTGACTTGGTTGGTGTGAGCACCACTCAGTTAGTGTTGTGAGGGAGTGACATCAATAGACTGGGATTGTGCGCCATAATGAAGTTAGCTCACAACAAAAGGGGGTAATGTGTACTTCTACTGAGAGTCAGTGGTGCAGGGAGTGAAGACGTTTTAGGTGTAATTCAAGTCAAGCCACTGCTTCAACCTGAATGGAGTCAAGCATCTTGACTGTTGTGCCTTGTAGATGGTGGAAGGTGCTTAGGGAGACAGGAAATGTATTATACATGAACAAAGTGAACAAAGGACTTGAGGTCAGTTTCGCTAAGCTTGCAGTTAATATTGAGGAAGTGGGGAAGCTGCACAAAGGCTTGAACAGTTTATGACTGTGGGAAAACACGTGGCTGATGGAACACAATATGGGAATGTGTGAGAATATGCACTTTGGTAGGCGGAATACAGGATTCACTATGTTTTAATAGGATCCATTAAATCTGAAGCACATATGCATTTTGAAACACTCGTCCTCTCTTATGGTTAACGTGCATGTTTATTTGGCAGTTAGGAAAGCAAAAGCAATGGTCGCATTCATTTCAAGAGAGCAAGAATGCAAGACGGGAGACATACTGCTGAGAATGTAATGGGCTATGGACAGACGACATTTGGTCAATTGTGAGCTGTTTTGGACACTATCTCTGGAGAAAGATCTGCTGGTGTTGGCGATGATCCATCCTGGGGATGACGGCTTGTCATATGAGCGGCAGTGTGTGTACATGATGGAATGTAGAAGAATGGTGGGGTTTTGGGGGGTATCTCATTGAAATTAATGGATTACTGCAAAGATTGATACAGTAAGTGTGTAGAAGATATTTCCACTTTTCATAGAGACAATGACAAAATGGCACAATATCAGAGCGAAGGAATGGGCTGAATGGCCTAAATCTATTGCTATATCTCACACCGTTTAGGTCATAGGGTCTATTATTCAGTATAGAATTTAAGTCTCTGACCTGCTCTTTTAACCCTTGTATTTGTATGTTGATTTGACTTCACGTTATGGTCAATGGTAACACCTGTGATCTGGATGGTGGGATGATTCAGTGTCAGCCAGTAGTCCATTAATATTTTGAAAATGAGCTGCTATCAGTCACATCTGGCGGGAGTACATTCTCTCTACGATGATTGACATTTTCTGTCTCGTATTTTCGATGGATTGGTCCTGTTATGCCAGTATTGTTGATTTAAATAAAACAGATGCAATTTACCACAGCACTCAGCAACAATAAGTCATCGAATACTGAACACCCTTTGTATAACAGAAAAGTCTAAAATGTTCAATATTAGAAACACTGCTTTCCTGTTCGTATTCAAATTAGATACCTGTCCCATCGAAATGCTCAACTTCCAAATATTTCTAAAAAAATCTTTTTTGGATGTGGGCTCGCTGGATGTGCCCAGCATTTCTTGCCGGTCCCCAGTTGCCCTTGAGAAGGTGGTGCTGAACTGCCTTCTCGAACTTCTGCAAACTACCTGCTGTGCAGTGACCCACTAGTGATTAAGTTGGGAATTCCAGGGTTTTCACGCAGCAATAGTGAAGGAACCGCGATATATTTCCAAATCAAGATGTTGACTGGTTTGGAGGGGAATTTGAAGATGGTGTTCCCAAAAGTCTACTGGCCTTGTCATTCCAGATGGAAGTTTTCGTGAGATTGGAAGGAGCTGTCTGAGGATCTTTGGGTATTTCTCCATTTTGTCTTGTAGATAGTGCACACTGCAGCTTCTGAGTGACTATGGTGAAGGGAGTGAATGCTTGTGGGTGTGGTGCAAATCAAATGGGCGGTTTTGTCCTGGATTGTGTCAATCTTCTTTAGTATTGTTGGGGCTATTCCATCTCATTCCTGACTTGTGCCGTGTAAATGTTGGACAGGCTTTGGGTAGTCAGGAGGTGAGTCACTCGTGCCATATTCCTAGCATCTGATTTGCTCTTATGTGGAGAGTCCGGTTGAGTTTCTGATCAATGATACCCCCAGGATAATGATAGTGGGGGAGTTTAGTGATGATAATGCTGCTGAATACAAAGTGGTTATATTGTTTCTTATTGATGACAGTCATTGTCTGAATTTATATGGCGCAAATGTTACTTGCCACTTGCCTGCCCAAGCCTGGATATTGCCCAGACACTGTTGCTTTGGGCATGGACTGCTTCTGTATCTGAGCATTTACGAATGGCGCTGAACATTGTGCAATCATCATTGAACATCCCCACTTCTGACCTTATGCTGGAAGGAAGGTCATTGTTAAAGCAGCTGAAGGTGTTTGGACCCAGGACATTATCCCAAGGGACTACTGCAGAGATGTTCTGGAGCTGAGACGACTGACCTCCAGCAACAATGACCATCTTCCTATCTGTCAGGTATGGCTCCAATAATGGAGTGTTGGCCCGTGATACCGTTTTCAATTGGGGTCCTTTATGTCACATTTGGCAGAATGCAGCCTTGATGTCAAGGGCTGGAATTCAGTTCCTTTTTCTATGTTTGAACCAAGGCTTTGACGATTTCAGGAGCTGAGTGTCTCTGGCAAAACACAAACTGGGCGTCACTGAGCAGGTTATTGCTGAGCAGGTGCTGCTTGATAGCACTGTTGATGACAACTTCCATCATTTTGCTGATGATGGAGAGTAGATTGTTTAGGCGGTATTTGGACGGGTATTTGTCCTGCGTTTTATGTACAGAACACACTTGAGCCGTTTTTCCCCATTGTGTGTTTTCAAACGTACTGGAACAGTTTGAGTAGGGGAGCGGGGTGTTCTGGAGCACGAGTCTTCAGTACTATTGCCGGCATGTTACCAGGGCCCATAGCCTTTGCAGTATCCAGTGCCTTGAACAGTTTCTTGATATCAGTTAATCGAATTTGCTGAAAACTGCTATCTGTAATGATGGGGACCACGGGAGGAGGCCGAAATGGATCATCCACTCAAAACCTCTGACTGAAGATTGCAACGAAAACCTCTGCCTTATATTTTGCACGGATGTGCTGGGCTCTTCCATAATTGAGGATGGGGATATTTGTGGAGACCGACCTCTACACCGCTGAGGCCAAACGCCAGCTCGCAGATACCTCCTCCTACTGCCCCCTTGACCATGACCCCACCCCCCACCACCAAACCATCATCTCCCAGACCATCCATAACCTCATCACCTCAGAGGACCTCCCATCCACCGCCTCCAACCTCATAGTACCACAACCCCGAACCGCACGTTTCTACCTCCTGCCCAAAATCCACAAACCTGACTGCCCCGGACGACCCATCGTCTCAGCCTGCTCCTGCCCCACCGAACTCATCTCCTCCTACCTCGAAACGGTCCTGTCCCCATTAGTCCAAGAACTCCCCACCTACGTCCGTGACACCACCCACGCCCTCCACCTCCTCCAGGATTTCCGCTTCCCCGGTCCCCAACGCCTCATCTTCACCATGGACATACAGTCCCTGTACACCTCCATCCCCCATCACGAAGGACTCAAAGCACTCCGCTTCTTCCTTTCCCGCCGTACCACCCAGTACCCTTCCACCGACACCCTCCTTCGACTGACTGAACTGGTCCTCACCCTGAACAACTTTTCTTTCCAATCCTCCCACTTTCTCCAAACAAAAGGAGTAGCCATGGGCACCCGCATGGGCCCCAGCTATGCCTGCCTCTTCGTAGGGTATGTGGAACAATCCATCTTCCGCAACTACACTGGCCCCACCCCCCATCTTTTCCTCCGCTACATTGATGACTGTATCGGCGCTATCTCGTGCTCCCACGAGGAGGTTGAACAGTTCATCCACTACACTAACACCTTCCACCCCGACCTCAAATTCACCTGGACAGTCTCGGACTCCTCCCTCCCCTTCCTGGACCTTTCTGCTTCTATCTCAGACGACCGAATCAACACGGACATCTACTACAAACCGACCGAATCCCACAGCTACCTGGACTACACCTCCTCCCACCCCGCCCCCTGTAAAAACGCCATCCCATTCTCCCAATTCCTTCGTCTCCGCCGCATCTGCTCCCAGGAGGACCAGTTCAAAATACGCACAACACAGACGGCCTCCTTCTTCAAGGACCGCAATTTCCCCCCCGACGTGATCGACGATGCCCTCCACCGCATCTCCTCCACTTCCCGCTCCTCCGCCCTTGAGCCCCGCCCCTCCAACCGCCACCAGGACAGAACCCCACTGGTCCTCACCTACCACCCCACCAATCTCCATGTACAGCGCATCATCCGCCGTCACTTCCGCCACCTCCAAACGGACCCCACCACCAAGGATATATTTCCCTCCCCTCCTCTATCAGCTTTCCGTAGAGACCACTCCCTCCGCGACTCCCTTGTCAGATCCATACCCCCCACCGACCCAACCTCCACTCCCGGCACCTTCCCTTGCAACCGCAGGAGGTGCAACACTTGCGCCCACACCTCCCCCCTCACTTCTCTCCAAGGCCCCAAAGGAAACTTCCATATCCGCCACAGATTCACCTGCACCTCCACCCACATTATCTACTGCATCCGCTGCAGCCGGTGTGGCCTCCTCTATATTGGGGAGACAGGCCGCCTACTTGCGGAGCGATTCAGAGAGCACCTCTGGGCCACCCGGACGAACCAACCCAATCACCCTGTAGCACAGCATTTCAACTCCCCCTCCCACTCCACCGAGGATATGCAGGTCATTGGACTCATCCACCGCCAAACCACAACAACGCGACGGTCGGAGGAGGAGCGTCTTATCTTCCGACTGGGAACCCTCCAACCACAGGGGATGAACTTGGACTTCACCAGTTTCTTCATCCCCCCTCCCCCCATCTTGTCTCAGCCGAATCCCTCCAGCCCGGCACCGCCTTCCTGACCTGCAGTCTTCTTCTTGACCTCTCCGCCTCCACCCTACTCCGACCTATCACCCTCACCTTGACCTCTTTCCACCTATCACATTTCCAACGCCCCTCCTCCAAGTCCCTCCTCCCTACCTTTTATCATCTCCTGCTGAACACTCTCTGCTCATTCCTGAAGAAGGGCATGTGCCCGAAATGTCGAATCTCCTGTTCCCTGGATGCTGCCTGACCTGCTGTGTTGTTCCAGCAATAAAGTTTCAACTTTGATCTCCAGCATCTGCAGACCTCACTTTCTCCTCGAATATTTGTGGAGACTACCACTCCAGTGAGTTGTTTGATCGTCCGCCACCATTCACGATCGGATTAGCAGGACAGCTGAGCTTAATTCTGATGCATTGGTTCTGTGATCGCTAAGCTCTGTCTCTCCCTTGCTGTTTATGCTATCTGGTATGCAAGTATTTCTGTTTGGAAGCTTCAGCAGATGAACATTTTATCGTTATATATTCTTGGTTCTGCTGCATTATGGTAGATAAATATGGACAGACTGAAGAAGTTTCATTCAGAAATTCTTCCGTATGGCAAGCCCTTTGTCTGGGCGCCGTACACTGTGAGCACTGTGTTGATACTGCCTGTCATCCCAGATTGTGTTGTTCCAACAATATCATAGAGCTGGGTTACTGACAACTAAACAGAACCCATTAGTCAATAGGTTGGTTCCATGGAGAAAGCAGAGCTTTTAAATAGACTGTGCCAAGAGCAGCAGGAAATGATAACCACTACCCCGCCTACACGACACCCGCCCCCTACACACACACCCCTCATCGATACTGTATGAGAAAGTGGGCCAGAGAGTCTCAGTGAGGGGAGTCACTGACAGAGGTGAAATCACGATCTTAGCTGTGGGTCAAATAATGATTGATAAAGTTTGCACACCACTTTATTCGTTATGTAATTCACATTTCAATTTATATATCTCAATATCAAGAATGTATTTTAATAACCTTACCTGTTTGTACTTTGTATATATTGGTGTGTGCAGAAAATCATTTTGGTCCTGTATTTTACATTGCATAAACGCATTTCATTAATATTGTATCTGCTAATTCCTCATTGTCGATGTATTCTTGAATCTGTTCGTCATATGAGTTATAAAGAGTAACATTCCAATTCTGGTAAATGGGGAACATCACTGTCCCTCCACCCAGTCTAATCAGCCATGTCCCCCTGTCCTCTCCGTCTTCTGTCTTTTCCCCAATATCATTAGCACAATGTAATCGAAGCCCATTCAATGACACTTCATGACAGTTCCTTAACATCGGTAACATCAACAGCATGACCCACAGTTGCCCTCTCTGATCCTGGAATAACAATCTGCACTGTGTTTGCCATGTGCAATTATCTGTTAACGTGTCCGTGCCGTTTGTTTGTTGTAACCCACGTTTTTTTTGGCATATTTTGCTATCACATCATGGATGATAGATGTTTTCTCAATGTTTTACTGATTTTCAAATGACGGATCAGTAGTTACAGGTTTTATTGTTGTATGTACGAACAGAGAAGCATGTTTATGTTCCGTTAAACTTCTGGCATTGCTTCCATATCCAAGGCTGACTGAATGAGTACACACAATCAATCTGCCATCTTCAATATTCCTTCCTTCAGTCACACTCGCATATCACACTCAGAATGCATAAATGTTCAACGTTATTTTGAATTATAATAAGGTAACATTGAATTCAAAGGGGTTAACTGGAGCTATTTGTTCAGTGATTGTAATTATGTCATTCTCCATGGATCGTATGCGTCCCTAGAGAGTTTCGCTCTTCTATCAATAAGGGAATATTTTCAGTGTTTTACCCTATAGCGTGAGCGGGAGCATGTTCAACAGCAGGAAGAGGGATCAGCAGCTTCAGAGAGAAGGGCAGGAAAGATGGAAATCTGGGAACATTAGACTGGAATGTTCCGATAATGGATAGGAGTTTATCCCATGGTCTTTACTGGCATTACCAGCCTTGAATATCATTAGTATCGCGGATTGAAGATGTACTGCTGGTTATTCAAGCTGGTTACTATCCTATCCTTGCTATAGTTGGTGCTCCTGGTAAGTCACTCTGTGTGTTTAGTGAAATGGCCTGAACTGATTCGATGCTCATGATATGCAGATTTTGGAAACGTGCAAGCCAACGTTTTCAGCTCCAATCAAAGATTCTATTCCGTAGAAATTACAACTAGCAAACAATTATTTACAAATTACTCACCAACACGCGAGGGTAAAACACACTGTTCTCAATACCCTTTGATTCATTTTCTCCTGCAGAGTGTACATCTCCACATCTTCCCCACATACCAGTCCTGTCCAGTGCCACCATTTAGACATCCCAGTCTCCTCCTCAGCCTCAGTTCAATTCCTGAATAAACTAAATTTTGTGCCTTTGTTAATTCCAGATATGTCTGTTTCATGTCTCCTCTAACCACGTGTCCATTGCAAAATAATTGCACATGAGATGTTTAACTTGTTATCTGCACAGAATCTGAAGATGGGCAGGCAGTGTATGGAGGGTCACGTCATTGGTTCGTATTCTAGAACCACAGAATGATACTTTGTTGATATCGGCTTGCCTTATGCCCATTGGAGAAGGCAGCAGGTCATCCTTCCCTGGTCAAGTCTCTGTTTAACTGCAAACCCACGACAATTTGTTTTACTATATATTGTCCTGTGGAACAGCTGACACAGCAACACAGTTCAAGATCGGTTTAACATGCTGGCCTGACCATGGCTACACACATCCAGTGAGGGCAGAACAAATGGAAAGGTAGCTCCCTTCCTCTGCCCGCATCCCATATTCCAACGGCTCATTTCCATTCAGATAGGTAGCCACGCACTGTTTTAGATGTATTCTTTGTGACTGGGTTTCTCCCAAGAGTGATGTCCATCTCCATGCTGGCTTTATTAATGATGACCGACAAATGTAAGGATGTTTTAAATTCTACATCAGTGGCAGTGCATTGTAAATGAATTGTTTCCTGTATAACACGAAAGAAATGGAGCCAGCTAATTGAGGGAAATTAATTATTGTGATCAAACCTGAGAGTGTTGTTGAGGCAGTATTTGGGGTATTGTGGACAGATTTTCTTTCCATTATATGGAGTGATCTATTTATTACAGAGAGAGTGAAGAGGAGTACCACCAGATCAATCCCTAGGATGATGGGACCATGAGGAGTGAGTGAAGGTTGATCTGTTCCGCTGTGAGAGAATAAGAGGTGATTGCACTGAACCCTGAGAGGGATGGACAATCAATCCTTATATTCTAAACAAACAATGTGAATGTGATAAATTCCATGACTGCTATTTCACTCAGGATGCATGATTCAGGATAGCTTAAGTGCCTGGGCAGACGTTACGCCCACCCACCCCAACCACTACTCTCCATTGAGAGAGACGGAGCGGTCCAAGTTTTGAATAAACTCTCCCCACATTAATACAATGCAGTTGGTGTGTGATCCTGCACTGAATGTTATATTATCCACCATCCCGACAGCAGCCACAGTACCTTCATTCTAAAAGAGTTAACTATTCCCAACAGCTTCCGACCTTCATGGAGAACATGAATGTATCTTCTCAGAAATGCAAGATACTTCCTTAACGTTAATACCAGAAGACTGTAAGACATTGGAACATAAATTAGGGCAGTTAGCCCATCGGGTCTGCTCCGTCGTTCAATCATCGCTGAGAGGTTTCTCAAACCCATTCTCCAACCTTCTCCCCATAACCTTTCATCCACTGGATAATCAAAAACCGTCTATCTCCGTCTCAAATATACTCAATGACCTGCCCCACAGACTTTTGCCGCAATAAATTTCAAAGATTCACCATTCTATGGTTAAATAACTTTCTCCTTATCACTTTTCTAAAAGGTGTTCCCTTTCATCTAAGGCTGCGCCCTCGGATTCTAGTCCAATGGAAACATCTTATCAACATCCACTCTCTCCAGGTCATTCAGTATCCTGTCTTATTCCCTCTCATCCTTTCAAACTGTATCAAGTATAGACCCAGAGTACTCAAACTTTCCTCATGCAATAAGCGTTTAATTCCTATGACCATTCTCGTGAAAATCTTAACACGCACCAGGACTAGTACATCCGTCCTGAGGTATGGAGCTCTAAAATGAGCACAATACTCCAAATGTGGTCTGACCAGAGCCGTATACAGTCAGTTCTTATATTCAATTTTTCTCGGAGTAAATGCTCCCAATCATAATTGCAATTGCCCTCCTAACTACTGCCACAATCTGCAAGCTGACCTTGAGAGAACGCTGCACTAAAACTCCCAACTCCCTTTGCACTTCAGATTTCTGAATTTTCTCGCCATTTCGAAAATAAACCATGCCACTATTCTTCGTGCCAAAGTGCATGACCTCACATTTTCCAAAGTTGGAATGCATCTGACGACCTCTTTACCTGTCCCAATCCTTGTTCAGATTCTCCTCTTCCTCAATACGACCTGTACATCTGCCTATGTTTGTATCGTCTGCAAACCTAGCCAGAGTGCCCTCAGTTCCCTCATCTAGATTGTTAATGTAACAAGTAAAAAGTTATAATTCCAACACTGAGCATTCTGGATCACCACTTGTCACCGGCTGCCATCCTGAGAAGTGCTAGTTTATCCCCACTCTCTGCTTTCTGCCAGACAGGCAAGCTTCTATCCATGGCACTGCCTTGCCTTTAACACCATGGACCCTTATCATACTCAGTAATCTCCTCTGAGACACCTTGAATTCCAGGTCGATAACATTCATTGTCTATGCTTGGTCGAGCCTGCTCATTTCCTCTTCAAAGAATTCTAATAGATGTGTCAGGAATTAACATCCCTTGATGAAATCATGCCTACTTTGCCCTATTTTCCCAAACACTTTGAAGTACTCAGAAGTCTCATCCTTCACAATGGATTCCAGTATCTTACCCACGACAGACGTTAAAGTATTCATGGTGTTTTTTTTCTGTCTTTTTCCTTACTCTCTTGTTCAAAAGTGGTGTCACGTTCGTGGATTTCCTGTGCTCTGGGATTGTTCCTTACTCTAGTGATTCCTGAAAGATCTCCACGATTGCCTCCACTCCATCTTCAGCTATCTCCCTTATAAAACTGGGATGTAGTCCATCTTGTCAAAGTTATTTAACCACCTTCGGACGATTACATTTTTGTTCTACCATGTTCTCTATGGTGGGGTCCATCAGACTCAGCTCTGGCCCCTCAGTCTCTTGAATGCTTCAGGTATTACTCGTGGCTTCCACCATGAAAGCTGATGCAAAGTAATTATTCAGTTCCTTGGCCATTTTCTCGTTCCCCACTACTATCTCTGCATTATCATTTTCCAGCAGTTCAGTGTTCACTTTTGCCGCACTTTTACACTTTATATATCAAAAGAAACTGTTACAGTCGTACTTTATCTTACTGGCTAGCTTACCCCCATATTTAATAATCTCACTCCTTATTTTATTTTGTTTGCCCTCTGTTTTGTCTTTGTAAGCTTCCCAATCCTCTGGTTTCCCACTGCACTTTGCCATATTATGTCATTTCTCTTTTGCTTTTGTGCTATACCTAACTTCCCTAGTCAGCTATGGTTGCCCCATCCTTCCTATACAAGCCACTTTTTCCTCAGGATAAATCTCTGCTGTATCCTGAATTACTCCAAAAATCTCCTGCCATTGCTGTTGCACTGTCCTTCCGGCTGTGCCCGTCTCCCAGTCAATTCTACCCAGTTCCTCACTCATGTCTGTGCAATTGCCTTTATTCACCGGTAATTCCGTTACTTCTGATTTTAACTTCTCCATCTGAAATTGCAGAGTAAATTCAATCATATTATGATCACAGTCACCTTAAGCTCCCCTCATCTAGTCTGCCTGCACAAGCTGCTCCAAAAAGCCATCTCGTCGACATTCCACAAAATCCTTTTCCTGCCAACCACTATCAGTCTGAATTCCCTGTCCATCTGCATAATAAAATCTCACATGATCACTGTAACTTTGCCTTTCCAACAGATCTTTCTAGTTCCTGTGCATCTTACACACCGGGTCCCTTTATATATATACTCCAACTGCATTTTTTCACCTTTTTGATTCTTCAATTCTAATGACACAGGTTCTACACCATCTGACCTTATTTCATTTCTTATTATTGATTATTGATTCAATTCTATTCTTTGTACTGAGACAACTCTGTCACTGTAATGTCCACTATATCGTACCTGTCAATTTATGGATGAGTCACAAGCTCATATACCTTATTCTGTATGCATTCCGATATAATAGTTCAGCCCTGTATTACCCATCGCTCTTCTCATTGTCATTTGTTTGCCCAGCCATTGGTGTCTACATGGACCCTGACCACTGGATCATTCCCCTTCCGCGCCAAGTTCTGCAACCCAGATTAGATTCGATTGCTTCCAGTGTGGAAACAGGCCCTTCGGCCGAACAAATCCATCCCGACCCGCCAAAGTGCAACCCACCCATTCCCCTACACTTACCCCTTTACCAAATACTACAGGCAATTTAGCATGGCCAATTCAACTGACCTGGACATCTTTGTGACTGTGGGAGGAAACCGGAGCACCCGGAGGAAACCCACGCAGACACGGGGAGAATGTGCAAACTCCACACAGTCAGTCGCTTGAGACGGGAAATGAACCCGGGTCTCTGGCGCTGTGAGGCAGCAGTACTAACAGCAGTGGTACCGTGCCACCCAGACTCGAGCACCATGTAGGCAACACAACCTTCAGGACTCTTAATCCCGATCACGGAGAACACTATCTATGCTTTTAACTATGCTATCCCCAATTATCCATCATTGGGCAACGTGGTGACACAATGCTGCCTCACAGTGCTGAGGACATTTGGTATATTTTCAATCTCTGGACACTGTCTGTGTGGACTTTGTACATTCTTCCCGTGTCTGCAATGAGAGGGTTAACTCTTTTATCTCTCCATAGTACGTTTCTGTGTTTGCTTCAGATTTGTACTATCTACAGCATTTTTGCTTTTGTTCGATGGCGAAATACAGCAAATGTGACAGTTTTTTGTAAACGCAGCCGTGGTTCGCGGGTTCCTCTGTGTGTTTAGGAATCTTGCCCGGCCACTTATCTGAGTGCTGTGTCCCTGGATGCACATTCCTTCTCTCTCAGTTCTCTCAGTCCATCGTCACGACAAACAGCCTTTCCTTGTGCCACCCCTGGGACTCCCCACACCCCATTGCCTGGCACTGGATACCCCCTTCGAAGGACAGTGCACACAACGACACTGGGAACATTCTGAACCGCTGGGGATGCTGGGTAAAGACCCTGCCATTGAAAGGAACAGAATAATTAGAATCCAATTGAATAGTAAAGCTGAGTAAACAGGCTAAATTACATCCATCTGCTCAGACATTTTCTAATCGTCTGTTTATCCTCGTCCATCTGCAAATAGATGGTCCATATATATGCCTTGTGAAGCAGGTTTCGTGGCGGGGATTAGATATCAGATCCGGTGCATTGGACTGATTCAGTGATCTCACTTTCCTGACGTCACACTTAAGTTTTTATTTTCAAGTCAATCTAGTTTAAAGAAAAGGCCTTGCTGGAGTTGTGCTGAAAGGATATTTGAATTTTGGAGACATTAGAATATGTCACGTGCGAGTGAGGTTTGGAATTGTAAGGTAGTACAGTTAAATACACGATCAAAGTGCTGGTCGGGGAGGCAGCACTTCCGATATGTGGATCATTGGGATTCCCAAGTCGGTAGGATATACACAAAAAGGACGGTATGAACCTGAACTGGCAGCAATTTACGATATGTGGATTATTGGGATTCACGGGTCAGTAGGATACACACAAGAAGGACGGGATGCACATGAACTGATAACAATCTCTGATATGTGAAACATTGGGATTCCCGGGTTGGTAGGATATAAACAAGATGAACGGATGGACTTGAACTGGCAGCAATCTCCTGGCAGGCAGGTTTGCTATTGTCCTTTACCAAGGTTTAAACTAGTGTGTGGCGGCGGTGGGGGAGGGGTGTGTGGAACCACAGCAGGAGGTCCACAGGTACAGGGACTGAGGAAGAGTTGGAGACTAATCCCAGTACAGCTAAGACCAACAATAAAACAACATAGACCACTGTGTTCAGTGGCCTGGCAGTCTGAAGTGTGTTGATTTTAATATGAAGAATCTGTTTGAACAGATAAATCGATGTCACTGCATGTCAGAAAATGGGAAGAGAATATGGTTAATCGTCCACTGTGTCCTTCACTGGACCAGCTTGTCTCTCCAAGCACCAAAATTTGTTACTGTGGGTCAGAGAACGTCAGAATTAATACAACACAGAAGGAGGCCATTCAGCCCACCATGCGTCCATGAGCTCTCCAAATTGACAACTTGAAAATAGAAGGACTGTTCGGAGCCAGACTGTGAGGGAGAGAAATAAACAGAGAGAAAGACAGTAAAGTGAGATAAAGAGAGTGGAAAAAAAACAGCGACAGAGTAAGTGAGAGCAAGGGGTGTCAAACGAATGTGAAGTTAGATCAGGAGACAGCATGAAGAGAAATACACAGAAACCTTTCTTAGAAACTCTCACAGACTGTAAGCCCTTTGTCTGGTGCCATACCCTGTGAGTACCATGCTGATACTGGCTTTCATCCCAAATCATTTATTGCCAATAACATCCCAGAGCTGAGTTGCTGACAGATAAACACAATCCAATAGACCAATAGATTGGTTCCAGGGAGAAGGTGAAATGTTCTAGGCTAACAAGAACTTGTAGCCCCTCTAGACACTGGGTGATAGGCAGGGTGGCATCTCAGTGAAGGGAATCACTGGCAGAGGGGAAATCAGGATCTCAGCTTTGTGTCAAATAATGATTGATAAAGTCTGCACACCACGTCCATGGTTTTGTAATTCACATTACAATTTATATAGCTCCATTTTAATATTTTGGTATGCACCGAAAAGCTTTCTTATCCTTGTATTTTGTGTTGAATAAATACATTTTATTACTGAGGAAGAAAGGACCTGCTCCGATGGGACAGTCGTCATCTGAACTGCGCTGGGACCAGAGTCCGTGTGAATCCTAACCAGGGCTGGAGACAAAGTTTATACTGATTAAGTGTGTGTGTGTGTCTCTGTCTGTCTGTCTGTCTGTGTGTGTGTGTGTGTATGTGCGGAGTGGGGGTGCAGTTATAGGGTTTAATTAGAAAAGCCGAATTAAAAGAGGAGGTAAGAGTACAGAACTCAGGAGAGGTTATTAAAATCTCCAGCACAGACACAAATAAGATAGACCATCTGGAAATGTTTAACATATCAAAATTCAAGCGCACTGCACAAATGAATGACAATAAGAAGAGGGACGGTCAATGCAGGACTGAAGGGGTTATAACTGAATGCATGCTGTATAAGGAATAAGGTAAATGAACTTGCGGCACAGAATTAAATCAGCAGGTATGAAGCGATGGGCATCACGGGGATGTGGCTGCAAGGTGATCTGAATATTTAAGGATATTTATTCTATCGAAAAGAGAGGCAGGTGGGCAGAGGGAGTGGGTTTGAATTATTAGTAAGAAATGAAATTAAATCAACAGTAAGAACGGAAGTAAGGTCCGATGGTATAGAATTTGCGTGGGTAGAATTGAGGAACCACAAAGGTAAGACAACCACAGTTGAAGTCTTGCACAGGGCTCCAAAGTGGACTCAGGAGCTGGGGCACAAGATACACCAGGAGCTAGAAAAGATGTGTAGGAAAGGCAAAGTACAGTAATCATGGGTGATTTCAGTATGCAGGGGAATGGGGAACATCAGATGGGTAGTGGTTCGCAATAAAAGGAATTTTAGGAATGTTTATGAGATGGCTTTTTCGAGCAACTTCTCGTGAAGCCCACTCGCCAACAGATGATATTGGATTTAATGACGCAGGATTCGCAAGAGAGATTAAGGTGAAGGTAACCTTCAGAAGTAATGATCAGAACGTTGTTGAGTTTATTCTGCAATTTGAGAGAGAAGATAGAATCAGAGGTTACTGTATTTCAGCTGAATAAAGGCAACTGCAGAGGCATAAGGGAGACGCTGGGTAGAATTGACTGGGAAAGGGGTCAAGCATGAAAGACAGGGGAACAGCAATGGCAGCTGATTCCAATATTAATTCAGGAGCCACAGCAGAGATTCTTGCCGAGGAATCGAGGCATGATACAGGGAGGATGAGACAGCCGGGGCTGACGAGGGAAGTCAGGGATTGCATACAAGCAAAAGAGCAAGCGTATAATGTGGTGAGGGACAGTGGGAAACTAGTGAATTGGGAAACTTACAAAGACTAACAGAGTGCAAAAAAGAAGACAGAGAAGATTACAAATGGAGGTAAGATAACCAGTAATAGAAGGAGACTGTAAGAGGTTCTTTAGATATATAAAGGGGAGAGGCAAAAGTGAATATGGACCACTGGAAAATGATGCTGGAGAGACAGGAGTGGAAAACAAAGAAATGAATGAGGAACTATGCATCAATGTTCATGGTGGAAGACACGAATAATTTCCCAAAAATTGAAGCGAGTGAGAGGGCAGAGCTTAGTATGGTGGTCATCACCAAGAATAACATGTTAGAAAACTGAATGGCCTGAATCTGGATAAATCACCTGAACCATATGGACTACACCCTAGCATTGTAAGGGAGATAGCTGAAGAGGTAGTGAAAGTGAAAGTGGTAATCTTTCAGGAATGCCTAAACTCAGGAAAGGCTCGAAAAATGCTAACGTGACACTCCATGTAATAAGGAAGTTAGGGTGAAGATGGTAAATTACAGACTGATTAGCCTAACCTTGGTTGTGGGTAACATCCTGGAATCCAGGGTGAAGAATTGGATTTCTGAATACTTGGAAGTATTTAGTAAAATAGTACAAAGTCAGCATTGTTTCATCAATAGCTGACAAACCAGCTGGAATACTTTGAGGGAGTAACTAGCAGATTTGACCAAGGAGAACCAGTCGATGTTATCCACCTACTTCTCTAAAATCCTTTGTTAAGGTGCCACGCAGGAGGCTATTGAGAAAGATCAGGGTCCCAGGTGTTATAGGCAAGGTACTAGCTTGGATAGATGGATGGCTGTCTGACAGAAAGCAGAGAGCGGGGATAAAAGTGTCCTTCTTAGGTGTTATTCCTCAAGATTCAGTGTTGGGACCACAAAATTCGGTTTGTGCATTAATGGTCTACATGAAGGAACTGAGGGCATTCTAGCTAAGTTTCCAAACAGTGCAGCGATGGAATAGAGGGATAGGTAGCATCGAAGAGGTGGTTTGGCTGCAGGACCGTGCAGTAGAACCCTTTAGCATCCTTCTGATGCTCGCCTTCCAGACCACCCTCAGGATACAGCGCATCATCCTCCGCCATTTCTGCCACCAGAAGTCAGACCACACCACCAGAGATATACTTTGCTCCCCACCCCTATCAGCATTCTGCAGACCATTCCCTTCACGACTCCCTCGTTAGGTTCACGCGTCTCGCCTCCCACACCCCAACAAGCCACCTTCCACTCCCGGCACATTCCCTTGCCATTACAAGAGGTATGAAACCTGTGCCAACAACTTCCTCCTCACCTCCATCCAAGGCCCCAAAGGATCCATCTACATTAGGCAGATTATATCCTGTGCATCCAGACACCTCATCCACTCTGTCGATTGCTCCTCGTCTCCTCTTGGGAGACAGGACGTCAACTTGCAAATGGTTCAGGGAACACTCTCCATCACAAAAAGAACAACCCCACTTCCCTGTGGCTAAATGCTGTCCACCCCCGACCACTCCTCCATGGACATGCAAGTTCTTGGCCTCCTCCACTGCCATATTCTAGCCACCAGACCTCTGGAGGAAGAGCGTATCGTCTTCCACCTTTGGACCCTCCAACCATATGGTATCCAGCGCAATGTCACCAGTTTAATTATCTCCCCTCCCTCCACCTTATCCCAGATCTAACCCTCCAACTGAGCACAGCCTGTTGAACTGTCCTACGTTTCTATCTTCCTTCGCATCTATCCACTCCATCTTCCACTCTCTCCGCTCACCTTTATTTAGCCATCGCCTTCCAAGCTACGTTACTCCCAACCCCTCACATTCATCTCTCAAACCCCTTCCGCCCACCCAATTCATTCCTGAAAAAGGTTTGATGACTGAAACGTCGAATATCCTGCTCCTCAGAGTCCGCCTCACTGGCTGTGCTTTTCTAGCACCACACTTTTTGACCCTGATCTCCAGCATCTGCGGTCCTCACTTTCTCCTGCTGAAGGATTTGCACAGGTTAGGGGAGTGAGCAAAGAAATGGCAGGTGGAGTATAACGTGGGCAAGTGTGAGGTCATGCAGTTTGCCAGGAAAAATAAAGGCATGGAATTATTTCTAAATAGCGAGCAAGTTCAGAAGACTGTGTGTGTCGGTGGTGGGGGTGGTTCTAGTCAAGGATCATGAAAGGTAAACCTGAAGGTTGTCAGCAGTTAGGAAGGCAAATAAAATGATTCCATTTATTTCAAGAGAGCTTGGATATAAATGCAGGGATGCACTTCTGACGCTCTATAAGATTTCGGTCAGGCTGCATTTGGATAATTACAGTTTGGGGTCCCATATCTCAGGAAGGATGTACTGGCCCTGGAGCATTTTCCGATGAGATTCACGAAAGTGGTCTCAGGAATTAAAAACTTTGATATGGAGAAGATCTGAAGGCTCTGGGTCTATATTTGATAGAGTTCAAGGTCTATTTGAATCTTACAGAATATTGAATGACCTGGATGGACAGGGTGGATTTTGGAAGATATTTCCAATGGAGGGTAGACGAGGACCAAGGGGGACAAGGTAAAGAGAAGACTGGTTCAAACACAGATAAAGACGAACCTCTTCAGTCAGAGAGTAGTGAATCCAGGGAATTCACTGCTACAGAAGGCTGTCGAGGCTAGGTAATTGAGTATAATTAAGAGTAACACAGATAGGTTCTTGATTGTAAAGGGGATGAATGTTTACCGATAGAAAGCAGAAGAATGGGGTTGAGAAAGTTAACAGCCATCATTGAATAGCGGAGCAGGCTCAATGGGCTGAAAGACTAAATTTCTGCTCCAATGTCTTCTGGTCGTATGATTAATATTGGCTCTCCTCATTCCTCATTGGAGATGTATCCTGGAATTTGATCTTCTTATAATTTATAAAGACTAACATCCCAATACTGATGACTGGGAAAAATCATGTTCCCTCCCTCCAGTCTCTGCAGCCATGTCCCCAATATCATAATCACACTGAAATTGAAAACCAGTGCATGGTAATTAATCACAGTTGATTGACATCAACAACACTAACTGCATGACCCTCACCTACCCTCTCTGATCCTCGACTAACCATCTGAATTGTGTGTCACATCATATTATCTGTTAACATATCCGTGCCATTTGTCTGTTTAGATTAGATTTAGATTAGATTAGATTACTTACAGTGTGGAAACAGGCCCTTCGGCCCAACAAGTCCACACCGCCCCGCCGAAGCGCAACCCACCCATACCCCTACATTTACCCCTTACCTAACACTACGGGCAATTTAGCATGGCCAATTCACCTGACCTGCACATCTTTTGGACTGTGGGAGGAAACCGGAGCACCCGGAGGAAACCCACGCAGACACGGGGAGAACGTGCAAACTCCACACAGTCAGTCGCCTGAGGCGGGAATTGAACCCGGGTCTCTGGTGCTGTGAGGCAGCAGTGCTAACCACTGTGCCACCGTGCCGCCTGTTCTAACTCATGTTGTCGTAGGCACATTTGCCTGTCAGATTATGGACTAGAAAAGTTCTCTCCATATTTTACTGACATTATAATCACTGATCAGTAGTTACAGACTGTATGTTTCAATTTATAAACGGAGAAACTTGTTCATGTTCTGACAATCCTTTCACATTACTCCCATATCCAGGGCAGATTGAATGATTAAACGCAATCAATCTACCATCTCCAATACTTCTTTCCTCAGCCAGCCACACATATCCCTGGTTAAATGGGTAAATTTTAAACGTTCGTTTGGATTTTAATGAAATCAATATTGAACTCAAAGGGCATAAATGAAGCTATTTGTTCAGTGACTGTGATTAATGTCCATCTCCGTGGATGTCCTAATTATCATAGTCGAGAGTTTACATTGTTGAAAGATAATTGGGCTCTATTCAGTGAGAGGGAGAGGAGAGATCCGAATCTGAGAACATTAGACAGGAACGTTACAATAATTGTTCATCATCTGAGGACCATGGATTGGAATGTTCCAACAATGGATCAGGATCTGAGAACATTAGACTGGAATGTTCCAACAGTGGATCAGAATCTGAGAACATTAGACTGGAATGTTCCAACAATGGACAGGAGTTTATCTGGGGGTCTTTACTGGCTTTCTCAGCCTTGGATATCATTAGCATATCGGATCCAGGATATCCTTTGGATTATTCAAGATGGTTACTATCCCATCCTCGCGATAGTTGGTGTTCCTGGTAAGTAATTATATTTGTCCACAAAACCGGGTTGAACTGAATCTCTGCTCATGATATGCACATTTTGGAACGTGCAAGTAAATATCTTCAGTTCCAAACAAACAATCAATTCCTTGTACATTAGATCTATCAAACTATGATTTATGAGTTACTCACTGATATGCGAGAAGGAACCAGACTTTTCTCAAACTCCATAATCCATTTTGTCCTTCACAGATTTCCATCTCCATGTCTTCCCCACTCACCAATCCTGTCAAATACCACCATCAATATATCCCAGTCTCGTCCTCATTCTCAGTGCAATATCAAAATAAACCATTTTTGCCTTTGTTCAATCCAGATGCAACAGTTTCACGTTCCTTGTAACCACATGTCCGTTACTAAATAATTGCTATTGAGAATGTTTAACTTGTTCTCTGCACATAAGGGAAAACAGTTTATGGTGGTCAAGCTATTGACTCATAATCTACAGCCACAGAGTAATGGTCTATTGATATCTCATGAAGGAAATTATAAGCAACCATTATCATTTGTTTTAAAAATGAATCTGCTTGCCTTAAGTCATTTAGGGAAGTCAATGTGTCATGCTTCCCTCGTCAGGTTTCAGTGTGACTTTTGTGATGAACACGTGGGTGCACTGTACCTTTGAGAGAATTAAAAACCAACAATTACTACCTGACAGCACCAAGAGTTCTGAAAAAGTTATAATGTAACATTTGGTCGAACTCCTGATTAGCTCATTGTCTTGAAACAAATTCAACCAGACATTTTAAATTATACCCCAAAGTACCCACGTCCAAACAAGTTTCAATTTATTATATTGACAATCTTAACAGCCAATGATACAATCCAATATTTGGGTGGTACAAGACCACGGAAAATTGAACAGTTAAGAGGAGAACTGCCAAGCTGCCAACATGCAAAGATTGCCTGAAAAATAGCTCTCCTATGGATACCTTTATTGATTAGTAACTGGTGAAGCAGAGTCCCCAAGAAGAAAGAAGACAGGAATATGGAGAAGAACCGAAAGCTTCCTGATTTTGAGATAAGAAGTTTTGTCTCGTAAATCTTAATTAGGAGTCTTAACGGACGAGTATTGTGGAGGGGGAAGGTAAAAGACAGGTTAGAAGAAGAAGTTATATATAGTCGTTCGTTTATTCTTCTCTGTTATACTTTAAGAAATAAAGTTTTTGATTTTTACTTTAAATAGATTTGGACTCTAGAATTATCACAGATCACAGAATGAGATAAATCTTTTCTGTGTTGTTGGTTTTAATTAAGCAGGAAGATTTATCCTGTGTTGTAACACTACAAAACCCATAGCTATACGTTTTACTCTATACGGTACTGTGGAACAGCTGAACCAGCCACTTAGTTCAAGACCTGCATAACATGATGACCAGGGATTCAGACATCCTGTGAGAAAAGAACAAAGGTAAAGATAGCTCCCTTTCTCTGCCTGTTTTCTGTATTGCTACATCTCATTTTCATTCAGGTACTTGATCATCATTTTTTTAGGTATATTCAATCTCATTGAAATTCTCCCTGAGAGTGATGCACATCTCCATAGGTATCTCTGGTGCTGACTTTATTGATGCTGACGTACTGATGTCAGGGACTTATAAATTCCATGTCAGTCGTAGTGCATAGAGAAGGAATGGTTTTTTGTGGCACAGGAAAGAAATTACGATGTCTGAGTGAGAGATTAGGTGTTTTTTGATAATGCCGGAGAGTGTTGTTGAGGCAGTATTTGGGTTATTGGGGTACTGTGGATAGTCTTTCTCTCAAGATTCACCAGTCTAGTCCCTCGGATGATGGCACCATGAGCATTGAGTGAAGCTCAGTGAGAGAATAAGAGGTGATCGCATTGAACCTTAAGGGAATGGACAATCACTCATGATGTTCTAAACAGACACTTCTACGGTGATAAAAACCATGGCATTTTTTCACTCAGATTATATGATTCTAGATAGTTTAAGATTCTCTGAGAACGTTCCCAACCACTCCGACTCCCTATTTCAACTGAGACAGAGAGAGAAAGAGAGGGGAGAGAGAGAGAGAGGAAGAGAAAGAGGGAGAGAGGTTCAGGCTTTTGAATAAACTCTCCCAACATCAACAGTTCAATTGGGCGTGATCCTGCAATGAACGTAATGTTATCCATAATCCCGACAGCAGCAACAATACCTTCATTATAAAAGAGTTAACTCTTTCCAGCAGTGCGGAGAGAAGGAAAGTCTCTTTACACCATAGGAAAGAAATGGAGATGTCTAAGAGGAAGAAGAGTTAATGTGATCATCGTTGAGAGTGTTGTTGAGGCAGTATTTGGGATATTGCGGAGAGACTAAAACAGTTAACTATTCCCACCAGATTCTGACCTCCTTGGAGAACATGTGTGTGTCTTCTCGGCGATGGAAAATGCCTCCTTGAGACTTGGCACAAGTCATTTGGCTTCCCTCCTCATTGTCAGCAAACTTTATAAGGAATGATCGCCTTGCCACAGAGAGAGTGCAATGGAGTTTCACCAGACTAATCCCTGGGATTATGGTACCATGAGGAGGCACTGAAGATTATTCTCTGGTTTTGTGAGAGAATGAGAGGCGATTGCATTGAAACTTGAGGGTGAGGGACAGTCACTCACGATGTTCCAAATAGACAATGATACGGTGAATGATTCCATGGCTTCTTTTTTTTTATTCGGGTTGCATGATTGTCAATAGTTTAACATCGTCTGAGAATATTCCCCTCACTCCACACCCAATCTCCATGTCGCATGAGAGAAGCAGAGGGCCAGTCTTTGAACAAACTCCCCCCACATTAATACAGCGCATTTGGTGCATGGTACTGCACTGAAAGTCTCGTTATCTGCAATCCCTACAGCAGCCACAATACCTTCATGCTAAAACAGTTAACTATTCCCACCAGATTCTGACCTCCTTGGAGAACATGTGTGTGTCTTCTTGGCGATGGAAAATGCCTCCTTGAGACTTGGCATAAATCATTTGGCTTCCCTCCTCATTGCCAGCAAACTATGTTCCATTGCCAACAAACAATAGAACCATGATTAACATCATGGAGTCCTCTATCAGTGTATTCTCAATTTCATTGGTGTGTCATGTTGGAATATCAATGAACTCCTCTTGTTCCTGTCTAACTGTCTCGTGGGGATGAATATCCTCCTCCTGGTCGCATGGAACTCGTTTAAGGTTCTGATCGGGCTCTGCCTGCTCTTGTCTAACAGCTCGATGCACTAAACAGACTACTCTTCTTCCCCTGTAACAGCCAGGAATAGTGAATGTGCTGTCACTCTTTCTGTTCCTGAATGCCAGCTCATACCAGTATGAAACCAGCTTGAGATGCTGAATGTGTTCCTCTGTTAGCTGTTGAAATGTGCAGTGTATGGCCGTGCTGTTCCATAAATTTTACGGACACTTTATCTGCGCAAACCAGAATGATGCCTGGATCTTGCTGCACATGGACACAAAATGGTTGAGGAGCTGATGGGGGACAAATTGTGCCGAACATTCTGTGATCTTCAATCATCATGCCGACTTCAGACCTTATGATGGGAAAATACATTGATGGAGCAACTGAAGATGTTTGTGCTGAGGAGGCTAACCTGAGGATCTCCTGCAGAGATGTCCTGGGACTGAGAGGATTGTTTGCGACTGACCCGAAACCTCTTTATGTGTGTTCTGAAAGACCCCGTCCAGTGGAAGGTTACACCTGGTCTATATTCAGCTAAACAAGTAGGTGGTCCCGATGCCATCATCAGTTAAATACTGCCTTGATATCAAAGCCATTCGCTCTTTCCTGAGCCCCTGTGTTCGAATCTTTTTCATATCAATAGGTGACGGTGTATGTGTAGGGAGTGTTTTCCTTTCACAGGAAGTAATCAATGTCAGGAATTACCTGGGCTGGAGAGCTAGGGGGGCTATATCACTGAAAACATTTAACGAGGAGGTAGATGGATTTTTGACCAGTCAGAGAGGTAAGGGGTGAAGAGTTAGGCATTAAAGAGGAGTTATTGTCAACAGTAGATCAGCCATTATGTTATGCAATGTCTTGATCATCCGAATTACCTGATCCTGTTCCTTTTGTCCTCATATTCAGTAATTGCAAAGTTAATAGCTGTAATTTTCCTGAATGTTCTTTTATTAAACGTTGCAGTCAGAGACAGTAAAGTATTTCGTGAGTCATCTCTGGTTGAGGTGACTGTATTCACGGTGAATCTGGGTCTATAATATCCCCAACAAATGAACCACAAGTTGCAGAGAGGAAACACTCTGTAAAGAGACCAGAGGCGTCTTTCAAACCACATAATATTTTCCAACCGACACCAAGCCATGTGTGACAGTCTTGAGGGACTGAACGAGATCCTGGATTACTGTTCAACAGGTATTTGGATCAAGTGGCCTCCTTCTGCTCCTTGCAGGAGCTGTGAGGAGTTGAATAGAACATAGCAACACAGGACTGAGCAGCAGGAGTGGGTCATTAGATACTTTGTCACCGCTCCATGTGCTTTTGGTCACAGCAGCACGTTTCTGTCTGTATACCATTTTACTCCATATCAAAAAAACTTTAAATAAATGCAAACATCCAGGTACCACAATCCTCTAGGAAAAGGAATTTCCACTTGAAAATTCCTCCTTTGTCTTCCAGCAAATGTTGGAGGGTCACTGTGTCCTTTTCCAGTCCCACTTCTCCACTGGTTACACCCAGTTTAAATGCAAGCAGTTTAGTGAAGTGGCCAATGATTGAGGTCTCAGACTGGGCTATTTTCTAGAAAAATGTAAGACACAGAATGTTGAACTCATAACAAATTGTAAAATGATAGAGTGCACCAAATGTTATTCTGACTTTAAAGTTATTCTGCTCACACAAGCTACTGGTAGTGGGATTTCTTTCTGGAGCACTGGGATTTGGCTGGATTCCCTCCGTTTTAGGCAGTGGTGAGATTCCAATGAATCCTCACCAGGAATCCTTCACAAGTGGTAAAGGTGACGCAAGGATTGTATGGCCTCACACTTTGCTATCTGGCGGAACAAAGTAAGAGAGAGGGGTCAATCGGCTGCTGCTTCTCAGACAGGGAATACTTTTTTTCTCCCTCTCTGTGTTGGAACATATAATAATGTCAACTGAACATCAAACTCGACCATGTGCGATCTCCTGGAATATTCTCTGGAACACCTGATGATGGATTATATGCAGATGCGTCATTGCTCTTGTTGTACACAATTTCTTCAAATCACAAAAAATGTCCCCACTTTGCAATTTGAAGACATGCTTACATGTGTATGTGCATTTTGTAAATATCAGTAGGTATCTTCATAGTATGTGTGTTTACATCAATGCATGTTTTTCTTAAAGTTTGTTCTCTAGCTTTAGTTTCTCTGACAGGAGATAATATACATAATATAAGATAATGTACTTCTCAGAAAGTCATGGATGGTTCAATACTATTTCTCAGCTAAGATCGAAACTGATAATTCCCCATAACAAAAGGCCGGCATTCCAGGAATAAGTAAAGAGAAACCTCTTTGAAAATCTTCGAAAATAATAATATCTTTTTTTATTTTAATTTAGGGGATCAATCCTGCACACAGTGCATCAGGTCTGGTCTTAGAAATGCCCTGTACAGATGCAGTAAAACATTCCTGCAATAAAACTTGTATCTTTTGCCAAAAAACACTTGCCTTCCAAAACACTTTCTGCATCTGACTTCATATGATTTATGTTGCAGAACATGGAAACTGCCTCTATCACAGAGTTCGGCAATCTCTCTACGTTTAAATTGTATATCATTGTTTCGTCTTTCATGCCAAAACAGTCAATTAACCTTACGTTATTTCTGCTGAAGCTTTGCTCACGAACCTTCCCTGCCTGTATCACGTTGCAGACTCACTACCTCCACTTGACGACACATTGAATGGCCATCTTGGTCTATGAGCTAATTGAGCTCCAAGCTATTCCCTCCCCTTCCTCCAAATCTTTGATACAGATTGTTGATCATTGATGACCCCACAGTGATCTCTGAGGCACTCCATCAGTTACAGCTTTGCAGCCTGAAAATACACATTTATCTCTATTCTCTATTTCCTGTTAGCAACAGCTTCCCTCTTCCTGTGTAGCGACTCCGGTGGGTTTAATGGCCTCCTCCTGGACTGTGTAGTGTACTGAACGAGCTGAATTACTTCATTCGATATTCCTGTGCAATTCCTTAGAGGGACAGATTGGTCTCCTTCTGTGTCATTGTAACGATCCTGTCTGACAGAATGGAGTGGTCCCCAACCCTGCAACAGCATCGAAGGGTGGACTGAGGGAACAACACATGGGGTAGGGACAGCAGTATATCTCTGTTACAGCCTCGAGGGTGGATTGAGGGAACAATACATGGGATAGGGGAAGAAGTTGCCCATTCGGCTGCAAGATTCAGAATGTTCATGACTGATCCGAATGTGTCTGACCATCCATTTCCTGTCTGTTCCCAATAAACACTGACCCTTCAGTCCAGTAAAGATCAGTCGAGCTCAGCCTTGAATATCTTCAATAACCGAGTCATTACTGCTCCCTGAGGATGAGGACACCACGGGTAGCACAACACTAAAGTGAAAGGGACGTCCTTATTTCATTGTGGGGCTGTTATTTTAAGACTGTGTTAACTGAACATCAAATCATCACTTTTTTTCAGACATAAGGACAGAAAAATTAGGAATAATTTGAAACATAATCCATTCCGGACTCCAAACCTATCCCGCATTCCCACTGCCCCTTTCCAATCAAATATGTATCATACCCAGCCTCTGCTGCTGTCTCAGGAAGAGAATGCGTGATAGCATAATACCGCAGGAGCATCAAGGGAATAAGCAGATTGAGGATATTCAGCCTATCGAGTCGGAACTTCCGTTCAATAATTTCTTATATGTACCTCGACCTCATTCTACTGCCTTCTCCCTGGAATCCTTGATCCCCTTACAAATCAAAAACATATCGAATTGTGTCTTAATGACACTAGTGTCTGTGCCTCTGTGTATCTGTATGTGAGTAAGTGTTTGTGCGTGTGTCTGTGTGTGTGTCTGTGCCTCTGTTTGTTTGTGTCTGTGTGTGTGTGTACCTGTGTGTGTGTGTCCATGCGCTTGTTATCTGTGTGTTTGCGTGTCTACATCTGTCTGTGTATCAGCCTGTGTTTCTATCTGTATTTATGTCGATTTGTATGTGACTGTATATGTCTTTATACGTGTATGTATACCTCTCTCCTGATAAGTATTGTGTGTGTCCATCTATGTATTTCTGTGTCTGCGTCTCTGTGCAGGGAGGTATCTTTGTTTTGTTTGGAAGTGAAAGGACTGTTGTTGGAACTGACAGTGGGTTTAAACTGAAAATTGTCTTTCACTGAACATTGGTCCTTAACATTGTCAGTAGGACGTGGATGTTTCAGATTCTCCAAACGAGGCTTCCTGGTCCTCTCCAGCTCTTTATGAGTCCTTCCCACATGGTGGGAGAAGGGGAGTGAGGGAACGGATATCGGGCACTCCATTACCTGGCTTGGCCCTTTCTATCCTATTCCAGGCTGTTTCTCCTGGAATGGACGAAAGAGATGGAGGGAGAGTGGGAATGGGTGACCCTGCTGTTTGTGCTGGTGTAGGTGGGGGGAGATGTGAGGTGTCTGGAATGAGTCAGCTGACAGTTTTGAATCCATATAGGATTATTAGTTGCTGAATTCAATAGTGAGAGTGGTAGTGCCTGAGCCTTATTTGGAGACATTGCGTGAATCCTGTTCGGGGTTAGGTGCTACAACAGATGTACAGTGAGTGTGAGGGAGCAGAGATTATATGGGAACTCATTTCCTAACAGAGCGAGGAGGATATTGTTGCTTGTCCAGTTTTGTGGGACATTTCTTCAGATCATCTCAGCGTCGAGGTGAGCCGACCTGAATGTCTTGTCCAGGTCTATCACTGATAACGACACAGACATGTCCCTCAGAATCACTTGAGGTAGAGTTTACAGATAGCAAGGAGAAGCAAATATCGGTGTGTGAAATATCGAAACCAAAACGGTAGCAGAAACTCTGAGCATCATATGATCTGGAAATTAGATAGGCAAGTATTGTGTATACCGCAGTCTTATTGAATGATCTCAAGTTGTATCTAAACTGCGTAAACAAAGTGACTGCTGAAGCTGTGAAAAATAAGTTCCGTAAGTTTATATGAGGTGGGTTGAAGAGTATGTTGTGAAGCAAACAAGAGAGCAGGTTATTTCGGATTTGATGTTGTGTGGTCAGAAGGACGAATTATTAACCTTGGTCTAAAGCAGCCTTTAAAGAATAATGGCATTTAAAAGGTGCATTTTACAAGGTGTCTGCATACAATATGGAATGCTTGAATAGTCCAGTCAAACATCATTGAAGTCAGGAGGCTAGAGTGTCAAGATATCTACAGTGAATTTGGACCTGCAATATTCTTCCCGACCTCTCCGCCCCCACCCCCTCTCCGACCTATTAGCCTCACCTTAACCTCCTTCCACCTGTCGCATTCCTAACGCCCCTCGCCCAAGTCACTCGTTCCTACCTTTTATTGTAGCCTGCTTGGCACACCCTCCTGAAGAAGGGCTTCTGCTCGAAACATCGATTCTACTGCTCGTTTGATGCTGCATGACCTGCTGCGCTTTTCCAGTAACACTTTTGTAACCAAATATTGGCACTAGTAAACATTTCATGCTGCCATAGTATTGTAACATGGAGAAAAACAAATCACCATATGAAGTTGATCTGAGTATTGTTTACCTGTCATGTTTAATATTGTTTAAATTTGCAGTGCTTATTTTTAAATGCTAGTTCTTGAAGGTAGTATCAGATTGAGTGTGGGAGGTTGGGTGGTGACATGGTAAAAGTTTCTAAAATCATGTGAGATATGGAGAGGGTGAATAGCCAAGATTTCTCCCACAGCCATAGTAGGCATAAGGTCAAAGAAGGAAGATTTTAAAGGAACGAAGGGGCAACTTTTTACACAGAGGGCGGTGTGGATATGGAATGAGCTGCCAGAGGAAGAGTGGTAGATGCCAGTACAGCTACAACATTTAAAACTCACTTGGACAAACATATGAATGGGAAACATTTTGGAGGCGTATGGCCCAAATGAAAGCAGATAGGACGAGCTTAATTTGGAAAACCTGGCCAGCATGGACATTTAGAAAAGCTTCACGCAGAGTTCGTGTGTGTTTCTGAAAGGGAAATTATATTATGCCCTGTAAAATCATGCAAAGTGTTTCTGGAGATGCCTGAGAATGTAACAAGCGGATTTAATAAAGGGGATCTGGTAGACAAGAGGCTTACCAGAGATTTTCCATAAGGTATTACCAAATAAAAGTTCATACACAAGACAGAAGCTCGTAGGATGATGGATAATGTATTAACATGGGATGATGATTAGTTAACACATAGAAATCGGAGAGTCAGGATTACTGGATATTCATGATAAAGGTACATCTGCTGGAGTACCACAGTGTGAGTTCGATTGCATCAGTTATTTACACTCTATACTGATGACCTGATGGCGGGAGCTGAGTGCAACATACATCCGAGTTTGTGGACGATACTGAGAACCAAACGACAGGCTGTTATTTAATGGAAGCGACTTCCAGAAAAGGAGCAGTACATAGGGATTGGAGTCTTCCTGTTAGTGAAACGTAAAATCAGCACGCTGATGCATCAAGTAACTAGGTTGGTTCATTACGCAGCTTCCTGAGATAAAAGGTTTGAATTATTGACAACCTCTAAAATGGTGAGGCGATCATTCATTTGAGTTGAAATGAATGAGGAGTGATACTGCTGAAAAATGCAAGACACAGAAGGGCCTTGAGGAGGTAAATGTTGAGAAGTCGTTTCCTCTCCTGAGGGTAGTCTCGAACTCGAGGACATAAATACTGAATATGGAACATTGATGTTAATCTGAGATGCAGAATGATGTCTACTCTCAGAAGATAATAAATGTCTGGAATTCCCTAACCCAGAGAGGTATGGAGGGATACAAGGAGTCAGCAAGAAAGTGGTGTTGAGCCCTGGAGTAGATCATCCATGTTCTTATTAAATGGCAGGGTTAGCTTGAGGGGCCGAATGGCCAACTCCTCTTCCGACTTATTAATTCCACATTTTAAGCTTTTGGAAAGTAACTGGTTATTTTCCTGGAAATTGTGTTGTACAATGTTGCATTCAGGGCAAGCAGAGGATTTGTTTGAGTTCACCCTGAGTGGGGTATGAGGGCTGTATTCACAGCGAATCTGGGTCTGTAACATGACTCCCATCTGGAGCAGAAGTTACAGAGAGGGGAAGCCTGGAAACAGGGATTGTGGGTCGTGGTCATTTCCTGACCCAGCCTGGATTTTCCAAGTGCATTTCCAAAACTACACCTAACAATTGGAGTGGTGTCGATCTGCTCCTTTGTAGCAGGTCCGAAGGGCTGAATAGAACGCCAGATCACAGGGCTGAGAGACACGAGTGAGCCATTCGGACATTTGAAACTACTCCATCAGTAAAGATGGTCATTGTAGTCCCAGCTGCACTTTTCTCTCCATGCACCATTATCCCTCATTCACCTGTCTATGGATAATCGGACGAAGCCATCTTCGATATAATATAACATAGACGTATGTAACTAATATAACTAACAGAGGAGCATGGTGAATCTGTGGTTAGCACTGCTGCCTCATATAACCAAGGAGTTGGTTTCAATTCCAACCTTGGTTAACCCTGTATGTGGAGTTTGAACATTCTCCCTGTGTCAGTGTGGGTTTCCTCCCAATGGTCCAGTTTCGTATCAGAGGCCAAAGATTTGCAGCTTAGAATGGTTTGGCCATGCTACAGTGCCGAGAGATGTGTAGGTTAGGTGGGTTAGTAATGGGAAATATAGGGTTACATGGAGGGCAGGTCTGTGTTGGATGCTGTTCAGTGGTTAGATGTGGATTCAATGGGCAGAATGTCCTGCTTCCTCTCTGTAGAGGTTGTATGACAATGATAACAAGTTTGGACTATGCAAACACACAGTGGGTATCGACCTGATCCACTCTCCTCAAGGTTTTGTATGTTTGTATAGGATCAGCTCTCATTCCAATATAAGCCCTTCATCCCTAGAATACGTGAAGTGAAACATCTCTCAACTGCTTCCAATGTAATTATATCATTTCTTAGGTAAGGAGACAAAAAAAATAATCTTACACACAGATGAGTTTCATTTTTGTTTTCTCAGTGTTGTGAGTCTCTGTAACACTCTTCCCTGCCGAACACTGGGGGCAGAGATATTCAATATTTTTGAGGCACAGGCAGAAGGTTCACAAATAACAACAAAGTCAAGGATTATTGAAGTTTGGGCAGGAATGTGCAGTGTGTGGGAAATTCTAACAGTGGTATAAATGAAACTGTCCAGAACATCCAGGAATATAATGCAAAACGAAATGATAAAATAGGTAAAAATTTAAAATGCCACAATACAGTATCAAAGGACCATGGGTCTGCTCTGTCATTAGAGAGAGGATATGGGTGGTGGTTTGTCCTGAGGGTCACCACACGTCGGGAGATGGGATGAGGTTGCAAGAGCGTCCCCTTCATGGTAATTTCTGTCAGTGTGGGGAACTGAACCTGCGCTGTTGGCCTCTCTCTGCATCACAAACCAGCCGTCCAGCCAACTAAGTGGGAGAGAGTGTAACTGTTACAGACAGAAACAGTCACAGACAAAGGAAAAGAGAAACTTCCATAACAAGGTAAAGGTGCAATTGAGATAACAATCAAGATAACGGCTAAGGATGAAAACGTTCTCTGCTAGAAATTGTATTTTATAACGAGGCAAGTGGTTAGAAGCTGTCTTTGGCTGAAAGCAATAAGATGAGCCAAGTGAAATAACCAGAATTATTAATTAAAATTAGATATCTATAAACATAAAATAAGTGCATTTTTTATTGTTCTGTGTAAAATGTGCTGATCATTACATACAAGTATAAAACTGATGGAATATATTGTGAGGGGAGTCCGTCTGTATGGGAAATGCCCTCGAACAGACGCTTGAAGAACACCAGGGTAAATGTGCCTGAGTGTCATCCGCTCAGTGACAGAAACCCAGGGAGTTGAATGACTGAAAATTCCTGTAACATGGAGCTGGGAGAACGAACCGACCAGCTGCGAGCTCATTATATGATGGAGCACATTCGAAGAGCTGAAGGGCCTCATGATGGATTTGAATTGTCTGTGTATTGAAAAACATGCAACGCTATTCATTGGACATTGACACTTTCCTGAAAATTGGAATGATTTGAAAGATTATCTTTAACATTCTATTGCCATGTGGGGGTATTGCAAAGGCAAGAGGGAAAGAGAGAAAAAGAGAGATGGGGAAGGTGCGGCATGCCGCAGTGAGCATGGTAGACCATTGGCCTTGTTTGGGGGTGGTTGCTACAGCAGAGAGAATACGGTGACCCTTTTCCTAACAAAGCAGGGAAGGTTATTGATGCTTGTCCTGTATTGCTGGACATTTCTTCAAACTGAAGATACAGTTCTGAGCTCGGTGGTGAGCTAAGACCACGTTCGATGGGTCTTGTAGTGTGGCCACTTCTGAGAAGAGAATGGTGCCCATCTGTACTAGCCCATCCACATATCCAGGTTGACAAATTGTGGTGTATTTGCCTCTTATCTGCCATGCTAGCGGTAAACTGTAAAGGGCAGCTCTCAACTGAGAAAGCTCAAAAGTGTGCCCATTGGCCTTTTGAATTTGGCACCAGGCCCAGGGATCATGGTATAACTAGGGATATCCGAGCGATGGTTAGTACCTCCAGCCATGATGGGTGGGAGAATCGAGCTGGTATTGAATGAGAGGGACACCATGGGGTCGGGTGGATAGGTAATGACGTGAGTTCGATAAGACAGCACCAGGAAACCAGCTCGACCTCGTGCAGACAATCCCTCTGTCACATTCAATAAAAATGTCGTTGATATAAATTTTTGTTACACGCAGCCCAACGAGTCATAGACTCTGCTGTGCCCACTCACAGATACAAAGCTGCAGAATAAATGCTCATCCAAAAATCCATCATCTGAACCCACACTGGTATCCTATTCACCAATAATTCCTGGGAATACTGTCTCACGTTGCAGGAGTCTGTCGAAATATCTTTATTTCAGCATTCTGAAAACTGTGATCTTCAGGAAATTGTCTCTCAATCTTCCTTTCCCGTTTTTCCAAAATCCTTTTGTTTGGTGGAATTCCCTCACCATCTCTCTCTGGCAGTAGTTTTCACACCCACAGCACACACTTGTCATGGTACAATGGAGATATGGAGCTGTAAATGTATGGGAGCTTTACATCCTGTCACTTCCAGCATGGGCTGCAAGTATCCCCACACTGGGCAGGGATCTAACACAGTGTTACTGACAAATGCACTGAGGCGGTGTCCACAGATCTACATGCTGGGAGGGTAACTGCTCCTGGATTGCAGATCAATTCATTTCTCTTCATTGCTCTTCACTGCACAGCTCCCCATACTGAACAGGTTCTTTGTTCACGTTTATAGAACAAATTATTTGTGTGGGCTGAATATCACCCCATGCTGGACAGAAAGTTTCGTCCAGGTTTCTGAATCAATGCACCAGTTTGATCTGCACTGCTCCCTATGTTGGACAGATAGCTAGTGGGCCGGTGACACGTGCAGAGTGCTTCATCCTGAATAGATTGCTGGATTGTACTGAACATGGACTGCACAGTATTCCATCCTGGACAGATTGCTTGATTGTACTGATCCTTGTCTGTACAGTGCTCCATTCTGGACAGATTGCTGGTTTGGACTGAGCCTGGTCTGCACAGTTCACCATGCTGAGCAGGTATTTCATCTGGGCTTACACGTGTCTGGGCTCGATCTGTGAGGTGGATTTTGTATGCAATCTAATTCCTGATAGAGCTATCACTCCTCCACGTCGGTGCATTCCGCTGTGAAAGCCCGTATTTCTGCAACATGTTGTCCTTTAAGTAATTCTCCAATTAAAACGTGAAAATCTTCAGTTTATGCTATGGATCCGAGCAGACCGCCCCTCACAATATATGACGAAGGTAGTCTCGACCCGAACGCTTTCTTATTTTAAAGGTAAATGTGAGGTGCTGTGTTTCAGATATAATTCGTTGGGTCAAAATATTTGACTTTAAGCAAAACACAATCTATTCAAATATAACAACAACAAGAGGAACTTGGTATACCTTAGTTCTATTGGAAAACCTAAAAGAATTATAGGTTATTTAACTACTATACAGTAACTGCTCCAATATAGTAACTTTCCATAAGCATACACTTGTGAAAAACAAATTCAGGAAACAGATCATCTCACATGCAGTTCTCCAATCCAGCAGGAAAGAACATCAAAAGCCAATTCTGAGAGAAATCTCAGAGAGAGAGTGCAGTAGCCAGGAAAGATTTCCAACCGTCCAACTCTGCTGAGACCCCAGCAATACCTGGTGAAAGGTAAAACTAAGAATCCTGATTCAATGAGAGTTTGACCAACCCTCCACATGACTAGGCCGCAGCTGGACCAGAAGGAATGCACTGTACATACTCCGTCTATGACACTGTAGGAGCCTCTTAAAAATGCCTAATCTCACCTAAGACGTTAAATGATGGTAAGATAAATGCCAAAGTTAAACATAAATACTTGAAACGAAAGGATGCAGAAGGCCTGGTGATCAGACACAGACGGCCTTGAGACACCAGCTATTCCCATGCTGCCAAAATATAGTAGGGTCATCGAACTAGTGAATAGAAAGTATCATCATTCTGCCTCATCTCTAAATTTACAATTGGAGACGTGATATTAGCCCAATAGTTAGCGATGTCAACATCCCAACCAGACCAACTATTGTTATGACGTATGAGAGTTGTAGTGAAAAAGGTTTACTGGAACTATTTGTGACTGTGGTTGATGTTAGTCTCTATAGATCCTAACTGTGTCATGAGAGGGTTTCCTTCTTCTATTAGTAAGGGGCTTCATTCAAACTGTTATTCCATAGTATCAGCGGCAGCGTCATCCTAAAGACGATTGTGCTCAGCAGCTACAGGGAGAGGGAAAGGAAAAGAATCTTAGAACAATAGACTGAAATGTTCCAACAATGGCTCAGAATCTGAGAACATTAGTCTGGAATGTTACAACAACAGACAGGAGTTTATCTGATGGTCTTTATATCTTTCCCGGGATTGGTCATGGATAGAGTTGCGGATACGAGCCATGTTGATGATTATTCAGGCAGGTTACTATCCCATCCTCGCTACTGTTGGTGATCCCGGTAAGCCTATCTCTTTCAACTTGATAAATGATGGTGAAGGTTATTACTATTTCTGTTATTTATATTTAACTATTGCATAATCTGCTATCTTCAGTTTCAGTCACAAACTCCACTTTATTTCCAACAATTTCAGACTACTCACTCATAAACGTCTAAGAAGGAACAAGACTGTTCCGACCCTTCAGTTTTCCTTTTGCCCAGAACGGTTTTAAGTCTCGATATTCTCTCTGCCATCAAACCTCGATAATATCCCCAGTCTCAACCTCTGCCTCAATACTGTTGTTGAATTAGCCATCATCTTACGCCTTGTTGACATCTGATTTTATGGCTCCACTTCTTTTCTGACCACTGTTGTAGTTACAAATATTTTGACCACAAACTTATTCTTGTCACTCTACCTATTTCATAATTGGGACCTCTTTTCAGAGTAAAAATGTCAGTGGCCGTGTAATTCAAAGACACAAGTTATGACTTTAAATGCATGTTTCAAATCCTTCCACAGCCGATGACAGAAGTTAAATTCGAGTGGCAACACTTGGAATGAAAACTCATTTTGCAAACGACAACCATAAACCATTAGGATTTCTTTTATTATTTCACTGATAGCCTTTTGTAAAAAAAACTGAGTGCGACAAAAATGATTGGCTCCATATTGTCTTGACAAATGGTCTCTCGCAGTCAACGGCAATTAGTGACGGATGACAAATACTGTCCTTACCAGTGATGCTGACATCCTGTGCAACAACAGCATTAAAGGTGAAATAAACCAATGAACTGTGGGTGATGGAGATCCGAAATGAAATTCTCCAGCGTCTGAAAATGTTGGAGAATCTCGGCAAGTATGGCAGCCGCTGTAAAGAGAAAAACAGATAAAGTTTAGAACCTAGTGACCTTATATCACAACTGAAACCAACTGGGAAATAATATTAATGGTTGTATGAGTGAGGGAGACGTTAGTTGAGTGGATGTAGAAATTTCCAGCGAGAAAGAGAGAGAGAGAGAAATGAAAAGCAAATATAGAGACTGCTAATAATGAACCAGAAGGAAAATAAAGTTGGTGTTCCCCTTTTCCCATATTCATGAATATCATATCAATTTAGATGTGTCTCTGTTTACATTGAGTTATATTCCCTCTATCTTTCTCCTCTGAGTGTGATGATCAACTCCATAGGCAATACTGGTGCTGTCCTTATAGTTGCTCAGATACAAAGAAACGAAATGTTACATTGTCAACTGATTTTTTGAAGAATGGAACTGTAACTGTCGGACTGTGCAGAGATGTAACTGTTTTTTCTGCTAAGAACAGAAACATTTTCAACACTGAATGGGTGCACCGTTTGTGTCGAGATTTGACTTCTCCTGTCATTACAGAATAAAGGGAGTTTCTGTGTACACTTTTCTCGGGTATGTATTATCAGTTGCCGCGTCCATTCAGAGCGACCCAAGAGTCTGGTGACCTCACTCTGGAAGAGATATAAGCACTGCATTTACAGAGTGTTCTGGGTCCATGGTAAACAAATGGAGTCGAGGTTACACAGAAGGGAAACTCCGTACACAGGGAGGACAGGGCATTGCATGACGCTCTCTGGGATTTCCAGGAACATTTGTCAAAACTGGACCCATTCCAATTGTAAATTGTGAAACCAGAGTCTTTCAAAAATGAGGTGGTCACTGAGCTGTTTCCCCTTCTTCAATATAGCCTGTAAACTCACAGCAGGGATAGGACTGTGCTGACACTCGCCAGGAAGTGAACTGGATTGAGTCTGGAACTTTCCAGGTAAGAGAGCGAGACATATGCATCACCATGAAGTGTATTGGATTCATTCTCGAACTTTCCAGGAGGAGTGAGTGACATACCTGGAGCGCAGTCCTCCTATATAACACGAGCTGACAGAAGCTATCTGCCTGCCGAGAGGAATATATTGGTTCTTTCTCCACGGAGGAAGAAACTAACTTCCAGAAATACTAGTGATCAGGAGCCCTGGTGAAAATTAGGGGATGCACGAAATTAGAATTAATGAAGAGTATGTCTTTTAAATCTATTCGCATTGAAGCTTGGTATGTTGCTAGATCTGATGAGCTACATTCCAGAGTATTGAGAAGGTGGCAACAGAGCTACTGAAAGAATTACTGATTATTCTTCAAAGCTGGTTAGATTCTGGAGGGATCCTGCAGACTGGAAAGCGGCTATGGTTCCCCTAAATATCCAAAACAGAACGGAGAGGGAAAACAGAAAACTAAATAGGTAGATGTCAGCTGTGAGAGAAAAACAAACATTATAACCTTAAAAAGGAATGTGACAGCTAGACACTTGGAAAATAATGATATGATTACATTCAGCCGAGATTCAGGAAAGATAAATGTTCTTTGATAAGCCTGCTGTAGTTGTGGAGATTTTCCGTTGTGACATTGACAATGGACGACCAGTGGGAGTGGAGTTTTTGAAATTTCAGAAAAGGTTTGATGCAGTTGAATACTGGTGAGTGAGTAATGTTAGAGTCCTTTGGTAGGTAGGGTTGGAACACACAGAATGAATCAAAAAATGGATAATGGACAAAATGAAGAGAATAGTATTTTTATCTGGGTAGAAGGCTTGTGGGGAATCAGAAGAATCAATGCTTGGGCAATAGCTATTCGTAAGATATAACATGATTAGGTTGGGAACAACAAATGTAATGTTTCACATTTAAGTTTATGAAATGGTGAGAGTTTGGAAAGTGGTGTTGTTGAAAAGGACTTGGATGTCCTTGGCTATAAGTCACTAACAAAATTCGGATGGGACAGAAGTAATTATAACTGAAAATGATATCTTTCATGCAAAATAAATGAAGTACCATAGTAAATATACCTTACTCAATGGTAGTGTTTTGTTGAAAGAGTATTTGGGGCATTTTATACAGACTGAGTCTGTTTATAAAAATTATCTCCACGTCACCGAGACAGTGCTAAGGAGTTTCAACACATTGAACCCTGGCATGATGGTCTATCAGGAGAGAATTTAGTGAGTATGTGTTTAACTTGTAACACTGTGAGAGACTCCGAAGTTGAAACTTAATGGTTATGGACGGACACTCATTGTGTCCAAAAAAAGGTTGATAAGGTGGGAAATTCCATACTTTCCATAGGATGCTAGATTCCTAATAATTTACGTGCCCGTGCAGAGACCTTATTTCTATTAACAGAGAGATACAGCCTCTGAATGAACTCTGAACACTATAATACATAGTTACTGTGTGACCCTCCACTCAACGTTGTATTGTTCATAATCCTGTCAGCAGCCACAATACTTTCATTCTGAAACAGTTAGCTATTCTCCAACAGCTTCTGACTTTCAGATAGGATGTAGGTCTGCTCTCTCAGCGATGGAAGATGCCTTTGAAACTGGTTTAAAATATTGTTTCAGTCCCACTACCAGGAAGCCATGCTAACATAACACGGATGTTCAAAGTTTGGGAGAAGATTTGTAGCTCGGGTGCTCGTTGTTGTGGTTCTGTTCGCCGAGCTGGGAATTTGTCTTGCAAACGTTTCGTCTCCTATCTTGGTGACATCCTCAGTGCTTGGGAGCCTCCTGTGAAGCGCTTCTGTGATGTTTCCTCCGGCATTTATAGTTGCCTGTCTCTGCCACTTCCAGTTGTCTGTTCCAGCTGATGGACCACACAGCAGGAGCATTTCTGCACTGACAACCAGACTACTGCGACCACTAGGACTCATAACAGCACACAAACCAACAGCCATTCTCAGACAACAGCTCACCAGAACGAAGGACCCGATACCCAACATGAGCAAAACCAATGTAGTGTACAAAATCCCATGCAAGGACTGCACAAAACACTGTATAGGACAAACAGGAAGACAGCTAACGATCCGTATCCATGAACACCAGCTAGCCACGAAACGACACGACCAGCTATCCTTAGTAGCCACACACGCAGATGACAAACAACACGAATTCGACTAGGACAACACTACCATTATAGGGCAAGCCAAACAGAGAACAGCCAGGGAATTCATAGAGGCATGGCACTCATCCGCAGACTCTATCAACAACCCATCGACCTGGACGCAATATACCGGCCACTACAGCGGACAGCTGGAACTGACAACCGGAAGCAGCAGAGACAGGCCACTATAAATGCCGGAGGAACCATCACAGAAGCGCTTCAGAGGAGGCTCGCAAGCACTGAGGATGTCACCTAGACAGGGAACGAAATGTTTGCAAGACAAATTCCCAGCTCGGCGAACAGAACCACAACAATCACACGGATGTAATATGAATAAAGAAGCCACGAGGAATACCATGGAACAGTCCGTCTGTACAGCCCCTGCTCCATTTTGTTCGTTATGTTGGAGCATCTCTGACACCTTCCTCTTCCTGCATTAGTGACTTGACAAGCTGAATGACCTCTTCCTGTTCCTTTATAATTGACTCCACGTGTGAAATGGTCACTTACTGATCTCGTGTTAGCGACGTGTGGGAGTGAGCAGACTCCTTTCTTCCTGTGCAACAGCAGGGGGTACTGAATGGGCTGTCCCTCCTCTTGACAGTAGTTTTGATGGGCTGAATGAATTTCCTATATTCCTGTGAAGCCCGATTGAGGTACTGAGTGACCTCCTCCATTTACTGTGGAAATGTGCAACGCTGTTTCATGAATGTTACCGACAGTTTAACAGCACAGGCTTGAATGTTGTCTCAGTCTTGTTGCACATGGACATAGACTACATCAGGAGGTCAGGGATGACGAATCGTTCTGAATATCGTGTAACATTCAGTAAATATCCCCACTTCTGATTGATGTGGACTCAATGGGATGAATGGCCTGCTTCCACACAGCAAGGATTGCTTGCTGCCAAACTGTGTTTGCCTGGGCTGAGGTAACTACCCTGAGGATTTCCTGCAGAGATGTTGCACGGCTGAGATGATAAACATGTTCCATTGTGTTGTGAATTACTCCAAACACTGGAGAGTTTGCAATGGATTCTGATGAAGTGCAATTTTACTCAGGATTCTTGATGTCATCTTCAATTAAATATTGCCTTGACATAAGGGCCAGTCACTCTTTGGTAGGCCCTTGCATTCTATCGCTCATATTGATAGATCATGGTGCAGGAGCAGGCAGTGATTTCTTCAAACAGAGGGTAGTGAATGTCAAGAATTCTCTATTGCAGAGAGTCAGGGGAGCTATAGCAGTAAGTGGCCTCCAACTGTTCCTGTCTTGTAGGTTGGATGGTCTGAATGGAACATCAGAACAGGAGCAGGGTTAGATCGTTACACACTATGAATCTTCTTCACCAGGCACTAAGATTGTGGCTGATCAGGTTATGGTCTCAGCCCCACTTTCCTGTCTGTATCCCATTATCTGTGATTCACTTCTGCATAAAATATTTAACTAACTCATCTTTGGATAAAGGTGAATAAAGAGGCACCACATACCTCTGGAGAAGTGACTTCTCACTCAAAAAGTCCTTGAAGAATTTCTCCTCATCTCTCTTACAATGTCATAAAGCACGGAGAACTGTCCACGTATCTCAGACATCCCAATCTGATCGAGTCCCATTTGTCAGCATTAAGCCCATATTCCTCTAAATCCTTCCTATTAATATGCCTATCCAGATGCCTATTAAATGTTGCAGCTGTACCAGCCTCCATCACCATCTCTAAGAGCTCATTTCATACACACACCACAATCTTCATGAAAATATTGTCCCTTTACTATCTTTCTCCTCTCACCTTTAGCTTTTGTCGGATAGTTTTGAACTCCCCTATCCTGGAAAAAAGGCTTGGCTACTCAGATGATCTATTTCCTTCATGATTTTATAAACCTCCATAATGTCACGTCTCAGCCTCCGATGCTCCAGCGTAAAAAAAGCCCCAGTCTGTCCAACCTCTCCCTATAGCTCATCACTCCATGTCCGGCAATATCCTTGTAAATCTTTTCTGCACCCTCTATACTTTAACAGCATCCTACCTGTAGCAGAGCGAACTGAATTAAACACAGTATTCTAGATCTGGACTCACCGACATCCTGTCCAGTTGCAACATGAGCTCCCAACTCGCATACTCAATGTACTGATCAATAAATGCAAGCATATCAAACACCACCTTCACCACCCTGTCATTCTGTGACACAATTTTCATGGATCTATGAGCCTGCACACTTTTTGTTCAACAATACTCCCCAGGACCTCACCATTAATTGTATATGTCCTGCCCTGTTTTACCTTACCAAAATGCAACACTTCACATTTACCTAAATTTAACTTCATCTGTCATTCCTTGGTACATTGGCCCATCTGATCGAGGTCCCATTGTACACTGACGTAAACATTGCTGGCCACTGCACCTCCAATTTTAATGTCATCTGAAAACATAATAAACAGGTGAGTATTCACATTCAAATAATGTATACAATTAATGAAAAGCAGTGCTCCTTTTGGCACATAACTGGTCATAGGCCTCTCGTCTGAAAAGCTGTCGTCTACCACACTCTGTCTCCTACCTTCACTCTAATTTTGTAGTCATTTGGCTATCATATCTTGGTTCTATTTATGACCTAGGGGAGAAAGTGAGGTCTGCAGATGCTGGAGATCAGAGCTGGAAATGTGTTACTGGAAAAGCGCAGCAGGTCAGGCAGCATCCAGGGAACAGGAGAATCGACGTTTCGGGCATAAGCCCTTCTTCAGATTCCTGAAGAAGGGCTTATGCCCGAAACGTCGATTCTCCTGTTCCCTGGATGCTGCCTGACCTGCAGCGCTTTTCCAGCAACACATTTCCAGCTCTATTTATGACCTAACCCTACTAACTTGTCTGCCATACGGAATCCTGTCGAATGCCTTGCTGAAGTCCAGATGGACGGCGTCTACCACACTGCCATCACCAATCTTCTTTATCATCTCTTCAGAAAATGCAATCAACTTTGTTAGAAATGATTTCCCACGCACAAAGCCATGTTGACTATCCTTCATCAGGTGTTACATTTGCAAATACATATAAATCCTGCCCCTCTCAATGCTCTCCAACAACATGGCCACCAATGTCGGCAGGCTCATTGATCGATAGTTCAGGACATTATTCCCCATTCCTCGTCCCACACTTCCGCTGCTCGCTGCAAATGATAATCTAACCGGGTTGGTGATATGATCAATAATATAGGTCTCAGAGTGTGTGAGGATGAGGAACAAGTCAGGCAGGATTCTTTAATCTGCTAAAATTTACGAATTTATGACCGAAACAAAGTTGCTCATACTACGATGGAAAGATGAATGACAAACGGTTTGAATATTGTAAATCTGTATGTCGATGTTTCCCTCTCTAAAAATACTGACACATGCACAGGTTTGATGACAAAGTGAAAAATATAATCTCTGCAGAACGTCAACTTGGAAGAACTGAGCCCAAATATTAATCGAACTCATGACGAAAGGAAACATGAGGGATTGTTCCAAATATCATTCAGTTTATATAGCTATTCTGCTCTTACATACTACTGGCAATGGGATTACTTCTTGGAACAGTGGATTTAGCTGAATTCCCTTTACTTCAGGTAGTGTGCCGATTCCAGTGAATCCTCGGAGAAACCCTGCATGAGTGGTAAAGATGACTGTGAAGTTTTCAGCTCGCACACATTGCTGGGAAGAGGAACACAGAGAGAGGGAGCAACAGGCTGTTCCTTCTCAGGAAGGTTACATTTTCTCCCTCCCTGTGCTGAATCACATAATAACGTTATCCTACCCCAAACTGGACGAAATGAGATCAATTTGAACAGTGACTCAACTGTTGACTCCGTCGCATTCCCTACTCCATGTAGGTACATCGCTATTACAGTTGGATACCCAACCATTTATTTCGGAACAAATAGCACCACTAGATTGAATATGTGCTTATATTTTCCACTTTCCTTTTATAATACAACTTGTGATATCTTCACAATATCTGCATTTCAATGAATGCATCTTATTCTTAAATTTGCTCCAGGTCTTATTCTCCCATAGAAGATAAAATATCCATCAGGTATTCACCAGCTCAGAATCTTATATGGTAACTTAGCACATTTCTCATTCTCAGACCGAAACTTCGAATCGTTCACACATAATGCCTTTATTGCAAGAACAAGTAAAGAGAAACATCTTTGAGATATTTAAAAAGCAATTTGTTTTTCACTTCAGTGGAATTACAACCACACACAGTACATCAGATGCCGTCTCAAATCGGCCTGTACAGATGCAGTAAAACATCCTTAAGATCAGACGCAATACTCGTTATCAAGAAAAAAAGTATCACTTCATTTATTTTCTATATTCACATGCTGCATCTACAGACTAACGTGATGTGATTTATGGATCAGGACAGGCTAATCCCTTTGCACCACCGAGTTCTGCATTCTGCCTCCAGTTATATATTTTACTGTTGTTTTATGCTTCGTCCAAAACACAAACTTCCCATCACCCACCTTGTACATTTTTTTTTTGCTGAAGGTTTGCTCACGACACTCCCCTGTCTGTATCCCATTGCAGACACTCTGTCTCCACTTGGCATCTTATTGAATGACTATCCTGGTGTGAGGGAAAATTGAGCACCAATCCATTTAGCCACGTCATCCAAATCATTATTCTAGATTGTAAACTGTTGATAAACTCACACTGATCCCCGAGGAATTTCACGAGTGACAGCTTTCCAACCTGAAAATAAACAATTATCTAAATTCTGTATTTCCTCGTAGCTGATCAGGACTCCCTGTTCCTGTGTACCTGCCCAGAAAGGTTGCATGGCCTCCTGCTATGCTGTGTAGCTGGTTGCCGATTTGTTTCTGAACTCAGTGATCCTCCTTCCGGCAATTTGTTATCAGATAATCAGGTGGAGTTCCTACTCTAAATGTTCCTAATCCCTGAGAATTTAAAAGATGAGCACAGAATATAGACTAACATTTGGGGGGATCGCTACCCGGTCGGAAATGTGGTCTTTCAGATGCAGCAATATAGCCATTCTGCAATATCGGGCACGTGCTCAATTTTCACCAGACAGACACTGAGGAGGGGGGGAGCTTTCCTACAGCCTGACTAACATGTGTCCCCTTAACAACACAACTCATGATCCTCATCATTAAATTCATTGTTGGTTGTTGCTGCTGTGTTGAATAATTGCAGCAGTCACTTCACATTAAAATAAACGATTCTCTTTGAGAGGTGACCATATAGTGGTTTATAAAATCACGGGGTCACTGATAGAGCAAATAGGCAAGGTTATTTCACTTGGGGAAGGGAGTCCAGAACTACAGGACATAGTTTTAAGGTGAGAGGAGCAAGATATGTAAGGGATGTAAGGGGCAACTTGTTCACACAGTGTCTGGTGCATGTGTGGAATGAGCTGCCAGAGGAAATGTTGGAGGCTGGTAAAATTACGCCATTTAAAAGTCAACCAGATGTATTTATGGCAAGGAATGATTCAGAGGGATATGGACGAAATGATGACAAATGAAGACATCTGGTTGGCATGGATGAGTTGGACCAAAGGGTCTGTTTCCTTGATGTAAAACTCTATTGCACTGTGACCGAATACTTCATTCTATTCCCGGCTATCTCCTTAGAGGGACGAAATGGTGTTCCTCCTACATTATTGCAGTGATACTGACTGGCTGAATGGGATCTTCCTCTCCCTCTGTCACAGCCTCAACGGGTGAAGTGAGAGAACAATATGGGATAGGAGCTCCAGACAGATGCGCAGTTTATACAGATCATGGCTGGTCTGTTTGCGGCTGAAAACTCCTTTCCTGTCTATTTCCTATAAAGACTGACTCCCCTGTCCAACAAAAGTCAGTAAAGGTGAGCCGGTAATATCTTGAATGACCCCCCAGTACTTTTCGTCTTTTACATAACTGGTTTGGATGTTAGCATATGAAGTATAGTTAATAGATTTGCAGATGACATCCAAATTGGAGATGTAGTGGACAACGAAGAATATTATCTCAGATAACAATGAGATTTTGATCAGTTGGGCCAATGGTCTGAGAAGTGGCAGTGGAGTTTAATTTCGATAAATGTAGGGTGCTGCATTTTGGGAAAGAAAACCTTGGCAGGACTCATACACTTAATGGTAAAGTCCTCTGGAGTGTTGCTGAACAAAGAGACATTGGAGTGCAGATTCATAGCTCCTTGAAAGTGAAGTCGCAAGGAGATAGGATAGTGAAGAAGGCGTTTGGTTATGCTTTCCCTTATTGGTCAGAGTACTGAGTACCGGAGTTGGGAGGTCATGTTGCAGCTGCACAGGACATTGGTTAGGCCATTGCTGGAATATTGCGTGCAATCCTGTCTCCTTCCTATCGAAAAAGATGTTTTGAAACTTGAAAGGGTTTACAAGTATGTTGCCAGGGTTGGAGGATTAGAGCTATAAGGAGAGGTTAATTATGCTAGGGCTGATCTTCCCGGAGCATCGGAGGCTGAGGGGTGACCTTATGAAGGTTTACAAAATCATGAGGGGCATAGATAGGATAAATAGAGAAAGTCTTTTCCAGTGCAGTAGGGCATAGAGAAGAAAAACGTAAGAGAGGCATAAACGACAATTTTTACCACACAGAGGGCGGTACTTGTATGGAATGAGCTGCCAGAGGAAGTGATGGAGGCTGGTATCATCGCAACATTTAAGAGGCATCTGAATGGCTATATGAATAGCAGGGGTTTGGAGGGATATAAGCTGAAAGGTGGGACTACATTGGGTTGGGATATCTGGTCGGCATGGATGAGTTGGACCAAAGGGTCTGTTTCCATGATGTACATCTCTATGACTCTATGGCACAGTCTTCACAGTTCCCTGGGGTTGTGAATACCACAGACAGCCTAAGAAGATAGGAACATCCTAATCTCAATCTTAAATGGTAGAACATCTAAATTTAAAAGTGTATGAACCTCACAGTCAGCTTCTCTTTTTTTAAAAAATGAAGGCACAGCCAATAGGAAATACATAGCCCATTCAGCCCCTCAAACCTATCCCATATTCCCATTTACTCTGTTCAGTAAAGTTTTAATATGACCCAGTCTCCACTGCTCTTTTGGGTTGACATTTCATGCAGCGTAAACCATACAGCATATGACATTGATGCAGAACCATAGTATTTGGTCCATCGAGCCTGATCTGCTGTTCGATCATGGCTGACATGTGTCTCAACAAAATTCTCCCACATTTTCACTGTAACCTTTGCTCCGCTTATCTGTCAGAATATATCTATCCCTGTTTTAAACACAGAACTATGTCTGTGTCTCTGTATGTTTGTATGTGTGTGTGTTTTGGGTTATTGGCAGGAGGCAAAGGGTGGTGGAAAAGGGTTGTCTTTGGGACTGGAGGCCAGTGAAGAGCGGCGTTCCACAGGGATTGGTGCAGGATCCATCTTTGGTGTCATTTGTAGCAATGATTTAGATGAGAAGTATAGAAGGCATGGTGAGCAAGATTACAGCTGACACCAAGATTAGTTATATAGTGAAAGGTGAAGAAGGTTACATACGATTATAAAGAGAACTTGACAAATTAGATCGATGATTCCAAGAGTTGCGCAGCTCAGAAACAGACCCTTTGGTCCAACTCTTTCGTGACACCTAGATGGCTTAAATTAACTTAATTTCATTTTCCACCATTTGTTCCATGTCCCTCTAAACCTTTCCAATTCATCTCCCCATCTAGATGACTTTTAAACGTTGTAATTGTAACAGCCTCCACCGCTACGTATGGCAGCTCACTGCATACACACACCACCCTCTGTGTGAAAATAGTCCTCTTAAGTTCCTTTTAAATCTTGTCCATCTCACCTTAAATCTATGTCTTCTAGTTTCTGACTTCCCAATCACTGGGGTAAAGACCCTGACTATTCAACCTATCCATGCTCTTCATGATTTTATAAACCTCTAGAATGTGCAAATGTGACTTCAATCAACACGAATGGCTGTGTTTTCTGTCAACCTGGGCTTAAATTCTGAAATTCAATGCTGACACCTCTTCATTCTCTAACACATCACAACTCTAAAATAATTTAATTAACTTGTTCAGCCACATTATGAAACACTTCTGTGGGATTTGAATCTCGACTTTTGGGCTCAGAGGTAGGGACACAACCACCACTTGGCAATATTCCCTAAAGTTGCAACATCATTCATCTTTGTGCTTATTCATCAGCCTGTTTTGAAATACTGTGACATACCTTCGTGACAGACGGGACTTTAATCCAAAACTTCTGGTCCAGAGTGAGAGACATTACCACGTGAGTTCAGGTTTTGCAATATAACCCAGAGCTCTGGCTCAGAGGCACGGGCGTTACCCACTACACATGACTTCAACCATTCCCAGATTATGGGTCACATTTTAAATATCAGCTTTCAGCTCGGTGTGGAGTAATTAAAATTTGGTTCACTTTACTGAATTATACAGTTGAAAGAATTACATTTTTCAACAGATGAAAGGTACTCACCTCAAATATACGATATTGAGTCATGTGCTCTGCCTTCATGATAAACTATGAAGATCTTTAATTGTTTGGAAATGATTTCCACCTTAAGTGGCTATTATCTTTCCCGCGTGTAACATGTGACTGCCCTTTTCATAAAACCACGAAATGATTTGAGGCAGCAGATTACTTTCCAGCCTTTCTTCCCCAGTACGAGAACTCATTCAGCTGAAGAGTCGCAGATGGAGGTTAACTTCAATAAATGCAAGGTATCACAATTTGATAAAACAAACAGGGAGAGGACATACACAATAAATGTTAGGCCACTGGAATCATTGGAGAGCAGAGGGATCTATGGTTCTCGTATATTTCTTTTAAGTTTGCATCATGTGTAGGCAGGGTGGGTATTTAGGAGTTTGGAATGATGGCCTTCATTGCCCAGACCTTTGAGTACAGGAGCTGGAAAATCATCTTCAGGTTGTGCAGGACATTTGTGAGATCTCTCCTGGAGTACTGTGTGCAGTTCAGGTCACCCAGTCACATTGACGATATTATTAAACTGGAGATGGTTCAGAAAAGATTACCGGATTTTCACTGGGAATGGAGTGTTTAGGTTATAAGAACAGACTCGATGGACTGGGACCTTATTTACTAAAGTTTTGGAGGTTAAGACCTTTTCAACCTTATAGAGGTTTATAAAACAATGACGGGTATAGATAATGTTGAATGGCAGATGTCCTTTCCTTAGGGTGTTGGATTTCAGGACTGTGGGTAATTTTAAGATGACAGGAGAACGTTTTACACAGGACATAGTGTCATAGAACTATTCAGCATGGAAACAGACCCTTCTATCCGACTCGTCCAGACTGACCAGGTGTCCTACATTAATGTGGGTCCATTTGCCTGCATTTGGCCCATATCCACCGAACCACTTCCTATTCATGTGCCCATCCAGATGCCTTTTAAATGTTGTACTTGTCCCCCCCCACCCACAACTTCCTCTAGCAGCTCGTTACATATAAAGCACCCTCTCTTTGAAAACGCTGCCCCTTAGATCCCTCTATAAGTCTTTCCCCTCTGAACTTCAACCTATGTCCTCTAGTTTTGGAATGTGCTACCCAGGGGAAAAGACTTTGGATATTGACACTATCCGTTCCACTTGTTAGTATATCAACCTTTATGATCACTTTTCAACCGCTGATGCTCCAGGAAAAATAACCCTGACAGATCCAGCCTCTCAATAAATCTCAAAACATCCAACCCTGGTAATATCTTTGTAAATCTTTTCAGAATGCTATCAGGTCTCACACATCCTTCCTTAAGAAATTTAACAATTATTCTTCACATCCTTCTCTCAAAACTCCTTCTTTTGGTTTATATATAAAATTGCTCTTTTCTTGATGTACTGTGATTATAAGTGAGAAATGTAACGACAAAGACATGTGGGAGGAGCTGTCCAGAGTTAATTGGTAGGGGAGCTGAGCAGGAAAGGCCATGAAGCAGCAATGGCAGGAGTTTCTGGGGATAATTCGGAGGATATCAGAAATTCATCCTAAAGAAGATGAAACATACTCATGGGAGGACAAGGCAGCAATGATGAATAAGGCATCAAACCAAATGAGGAAACATACAATTTGGTGATGATGGTTCAGAGAATTCATTGGCTCTGAAACTACATAAGTCTGGAATCACTGACACTACAGAGCTCTTAATCATGGTCAGGGAGAGAAACAGAGGGAAAGACTTTCATTTTTAACACAGAAGATGTTATTACTCAAGGGAAAAGAAAACGTTTCAGATTAATTAAACAATTGAATTAAAATTAGTTAATTGGTTTTGCAGAATGTGTGAGATTGGAAGTATGACCCAGGGACCGAGCATCAGCAGAATGAGAGTTTGAAAATGGAAGTAGGTCCACATTAGAAACCAGAGAAAGTCACTGAGTACAGGGCTGATGGGTGAATGGGTCTCGATGTGAACTAAGGGACAGACAGCAGAATTGCATTGCAGATATTGCAGCTCAAAACTGCATATTTATGTCGTGGTATAGACCACAACAGCAGGAGAAGCAGAACAGCATTCAATCACAATCTGTAACATTTTTGCCCTGGATAATCTCGTTAGTCTGCCATTACAATCAACACGATCTATGGCTCAGTAATGACTGTGGGTGAACATGTCAGGGTCAGAACCATGTGAACCTAAACATGATGCCAACACATTAAAGCTACCTCAGTTGATCAACACATCTGATTGAAGCTCTGCAGTCCTGCCACATTCGGTCATAAATGATGAGGGACCATAAAACAAATGACTGGAGGAGAGGATTCCATAAATATCCCCATACTACATAACAGAAATGCCCTGTACACCAGTGTAAAACACAAGAATTTAGTATCAGCCAGAAGTGTGGAGATGATAATCCACCTCTCTCTCGTCATGATGTCCACAGGAACACAAATGCCAGTCTTCAACCAAGACGTTTCGCTGCACGAGACATGAAGAAAAGCTGAACACAATTGATACGTCACAGACAATGGGTCCTGACCCCATTCCTGCAATAGGACAGAAGACTTGTGCTGCACAACAAGCCGTGTCCCTGGGGAAGCTGTTTCACCCAGCTCCAAATCTGAAACCTACCTGGCAATGTGGAAAATTACTCAGTTATGCCCGGTCCCCTAAAAGGCGAATAATTACCATCTGATCAATCACCACCCCCTCAGTACCATCACGATAGTCACATTGGTGGGAGATACTTTTGACAGAGCTGTCAAGCAGCACATAAATAATCTGTTCAGTGTGGTTTCTGATCGGTCCCCATGTGGAGATGGTACTGTTGTGGAAATGCCACTGGATTACTAATTCAGACCAGGCCACTGCTCTGACAGCTGGTGGAAGTTAAAAACAATTGATAAAATATTAAAATGCACAGTGGCCTTGATGCCAATGGCGATTGTAAACACCAATTTCCTTCCCCAATGTACGTTCAGGAAGTGAATCTCCTGTACTTTCTTGGTCTGACCTAAAAGTGACTCCAGACACACAGACATGTAATAAACTCTTCAATTGTCTCTGAATGGGCCAAGCAAGACATTCTATTGTATTAAACTGTTTCGAGGTCTTAAAGGATAAACCTGGACAGAACACCCAGATCCAGTCCCGGTATCAGAAAAAGGAACAGGAAACACAGTCCTGTTGATCCTGCAGAGACCTCCTTCCTAACATCTGAGTGCTTGTGAGAACACTTACAGAGCTTTCCCACAGACTGCACAGAAACAGCGGGAAAGGACACATTGAGCGTTCCTCATTGTTGTTCATTTTCAAACATCTCCACAATGCACTTATCCCAAACAATGAATATATGCGTTAATATGATTAACCTTGGGAAGCCATAAAGTAAAAAGTGCAGTGGTTCCTTTGGTCCATCAAGCTTGCTACCCAATTCAATATAATGATGGATGGCCCTTTAATTCCACACCGTACTCCTGCTTTTCCACCATTTCTTTACTGTCTCTAAATCCTTATTTGTATTCAGTATCTTGGTTTCCAGGTTCAAGTGCATTCTTCGGGTTCACCAGTCTCTGAGTGCAGAGATTTATTATCATCTCAATGCAGAGTGGCCTGCCTGTACCTAATAGTGTGGTCCCTTGTATTAGTCACGAGAGCCTGGAGAATTATCATCCCTGCTTCCAATCTGTCTCGCTCTGTCACAGTGTTATATATCTCACTGAGATCACCACTCATTTTCCTAAAGCCCGTGGAATACAAGCCCAGTCGCCCCAAACTCTGCTCCCACAACAAGACTGTCATCCCAGAGATGAATCTGGTCATCCTTCGCTGCTCTCCCTTAATGTCAGGTTTGCTCTTTATTAGATACAGAGACCAAAACTTCAGACAATACTGCCCAATGTTCGAGATGGAGTTTCACCAAGGCCCTGTACAGGTGCAGTAAGACACTTTTACTCCTGGATTCAGCACATCGTTGATATTCCTAACTGCTTTCTGTTCCAGCAATATGGCTTTTAATGAATGGTGTTCAGGGAGATCCAGATCCTTTACAATGTCACAGCTCCCCACTGGATTGATCTATATACACTGGTCAGCGTGCCAATATTGACTTCTGGATTCAGAACTAACTGTGCTGCAGGGATCTTGCAGGGCTGCGCAGAAGGAAACAAAAAAGGGGCCATACGTCCCTTTGTAGATCAACATGGTTCAAATAATCCCTTTTCAAACGGTAGGCTGCGAATCTCTTCTTTCCACCAAAGGGCACACCGTCACCTCTACCCACATTGCTCTCCATCTGCTACGTATTTGCCCATTCACTTCACTTGTCTTAGTCACCTTGAAGCTTTTTTACAAACTCCTTACCCACTCACAATCCAAAATCCTTTAGTTCTGTCAGCATGTTGATATCTATTGTATTTGATTCCCGCAAATGTTTAATGGGTATTGTGAACACCTGGGGCCTGAGCACCGATCCCTGTGATATCTCAGCAACCTTCCTCTGTGAAAAAATTTGCTTTTCAATCCATTTATGTCGTGAATCTGGGTGTGACTGGCTGGGCCAGCATTTATTGGCTGTCCCTTGTTGCCCTTGAGAAGGTCGCGGTGAGCTGCCTTGTTGAACTGCTGCAGCCCAATGTGGATTCAGCAATGGCACCACCATTGAATGCCAAAGGGCACTGATTAGATTGTATTTTAGTGGTGATGGTCACGGTCTGGCTTTTGTGTGTCGTGAATATTACTTGCCACTTGTCAGCCTGGATACTGTCCAGATCTTGTTGCATTTGGACATGGACTGCTTCAGTATCTGGGGAGCCACAAATGTTGCTGAACATTGTGCAATCATTGGCGAACATCTCCACTTCTGAACTTATAATAGAGGGCAGGTCATTGATGAAGCAGCCCTGAAGATGTTTGGGACTAGGCCACTGTCCGAGGGACTCCTACAGACTTGTCCTGGAGCTGAGTTGACTCACTTTTTTCAATCATCCTACGTGTCACGTATGATTCTAACCCGCGGGGAGATTTTACCTGATATCCATTGATTCCAGCTTTGCTAAAACCCCTCGATGCAACACTTGGTCGGAGGCAATCTTGTTTTTAAGGGCTGTCACTCTCATTCCACCTCTGGAATTCAACTCTTTTGTTCATGTTTGAACCAAGGTAATGAGGTCAGGAGCTGCGTGACCCTGGTGGAGCCCAAACTGGGCGTCGTTGACTAGGTTATTCCTGAGCAGGTCCTGCTTGAAAGCACAGACTCCTTCCATCACGTTACTGATGATCGAGAGTAGACTGATGGGGTGGTAATTGGCCGAATTGGATTTGTCCTGCTTTTATGTATAGGAGGTACTTGGGTAATTTTCCACTTAACCACTGTGGGCGGCACGGTGGCACAATGGTTAGCATTGCTGCCTCACAGCGCCAGAGACCCGGGTTCAATTCCTGCCTCCGGCGACTGACTGTGTGGAGTTTGCACGTTCTCCCCGTGTCTGTGTGGGTTTCCTCCGGGTGCTCAGGTTTCCTTCCACAGTCCAAAGATGTGCAGCTCAGGTAAATTGTCCGTAGTGTTAGATAAGGGGTAAATGTAGGGGTATGGGTGGGTTGCGCTTCGGCGGGGAGGTGTGAACCTTTTGGGCCGAAGGGCCTGTTTCGACAGTGTAACGTAATCAAATCTAATCTTAATCGGGGAAATGTCGTTGTTGTAATGATATTGGAACAGCTTAGCTAGGGCAGTGACAAGTTCTACATCACAGGTTTCCAGTACTGTTGTCAGCATGAGTTTCCTTTGGAGTATCCAATGTCTCCTACCGTTTTTGGATATCACGTGGAGTGAATCAAATTGGCTGAACACCGGCAACTGAATTGCTGAGGACCAGTAGAGGAGGCTGAGATGGGTCAGCCACTCAGCATTTTTGGCTGAAGGTTGTTGCGAATGCATCAGCTTTATCTTCTACACTGAAGTGATGGGCTCTTACAAATTAATGATGGGGATACTTGTAGAATCTCCTCCTCCAATGACTTGTTTAATTGTCCATAACTATTCTCAACTAGAAGTGGAAGGACTGCAGAGCTTAGATCTGAACCGTTGCTTGTGGGATCACTTATTTCTGTCTTCAGTTACTGCTTATGCCAATTGGCACGTGAGTTGTCCTGGTTCGTGGCTTCACCAGGCTGACACCTCTTTTTCAGGAATGCCTACTGCTGCTCCTGCCCTCCTGCACGCTCTTTTGATCCAAGGTTGATTCTCTGGCTTGATGGTAATTGTTGTGAGGGGGTATGCCACGCCATGAGGTTGTGCGGGAATACAATTCTGCTGCTATTGATAACACATAGCACCTTATGGAAACCCCGACTTGAGCCACTAGATCTGTTTAAGTCTGTCTTATTTAGCATCGTGATAGTGCCACTCAAAATGGTGGAGGTTATTCTCAATGTGAAAGTGTGACTTTGTCTCTGGAATGACTCTGCTGTAGTCACTCTTCACGATACCGTCATGTGCAGATTCTTCTGCAACTGGCAGATTAGTAAGGATGTGGTCAAGTATGTATTTTCCTCTTGTTGGTTCCTTCACCAAGTGCCACAGACACGGTCTCGCAGTTATATCCTTTAGAACCCGACAAGTTCGATCAGTAATGCTGCTGCCGAGTCACTCTTGGTGGGTGGACATTGAACTTCCCCACACAGAGTACATTTTGCGCCATTGCCACCCTTAGTGCTGCCTCCAAGAGTTGGTCAGCATGGAGGAGTACTGACTCATCAGTTTGGAGAGACTGGTACATGTTAATCAGCATGAGGTTTCCTTTCCAATGTGTAAATTAACGCCATGAGACTTTGTGGGGTACGGAGTCATTGTTGAGGACACCCAGAGCAATTCACTTCCAACTGTATCCCACTGTACCGTCATGTCTGCTGTGTCTGTCCTACTGGTGAGTTGGGAGATATCCGGGGAAGGTGATGGAGTGTCTGGGATATAATGATACTTACAGAATCATACGTTACAGATATTATCAGGCTGTTGCTTGATGAGTCTGTTTTTTTCAATTCAATGTTTCCTCCCAGCTGTCCCATTCTAGAAACATGGCCATATATTCGCCCCAATCCACTCAGATTTAATTTTCTAAACTAGGCTTGGAGCTTTAACAAAAAATCTTTTTCTGAAAATCCAAATAATTACATCCATTGCTTCTCTTTCATTTGTCTCTCAGTCTGCTTCTCCAAAATAATTCCCATTTCAGAGAATCTATGTTAGTGTTGTCTATAACCATTATTTCAGCCCCAATAATTTCTCCTAAACCATTCACTTACTATGTTCTATGTTACAAGTACTATATAGTTTATCATACCAGACTTGGTTTTCCTTGTATTGTTAGAAAGTTCTGTGAAGACAGAACTGAAGTAGCTATTTCATAGTTCTGACATAGTTCTGACCTGTTCCCCATTCTCCATTCTCTGATTTCACATTTTTAGGAAGTTGCACTCGTTTTCTGATATTTCTCACATTGACATAATTTGACGAGCTATTACATTTCACTCGTATAACCCTTGTGAATAAACTTTTCAGAAATCCATCAATTCCTGCCTTAGCTGCTCAATGATTGACCTTGCATAGCCATACACTCACAGGAGTATATATTTTGTGCAATCAGAAATACAGCACGATCTACACCAGGCCCATAGTCGGGAATGTTATTACACTTACAAGTGCTCGTTCGAGCACTTTTTAATTGTTGTGAGGATACCCGTGATAAATCTCCTCTCTGGAAGTAAATTCCTGACCCCAACACCCTCCTGGTGAAAAAAAAAATCTTTAAGTTCTCACTAAACTTCAAACCCTTCACTTTAAAAGCGTGCTCCCTTGCTCTTGACCCTCTGACTAAAAGGAATAGCTGCTGTCTATCCATGCTGTCCATGCCCCTCATAATCTTCTCCTTCCGAATCACATCCCCCTCAGCCTTCTGTGCTCCAAACTAAACTGCCCGATCTTACCCAGCCTTTCTCCAAAGCTGATATGCTCCATCCCAGCGAACCTCCTGGTGAATCTCATCTACACCCCCACAGATCCTTCCTGTAATGTAGTTCCCAGAATTGCACACGGTTCTCCATCTTGACCTAACCAAAGCCCTGTATAGCTCTTATAATCTACGGCCCGATTAATGAATGATACATCCAAGGTCCACTTCTTAACTAACCTATTACCCTGTCCACTCCCATTCAGGGATGCATGCAGGGCCACCATCTAAGCTTCCTCGTGTGCTGCCATTCATTGAGTCTTCCTTGTCTGGTTCCTTCTTCCAAACTGCATCGCCTCATATTTATCTGGTTTATGTTCCATCTGCCATTGATCCAATCTATCCGTATCTTTCTGTAATATAAGACCGTCTACCTCACTGCCAACCAACCAGGCAAACACAAACTTACTTATCACAACTTCCATCCCATCCACTCAATGTCACCCCCCCCCCCCTCCCCCCATTCACATCTGCACCATTTGTGAATACCATAAATAACAGGGACGCAGCACTGATCTCTGTGGTACAGGGGACACTGGTCTCCAGTCACACAAACAGCCTTATCCACCACCTCTCTCTCCTGCCACTAAGACAGTTTTCGTTGTAAATTGTCAAGTTATCCTTGATTCCATGAAATTTTACATTATTTGTCACTTTGACATGTGGAACTTTGTCAAAGACCTTGCTGCAAAACTAATTAAGCGGCCTCCTCAAACTAATTTAAATTAATTAGATGTGACTTACCTCTAATGAAGTCATGATGATTATCCCTGACCAAGCCTTGCCACTCTGATTGGAATTCAATTTTCTCCTTCCCTATTTTCTCCAGTAATTTCCCTAACAGTGATCTAATACTTGCTTGTCTATAGTTCCCTGGTCTTTCTCTACAATCTTCACTGTGAAATGGAATCGAATTAGCGGTTCTCCAGTCCTCTGGCACCTCCCCTATGGTCAGATTCAAATTCAATTTTTCATTCAGGGCCTTTCCTCCCTTGACTCCAACAACAGCCTGTGTTACAACTCATTCGGACCTGGCAATCAGTCCAGTTTTCTACCAGCTAAAGCCTCAAATTCCTGCTCTCATTTTACATCAATCTGTTCAAGAACTTCCCCATCCACCTTCTCGAATTCTGTAGCTGCCTGCTCCTTCTCCCAAGTAAAACAGATGTGAAGCTCTCATGTCACCATCTCTCAGTGTTCTCCAGCTTCACACACAGTTTGCCCGTTTGATTTCTGATGAACACTAACTGTTCACTGATTATTCTGTTCTACTTGTTGTCCGTGGAGACTATCATGGGATTCTCCCTATTCGTGCCTGCTTGCAGTTTTCCATGATCCTCTGTTATTCCGTCCCCTCTATGTTTCTAAGATTCTAAGATTCACTACGACCACCTCTCATTATTTGAAATTAGAGATCACAGGCTGAGTTTCCCAGTCAGACAATCTTGCCATTTTAGGGATTAATCTGGAGAATGCCTTTTGCTGTTCCTCTGTTCTCAGTATATTCTCTTTTAGATGGGGACTCCACAGCAGTACACAATACTCTCAGTTTTGTCTCAGCAACCTAATTTTACTTTCCATTTGCATATGTTCTGACCATCACCTTTCAATTTAACTTTTGTTATGATATTAGTATGTAAGTTCTTTAAAAAATGCTCCTGAATATCGAACTATACGTTATCCATTGGTTCCTCATTGCTGATGTCGACAAGAATCATTTTCAACCATTCCAAAAAATTGTTTGCCACTTCTGGTTTTCCTTTCATCGATGCATTATCACACTCCCCAGTTTTGCCATTACATTCTATATATCTAGTAGCATGTTCTGTTCTTTCGAGTCCAACAGACACCCGGCTGCGGATGACAAGTTAACTGGTCTGTCGATCATCACTCTCCATCTTCATCCTTTCTTAAACTGGCGGATAATATTTAGAACCGACCCTTATCCCTTATCCCTAATGGCTACCTACCTTTCAGGAATGTGTCGGAAAATAATGTGAAAATCCGTAATGCAATCAATATGACTATTGCTGCTTCCACTGAAACTTTTGTATGAAGTCAATCTGGCCTGTCAGATTTATCAACACTCAATCCAGCTCTCTTTTCAAATGCTACCTCATCACTGATATGAATGATCTTAGACTTTACTTACACAAGTCCCATGGTCACTTGGGATTTCTGGGAGAACTTCTGGATATTTTTCCATGAAGACAGACAGAAATAAACTGTTTCTTTTCCCTGCGACTTTTCTGTCCTTTACAATAAATTACTCTGTCATCACACTCACTGTTCCACGTTTGATCGTGTTTTTATTTTTGTTTCATACATTGTTAGAAGCTTTATAGCAGTTTTTACATTGTTTTTGGTTTGCATGCTTTATCTCTTTTTGATTTCTTTCTCAGTCTCTTGGTCCTCCTTTGCTGGGTCCTACATTTCTCTGAATCCATTGGTTTACTATTACACTTCGCATTTTTCTAAGCTGCTTCCTTTGATCTAATAGGTAGATGGGGGGTGAAAGTGATCGATCAGAGAGGAGGATGGAGTGGATAGGTGGGAGTTGGGAAGTAAGATTGACACATAGGAACATTCTAGATGGCGGTGCTGAGTTGGAAGGTTAGACGGGATAAGGTGGGGTTTGGGGAAATGGGGAAACTGGTGAAATCCACATTGATCCCCTGTGGTTGAAGGGTCTCATGGTGGATAATGAGGCGTTCTTCCTCCATTACTCAGGTGGTTAGGGTTTGATGATGGAGGACGCCCAGGATCTGCATGTCCTTGTTGGAGTGGGAAGGGGAATTAAAGTATTTACCCACAAGATGGTGGGGCTGGTCAGTATGGCTGTACCAGAGATGGTCTCTGAAACGATCCACAAGTTGACGTCCTGTCGTGCGAATGTAGAGAAGACCACATTGGGTTTAATGGATGCAGTAGATGAGGCGTTCTGTCTCCCTTCAGCGCCTATCACTTTCAACCTCTCCTTCATCTACCTCGCACATTCCAGGCTTCCTCCCCCCGACACCCCACCCACTCCCATTTATCTCTCACCCCCCTTGGCCCACAAGCCCCATTCCTGATGAAGGAATGCCTGAAACGTCGATTCCCATGCCACTAATATGCTGCCGGACCAGCTGTGATTTTCCAGCAGAACATTCTTCGAGTCTGATCTCCAACATCTGCAGTCCCCACTTTCTCCTCACACCTTAATGGCTTGTATGACTCAGATTCATAACCGTTACTTCAAAAAAGCAAAATCTGTTGTATACACAAACATCAGAAACCAATAGAGGCAGCACCATGCTTCATTGTCGAGCACTGCAGCCTAACATTAACAGGGACAGCTATTCCTGTTCGGGTGACTGTCTGTGTGGAGTTTACAGATTCTCCCCGTGTCCAGGTGAGTTTCCTCCGGGGACTCCGATTCCCTCCAATAGTCCAAAGATGTGCAGGTCAAGTGAATTGGCCATTCTAAACTGCCAATAGCGGTAGGTGCATTAATCAGAGGGAAACCAGACTGGGTGAGTTACTCTTTGGAGGGTTGATGTGGACCTTTTGGCCCGAAGAGCTTATTTCCATACTGTAGAGAATCTAATCTCAGATCAAAAGTTGTGGTCACTGTTCCCAAAAGGTCACTTACAGCAAGTTTTCAATTAGCTATTCTGATCATCCAACACCAATTCCTAAATAACCTGATCTCGACCTCGGTGGTCGAAATAATGTTAATGTAAGCCATCTCCCACATGCTCATGAAATCCATTTTTCCCAGCATTAGCATTCAGTTAGGTTAACAAAGCTTAGATGTACTTTAAACAGTACATTATTACTGCAGTACTCAGAAACGTATATATACCATTTCCTACTTTATAACATGCCTAACATTTGTATTGCAGCTTTCACTTTAATATATAACTCCCATCAATATTTGCTTCTCATTGCTGTTTCTGAGCTTCACCTTTCAGGATTCAGTGAAGTTGGTTCTGGGGAGACTAATGGTAGAAATTATCCTGCTACATCATTTATGATCTTCTCAAGTTTTATTCTGAGTTTTTCTCCAGATCTCCTGTTATGCTGGTGGCGTGGAGAAGGACAATGATCTTTCAACAATGCTGTGTAATCCCCGCGACAGCTGATGCCTTACAGCAGGCTAGTAAAGCGTAGCTGCTGCTGTATAAGATCTTAATGAGTTCACATCTGGAGTGGTATGTACAGATTTAATCTCCTCACTGAGGAAAGGATATTGTTACATTGGAAGCAGTTCTGAATTGGTTCCCTCAACTGATTTGTGTCATGAAGCTGTTAGTTTATACGGAAAGGATGGTCACGTTGATCCAATACACATTGGACTTTACAAGAATGAGAGATTATCTTATTTCAGCATAGGTGACCAGAAGGAGTCAGCCACAGAAGCCAATTACACACATAATGGAGAAATTCTCCAGCCTGTTACACAGGAACAACAGGAGGATATTCAGACCTTCAACACTGTTACACCAGAACATGACGAAGCTATTCAGACCCTAGAGCCTGATATGCGGTTACCGGAGGAGACCAATCAGCCCCTCGAGCCTATAACCATGGACCCTGAGTAGGCGATAACGGACCAGTATCCTATTGCAAAATCAGTCCATTCAGCCTCCTCAGTCTGTTACACAGGAACTGGAAGAGGCCACACAGTGACAGGAGATTGTTACACTGGGATACAGGAGGCCATTGAGCCCTACTGAGCCTATTGCAAGTGAATTGGAGAAGGATACAAACTATCTGAGACGTTTTATGAGAAAGGAAGAGGTAAGTCAGCCATTTGTCTGTTGTAAGAGAACGGGAAAAGACCAATCACTCCCTCAGTCCCATCTCAGGGATGCATGAGGTGACCGTTCAGTTTCTCCAGCCTGTTATGGAGGAATATGAGAAGACCCATCAGTTCCTCGAGCCTTTACACAACAACAGGAAGATTCCATAATCCCCCAACCCTCTAACATATCAACGGGAGAAGGTCATTCTGGCCTTGGAGACAACAATATGAGAACACCAGAAAGAGGTTAGTCCATCGAGTTTGTACACCAGCAGGATGATGAGTCCATTGAGCTACACATGGGTCTTACACAGCAATTGGAGCAGATTTCCTGAAGCCTTGTGCCCGTTAAACAGGAATTCAAAGAAAATGCAAAGGTTTTCTTAAGGGAATAACTTATAATAACTGTATACATTAGTGACTAAATTGTAAAGATAAACTATAGTAAGTTGAGGCAAGTTGTCAGAATGCATTGTTCAGAACATTTGCAAAGTTAAACCACAGTGTCAACAGGGTTGTACGAAGGCTAAATCGTGTGTGAATTGTTTACTTCATTTGTTTAAAGATGTCACAAACAAGGTGGATCGTGGGAACCCTGAAGATGGAATATATCTGGTCTTCAAGACGGGTTTGGATATATCGCTTCTCCAAAGTGTAAGCAGTAAGATCAGACAACATGTGTTTAGAAGTAATTCATTAGGTTCGATGGAGGATTCGTGCATTAACATAATGCAGTCAGATGAAATAAATGTGTCATTTTCTTTTGGCAAATGTAAATTGTTGGGTGTCACAGATTTCAATACTCATGCCTTAACTGTTTGCCATCAATATTATTACTTGTTGACAAGATAGAAAATACTATAGCCAATTTTTCAGATGACACTGCCATCGGTGAGAAATTACTTCGGAATGAAGATGAAAGAGGTTTAAAAGTGAATATGGATAGGTTGGGTGAATGGGCTAACATTTGGCAATGAAAATTAAAGTGGACAACTATGAGATTTATCAATTTGGTCAGCAAAATAGAAAGACAATTGTTATCTAAATGGAGAGAAACTTCAAAGTGCTAAAGTGCAGAGGGCTCTCTGTGTTCACGTGTATATCACAGAAAACCTGCATCGAGGTACGGCAAGAAATCGGAAAGGCAAGCGTAGTTTCAGGTTTTATTTGTAAAAGGATAGAGTAGAAAGGTAGGGAGTATTGCTGTCGCTATACAAGACATTAGTGATGCTGGAACTGGTTACAGTTTGTGTGCCCTGACTTGCGGAAGGACGCAATTGCGTTGGAGATAATTCAGAAGAGGTTCATTAGATTGATTCCAGAGATAAGGGGTTTGTATTATAAAGAGATTGGTCAGTCCAGGCCTATACCCTCAAGTTTATAATAGTGAAAGGAGATCTCATTAACGTCTGTAAAATGCTAAAAGTAATTGAAAGTGTAGTTGTGGAGTGGATATTTTTTTCATGTGCTGCAATCGACAACAAGAGACCAGAGTTTCACGATGGAGATGGTAGGAAAGTGGAACAGGGGCTGCAATGACATCAGCCATGATTGTATTCAATGTTGGAGCTGACTCGAGGGGCTGGATTACTGACTGATGTTCCTTGTTCTTATTTAGCCCTTCGAATATGTTACACAGGAATGGGGACGACTGGTTATCGAACAGGAAACAGGCACTCCTGATAAATCAGTCTAAATCAGTTTGACAGAACGTTACCAGTGATGTAGACAAACTGCGAGATGATGGATATGTCACCCTCTCCTGCCTGGAAAATTCCGGATCATAGAAGCTGAATACAACTGTGACCCTAACAGCCATTGACAGCACCATCCTCCCCCGGTATGAAGCTGCAGGTCGTGTTGAAGGAGGGGACATCGCTCACAGGGTCCCCTCACACTCTGCTCCTGGTTTAAGTGGGGCTTGGGAAGCTGTTCCTGGAAAACCAGGGGTGGATGCAGCAAATCCCTTTCCTCACATTCACTCCGTGGTTTCAGAGCTTTCCCTCTCTGTATCCTCTGCTCCATTTGTTCATGTTACACAGTCAGATGCTGTAATTACAGTCCCCATGCTCCATCCATAGCTGGGTCAGCAAATACTCAGGTCTCCCAGAATATCTTAGGTGGGTCACAGAACAACCTCCAGCAAACCATCCCCAACACCTCCACTAACTTTTCAATAACAGGAGCTAATCAGAAGCCCCTGAGTTATGGATCAGACGAAACCCCCGTGAAATATTTTAAGAAGGTTGCTCCAGCCCAAACTTTTCCTTATTTTAAACGTAGATATGAAGTTTGAAGCAAAATACAATCTTTCAAACGCTTTAGTTAAAATTCAGTGAGAGGAAGGAACAATTGCGTTCGTTTATATGTTGGAACACACAAAAGTAGATGCTGTACCTTCGTGGTACACACCGCCTGGCACAAAGATAAACTCAAATACAGATTATTATGTACAGCTTCTCAATCCAGAAAGTAGTAATATTAGAACAGTTCTCACAGAGAAGAGCAGCTGGGGATCATGTAATAAAACTTCCACCCCTCTGGGACCCCAAGCAGCCGCTGAATGCTGCAGCTAAAAACAAACCGAGAAAACGAGGTCTGGGAGAGCTGGGAGAGCTGGTAATAAAACCTAAAGGCCTCCTCAGTTATTTACTCCAGTCGTTTTCAGGCGGCAGTTCGGCATCGCTGCCTTTAAGACCTGTCTTCAAAAACGACCAAGAGAAAATAATCTTTTTAAAGTGACAGTATCATCAAACCTCCCCCTTTGACAAAACGTGAACCACCAAGATACAACTGTAGCTTCATTTTAAGCCTCTTATTCTTACTCTATTAGTAGACTACAATACGTATATATGATATTGACACTAAGCATGCAAACATTCACAACTCCATTCTATTTCAGTCAGTTTAGTCCTGCCACAGAATACCTCTGTCTTTCTTCATCCACGTCTCGACAACTTGGCAGCAAGTACAGTTTCCGTCCTGTCACCTGTATAACTTACAAATTGAATGGCAACAATAGTAATCTCCATCTGAACAGACTGGAAGAATTCTCCCTAAATTTGTCCAAAAACTTGTAAAAGTTATGATCAGTATATAGATTTTGCTCAGGCATGTTATTGGCAATGTAAATGCTGAAATGTTGCAACGCCAACACCAAGCTCAAGGCCTCCTTCCCAATTGTGAAATATTTTTGTTGATGGTTTCAGCGGGCACTCCAACCACACGTTACATAATGGAGCACTTCTCATCTCTCCAATAGTCCCTCTGAATGACATATCACCTTTTGTCTCAGCATAAAAGAATTACATGCTTCTGCACCTCTTAATGCTGTAACCTGTTTACCTGCTAGTCCTGGCCTACGCCAGTAAACCTTGCTCTCAGGTATATGTTTTAAGAAGATCTAGCACATTCTTCTCAATCCCTTCCAGAAGCCAAACTTTGATTTATGGACCAACTGATAATCATCAGCCATTTCAGCTTCTAGTCGTGTCAGTTTAACTCTCTGCTCTGCCACTCGAGTTCTCACGACTGCAGGAAGTAAAGTTTTGAACTTCTACAAAATAAGAATCTCTTTAAGAGTGTCGTAGGTTTTTAATGCCCTTATCCACCTTTCAAACTTGCTTTGTTTGATTTTTTCAAACTCGTTTAACCAGGGACGCTATTTTAGATTCCTGAAAAACTATCTGTTGGCTTCTGGCACAAGCTCATATGCACTTCAGATGGCTTTCTTCACCTTCTCATACCTTCCGCCCGTACGATCAGGATCCTGGAATGCCCTCTTAATGGCATTGTGTGTCAATCCACAGCAAGGAGACGGCAGCGATTCAAGAATGCAGCTCACCACCTTGCTTCTCAAGGCAAATAGGAATGGGCTATTAATGCTGGTCAGCCAGCCATGCCCTAGCCCCATAAATGATTAAAAATAAAAGATAATGGCCAGGGATGGGATGGAGTCCCAGGAAGGAAACAGAGTTTGTAAACTTAATGGAGGGCAATAACCTCCCCACTCCCAATATTTAAATAACAAGGACACTGAGACGATGGTTCACATCTGGAAGTGAGTAGGTCAACATAGAGACCCATGAGTAACACTGCCAGAATCAGGGAGGGAGACAGTAATTGAACACGTTCCCTGATGCAGTTAGTAGTGGTCCTCAGAGTGAATATCTGGATTCAGAGACTCAACATGAAGAATTATAATGGCAAGAAATGAAGACTACATGAGAGAAAAGAAACACAGTCAAAACTGGTTGATAGAAAAAAAAATCTGGATGGTGTGACCTACCAGGAACACCAACGATCGACAGAAGAGGATAATAAAAATATTGAATAATCCGAAGGACATAACAGATCCGTGAATATAATGACAACCAATCATAATATGTAGAAAGAAACCAAACATAATCGGATAAACCCCTGTCCATTGTTGGAACATTCCAGTCTATTGCTCTCGGATTCTGATCTATAGTTGGAACATTGTAGTCCAATGTTCTCAGATTCTGTTCTATTGTTGCAGCATTCCAGTCTAATGTTCTCGGATTATGATCTCTCCACCTCTTCTCTATCTGATGCTGCTGATCTCTGTTAGGGTTGTCAATGATGCTCCTGCTCATACTTTGGGGTAACACATTGAACGGTGCCAATTTATCATTAAAAGATTGCAACTCTCCACTGGGATAATTAGAATCCATGGAGACTGACATTGATTACAGTCTCCGAACAAACAGTTTCAGTTAACTCCTTCCTTACATAACATTTCATGTAATAATAAAAGGCAACATTTACTCAGTCTCGATTGAATGGATGAAGGTGACTGAAGGACGGATTTCAATTTTTTCAATTTTATTAAATTTTTCCATGTACTTGGAAGTATTGCCAGAGCACTGCAGGTCTGCATATGCCCCACTCTGTTTATAAATGAGACAGGGATAAAACAACAGACCAGCTGCCTAAAATATCTGGTGGGGAATTTTCTGGATACATTAACTCAAGGGAGAAAGTGAGGGTTGAAGATGCTGGAGATCATAGTCGAGAATGTGGTTCTGGAATAACATAGCATGTCAAGCAGCATCAGGGGAGCATCGACATTTCTTGTGTAAACCCTTCATCAGGAATGAGACTTGTGGCCCAAGGGCACTGAGAGATAAATGGGAAGGGGATGGGGTTGGGGAAGGTAGCTGTTAATGTGATAGGTAGATGAAGTTGGGGTTGGAGGTGATATGTCAGAGAGGAGGGTGGAGCAGAAAGGTGGGAAGGATGATTGACAGGTAGGGCAGTTCATGGATGCTGCTGATTTGGAAGGTTGGATATGGGATAATGTGGCGGTAGGGGAAATGAGAAAGCTGGTGAAATCCACATTGATCCCATGTGGTTGCAGGGTCCCAAGGCAGAAGATTGTCTCTCTTCCTACAACGTTGGGTGGTTAATGTTTGCCGGTGGAAGAGTCCCTGCATATCCATGGCGGAGTGGAAGGAGGAGTTAAAGTGTTCAGCCACGCGGTAGTGGGGTTGGTTGGTGCGGGTGCCCCAGCAATGCTCTCTGAAGTGTTCCGTACATTGGCGTCCAGTCTCCCTAATGTCAAGCAGTCATCAGGAGCAACAGATACTGCAGGCGATGTCTGGGGACGTGCAGGTAAATCTCCAAGTAATGTGGAAGTATACTTTGCGATTTCGGACGGTGGTGAGGGTAAAGTTTTTCCAATACTTGCGGTGACAGTGGAAGGTGCAATGGAGTGGATTGGTGTTTGGCGTGGACCTGATAAAGGAGTCACGCTTCGAATATTCTTTATGGAAAGCAGATCGGGGTGGGAGGGAAGTATATCCCTTGTGGTGGAGTCTGTTTGTAGGTGGCACAAATGGGGGAGGATAATGCATTGCATCTGGAGGTTTGGTGGGGTGGAAGGTAAGGAACACGGTGTTCTTTCCCTGTTGCATTGCGAGGGGTGGGATTCGAAGGCGGAGGTGAGGGAAGTGGATGAGATGCTCTGGATGGCATCATCAGCCGTGTGCGAGGGGAAATTGCTGTCTTGAAGAAGGAGGCCATCTGGGGATTACACTGGGTTCAGAGTGTGCTGCTGGAAAAACACAGCACGACCAGCAGCATCTGAGGAGCAGGAAAGTTCGACGTTTTCGGGAAAAGCCCTTCATCAGAATTTGGACTTTTTTCAGAAAATCGATTCTTCTGCTCCTCGGATGCTGCCTGACCTGCTGTGCCTTTCCAGCACCACACTCTTGACTCTAATCTCCCGCGTCTGCAATACTCACCTTCGCCTACACGCTCGGTTCAGCCACTTCTGTAATACTGCCTTTAATTCTGTTCTCACTGCTGTAGGGACGATGTTGTTAAACCTTAAAGCGTGCTGAAAGGTTTTCCAAGTATATTGACAGTTTTGTGTAGGGTGGTGGTGGCGAGTGATGTTGATCTACACGGAGAGTATGAATGGGCTGGGGCTATGTTCCCCGGAGCGTTGGTTCTGAGGAGTCACCTTGCTGAGGTTTATCACAGTGAATCCCAATGCTCCAGGGTGATCAAAGCCAAAATCCAGGGAAATAGACGGAACAGTTATTCACATTGAAACCGGACAGTTACGCATGGTAGAACAACTTAATGAACTATGTAGGTAGACTGAAGAATGGGACTAGCAGGAACAGTCAGAATTTGGAGGCTCCAATCACATGATTGAGAACAAAAATAAAGGCATTGCCATTTCAACTGAAATGATCAGTTATATCACATTCTCAATCTAACTTACAGAATCAGACTAGACACCATAAACCCAGAGGAGATATGTTTTCAGCATGGAGCACTGCACAGTCCAGACTAGTGTACTGCTGAAAACCACGCTGCAATCAGTCCACAGTGGAACACTGTGCAGACCTCCGCAGTGCATTGACCTATAAAACTAGATGAGATATGTGTTCAGCAGGGAGCATTGTGCATACCGGAATGGTGTTCAGTACAACGCAAACCACAATCTACCCGATGTGGAAAGGTATGCTGACCACAGCAGTGCATTGATCTATAAACCCAGATGAGATATGTGACGGGGGTGTGGAACTGTGTCCATCATCCCAGTGCATTGTTCAGTAACATTGTGTGAGATCACAGCCCAGCGTAGGAAAACATGCAGCCCATGCTGGAAGTGACAGGATTGGCAGCTCCCATCCATTTACTGCTCCAAATCTCCATTGCGGCATGACACAGGGGTGCTGTCGGTGTGAACATCACTGCCAGAGAGAGATGGCGGGGGAATCATCAAATGGGAGGAGTTTGGGGAATAGACAGAGTGGGGGATACTGAGAGAAAATGTAATGGAAGGTTTTGTTCCCAAGTTCCAGAATGCTGAATTGAAGACATTTCAACAGTATGCTGCAACATGCGCCACTGTTTAGGAATGATGGGTGAACAGGGTATTGGTGTGAGTTCATTGAATGTGACGGAAGGATTGTCTGTATGAGACTGAACTAGTTTCCTGGTGCTATCTTATCGAACTCATCTCATTAACTACCCACCCCAGCCCATGGTGTCCTTCTTATTTAATGTCAGCCCGATTCTCCAGCCAATCATGGCTGGAGATACTCACGAACGCCCGCATGACCCCAGATATTCCATGATCCCTGACATAAGTGCCATCTTTAAAAGCCAATGGGCACACGGTTGAGGTTTCTCTGTTTTGAGTTGCCCTGCACAGTTTACCCAGAGAATGGAAGTTCAGGGGAAATTACATCACGGTTTGTCAACAGAGACAAGGGAATCCTGGTGAATGAGCTAGTACAGAGGAGGACCATTCTCTTCCCAGAGTGGGCCACAATACCAGACCCACCGAGCATGGTCTGAGCTCACTACCCAGCTTCGTGCAGTATCTGCGGTCTGAGTAAATGTCGAGCAATACATCAATAAGCTTCCCCACACTGTCAAAATAAGGATCACCATATTCTTCCTGCTCCCTCACACTCACTGCATATCTGCTATAGCATCTAACCCCAAATACGGCTCATGCTCCACCACTCTCGCTACTGCAGGCAACATGTTCCCCCCTCACCCACCCTCTCTCTCTCTCAATGACTCATAGAGTCATAGAGATGTACAGCATTGAAACAGAACCTTTGGCTCAACCCATCCATGCCGACCAGATATCCCAACCCAATCTAGTCCCGCCTGCCAGCACCTGGCCCATATCCCTCCAAACCCTTCCTATTCATATACCCATCCAAATGCCTCTTAAATGTTGCAATTGTACCAGTCTCTACCACTTCCTCTGGAAACTCATTCCATACACGTACCACCTTCTGCGTGAAAAGTTGCCCCTCGGTCTCTTTTATATTTTCCCCCTCTCATCCTAAACATATGCTCTCTCGTTCTTGACTCCCCCACCCGAGGGAAAAGACTTTGCCTATTTATCCTATCCATGCCCCTCATAATTTTGTAAACCTCTATAAGGTCTCCCATCAGCCTCCGACATTCCAGGGAAAACAGGCCCAGCCTGTTCAGCCTCTCCCTGTACCTCAAATCCCCCAACCCTGGCAATATCCTTGTAAATCTTTTCTGAGCCAATTCAAGTTTCACTACATCGTTCCGATAGGAAGGAGACCAGAATTGCACGCAATATTCCAACAGTGGTCTAACCAGTGTCCTGTACAGCCACAACATGACCTCCCAACCTCTGTACTCAATACTCTGACCAATAAAGGAAAGCATACAAAACGCCGTCTTCACTATCCTACCTACCTGCGACTCCAACTTCAAGGAGCTATGAACCTGCACTCCAAGGTGTCTTTGTTCACCAACATTCCCTAGGACCTTACCATTAAGTGTATAAGTCCTGCTAAGATTTGCTTTCCCAAAATGCAGCACCTCACATCCTGAATTAAACTCCATCTGCCACTTCTCAGCACATTGGCCCATCTGGTTCAAATCCTGTTGTAATCTGAGCTAATCTTTTTCGCTGTCCACAACACCTCCAATTTTGGTGTCATCTGCGAACTTATTAACTGTACCTCTTCTGCTCGCATACAAATCCTTTCTGTAAATTACAAAAAGTAGAGGACCCAGCACTGATCCTCGTTGCACTCCACTGGTCACAGGCCTCCAGTCTGAAAAACAACCCTCCACCACCACCCTCTATCTTCTACCTTTGAGCCAGTTCTGTATCCAAATGGCTACTTCTCCCTGTATTCCATGAGATCTAACCGTGCTAATCAGTCTCCCATGGGGAGCCTTGTCGGACGCCTTACTGAAGTCCATATAGATCACATCTACTGCTCTTCCCTCATCAATCTTTTTTGTTACTTCATCAAAAAATCCAATCAAGTTTGTGAGACATGATATCCAAAGCACAAAGCCATGTTGACTATTCCTAATCGGGGTGGGTCATTGCCTTTCCAAATATATGTTCATCCTGTCCCTCAGGATTCCCTCCTATAACTTGCCCACCACTGCGGTCAGGCTCACTGGTCTATATTTTCCTGGCTTGTCTTTACCACCCTTCTTTAACAGTGGCACTACGCGTCTTCTGGCACCTCACCTGTGACTATCAATGAGACAAGTACCTCAGCAAGAGGCCTAGCAATCAATTCCCTGGCTTCCCACAGAGTTCTCGGATACACCTAAGCAGGACCTGGGGATTTGTCCATCTTTACCCGTTTCAAGACATCCAGCACTTCATCCTCTGTAATCTAGACAAGTTGCAAGATGCCAGCATCTATTTTGCTACAGTCTATATTTTCCATAGCGTTTTCCACTGTAAATACTGATGCAAAATATTTATTAAGTATCTCCCGCATTTCCTGTGGCTCCATACAAAGACCACCTTGCTGATCTTTGAGGGGCACTATTCTCTCCTTACTTAGCCTTTTGTACTTAATATATTTGTAATAACCCTTTGGATTCTCCTGAATTATATTTACCAAATCTATCTCATGACTCCCTTTTGCCCTCCTGCTTGCCCTCTTAAGTATACTCCTACTTTCTTTATACTCTACTAAAGATTGACTTGATCTATCCTGTCTGTACCTGACATATGCTTCCTTCTTTTTCTTAACCAAACCCTCAATTTCTTTAGTTATCCAGCATTCCCTATAATTACCAGCCTTTCCTTTCACCCTGACAGGAATATACTTTCTCTGGGTTCTTGCTATCTCATTTCTGAAGGCTTCCCATTTTCCAGCCATCCCTTTACCCGTGAAATCGGCCTCCAATCAGCGTTCGAAAGTTCTTGCGTAATACCGTCAAAATTCGCCTTTCTCCAATTTAGAACTTCAAATTTTAAATCCGGTCTATCCTTTTCCATCACTATTTTAAAACGAATATAATTGTGGTCGCTTTACTTCTCTGTCTGTCTCTCTCTCTCGCTCGCTGTCTCGCTCCACTTTACCCCCGACACTAACAACACTGCATGGATACAACAATGCCGACTGACTCCCTCTGGACACCGCACCATGTCCCCGTTCGCCATCTGGACCAGCACTAACAGCAAGATCAACCACCCCCACCCTCCGTCTCTCATTCCCTTTCTCCCATTCCAGGAGAAACAGCCTGGAATAGGACAGAAAGGGCCAAGCCGAGTGGTGGAGTATCCGAAGTCCGCTAGCTCACCCCTCTCCCGTGCCATGTGGGGAGAACTCTGGTACGAGCCGGAGAGGACAGGGATGGAGATTCTGAAACATCCACGTCCCACTGACCGATCAGGAGCAGTGTTCAGTGAAGGGCAATTCTCATTGTAAACTCACTGTCTGTTCCATTTCCCCGGCACAACTTAGAAGATGTGGCACTGGTGTCATCTACTTTCTGTGTCGAGATGGTACAAATGGAATACCCACAGTCTCGGTGGGCAGGAGGGTGGACTCACAACACATCGTCTCCACCACCTCCCAGGAAGGGAGCACGGAAACTCCCTCCTACACCTCGCCCTGTAAACAGCTCAGATACTGAAACTAATCTTTGATAGTTACTGCTCTGCCAACTTGTCCTGACATCTTCAATTATCTGTGCTTACATACACCCAGCATTCTATGCTCCTACACTCCCTTTATAATTGTACAGAATGTTTTATATTGACTTTTAGAGTTATTCCGACCAAGGTGCATCGCCTCATTGATCCTGATCTGCCATAAACCTGAAAACTACAGCAACGTGTCACTGTCCTGTTGAAGACCCACAGTGTCCTCCACACACTTTATAATACTTCCAGGTTTGGTCTCTACAAACATTGAAATTGTCCTACAGCCACACTCCACACAGAAATTCTGACTCAGTCACTATTGTGAGCAATTGCAATACTAATACACTCCCTGAGAACAGACTTAAATAATAACACACATCAGACAGAATGATTAAATGATTGGCAAGTTTACCATGGAGCAAAAGAGATACTGATAGACACTCCATGTCTTTCTTGGTTTCTGTGTATTTGTGAGTGTCAATAAGTCTCTGTATTAGTGTGCATCTATCTGTGTATATCAATGTGGAGCGAGTCTGGCAATCTCTATGGTGCTTAAATTGATATAATATCCCTCTGATACGAGATCCGAGGACGGGTCCTTTCATTTCAGTTCACAGATGCTGTCAGACCTGCTGAGCTTTCTGTTGCTGTCAGTCTCTGCTCGCCTACCCAAACCACTGTACAGTAGGGGCGTAGGGTGAAAATCCTCAGGGAGTCAGTTTGGGAGGGAGAGAGAGAGGGCAGCAGCTCTCAGCACCATCAACACGCACACACACAGACACTCAGGCACACACTCACACAAACACACACAAAGGCACACACACAGAGACACACACACAGAGACACACACAGACACAGACGCACACACAGACACACACACACCCATAGACACACACAGACACGGACACATAAACACACAGACACAGACATAAAGACGCACCCACAGACACACACAAATCCACAGACACACGCACTCATTCACAGACACACACACACGCAGACACGCACTCACAGAAACAGGCACACATAGATGCAGGCACACTGACAAACACACATAGAGTCAGACATAGACACACACTCACAGGAGCAGACACAAACAGATGCAGACACACACAAACGAAGACAAACACAGATACATACACAGATGCACACACACTCACGGAAACAGACACACATGCATATATACACACATGTGCACACATACACACACATGTACTCACAGAAACCCCACTCCCAGCCAGGTGCACCGACACAGACACACCCACAAACACATCCAGACACAAACCCAGAGGCAGAGAGACACACAGACGCACAAACAGACGCACAGAGACGTACACACGCTGACTGATACACATGCGCATTCGCACACACACACACACACACACACCCATAGACACACACAGACACAGACACATACACACACAGGCACAGACATAAAGACGCACCCACAGACACACACAAATCCACAGACACACGCACTCATTCACAGACACACACACACGCAGACACGCACTCGCACTCACAGAAACAGGCACACACAGATGCAGACACACACACAAACACACATAGAGTCAGACATAGACACACACTCACAGGAGCAGACACAAACAGATGCAGACACACACAAACGAAGACAAACACAGATACATACACAGATGCACACACACTCACGGAAACAGACACACATGCATACACACACACAGCTGCACACACACACACGCGTACTCACAGAAACCCCACACCCACCCAGGTGCACCCACACAGACACACCCACAAACATATCCACACACAAACCCAGAGGCAGAGAGACACACAGACGCACAAACAGACGCACAGAGACGTACACACGCCGACCGATACACATGCACATTCGCACACACAGACACAGACAGATAGACACACACACAGCCACAGATTTGACCAGTTTCCTCATTTCCCCTCCCCCTCCTTATTCCAGGTCCAATCCTCCAACTCGGCACCTCCTTCTTGACTTGTCCTACCTGTCCATCTTCCTTCCCACCTATGCACTCCACCCACCACTCGGAACTATCACCTTAACCCAACCTTCATTTACCAATCGCCTTTCCAGCTATTTTGCCCCCCAGCACCACCCCCTCATATTTATCGCTTGGCCCACAAGTCTCATTCCGAATGAATATTTATGCACGATATTTCGACTATCCTTCTCCTTGGATGCTGCCTGAACCGTTGTGTTTTTTTTCAGCACCACACACTTTCAACACAGGCACACACACACACACAGACATAGAAACACACACACACACACACACACACACATACTGACACACGCACAAACACACAGACAGTCACACTTCCCAGCCACGCAGGCATCCACACTCCCCCCAACACACAGACACCCACAATCCCCACACATATAACACATACACTCTCACACAGGCAAACACACAGAGACTCACACAATCACACACAGACAGATGCCCACACCCACCCTTACACAGACACCCACATTCCTCACACACATGCACACGCATGCACAGATACAGATGTATACAGACACACAGGCACACACTCACCCAGACAAGGACACAGACTAACACACACCGACACTTACCTACACCGAAGGGCCTGTTTCCACACTGCAATGATTCTATAAAAATAAGAATGGTAACAATGACAGTAGAGTTTTGTTTTAGCTCGTACGCATTACTGTGATGAGGAATAATGAAGGAGAGAGAATGCAATAGGCCGTTTCTTCTCGGGCAGATGGCATTTTCTCCCTCTCTGAGTTGTATCACACCTTAATGTCATTCTCTCCCAAACTGGATCATGTGATGTCACCTTGTACATTGTCCAAACTATGTCTCCATCACTTTCCTTGCTCCATGTCGGTGCATCATTGCTGCTATCATACACAGAGCCATACCCTAAGCAGAAAAATGTTCTCGGTCGATTTGAAAATATGTTTATATGTCCCTGCGTTATGAAAAAAAAGTTAAATGTATTAAAAATACTGTTTTGAAAGGATTTTTTTTAACAAATACAGAAATTGTTGAAAAAGCTTGGCAGGTCCGTCAGCATCCAGATGCATTTTACATGTTGTGGTTGTACTAGCATTGTACAACATGTGGTTGTACCACATTGCAGTGTGGAAACAGGCCCTTCGGCCCAACAAGTCCTTACCAACTTTCCCATGCCCTTACAGTTACCACTGATTAGTGCACCTAAAGTAGAAATCGCTGAACACTATGGACTCTTTGACAAATCCACCTGAATTATACAGCTTTGGACTGTGGGAGGAAACTGGAGCACCCATCAGAAGCTCACGCAGACAAGGTGTAAACGCCACACAGATAGTCACCCGAGGCTGGAATTGAACCCAAATTCCTGATGCTGTGAGGCAGCATTGCTAGCTACTGAGCCACCGTGCTACACTGGAACCCCCTGACTGCCTAATGCAAAGGGAATTCAGCCAAATCCAACTCTCGCATGATGAAATCCCGTTGCTAGCAGCTGTGTGAGTATAATATCTTCAGAAGCAGAATAACATTTTGGACAATCTCTCAATTTTTCCTTTTGTCATGAGTTACACCACTATTTGGAGAAAGTTCTTTCAACGTGAAATTGCAGAGATTTTGTTTATCTGAGTGTGTGTGTGTGTGTCAGTGTTTTTAGAAAGGGAAATATCAATTCTTTATTTGCAATACCCAAAGAGTTTGTCATCATGGTTTGAGGAACATTGTTCTGGATCATAAACGTGTTTATCATTTGTTGGGAGCAGTGGAGCAGTGGTACTACAAAAGGAAACATTGACCCCAAAAGCCGGGGAACTATTGACTGGTGAGGCTGATGTCAGTGATGGGTTAGTTGTTGGAGGGGATTCTGAGGGTTAGCATTTACATGCATTTGGAAAGGGAAGGGCTGATCGGGGTAGGCAACGTGTCTTTCTGCATGGGAAATCATGTCTCATTAATTTGGTTGAGTTTTATGATGAGGTGACAAAAAAGATTGATGAAAACAGTTTGTTAGACATTGTCTATATGACTTCAGCAAGGTGTTCATAATATTCCGATTGGTAGGCAGATTAGGAAGTTCCGGTCACATGGGATACAGAGGAAACTAGTCACAATTGTCTTTAAGGAAGAGGGGTATTTTTCAGACTGGAGGCTTGTGAGCAGCACTGCGCTGTAAGAATCACGACTGAGTTCACTGCATTTCATCATTTATGTAAAGGATTTGGATGTGAATATCGGGACCATAGTTAGTAATGTTACAGGTGACATCAGAAAGGTTGTGTGGTAGATTATCTCAGAGTACAACAAGACCACAACTGGATGGGACAAAGGGACAAGGAGTGACAGATATAGTTAAATTTAGATAAATACGAGCTGTTGCATTTTGAGAAGGCAAATCAGGGCAGAAATTACACACTTAATTGTCAGGTCCTGTCGTGGATCAAAGGGACATAGGTACTAGCCTCCACCACTTCCTTTGTGGGCGGCACGGTGGCACAATGGTTAGCACTGCTGCCTCACCGCCCCAGAGACCTGGGTTCAATTCCCGCTTCAGGCGACTGACTGTGTGGAGTTTGCACGTTCTCCCCGTGTCTGCGTGGGTTTCCTCTGGGTGCTCCGGTTTCCTCCCACAGTCCAAAGATGTGCAGGTCAGGTGAATTGGCCATGCGAAATTGCCCGTAGTGTTAGGTAAGGGGTAAATGTAGGGGTATGGGTGGGTTGCGCTTCGGTGGGACGGTGTGGACTTGTTGGGCCGAAGGGCCTGTTTCCAAACTGTAAGTAATCTAATCTGACAGCTCATTCCATACACTCACCATCCTCTGTGTGAAAAGGTGCCCCTTAGGCCTCTTCAAAACCTTTCCCCTCTCACTTTCCACCATTGTCCTCTAGTTTTGGACACCCCTAACCTGGGGAAAAACTTTGACTACTCACCCTATCCATGACCGTTCTGATTTTATAAACCGCTATTGCTGCGAAATGTGACTCCAATCAACATGAATGACTGTACTTTCAATAATCCTGGGCCTAAATGCTGAAATTAAATACTGACGCCTGTTCTTTCTCCATCAAGCCACAATTCTAAAAACAGTTTAATCAGTTTGTTCAGATATGTTAGGAGAAACGTCTGTGGGATTTACACCTAGACCTTTCTGCCTGGAGGTAGGGACACGAGCACCAATTGTCAATATCCATAAAGCTGTAACATTTTTTTCCTGTGTCTTTGTTCAGCAGCCTGTTATGACATGCTGTGACATACCTCTGCAACGGGCAGGACATGAATCCACACCTTCTGGTCCAGAGCTAGGAACACTATCAAACAAGTTCAGGAATTGGAATCAAACCCAGAGCCATGGCTCATAGACAGGGACACTACCAACCACACTAGTATAACAAGATTTTGGGTCATATTTTAAGGGCCAACGTTCAGTTCGGTGTGGATTTATTATAATCAGGTTACCATTACTGAACTACACAAAACACTTTGGTTTATTAAACAAGTGCAAGATCGAAGTTAACTATGAATATCTTCAATTGCTATTATCTGTAGTCTGCAAAATTAGTGAAAGAAATCCTGCAGACACACTCTGCCCAATTAAGGGTCTCAAATAGATATTTATTACTGAACGCCAGTGACGGAGAAAGACCATAATTTCTGGTTCCAAAACACCGATCAGTATAACCCAATTCTCACGTGTGTCTGCCCTCTGCCTAAAACATGACATGATACCAGGCCACTGATTACTGTCCAGCTTCTTCTCCCCACTGACTGGGTCTGCAAGCTGTCCCACCTCTCTCTAACCACACAAGGCAAACCAAGCTCAAAGTCTTTGTGAAAATCAAGGCTGGAGTGTGCAGGCTTCCTGGAGAAGGTATGGGCATTTTAAATTTAAACGGGAAAGGGCCGAGGAGTGGCAGATGGAGTTTAGTTTTGATTAATGCGAGATATTGGATTTGGTAAATCAAACAAGGGCAGGACCTGCACAATTAAACGTAGGGCTTTTGGCAGTGTTAAAGGACAGAGACCTCGGCCGTCACGTATAATTCTTTAAAATTGCATCTCATGTAGTTAGTGCAGTTAATAAGATGGATTAACCTGGATATTACTGGGAATGAAGGGATTGAACTATAAGGAGAGGCTGGATAGGCTGTGGCCTTTTTCACTGGAGAGTAGGAGATGGAGGGGTTTATAAAATCATAAGGGGTACAGATAAGCTGAAGGACTGATGTCTTTTCCCTAGAGTTGGGGATTCAAAACTGAGTGATATGTTAAGTTGCGAGGAAAAAGATTTACAAAAGTCATGAGAGGTAATTATGTTAGACAGAAGCTAACAGGCTTGTGTGTGGAATGAACTTCCAGAGGAAGTGATGAAAGCAGGGACAGTGACAACGTTTAAAGGACATTTAGATCAGTACATGGATAAGACATGAGTTTGGATGGTACTGTGAGCAGCTGCCCTCTCCCTCCCCCTCTCTGAATGAATCCCTGTTGGTTTTCACCCTCTACCAATGCCTGTTTAGTGGCATGGGGCCGCCAGCAGCGGGTGGCATTGCATCACTTTAAGCACCACAGAGACTGCCAGACCTGCCCAACACAAAGACACAGATACACACACACGGGAATTGTTAGGACACAACATTGAGCTCATCTGGTAATTTAAACTAAACATAAATAAATGCTCAATTTGCCTTGTAAACTGACAAAATATGAGTGATAGATAACTCCCAAATTCCATTGTTTAAATAAAAACAACAATGTATTTTTTGACACTGAAAGTGAATTGAAAGAAATCCGATATCTCTTAACTGCTTATTACCCGACTCCAGTTCTCTAGCAATATACTGTTTCTGGGTTTGCCATCCTCTCATATCACAGGTGCTTGTAAGCTCTCAGTTCAGAACAGCATCCACCCTCTCTTAAAGGTACAGTTCACGTTTTCAACTTGATCACCTGATGAATATAGATAAGTGGAACCTATCCGGATTTATCTTGCTCTGTGGTTTTTCAATATTCCATCCACTACGTCTCGTGTGAGACAGGATTTTTGTTGCTCCATTGGCAGCATCGGATTGTTCGACTCTGTCCGTGGGAATATAGCAGTATTTCACTTGGTAACACTCATATGTGTGGGGCAGGATTTCAGTTGTTTCATGGGGACTGTGACGCTATAATAATCTCAATGTTTGTAGATGGCACTGAAACTGAAAGAATTGTAAAGTCTATGGAGGACAGTGAGGAACTCTAACAGGACAGTGACGTGCTGGTGTATTGTTCAGGTGTATGTCAGATGGGGATCAGTGCAGAGCAGTGTGAGGTGATGCACTTTGGTAGGAACGACAATGAACGACAGTGTAAAACAGGCTGCACCGTTATAATGGGGGTGGAGGAGCAGAGGGTCTGTATATGAGCACAGATTGTTGAAGATGTCAGGACAAGTGAGGAGAGCAGTAACTTTTACAGATTAGTTTCAGTATCTGAGCTGTTTACAGGATGAGGTGTTGTAGGGAGTCTCGGTGCTCCCTTCCTGGGAGTTGGTGGTGACTATGTGTTGTGAGCCCACCCTCCTGCCCACCGAGACCGTGGGGATTCCATTTGTACCAGCTCGACACAAAAGGGAGATGGCATCAGGGCCACGGCTTCTAAGTTGTGCCGGGAGGGGGATGGAGAGAGGGGGGAGAGCTGCCAGTGGGTTTAAAGTGAGAATTGCTCTTCACTGAATATTGCTCCTTACGGTCGGTGGGACATGGATATTTCATAATCTCCACACGAGGCATCCCGGTCCTCTCCGGCTCATACCAGGCTCCTCCCCACATGGCGGGGGAGGGGGGGTGGAGGGAACGGATATCGGGCACTCCACCGCCCGGCTTGGCCCTATTGTCCTATTCCAGGCTGTGTCTCCTGTAATGGGAGCAATGGAGGGAGAGAGGGAGGGAGTGGGTGGCACTGCTGTTAGTGCTGCTGTAGGTGGGGGACAGGGTCATGGTGAGGTGTCCAGGGAGAGTCAGTCTACAGTGTTGTATCCAGGCAGTGTTATTAGTGTAATGGAAGGGGTGACAGAGAGAGAGAGAGAGATGGGGTGGGGGGAAGGCGGTTCATGCAGCAGAGAGATAGATGGATCATGAGCCTTTATCGGGGATCGCTGCTATAACGCATGTTGTGATTCTGTTCGCCGAGCTGGGAATTTGTGTTGCAGACATTTCATCCCCTGTCTCGGTGACATCCTCAGTGCTTGGGAGACTTCTGTGAAGCGCTTCTGTGATGTTTCCTCCGGCATTTATAGTGATTTGTATCTGCTGCTTCCAGTTGTCAGTTCCAGCTGTCCGCTGCAGTGGCCGGTACATTGGATCCAGGTCGATGTGCTTTGATTCTGTCCAGAATTCTGTCAAAATGTTTTCATTTCACCATTATGAAAACTGGGAACACATCCTCCCATGACACTGTGCCTCGGTCTCCCCCTCTCTGTCTATTTCCCATACTCCTCCCATTTGTTATTGTTTAAACTGATTCCCCTCCATCTCTCTAGAAGTGATGTTCACACCCACAGCATCCCCTTGTCAGGGCACAATGGAGAGAAGGAGCTGTGAAATGGATGGGACCTGTACATCCTGTCACGGTCAGCATGGGCTGCACGTTTCCCCACGCTGGGCAGGAATCTAACACAATGTTACTGACCAATGCACTGGGTGGAATACATAACTCTGCAGGCGAGGAGGCTAACTGCTCCAGGTTACAAATTGGTGATCACTGGACAGCTCTCTGTGCTGGACAGATATCTAATCCGGGTTTATTGATCAATGCATGGATGTGGTGTCCAATGCTTCCCACACTGAACAGACAGGAGGCTGGAGGAACACAGCAAGCCAGGCAGCATCTGGAGGTGTGGAGTTTGACATTTCCGGTGTAAACCTTCTTCAGGATTCATGCGGAAGGGTTACTCCCGAAACGTCGACTTCTCCACCTGCTGATGCTGCTTGGCTTGCTGCGTTCTTCCAGCCCCCAGCCTGTCTACTTTGGATTCCAGCATCTGCAGTTTTTTTTGTCTCTAACCCAGCTTCCCATACTCGACAGATGGTTTAAAGATAAATGCCATGATCTGATCTGTGCAGTGTTGCACTCTGGACAGATTGCTGGGTTGTACTGAACAGTACACTAGCCTGGACTACACAGTGTTCTGGGGTGAACAGATATCTCCTCTGGGCTAGTTCTGTGAGGTGGATTGAGAATGTCTTATATCGCAACATTTCAACTGATCAAGTAAGGTCTTTAGCTCCCATTCTTCTAATTGAACCCTCCGCCTCTCACCCCATAACGTTACAGTGTGCCCAGGCACAGTACATCATGTTGGTGAATACCCACTCTCCTGGCAGCAGCCCCAGCCTCTTCATTCAGAAGCAGGCAGCCATTCACATTGTCCTCGGGTCTCCACGGAGAAAGGAATAATGGCCTTTCAGATAAAGGCTGTCCAGTTGGTACAGGGCGCAAAGCATCCTCCCCCTCACCAAGTCCCACCAACAAACAACCACATCAAAATAACCGGTGTGTACAGAGAATAATGGGGCCACTGTGAACATCAGTGAGCAGACCATCAGAGAGATGGGGCCACACTTCCAATGTCTGGACAGGTCAGAGTGAACCCTCCAGTACACATGGTATCACAAAGTCCTGTAATCCCTCTCCATTTCTGTTATTCTCCCTGAAAAATAAAATCACAGGTTCGCAGTTACCCACATTATATTCAATCTACCAAGTCGTTGTGCGTTACTTATCCATTTACAGATTCTGATTAGATTAGTTACAATATTGAAACAGGCCCTTCATCCCAACAAGTCCACACCGCCCCGCAGAAGCGCAACCCAACCATATCCCTACATTTACCCCTTACCGAACACTACGGGCAGTTTAGCATGGTCAATTCACCTAACCTATACATCTTTGGACTGTAGGAGGAAACCGGAGCACCCGCAGGACACACACGCAGACACGGGGAGAACGTACAAATTCTACACAGTCAGTCGCCTGAAGCAGGAATTGAACCCGGGTCTCTGGCTCTGTGAGCCAGTGGTGCTATCCCCTGGACCACCGTGCCACCCATTACCTCCCTCGCTAACTTCAGTTTCTCTCAATCTTAGTGTCAGCATAAATTTAGTTAGAACATGTTTGTTCCATTTCTGGAAAGCCTTGATATAGTTTGCAAATATTTAGGTCAAAGCACTAGTCACTGTGTCACTGCAGTCGGTGTTTGTGTTAAAATGATAGAGACTGATTGCTTCCTAATTTATCCCTGCTCTGGCTCAGTATACCGTCCCCCGCGGATTCCTGTGTAGCAGGTTTGAAATGCTGAATATTCCCTTCCATTTCCTGTGTAACAGGTATGAGAGATTAAAAGATCTGCTCCAATTGCTGAGTAACAGACTCCAATGGCCGAATGGCCACATTCTTTCCTAGATAAATCTCTAGATGGGCTGAATAGCCTGCTTCAATACAGGTGTAGTTGGGAATGATGCTGAATGTTTTGGAACCATCAGTGAACAGCCCACTTCTGACTTTACCATGGAGGGAAGGCCATTGATGCTGCAGTGTTGCGAGCTCACAGTGCCTCATGGATGGCCATTTTCCATTAGCACGGTCCTTGAGAAGTATGTCCTATTTCACAGGAGGGAGTGCCACATAAAACAGTGGGCAGGGTCTTTTATATGAGGCTGAGAATTTCCCTCCACCAGGACTGTGTGCTGGGTGCTCCTACAAATACTGTTAGCGACAGATTGATGTGGGACAAAGGGTTTGGTGAGAATGTTTCCCTCTTGTTGGTTCCCCCATCACTTCCCCCAGTCTGGCTGCTGTGTATGTGAGGTCTTTCCCTGGTCAGTCAGCGGTGGGCCTATGGGGACACTCTTGGTGATGGACATTGAAGTCCCACACCCAGAGGACGGTCTGTGTCCTTATCACCCTCAGTGCTTCCTCTGATTTGTTTCCAAAATCGAGAGAAACCAAGTTATCACCGAGGGACAGGTGAGGGGCAGGAGATGACCATCCTCAGGCGATTTCCTTGATCATTTGTGATCTGTTACCATGATCCTTCCTGGGTTCTGGAATCAATGTTGGGGAATTTCAGGGTAACTCCTTCTCTGACTGTATCCCAGGGAGTCCCCACCACTGGTGGGTCTGTCCTGCCGGTAGGACAGTATATACCCAGGGATGGTGATGGGGCTTCACGAAACATGACCCATCAGACCTGGTCCCGTGAGTCTGACGGTATCAGACTGTTTCTTGACTGGGAGGGTGGTGATGGAAAAGCACAGCAGGTCAGGCAGCATCCGAAGTTCAGGGGAATGAACGTTTCGGCAGAATCCCTTTATCAGGAATGAGGCTTTTGGGCCGGGGAGCTGAGAGATAAATGGGAGGTGGGTCAGGCTGTGGCTGGGTGGAAGGAAGCTGGGAATGTGATCGGTAGATAGAGGTGGGGGAGAGGTGATAGGTCAGAGAGGAGGGTAGAGTGGACATAGTGGGACAGTTGATGGACACGTCAAGGAGTTCCTCAGAAAGTTCTGTCCTCGACATTCTATTGCAGACATTCCCCGAAACTTTCTGTTCCCAAAATTCTATAACTGACACTCTCCGGAACGTTCTGTTCCCAACATTCTATAATTGACATTCCCCAGAACGTTCTGTCCCCGACATTCTACAACTGACATTCCCTGGAACGTTCTGTCCCTGACATTTTATAACTGACATTCCCCGGAACGTTCTGTCCCTGATATTGTTTGTGAACGGCTGGACGTCAGTGAATTGAACAATCGATAAGATCCCGAGGGAAGAGATCCCGTTTGCGAGAGAAGGAGACACTGTTCCGAAGGCCCCTCAGGCAGTTAAAGCGGTGAATACCTTTTCCCAGCGTTTACATTTCTTCACGACACAGGATCGGCCACAATTTAGACCAAAATACAGAAATTCCCAAACTCAGGAAACTGGGAGAGAATCCTTCAGGACAGCAACGTTTCCACACTCCGTCTTAGGAACTGGGAAGGAGTGACCTGTGTCTGCTCTCGAGTGATCGAGTGTGTGGGAATGTTCTAGAAACCATCTGTCCTTATGGACGTATCTCTGTGCGTTTGGGGAGGGAGGGTTTCTTGTGGTTTATGTCACATTTTTGTCAGTAATTCCGACCTTCCCATTTGCTATTCCAGTTCCAAATATTTTAATAAATCCCTGAAGACAGGGACAATTTTAAAATCTCACTGGGTCCCCAATCAAACTGGTCCCTTTGCCTCCAGGCTGATGGATAATGGGTTTGTTTTCCTTCCTCACAGTTAACACAGTGACCATCTACGTCCTGCTTTATTAAGATTGTGGATTGTCTCCATGTGTCAGACGTTACCTGGGGGCCATGGCAGCGGCGGATCTCCTGGTCATTATTCTCGACCTGATCCTGAGACACATTCCCATTGTTTATCGGAAACAGTTTTATTTCCTGAGGGACTCGGTCCCCGTGTGTAATATCCACGCCGTCCTGCTTTATGCAGCCACTGACTGCTCTGTCTGGTTCACCGTCACTTTCACCTTTGATCGGTTTGTGGCCATTTGTTGCCAGAAGCTGAAAAGTAAATATTGCAGTGAGAAAACGGCGGCTGTGGTTCTGGGAGCAGTGACTGTGCTGAGCTGTTTAAAGAACATTTCCTGGTTTTTTATGCTCATGGCTCGGTATCGGCTGTGGAACATACCCTGGTTTTGTGATGTAACAGATGCTGTTCGTTATTCCAGTGTCTGGGTCACAATCGAGTTCCTCCACCACATTCTAACCCCGTGTGTCCCATTTCTCCTGATTCTGCTGCTCAATGTTCTCACCGTCAGACACATTGTAGTTACCAGCAGAGCCCGCAGGAGACTCCGCGCTCACACCAATGGGGACGCTCAGTCTGACACAGAAATGAGAAACCGAAAAAAATCTATCATTTTACTGTTTATGATCTCGGCCAATTTCATCCTGTTATGGTCAATATTAATGCTGTATTCTATATGGTACCGGATATATTGGATTGTGTATTCCCCTGTGTCTCTTCATCTCTTTGTGCGGGAATTGGGCTTCATGCTGCAGCTCCTCAGTTGTTGCACAAACACCGCGATTTATGCCGTGACCCAGACTAAGTTCAGGCAGCAGCTGAAGAATGTGCTGAAATATCCCTTCACCCAAATCCATCCATCCTTCAAATTCCCTCATTAATAAATACATTCGGGATTTTCTCATTTCAGTTCAGTGTTTCAGCAATGGGGCAGCCTGTCGCTATGGTAACAGACTGAGGGTAGCGCGGGTTTGTCCATTCTTATCCCATTGAGGAGTTACAGGGAAACATATCAATGTTTTTCACAACTCAGGGGCCAGTGAGAAAAGGCACCATCCCACTGACTGTATCCATCACTTCCATTTCTAAACAATAAAAATGTTGATTAAAGCGTGCCAAGCAGCAGAGTGACCGAAGTTGTTGTGTGTCTTTGTGTTGGAGAAGCTGAGCTGGAGAGAGACAGACTCAGCCCCAAGTCCTGGTCCTCAGGGAAGGGGAGGGCATCGCGCCCTGAGATCAGGAGCTGGGTTAAACTCCCTCTGCCCCCCCCACTCCAACCTGACCTCCAAGTTTCCTCTCCCCTACTCTTTCTCCTCAATTCTCCCACTCTCTCTCTTTCGTTCTGCACACTCTCTTTCTCACCACCTCTCCCTTTCACTCTCCCCCGTCCCCCCCTCTCTCTCACACACACACACCCAACCCCGGTTTCTCCACCTGCCACCACTCTTCCCTCTCCCCTCCCCTTCATTCTCTCTCTCCTGCCGTCTCTGTCTCCCTCCCACAATTCCGCCTCTACCCCATTTCCCCCTTCTCCCACCTCGTACATCTCTCTATCATCTCAACCCCACACGCAGCCTCACCACCAACCCCCCAGTCTCTGAGTCAGATGGAGAGGAAAGGATCAGGGAGACAGAGTGTGTAAAATAGAGAAGGAGGGAGGGAGGGAGATTCAGTCAAAGAGAAACAGAGGGATGTGGGGGGAGAGAGACACAGAGGGAGGGGGATCGAGAGTGAGATAAAGTGGAGAGAGAACGAAGGAGCAGGGAGAGAGAGAGGAACAAGGGAAAGATAGGGCGAGGGAAAAAGAGAGAGAGACGGGGAGGAGATAATATGAGAGATGGGTGAGAAGAGGGAGCGAGAGAGAGTGGAGAGAGAGAGGAGGGCGAGAGAGAAAGGCGAGCGAGAGGGGGGCGAGAGGCGAGAGAGAAAGGGGTGCGACAGAGAGGAGATGGCGAAATGAGAGAGAGGAGGGGCGAGAGAGAGAGGGGGAGGTGAGGGGGCGAGATAGAGGGGAGGGCGATGCGAGAGAGAGGGGGGACGAGAGAGGGGGGCGAGAGAGAGTGTGGGCGAGAGAAAGGGGACAAGAGAAAGGGGGTTAGGGAGAGGGGGCGAGAGGAATGGGGTGAGAGAGAGGGAGCGAGAGAGGGGGCGAGAGGGAGGAGGCGAGACGAGCAGAGATGGAGAAAGTGAGAGGGAAAAGAGAGAGAGTGGGATAAAGAGACAGGGGAGAGAGAGATGGAAGAGAGAGAGGGGAGAGAGAGTGGGGGAGCAAGGGGGCGAGAGAAAGTGGGGTTAGAGAGCACGGGCGAGAGGGGTGCGAGAGAGATGGGGTGAGAGAAATGGGGTGAGAGATTTGGAGTTGGAGCGGGCGAGAGAGAGCAGGCAAAAGAAAGGGGGCGAGAGAGGGGGGCGAGAGAGAGGGGAGCGAGCGAAAGTGGGGCACGAGAGAGGGGGTTCAGAGAGAGGGGGCGTGAGAGGGGGGACGAGAGAGGGTGGGAGAGAGAGAGTTTTGAGAGAGGGGAGGACGCGAGAGGGTGGGAAGAGAGAGGAGAGAGAGAGAAGGGCGAGAGAGGGTTGGAAGAGAGAGGGAAGGGAGGGGAGAGAGGAGTAAGAGAGTGGGGACAGAGCTTGTTGGGACAGAGAGGGGAGACGAGAGAGCAGAGGTAGAGAGACTGAGACAGAGGGAAAAGAAAGAGGGGAGAGAGATGAGAGAGAGAAAGAAAGGGGAAAGAGAGGGGAGTGAGAGAGGGGAGAGAGCACAGAGAGAGAGAGACGGAAGAGAGAGCAGAGATAGAGAAGGAAAAGAGAGAGAGGGTAGAGAAAGAGTTAGAGAGTGTGGGAGAGAGAGTTGGAGAGAGAGAGCGGAAAGAGGGAGAGGGGAAAGAGAGGGTGGGAGAGAGAGAGTAGGAGAGACGGTGGGAGAGAGAGAAGGGAGTGAGAGGAGGGGAGAGAGGGGAGGGGAGAGAGAGGGGAAGAGAGAGAGAGAGGAGGGAAGAGAGAGGAGGGTGAAGAGAGGAGGGCAGAGATAGGAGGGTGGCGACAGGAGGGGAGAGAGGAGGGTGGAGAGAGGAGGGCGTGAGAGAGTGGAAGGGTGCGAGGGCGAGAGAGTGAGGGGGATAGAGAGAGACAGAGATAGAGAAAAAGGAGGAGAGAGGGAGATAGAGATAGGGGATAAGGGGGGCAGAGAGACGGGATAGAGTGAGGGGAGAAGACAGATGAGAGAAAGAGTGGGGACAGAGGTGAGAAGAGATAGGGTTGGAGAAGGGGGTTGGGGGGAGAATGAGGGAGGGGGAGAGTGAGAGAGAGAGAGTGATAAGATGGGAGGGAATGGGTGAGAGAGTTAGAGGCTGGGTGACAGAGTGGGTGAGTGATGGTGGGAGAGAGAGAGAGTGGGGCAAAGAGAGGCTGAGGGAGAGAGAGTGTAGTGGAGAGAGAGGGGAGAGAGAGGGGGCAGAGAGAAGGGGAGCGAGAGGGGGAGCGAGAGGTGTAGAGAGGGGGGCAGATGGGGGCGAGATAGGAAAGGCGAGAGAGGGGAGGGCAAGAAAGGGGAGGGCGAGAGTTGAGGGGGCGAGAGAGGGGAGGGCGAGAGAGTGCAAAGGGCGGGAGTGGGGTGAGAGCGGGAGAGGGGAGAGGTCGGGAGAGTGGAGAGAGCAGGAGAGGGGAAGCGGGAGTGGGAGAGCGAGAGAGGGGAGGGCGAGAGAGAGGGCGAGATAGAGAGGGGAGGGTGAGAGAGAGGGGAGGGCGAGAGAGAGAGGTGCGGGTGAGAGAGGGAAGGACGAGAGGGGATGGTGAGAGAGAGGTAGGGCGAGAGAGAGGGGTGCCCGAGAGAGAGGGGAAGGCAAGAGAAAGTGGAGAATGAGAGGGTAGGAAGATAGGGGAGGGCTAGAGAGAGTGGAGGGCAATAGAGTGGGTTGGGAAAGAGAGAGGGGATGGCGAGCGAGCGTGGAGGGCTGGAGAGAGGAGAGGGCGAGAGAGGCGGCGAGGGGGAGTGCAAGAGAGGGGAGGGCGAGAGACAGAGAAGGGCGAGAGAGTGGGGAGGAAGAACGTGGGGAGGGCGAGAGAGAGGGACCAGAGAGAGGATGGCGAGGGAGAAGAGATTGAGAGAGGTGAGAGCAAGAGAGGGGAGGGCGAGAGAGAGCGGAGGACGAGATAGCGGGGAGGGCGAGGGAGGCGAGGGCGACAGAGAGGGGAGGGCGATGGGTAGGGCATGAGGGTAGGGAGACTGAGTGGGAAGGCGAGAGAGAGGGGAGTGCGAGACAGAGGGGAGGCGTGAGCGGGGAGGGCAAATGAGGTGAGGGCAACAGAGTGGAGGGCGAGAGAGGGGGGAGGGCGAAAGAGAGGAGAGGGAGGGAATGCGAGAGAGGAGTGGGTGAGAAATAGGTGGGCGAGAGTGGATGCTGAGAGAGCGCGGAGAGCGAAGGAGAGGGAATGACGAGAGAGAAGGGAAGGCGAGAGAGGGGGGTGGCGAGAGAGAGGGGAGGGAGAGAGAGAGGGCATTTTGATAGAGGGGGCAGGGCGAGAGAGTGAGGGGAGTGTGAGAGGGCAGAGTGAGAGAGGGGGAGGGCAAGAAAGGGGAGGGAGAGTGCGGGGCGGGCGAGAGAGTGGGATGTGCGAGAGGGAGGGAAGGAGGAGCGTGTGGAGGGCAAGAGAGAGAGGGGAGAGGAGAGAATGGATGGCAAGAGAGATGGGATGGTGAGAGAGGGGAAGGTGAGAGAGAGGTATGGTCGAAAGAGGGGAGAGCGTGAGCAATAGGAACGACAGAAGGGATGGCGAGAAAGGGAAGGGCGAGAGACGGGAGGGCGAGAGAGGGGAGGACAAGAGAGGGGGAGGAGAGAGAATGGAGGGTAAGAGAGAGGAGAGGGGGAGAGAGGGTGTATGGCGAGAGAGGTGAGAGCAAGAGAGAGGGGAGGGACAGAGAGAGGTGAGAGACAGAGTGGCGGGAAAGATAGCGGAGGGCGAGAGAGGGGAGGTCGAGATAGAGGAGAGGGAGTATTTGTGGGGTGAGGAGTGAGAGGGGCGGGCGATAGAGAGGCGACAGAGAAATAAAGGCTCAGAGAAGAGAGGGCGAGAGAGAGGGGAGGGTCAGTTAGCGGGGAGGGTGAGTGAAGGGAGGACGAGAGAGAGGGTATAGCAAAGAGATGGGAGGGCGAGAGAGGGGAGGGCGAGAGAGTGGTTGGCGAAAGAGGGGAGGCTGTGAGAGAGGGGAATGCCGAGAGATAGGGAGGGCGAGAGTGTGGGGAGGCGAGAGAGAAGGGAGGGCGAGAGATGGGAGGGTGAGAGAGATTTGAGGGCTGCAGAGAAGGGAAAGCAAGAGAGCAGAGAGTCAGAGAGCTGAGGGCGAGAGAGGGGAGGGTGAGAGAGTTGATGTCGAGATGCAGGAGGCTGAGTGAGGGGAGGGAGAGAGAGGGGGAAGGAAGAGAAAGGGAAGGGCGATGGAGGGGAGGACAAGAGAATAGAGTGCGAAACAGGGGAGGAACGTCAGAGGGGAGGGCGAGAGAGGGGAGAGCATGAGAGTGGAGGGCGAGGGGGAGGGGGAGTGCGAGAGAGAGGGGAGAGCGAAGGAGAGGGAATGACGAGAGAGAAGGGAAGGCGAGAGAGGGGGGTGGTGAGAGAGGGCATGGTGAGAGAGGGGGCAGAGCGAGAGAGAGGGGAGGGCGAGCGAACGGGGAGAGAGGGGAGAGAGAGAGGGGAGGGTGAGAGGGCAGGGTGAGAGAGACGGGAGGGTGAGAGACGGGAGGGTGAGAGACGGGAGGGAGAGAGAGGGGAATGCGAGAGAGTAGTGGGTGAGAAATAGGTGGGCGAGAGCGGATGCCGAGAGAGAGGGGAGAGCGAAGGAGAGGGAATGACGAGAGAGAAGGGTAGGCGAGAGAGGGGGATGGCGAGAGAGAGGGGAGGGAGAGAGAGAGGGCACGGTGAGAGAGGGGGCAGGGCGAGAGAGAGGGGAGGGAGAGAGAACGGGGAGAGAGGGGAGAGAGAGGGGAGGGTGAGAGGGGGAGAGGGGATAGAGAGGGCAGTGTGATAGAGTGGCGAGAGAGAGGTGAGGGCGAGAGTTGGGGAGGGCGAGACAGAGGGAAGGGAGATAAAATGTTGGACGACGGAGAGGAGGGCGAGATAGACGAGAGGAAGAGTTAGAAGGGAGGGATAGTGAGTGGGGAGGGCAAGAGAAGTTCGAGCGAGTGAAGAGATGTTGAGAGAAAGGGAATAGCGAGTGAGAGGGGTAGCCGAGAGAGGGCAGAGCTAGAGAGTGGGGGGCGAAAGTGGGGAGTGCGAGAGAGAGAAGGGAGGGCGAGAGAGCAGAATGAGAGTGAGGGGAGGGCGAGAAAGGGACGGTGCGAGAGAGGCAAGGGCGCGAGATGAGAGGGCGAGAGTGCGGAGGGCGAGAGAGAAGGAATGGGTAGAAAGTGGGAGGGAGAGAGAGTATAGGGCGAGAGGGGAAAGAGCGAGAGTGAGGGGAGGGCGAGAGAGATGGGCGGGCGAGAGAGTGGATGACGAGAGAGAGGGGAGGGTGCGAGAGGTGAGGTCAAGAGACGGGAGGACGAGAGAGGGGAGAGCATGAGACAGGAGGGAGAGATAAGGGAGAACGAGAGAGGGAAGGGTGAGAGGCGGGAGAGCGAGAGAAGGGAGAGCGAGAGAAGGGATAGCAAGAGACAGGAGGGCGAGAGAGGGGAGGGCGAGAAAGGGGAGGGTGAGGGAGGGGATGACGAGAGAGAGTTGAAGGAGAGAGAGGGTGGGCGAGGGAGAGGGGAGGGCAAGAGAGGGGAGGGAGAGAGTGAGGGATGGGCGAGGGAGTGGGGAGGGGGAGAGGGCAGATAGAGAGGGGAGTGTCAGAGAGCGGTGAGAGAGAGGGGTGGGCGAGGGGGGAGGCGGGAAAGAGAGAGGAAGTAGAGTTAGAGGGGAGTGACAGTGAGAGAGGAGGGTGACAGAGAGGTGATCGAGACAACAGAGGTCAAAATAGCGGGGAGGGCGAGGGAGACGTGAGGGTGAGAGACGGGAGAGCTAGAGAGTGGGCGAGCGAAAGAGGGGAGGGCAAGAGAGAGGGGAGGGAGAGAGAGAGAGGAGAGTGCAATATTGGGGAATGGACGACGTATTAGAGAGAGAGAGGGGAGGGTGAGAGAGAGTGGACGGTGAGAGAATGGGTCGTGCGAGAGAAGGTATGGGGAGAGAGAGGTAGGGAGAGATAGATTGTAGGGCGAGAGAGGGAAGAACGAGAGAGAGGGGAGGGCGAGAGAGACAGGAGGGCGAGAGAGGGGAGGGCGAGAGAGGAGAGGGCGAGAGAGGTTAGGGCGAGAGAGAAGTGTGGGCAAGGTTGAGGGGAAGGGGAGGGGGAGAGCGAGAGAGTGGAGTGCGAGTGCCCAGCGAGAGAGAGGGGAAAGGAAGAGATGGCGAGGGCAAGAGCGAGGGAAGGGAGAGAGGGGATTGCGAGAGAGGGGAGAGGGAGGGAAGGAAGGTCGAGAGAGAGGGGATAGAGATGGAGATGCAAGGGTGAGAGAGGGGAGAGGGCGAGATAGTGGAGTGGGGCAGAGGGGAGAGAGAGAGTTTCGAGTGCGAGAGAGGGGAGAGGGAGAGAGAGGGTGAGCGAGGGGAGGGAGAGAGAGAGGAGGGTGAGAGAGGTGAAGGTGATAGAGAGGTGAGGGAGAGAGAGAGGGGACGGCGAGAGACGGGAGGAAGCGAGGGAAAAGAGAGAGAGAACTGTGCAAGACAGAGAAGAGGGGAGAAGGGAGAGAGAGAGGGGAGTGCGAGTGACTGGCGAGAGAGAGGGGAGGGGAGAGAAGGGGAGGGAGAGAGAAAGTATGTCGAGAAAGGGGAGGGTGAGAGAGGGAAGTGCGATAGATGGGAGGGAGAGAGAGTGATGGGGGAAAGAGGGGACGGCGAGAGAGACGGGATGGCGAGACACGGGAGGGTGAGAGAAGGGAGAGCGAGAACGAGGGGAGGGCGAAAGGGGGATGACGTGTGAGGAGAAGGTGAGAGAGGTGATTGCAAGATTGGGGAAGTCGAGAGAGAGGTGAGGTAGCGAGGGCGGTGGCGAGCGATGGGATGGAGAGAGAGGGTTGGGTGAAAAAGGGAACGGCGTAGGAGATGGGACAGATAGAGGGGAGGAAGAGAGAATGAGGGGAAGAGGCAGGAGGGCGAGATACGGGAGGGCAAGAGAGAGGGGAGTGGGAGAGAGAGGAAAGCAAGAGAGCGGAGACGGTGAGAGTGGGGACGGCGGGAGGGAGTTGAGGTCGTCAGAGAGGGGAGGGCGAGAGAGGGGATGTCGAAAGACGGGAGGGCGAGAGGGGGAGAGGGAGAGAGAGCGGAGTGCGATTGAGATGGGAGGTCAAGGGAGAGGAGGGCGAGAGAGGGGAGGTCGACAGACGGGAGCATGAGAGAGGGGAATGCGAGAGATGGGAGGTCGAGAGACGGGAGGTCTAGAGACGGGAGGGCGAGAGAGCGGAGAGGAAGAGAAGTGAGAGCGAGAGACGGGAGCGCGAGAGACAGGAGCACGAGAGACAGTAGGGCGAGCGTGGGTAGTACGATAGACTGGAAGGCAAGGGAGGGAAGGGCGAGCGACCGTAGAGATGGGGGGAGGGCGAGAGAGGGCGGTGAGAGAGTGGAGGGCGAGAGAGTGGCGAAGATGACAGAGCACGGAGGGCGAGTGAGAGGAGAGGGAGAGAGAGTGGGGAGGGGGCGATGGGTGAGAGAGGGGAGTGCGAGACAGTGGCGAGAGAGAGTGTGGAGGACGAGAGAGAGGGGAGGGTGAGAGAGGGGTGGTGCGAGAGTGGGGATGGGCGAGAGAGGGGAAGGCTAGAGAGGGGCAGGTGAGAGACTGAAGGGCGAGAGAGTGGAGAGCGAAAGAGAAGGAATGGGGAGAGATGGGGAGGGAGAGAGAGAGTGTAGGGCGAGAGAGGGAAGAACGAGAGAGGGGAGGGCGAGAGATATGGGAGGGTGAGACAGGGGATGGCGAGATAGAAGTTGAGGGTGAGAGAGTGGAGGGCGAGAGACGGGAGGGCGAAAGAGTGGAGGGCATGAGGCGGGAGAGCGAGAGACTGGAGAGCGAGCGAATGGAGGGCGAGAGATGAGAGGAAGAGAGAAGGGAGGGCGAGAGAGGGGAGGGTGTTAGAGAGCAGGGTGAGAGGGAAGGGCAAGAGACTGGAGAGCGAGCGAATAGAGGGCGAAAGAGTGGTGTGGGTGAGAGTGTTGGTTGGGGAAGAGGGGAGAGAGAGAGAGGGTAGTGCGAGAGAGGGGCGAGAGAGAGGGGTGGGAGAGAGAAAGTTGGGCGAGAGAAGGGAGGGCGAGAGAGATGGGAGTGCATGAGTGGGGAAGGTAAGAGAGAGGGGAGGTGAGAGGGGGGACGAATGATGGGATGGTGAGAGAGAGGTTTGAGCGAATGCGGGGCCAGCGAAGCAGAGAGAACAGACAGAGTGGTGGAATAGAGAATGTGGGCGAGAGACGGGAGGGCGTGAGATGAGAGGGTGAGAGAGAGGGGAATGGGAGAGAGAGGGGACGGACAGAGAGACGGGAGGGCGAGAGAGGGGTTGGCGAGGGAGAGTGCACGGCGAGAGAGGGGAGGGCGAGAGGAGGGAGGGTGAGAGGGTGTGGGTGAGAGCAGCAAGACAGAGCGAGGAGGGGGAGAGAGAGGGGATTGCGAGAGAGCGGCGAGAGAGTGGGGAGGGTGAGAGAGAGGGGAGTGCGAGTGAGATGGGAGGACGAGAGAGGGGAGGTCGGGAGATGGGAGCACGAGAGACGGGAGGGCGAGAGACGGGAGAGCGAGAGACAGGTCCGCGAGAGATGGTAGGGCGAGAGTGGGTAGGACTAGAGACAGGAAGGCAAGAGAGGGGAGGTCGAGCGAGTGGAGGGAGAGAGGGAATAGCGAGAGAGATGAGGGCGAGAGAGGTGAGGGTAAGAGAGAGTTGACGACGAGAGAGAGCATAGGGCGAGAGAGGAGCGGGCGAGTGAGTGGTGTGCGAAGGATGGGAGGGCGAAAGAGAGGAGGGCGTGAGAGAGGTGAGGGTGAGAGAGTGAGGAGGATGAGAGAGAGGGGATGGCGAGAGAGGGGAGGGTGAGAGAGAGGGATGGGTAAGAGAGGGGAGGGCGAGAGAGAGGGGAGGGCGAGAGAGATGGGAGTGCGAGAGAGATGCGAGGGCGAGCGACGGGAGGGCGAAAAAGGGGAGGACAAGAGAGAGGGGAGAAACAGAGAGGTGGGTGCAAGAGCGAGCGCCGGGAGACGGGAGGGCAATAGAGGGGAGAGCAAGAGAGAGGGAGGGCGAGAGATAGTGAAGGGCGAGAGAGAGGGGAGAGCAAGAGAGAGGGCCGGGTGAGAGAGCGACAGGGCGAACGAGGGGGAGGGCGAGAGAGAAGCAAGAGAGAGTGCAGACGGAGAGAGAGGGAGTCCTAGAGATTGGCGAGAGAGAGAGAGAGGGGAGAATGACAGAGGTGTGGAAGAGAGAGAGGGGATGGAGAGAGGGGGGAGGGCGAGAAAGAGGAGATCGAGAAAGAGGGGAGGGCGAGGGCGAAAGAGAGAGAGAGAGTAATGGACGAAAGAGGGGAGCGTGAGAGAGAAGGGAGATTGAGCGAGAGGGGATAGCGAGAGAGAGGAGGGCGAGAGCGCGGAGGGTGAGAGAGATGGAAGGGCGAGAGATGGGAGAACGAGAGAGGGGAGGAGGAGAGAGGAGTAGGGCGAGAGAGAATGTAGGGCGAGAGAGGGGAGAGCTAGAGAGAGGGGAGTGCGAGTGAGATGTGAGGGCGAGAAAGGGGAGGTCGGGAGACGGGCGAGCGAGAGACAGGAGTGCGAGAGACGGAATGGCAAAAGAGGGGAGGGCGAGCGAGCGGAGGGAGAGAGGGGGGGCGAGAGATGGGAGGGCAAGTGGGAGGTGACGACGAGAGGCCACGGAGGGCGAGAGGGAGGAGACCGAGAGAGTGGTGTGCAAGGGAGCGGAGGGCGAAAGAGAGGAGGGTGTGAGAGAGGAGAGGGCGAGAGAGTGGAGAGGATGAGAGAGATGGGAGGGCGAGAGAGATGGGAGTGTGAGAGAGGGAAGGGCGAGAGAGATGGGAGGGCGAGAGATGGGAGGGCGAAAAGGGGAGGACAAGAGGGAGGGCAAGAGATAGCGAAGGGCGAAAGAGAGGGAAGGCGAGAAGGCGGAGAGCAAGAGAGAGGGGAGTGTGAGAGAGGGATAGGGTGAGCGAGGGGGAGGGGGAGAGAGCAGCAAGAGAGAGCACGGAGGGAGAGAGAGAGGTGAGGATGAGAGAGGTGAGGGAGAGAGAGGGGAGTGAGAGAGAGGGGGAGGGCGAGAGAGGGGAGGGCGAGAGAGAGGGAGGGTGAGAGAGAGGGATAGCGAGAGAGAGGAGGGCGAGGGAGCTGTGGGCGAGCGAGATGGGAGGGCGAGTGAGTGGAGGGCGAAAGATTGGAGTACAAGAGGGAGATGAGAGACAGAGTGAAGGGTGCAAGAGCGAAGGGCGGGAAATGGGAGGGCGAGAGAGGGGACAACGAGAGAGGGGAGGTGGACAGAGGAGTAGGGCGAGAGAGACTGTAGGCCGAGAAACAGGGGAATGCGAGAGAGAAGAGGTCGGGAGACGGGAGCACGAGAGAGAGTGGAGGGCGAGAGAGAGGGGAAGTTGAGAGAGAGGAGGGCGAGAGTGTGGGGCGGGGAGAGCGGTGAGAGAGTGGTGAGAGAGAGTGTGGCAAGAGAGAGTGGAGGGCGAGAGAGAGAGGAGGACACGAAAGTGGAGCTGGAGAGAGAGAGAAAGGCGAGAGAGGGGAGGGCGAGAGAGGAGATAGAGAGTGAGGGGAGGGTGAAAGAGGGTTGGTGTGAGAGAGGGGAGGGTGACATCCGGGTGCTGCGACACAGGGGAGGTGCGAGAGAGGTGAGGGCGAGAGAGGGGTGGGCGAGAGACGGGAGTGCGAGAGAGAGTTGGAGGGTAAGAGAGCGGAGGGCGACAGACGAGAGGGTGAGGGAGGGGAGGGCATGAGGCGGGAGGGCGAGAGACTGGAGAGTGAGAGAAGGGAGGGCGAGAGACTAGAGGGAGACAGAGGGGAGAGCGAGAGAGTGGAGGGCGTTAGAGGGCAGGGTGAAAGGTGAGGGCGAGAGAGGCGAGGGCATGAGGCGGGAGGGTGAGAGACTGGAGAATGAGAGAAGGGAGGGCGAGAGACGAGAGGGAGAGAGAGGGGAAAGCGAGAGAGGGGAGGGCATTAGAGGGCAGGGTGAAAGGTGAGGGCAAGAGAGGGGAGGGCAAGACAGACGTGTGGGTGAGGAAGTGGGGAGCGGGAGAGGGGAGAGAGGGGGGAGTACGAGAGCGCGGCGGGAGAGAGAGGGCAGGGCGAGAGAGGGGTTGGCGAGAGAGAGTGGAGGGAGAGAGACAGTTGGGTGAGAGAGGGGAGGGCGAAAGAGGGAAGAGTGAGAGAAAGGAGGTCGAGACAGAGTTAATAGCGATGGAAAGGCAAGGGTGAGAGAGGGGAGAACGCTAGAGAGTAGGAATGGGGAGAGGAGAGAGAGAGTGTGAGAGAAGAGACGGGGAGAATTAGGTCGAGAGAGGGGGAGGATGGGAGAGAGGGCAAAGTGAGAAAGGGGGAGTGCGTGATGGAGGGTTGGATGACACAGAGGGGAGGGCGAGAGTGAAGAGATGGAGAGAGGGGCAGGCGAGAGAGCGGAGGATAAGAGAAGGGAGGGTGAGAGAAGGTAAGTCGAGAGAGAGGGGAGGATGGCAGAGCGGGTAGGGCGGGAGACAAAGGAGTGTGTAAGAGTGGATGGCGAGAGAGGGGAGGATGAGAGAGAGTGATGGGCGAAAGAGGGGAGGGTGTGACAGATGGGAGAGATGGAGGGGTGGACGAGACAGCGGAGTGTGAGAGAGGGGAGTGAGAGAGAGGGGAGTGCGAGAGAGCGGAGCGTGAGAGAGCGGAGTGCGAGCGAGGGGAGTGCGAGAGAGGGGAGGATGAAAGACGGGAGGGCGAGAGACAGGAGGGTGAGAGAGGGGAGGGCGAGAGAGGGGAGCGCAAGAGAGCAGAGTGCGTGAGAGTGGAGCGCGAGAGAGGGGAGGGCGAGAAAGGGGAGTGCGAGAGAGGGGAGTGCGCGAGAGTGGTGGGTAGAGAGACAGGAGGACGAGAGAGCAGAGCGCGAGAGTGCAGAGCGTGAGAGGGGAGAGTGTGAGAGATGAGTGGGTGGTGGAGGGGAGGGCGAGAGAGCGGAGCGCGAGAGAGGTGAGTGCGAGACAGGGGAGGTCGAGAGACGGGAGGACGAGCGATCGGAGCGCGAGAGAGGGAGTGCGAGAGAGGGAAGGTCGAGAGACGGGAGGGCGAGAGAGCGGAGCGCGAGAGAGGGAGTGCGAGAGAGGGGAATGTGAGAGAGTTCAGTGCGAGAGAGGGGAGGGCGAGAGAGGGGAGGGTGAGAGACGGGAAGGCAAGAGATTGGACGGCGAGAGATGGGAGGACGAGAGAGCGGATTGCGTGGGAGCGGAGCGTGAGACAGGGGAGGTCGAGATACGGGAGGGCGAGAGAGAGCAGAGCGTGAGCTAGGGCGTGCGAGAGAGGGGCGTGCGAGAGAGGGGAGGGCGATCGAGGGGAGGTCGAGATAGCAGAGTGTGAGAGAGGGCAGTGCAAGAGAGGGGAGGGCGAGAGATGAGTGGGCGAGAGAAGGGTAGGCGAGAGAGCGGAGCGCGACAGCGCGGAGCACGACAGAGGACAGGACGAGAGATGAATGGGCGAGAGAGGGCGGAGCGCGAGAGGGGGGAGCATGAGAGAGGGGAGTGCGAGAGAGGGAGGTCGAGAGACGGGAGGGTGAGAGAGCGGAGCGCAAGAGAGCGGAGGTGCAAGAGAGGGGAGGGCGAGAGAGGAGAGGGCGAAAGAGGAGAGGGCGAGAGGGCGGGGACAGTAAGAAAGCGGGGAGGGCGGAAGAGAGAGGTGAAGGTGATAGACTGGGGAGGGCGATAAAGGGTAGGGCTAGCGAGAGGGTAGGGTGAGAGGGAGGTGAGAGAGAGAGGGGAGGGGGCTAGTGAGGGGTAGGAGAGAGGGGAGGGAGAGAGATGGGAGGGCGAGAGCGCGGAGAGCGAGGGAGCAGAGCGCGAGAGAGAGGAGTGCGAGACAGGGGAGGTCGAGAGACGGGAGGGCGAGAGCGCGGAGCGCGAGAGAGGGGAGGGCAATAGAGGGGAGGGCGAGAGAGTGGAGGACGAGAGAGGGGAGGGTGAGCGACGGGAAGGTGAGAGATGGAAGGGCGAGAGATGGGAAGGCCAGAGAGCGGAGTGCGAGATAGCGGAGCATGAGAGAGGGCAGTGCAAGAGGGGAGGGCAAGAGAGCGGAGCGTGAGAGAGTGGAGCACGAGAGAGGAGAGTGCGAGAGATGAGTGGGCGAGAGAGGGCGGAACGTGAGAGAGGGGAGTGTGAGAGCACGGAGTGAAAGAGAGGGGAGGGCGAGAGAGCAGAGCGCGAGAGAGCAGATTACGAGAGAGGGGAGTGCGATAGATGGGTGGGAGAGGGAGAGGAGGGTAAGAGAGCGGAGCACGAGAGAGTGGAGCACGAGAGAGCGGAGTGCGATAGAGGGGAGGGTGAGTGAGCGGAGCGCGAGAGAGCGGAGGTGAGAGAGAGGGGTGTGCGAGAGAGGGGAGGGCGAGAGAGAGGAGGGTGACAGAGCGGAGCGTGAGGGAACCGAGTGAGAGGGAGTAGAGTGCGAGAGAGCGGAGGGCGAGAGAGCGGAGCGTGAGAGCGTTGTGTGCGAGACGGGGAGGTCAAGAGACGGGAGGGCGAGAGATGAGTTGGTGAGAGAAGGGAGGGTGAGAGAACAGAGCACGAGAGAGGGCAGTGCGAGAGAGTTGGGTCGAGAGACGGGAGAGCGAGAGAGCGGAGCGCAAGAGAACAGAGGTGGAAGAGAGAGGAGAGGACGAGATAGCGGGTGAGGCGAGGCGGAGAGAGTCGTGGGTGACTGATGGGAGGGCGAGAGAGAAGGGAGGGAGAGAGAAAGGGGCGGGCAAAAGATGTGAGGGCGGGAGAGAGAGGTGAGACATTGGGGACAGACAGAGAGAGGAGGGTGAGAGACGGGAGGGTGAAAAGTCAGAGAGGGGGAGTGCGTGAGGGAAGGTTGGATAACACCGAGGGGAGGGCGAGAGAGAAGGGATGGAGAGAGAGGAGGGCGAGAGAGTGGAGGATAAGAAAAGGGAGGGCGAGAGAAGGTAGGTCGAGAGAGAAGGGATGAAGACAGAGAGGGGAGGGCGTGAGACTGGGGAGTGCGAGAGAGGGGATCGCGAGAGAGGGGAGGATGAGAGTGAGAGGGGTGGGCGAGATTGTGGGGAGGGCAAGAAAGAGGGGAGGGGGAGAGAGGGGAAGGCGACAGAGAGGGGAGGGCGATAGAGAGATGAGGGTGAGAGAGGGGATGTCAAGAGAGAGGCAATGGCGAGAGAGAGGTGAGGCCGAGAGAGAAGGGAGGGATACAGAGAGAGGAGGGGGAGAAAGGGTTGGGCAAGAACGTGGGGAGGGCAAGAAAGAGCTGAGGCGGAGAGAGGGGAAGGCGCGGGAGACGGGAGGGCGAGAGAGGGGAATGCAAGAGAGGAGAGAAAGAGGGGAGGTTGAGAGAGTGGGGAAGACGAGACCGGAGAGGGCGACAGAGAGGGGAGCACGCGAGAGGGGAGGGCAGGAGAAGGGAGGGCAAGAGCGAGGGGAGGGCGAAAGAGAAGAGAGGGTGAAAGAGAGGGGAGGGCAAGAGAGAGGGGAGGGCGAAAGAGAGGGGAGGGTGAGAGGGAGGGGAGGGTGAGGGAGAGAGGGGATTGTGAGACGGGGAAGGCGAGAGAGTGGGGAGGGCAAGAGAGCCGGGCGGGGGAGTGTGGAGGGCGGGAGAAAGGGAATGGTGGGAGAGGGGAGGGCGAGATAGAGGGGAGGGCGTGAGTGGAAGGGAGAGGGGTGGGAAACGAGGTTGACGAGAGAGGAGGACAAGAGCGGGTTGAGAGAAAGAGAGTGGAGAGAGAGGGGAGGGCAAGAAAGGGGAGGGTGAGAGATGGGACAGCGAGAGAGAGAGGGGAGGGCGAGAGAGAGTGGATGGCGAGAGAGAGGCGAGTGTGAGAGAGGGGGAGGGCGAGAAAGAGGTGGGCGAGAATGTGGGGAGGGCAAGAAAGAGGGGAGGGGTAGAGAGGGGAAGGCGAGAAAGAGGGGGTCGAGAGAGAGATAAAGGCGAGAAAGAGGGGGTCGAGAGAGAGATAAGGGCGAGAGAGGGGATGGCGAGAGAGAGGTGAGACCGAGAGAGAAGGGAGGGATACAGAGAGGGGAGGGCGAGAAAGAGTTGGGCAAAAGCGTGGAGAGGGCAAGAAAGAGGGGAGGGGGAGAGAGGGGAAGGCGCGGGAGAGGGGAGGGCGAGAGAGGGGAGTGGAAGAGAGGAGAGAAAGAGGGGAGGGTGAGAGATTGGGGAAAACGAGAGAGGAGAGGGCGACAGAGAGTGGACCACGCGAGAGGGGAGGGCAGGTGAAGGGAGGGCAAGAGCGAAGGGAGGGCGAAAGAGAAGAGAGGGCGAAATAGAGGGGAGGGCAAGAGAGAGGGGAGGGCGAAAGAGAGGGGAGGGTGAGAGGGAGGGGAGAGTCTGGGAGAGAGCGGATTGTGAGACGGGGAAGGCGAGAGAGAGGGGAGGGCAAGAGACCGGGGCGGGGAAGAGTGTGGAGGGCGGGAGAAAGGGGACGGCGAGAGAGCGGCGGCGAGACAGAGGGGAGGGCGAGAGAGTGGAGGGGTGAGAGGGGGTGAAAAGAGGGTGGAGATAGCGGAGGGCAAGAGTGGGTTGAGAGAAAGAGGGTGGAGAGAGAGAGAGAGGGAGGTCAAGAGAGGGGAAAGTGAGAAATAGGGGAGAGCCAGGGAGAGTGGAGGGGAAGAGAGAGGTGAGGGCGAGAGGGAGGGGAGGGCAAGAGAGGGGAGGGCAAGAGCGAGGAGATTGCGAGAGAGCGGACAGGGCGATAGAAAGGGGAGGTCTAGAGTGGAGAGTAAGAGAGTGGAGGGGAGTTACGGGAGGGAGAAAGAGGGTGGAGAGAGAGAGGAGGGCGAGTGAGGGTGGAGAGAAAGAGGGTAGAGAGAGGGAGGGTGGAGGGCAAGAGAGGGGAGGGTGAGAGTTAGGGGAGAGCAAGGGAGAGTGGAGTGGAAGAGAGAGGGGAGTGCGAGAGGGAGGGGATCGGCGAGACAGAGGAGGATGAGAGACGGGAGGGATAGATTGGGGAAGGACGAGAGAGAGGGGAGTGCGAGAGAGGGGAGGGCAAGAGATAGGAGATGGGGAGAGAGGGGAATGCAGGAGAAAAGGGAGGGCAGGAGAGGGGAGAGCGAGAGAGAGGTGAGGGCGAGAGCGGAGGGCAAGAGAGAGGGGCGGGGAGAGATGGGATGGCGAGAGAGAGTGGAGGGCAAGAGAGTGGACGGCAGAGAGGGGACGGAGAAAGCGGTTGGAGAGAGAGAGGAGGGCGAGGGAGGGTGGAGAGAAAGAGGGTGGAGATAGAGAGAGGGGAGGGCAAGAGGGGGAGGGTGAGAGATGGGGAGAGCGAGGGACAGTGGAGGGGAAGAGAGAGGGGAGGGCGTAAGGGAGGTGTGGGCGAGAGAGCAGAGGATGAGAGAAGGGAGGGAGAGAGAGAGGGAAGAATGAGAGAGAGGGGTGTGCGAGAGACGGAAGGGCGAGAGAGGGGAGGGCGAGAGAGGAGTGGTTGAGTGAGGGGAGGGAGAGAGAGTGTAGGGAGAGAGAGCGGAGTGCGAGACAGAGGCGGGGCGAGAGAGGGAAAGGTGAGAGACGAGAGTGCTAGAGAGCGGAGGGTGAGAGAGCAGAGGGGCGTGAGATGGGAGGGTCAGAGTGTGGAGGTGAGAGAGATGGGAGTGTGAGAGAGGGGGAGAGAAAGAGGGTGGAGAGAGTGAGTGGAGGGCAAGAGAGGGGAGGGTGAGAGATTGTGGTGAGTGTGGGAGAGTGGAGGGGAAGAGAGAGGGAAGGGCGAAGGGGAGTGGAGGGCGAGAGAGAGGAGGATGAGAGAAGGGAGAGAGAGAGGGGGGAAGGATGAGAGAGACGGGAGGGCAAATGACGGGAGGTCGAGAGAGCAGAGTCCGAGAGAGGGGTGGGACGAGAGAGGTGTGGGGGAGAGAGGCGAGTGCTAGAAAGCGGAGGGAGAAAGTGTGGAGGGGCGTGAGATGGGAGGCCGAGAGAGTTTGGAGGGTGAAAGACTAGGGAGGGGAGAGAGTGCAGGTCGAGAGAGGGGGAGGGCTCGATAGAGGTGAGGGAGATAGAGGCGAAGTGGGAGAGAGAGAGAGGGAAAGGAGAGAGGGGAGGGAAAGCGAGGGGAGGGTGTGAGTTAGGGAGGGAGAGAGAGGAGGAGGAAGGAAGGGAGGGGAGATAGAGCGAGAGGGAGGGAGAGAGGAAGTTGAGGGTGAGAGAGTGGACGGAGAGAGAGGGGAGAGCGAGTGAAGCCTGGGCGAGCGTGTCCAGAGTGAGAGAGGGAAGGGCGAGAGAGAGGGGAGAGAGAGTGAGAGGGGAGTGGGAGAGAGGTTTGAGAGATAGAATTGGGAGAGAGGGCGAGAGAGGGGATGGCAAGAGTGAGGGGAGGACGAGAGAGAGGGGATGGCGAGAGAGGGGTGGGCGAGAGAGTGGAGGGCTACAGAGAGGAGTGTGAGAGAGAGGGGAGGGTAAGAGAGACGGGAGGGGAGAGGGAAGAGAGAGGTGAGTGCGAGAGACCGGCGAGAGAGAGGGGAGGGTGACAGACAGGGGAGAGTGAGAAAGAGTGGAGGTCGAGAGAGAGGGGATGGAGTGAGAGAGTAGGACAGGAGAGTGGACGGTGAGAGAATGTAGGTCGAGAGAGGGGGATAGCAAGAGAGAGTGGGGAGGGCGAGAGAGACTGCACGGCGAGAGAGGGGAGGGCGAGAAAGTGGTGAGCGAAAGAGGGGAGGGCTTGAGAGAGGGGACGGCGAGAGATAGGAGAGGACGAGAGAGGGGGGAGGGCGTGAGAGACGTGAGGGCGAGAGAGTGGGGAGGGCAAGCGAGAGGGGTGGAAGAGCGAGAGGGGTCTGATCCCTACCTAACACTGAAGTCTCCCCCTCCCCTAAACAGCACTGCAATCTCCCCCACCCTGACTGATCCCGACCAATCACTGCAATCTCCCCCGCCCTGAATAATCCCTACACAACACTGCAATCTCCCACTGTCTGACTGATCCCTATCCAACTCTGCACTCACCGCTCCTAACTGTTCCCTATACAACACTGCATTCTCACCCTCCATGACTGATCCCTCCCCAACACTGCAATCTCCCCTTCTCACACTGATCCCTACCCAACGCTGCAATCTCCCCGTCATTGACTGATCACACCCAACACTGCAATGTCCCCCTCCCTACCTGATCCCTACCCAACACTGCAATCACCGCCACTCTGAATAATCCCTGTCCCAAACTGCAATCTCTCCTTCCCTGACTGATCCCGACACAAGGCAAAAGTGAGAACTGCAGATGCTGGAGATCAGAGCTGAAAACGTGTTGCTGGAAAGCAGAGCAGGTCAGGCAGCATCTCAGGAGCAGGAGAATCGACGTTTCGGGCATAAGGCCTTCCTGAAGAAGGGCTTATGCCCGAAACTCCTGCTCCAGAGATTCTCCTGCTCCAGAGATACTGCCTGAACTGATGTGATCCCTACACAACACTGCAATTAACCACTCCCTGACAGATCCCTTCCCAAATCTGCACTCACTCCCTCCCTGACTGATCCCTACCCAAAACTGCACTCATCCCCTCTGACTGATCCCTAGCCAACACAACAATCTCCACCTCACTGACAGATCCCTACCAACATTGCAAGTCCCCTTCTCTGACTAATCCCTACCCACCACTGCACTCACCCCCTCCCTCACTGATCCCGACACAACATTGCACTCACCCCCCCCGACTGATCCCTACACAACACTGCATTCACCCCTCTCTGATTGATCCCGACCCAATACTGCAATCTCCCCCTCCCTGACTGATCCCTCCCCAACACCAAAATCTCCACCTCACTGACTGATCCCTACCCAACATTGCAATGTCCCCTTCCCTGCCTAATCCCTATCCAACACTGCACTCCCTCCCTCCCTGACTGATCCCTACACAACACTGCATTCAGCCCTCTTTGATTGATCCCGTCCCAATACTGCAATCTCCCCCTCCCTGACTGATCCCTACCCAACACCGCACTCACTGACTGATCCCTACCTAACACTGCAATGTCCTCTTCCCTGACGTCTTCCTATCCAACACGCCAATCTCTCCCTCCCTGATTGATCCCTACACAACACTGCAATCTCCCCCTCCCAGACTGATCACTTTCCAACACTGCATTCACCCCTCTCTGACTGATCCCTGCCCAACATTGCACTCTCCCCCTCCCTGACTGATCCCGACCCAACACTGCAATCTCACCCTGCCTTCCTGATTCGTGCCCAACACTCCACTCAAACTCTCCCTATCTGATCCCTACACAAAACTTCACACACCCCCTCCCTGACTGATCCCTACCCAACACTGCACTCACCCCCTTCCTGAGTGATCCCAACAAAATACTGCAACCACCCCCACCCTGAAAAATCCCTTCCCAACACTGCACTTTCCCACTCTCTGACTGAGCCCTGCCCAACAAGACACTCATCTCCTGCCTAACTGATTCCTACACAACACTGCAATCACAAGCTCCCTGACTGATCCCTTCCCAAAACTGCAATCACCCCCTCACTGACTGATCGCTACCCAACACTGTAATCACCCCTCACTGACTGATCCCTAGCCAACACTGCAATTCCCCCCTCTGACTGAGATCTGCGCAACATTGCATTCACCCCCACCCTGACCGATCCCTATCCAAACTGCAGTCACCCCCTCCCTGACAGATCCCTGTCCAACTCTGCAATCGGCATCTCCTGACTGATCCCTACGTAGCAAAACAATCGCCACTTCACTGAATGATCCACACGCAACACTACAATCAACCCCTCCCTGACTGATCCCTACCTAACACTGCACTCATCCCCTCTCTGACTGATCCCTACCCAACACCACAATCTCCACCTCACTGACTGATCCCTACCCAACATTGCAATGTCCCCTTCCCTGATTGATCCCGACCCAATACTGCAATCACCCCCTCCCTGACTGATCCCTACACAACACTGCACTCACCCCCCTCCCTGACTGATCCCTACCCAACACTGCACTCTCCCCCTCCCTGACTGATCCCTACACAACACTGCACTCAACCCTCTCTGATTGATCCCTACCCAGCACTGCAATCTCCCCCTGCCTGATTGATCCCTACCCAACACTGCACTCAACCTCTCCCTAACTTATTCCTACACAACACCTCACACACTCTCTCCCTGACTAATCCTTACCCAACCGTGCAACCTCTGCCTCCCTGACTGATCCCTGTCCGACACCCAATCTGCTCCTTCCTGACTGATCACTACCCAACCCTGCACTCCCTCCCTCCCTGAGTAATCACGACCCAACATTGTCCTCACACCCTCCCTGACTAATCCCTACACAACACTGCAATCCCCTTCCCTGACTGATCCCATCCCAACACCGCAATCTCCCCCTCCCTGACTGATCCCTACCCAAAACAGCAATCGCCCCCTCCCAGACTAAGCCCGACCCAATACTGTAACCTACCCCTCCCTGACTGCTCCCTATCGAACACTGCAATCTGCCCCTTCCTGACTGATTTCTATGCAATAAAGCACTCACCCCATTCCTGAGTCATCTCTACCCAACACTGCAATCACCTCCTCCCTTACTGATCCCTAAACTAACAATGCACTCTCCCCCTCCCTGACAGACCCCCACCCAACACTGAAATCTCGCCTCCCTGACTGATCCCTACCGAACATTGCAACCCCCCCTTACTGATCCCTAAACAACATTGCATACTCCTCCTCCCTGACTGATCCCTACCAAACACTGCAATCTCCCCCTCCCTGACTAATCCCTACCCAACACTGCAATCTCCCCCTCGCTGACTGATACCTACCTAATACTGCAATCTTCCCCTCCCTTACTGATCCCTACCCAACACTGCAATTTCCCCTTCCCTGACTGATCCCTACCCAACACTGCAATCTGCCTTTCCCTGTCTGATCCCTACCTAACACTGCAATTTCCCCCTCCCTGGCTGATCTCTGCCCAGCACTGCCATCTCCCCCTTCCTGCCTAATCCAGACCCAACACAGCAATCGCCGTTTAACTGACTGATCCATACCCAACACTGCGACCAACTCCTCCCTGACTAATCACGACGCTGCACCGACTCAACCTTTTCGTAAGTTATCCATGCACAGCACCTCACACACCACCTCCCTGACTAATCCCGACCCAACACACAAACTGCTTCTTCCTGACTGATCCCTACCCAACTACGCACTCACCCCCTCCCTGAGTAATCACTACCCAACATTGCGCTCACCCCCTCCCTGACTGATCCCTACACAACACTGCAATATCCCCCACCCTGGCAGATCCCTCCGCAACACTGTAATCACCCCCTCCCTGACAAATGCCGACCCAAAAGTGCAACCTCCCCATCCCTGATTGATCCCTATCCAATAATGCAATCACCCCCGCCCTGACTGATCCCTACCGAACACTGCAATCTCCCCCTCCCTGATTGATCCCAACCAACACTGCAATCTCCCCCTCCCTGACTGATCCCTAACCAACACTGCAATCTCCCCCTCCCTGACTGATCCCTACCCAACACTGCAATCTCCCCCTCCCTGACTGATCCCTACCCAACACTGCAATCTCCCCCTCCCTGATTGATCCCTACCCAACACTGCAATCTCCCCCTCCCTGACTGATCCCTACCCAACACTGCAATCTCCCCCTCCCTGACTGATCCCTACCCAACACTGCAATCTCCCCCTCCCTGACTGATCCCTACCCAACACTGCAATCTCCTGCTTCCTGACTGATCCCTACCCAACACTGCAATCTTCCCCTCCCTGACTGATCCCTACCCAACACTAAAATCTCCCCCTCCCTGACTGATCCCTATCCAACACTGCAATCCACCCCTTCCTGACTGATACCTATGCAAAACTGCACTCACCCCCTCCCTGACTGATCCCTACCCAACACAGCATCACCCCTCCCTGCCTGATCCTTACACCACACTGCAATCACCCCCTCCCTGACTAATCCCTACACAACACTGCAATCACCCCCTCCCTGACTGATCAGTATCCAACATTGCACTCACCCCTTCCATGACTGATCGCTACCCAAGACTGCAATCTCCCCCTCACTGACTGATCCCTCCTTGCCCAACACTGTAATTTAACCGCTCCATTACTGATCCCGACACAATACTGCAATTTCACCCTCTTTGACTGTGACCTGCCCAGCATTGCAGTCACCAACTTCCTGACTGATCCCTACACAACACTGCACTCACCCCTCGCAGACTGGTCCTTACACAACACTGCGATCTCTCCCTCCCTGACTGATCCGTACCTAACACTGCAATCATCCCTTACCTGAAAGATCCCTGCCCAATATTGCACACACCCCGTCCCTGAATGATCCCGGACCAACACTGCAATCAAGCGGTCCCTGACTGATCTCTACCCAACAATTTCACCACTCCCTCCCTTACTGATCCCTAAACAACATTGCATACTCCTCCTCCCTGACTGAACCCCACCCAACACTGCAATCTGCCCCTTCCTGACTGATTCTTACCCAACACTGCAATCTCCCTCTCCCTGACTGATCCCTACCCAACAATTTCACCACTCCCTCCTTTACTGATCCCTAAACAACATTGCATACGCCTCCTCCCTGACTGAACCCCCCCAACACTGCAATCTGCCCCTTCCTGACTGATCCCTACGCAAAACTGCACTCACCCCATCCCTGAGTAATCCCTACACAAAACTGCGCTCACTCCCTCCCTGACTGATCCCTTCACCACGCAGCACGGTGGCACAGTGGCACAGTGGTTAGCACTGCTGCCTCACAGCGCCAGAGACCCGCGTTCACTTCCCGACTCAGGCAACTGACTGTGTGGAGTTTGCACATTCTCCCCGTGTCTGCGTGGGTTTCCTTCGGGTGCTCCGGTTTCCTCCCACAGTCACAAAGATGTGCAGGTCAGGTGAATTGGCCATGCTAAATTACCCGTAGTGTTAGGTCAAAGAGGTAAATGTAGGGGAATGGGTGGGTTGCGCTTCGGCGGGTCGGTGTGGACTTGTTGGGCCGAAGGGCTTGTTTCCACACTGTAAGTAATCTAACGTAAGTAATCTAATCTGACCATACTGCAATCACCCCGTCCCTGACTGATCCATACCCAATATAAAACTCACCCACTCCCTAACTGATCGCAATCCAAAACTGCAATCTCCCCTTCCTGACTGATCCCTGCACAACATCGCAGTCACCCCCTCCCTGACTCATCCTTACCCAATATTGCACTCATCCACTTCTTGTATGATCCGTGCCCAACACTGCAATCTTCCAGTCCCATACTGATCCCTATTCAAAACTGCACTCGCCTCTCCCTGAATGATTGCTGCCCAACTCTGCTGTTACCCAGTCCCTGACTGATCCCTACCCAACACTGCAATCTCCCACTCATTGACTGATTCCTACCCAAAACTGCAATCACCCCCATCCTGACTGATCCCTACCCAAACTGTAATCACACCCTCCCTGACTGACCCCTGCCCAACATTGCACTCACCCCTACCATGACTGATCCCTAACCAAACTGCAGTCACCCCCTCCCGGACTGTTCCCTACCCAAAACTGCAATCTCCCCATCTCTGACTGATCCCTACCCAACATTGCCCTCTCCCTAACTGATCCCTACACAACACCTCACACACTCCCTCCCTGACTGATCCCTACTCAACACTGCACTCACCCCCTCCCTGTGTAATCACTACTCAACACTGCAATTACCCTCTCCCTGAATGATGCCTGCCCATCACTGCAATCAACCGGTCCCTGACTGATTCCTCCCAAACACTACAAACTCCCCTTCCCTGACTTATCCCTACCTAACACTGCAATCACCCCTCCCTGACTGATTCCTACCAAACACTGCAAACTCCCCCTGCGTGTCTTATCCCTACCTAACACTGCAATCACCCCTCCCTGACTGATTCCTACCAAACACTGCAAACTCCCCCTGCGTGTCTTATCCCTACCTAACACTGCAATCACACTCTCCTGGACTGTTCCCTACCCAATAGTGCATTCTCCCAATCCCTGATTGATCCCCACTCAACACTGCAATCTCCCCCTTCCTGACTGATCCCTACCCAACACTGCATTCTCCCCCTTCCTGACTGATCTCTACCCAACACTGCAATCTCCCGCTCCCAGACTGATCCCAAACCACCATTGTACTCACAGCCTCTCTGAATGATCCTTGCCCAACACTGCAATCACCCGCTACCTGATTGATCCTTATCCAACATTGCAATCTCTCCCACCCTGACTGATCCCTACCCAAAAATGCAATCTCCCACTCCGTGACTGATTCCTACCCAATACTGCAATCTCCCCCTTCCTGACTGATCCCCACCCTAACTGCAATTAACCGGTCCCTCTCTAATCCCTACCCAAATCTGCAATCTCCCCATTCCTGACTTATCCCTATCCAACACTGCAATCACACCCTCCCTGAGTAATTCCTACCCAACAGTGCATTCTCCCCATCCCTGACTGATCCACACCCAACACTGCAATCTCACCCTTCCTGACTGATCCCTAGCCAATAATGCATTCTCCTAATCCCTGACTGATCCCCACTCAACACTGCAATCTCCCGCTTCTTGCCTCACCCCTGCCCAACATTGCACACACCCCCACCCTGACTGATCCCTAACCAAACTGCAGTCACCCCCTTCCTCACTGAACTCTGCCCGACACTGCAGTCAACCCCTCGCTGACTGATCCCTATCCAACTCTGCAATCGGACCCTTCCTGACTGATCCCTACCCAACACAGCATCGCCACTTCAGTGACTGATGCATACCCAATACTGCAAACCGCCCCTCCCTTACTGTTCCATACCCAACACTGCACTCAAACTCTCCCTAACTAATAACTATACAACACCTCACACACTCCCTCCCTAACGGATTCCAACACAACACTGCAACCTCCCCTCCCTGACTGATCCGTATCCAACACACAATCTGCTACTTCCTGACTGATCCCAACACAACACTGCATTCACCCCCTCCCTGAGTGATCACGACCCAACATTGCACTCACCCGCTCCCTGACTGACCCATAACCAACACTGTAATCAGCCCTTCACTGACTAAACCCTACCCAACAATGGAACCTCCCCCTGATTGATCCCTATCCAAGACGGCAATCTGCCCCTCACTGACTGATCCCTACCCAACACTGCACTCACACCATCCCTGATTGACCCCTCCACAACACTGCCATCACCCCCTCCCTTACCGATCAGTACACAACACTGCGGTCCCCCTCCCCGTGACTGATCCCTACCCAACACTGCAATCTCCCCCTCCTTGACTGATCCCTACCCAACTCTGCAATCACCCCACCCTGGCTTATCCCGACACTATATTGCAATCACACCATCCCTGACTGATCCCTACATAGAACTACAATCACCCCCTCCCTGACTGATCCCTACACAACACTGCACTCACCTCCTCCCTGACTGATCCCTCCCCAACAATGCAATCACCCCCGCCCTGACAGATCCCTACCCAACTTTGCACTCACCCCTTCCTTACTGATCGCTATGCAACACTGCAATCACCGCTCCCTGACTAATCACGACACAATACTGCAATCACCCCCTCCATGACTAATCCCTACACAAAACTGCAATGGCCCTTTCCCAGACTGATCCCTACACAACACTGCAATCAACCCCTCCCTGACTGATCCCTACCCAAAACTGCAAGCACACGCTCCCGGACTGATCCCAGTCAAAACTGCAATTTCACCCTCACTGACTGATCCATGCACAACATTGCACTCACACCCTCCCAGACTGATCCCTCTCCAATACTGCACTTACCCGCTCTCTGTCACGATCACTGCCTAACACTGCAATCTCCCGCTCGCTGACTGATCCCTAGACGGCACTGCAATTATCACCTTCCTGACTGATCCCTATCCAAACTGCAGTCAACCCCTCCCTTACTGATCCCTGCCCAACACTGCAATCGCCCCTTCATTGACTGATCCCTATCCAATACTGCACTCAACTTCTCCCTAACTGATCTCTGCACAACACTTCACACACTGACTGATCCCTTCCCCACACTGTAACCACCCCTCCGTGACTATTCCCTACCCAACATTGATCCCTACCCACTCCCTGACTGATCCCTGTAAAACACTGCACACAACTTCTCCCTAACTGATCCCTACACAACACTTCACACACCCTTCCTGACAAATCCCACCCCCACACTGTAACCACCCCATCCCTGAGTATTCCCGACAGAACACTGCACACACCCCCTCCCTGATTGATCTCTACCAACATACCATTCTCCCCCTCCCTGACTGATCGCTTTCCAACACTGAAATCTCGCCTCCCTGACTGATCCCTACTCAAAATTGCAACCTCCCCCTCCGTGACTGATCCCTGCACAACACAGTAATCACCCCCACCCTGACTGATCCCTACCTAACGCTGCAAGTTCCCCCTCTCTGACTGAGCTCTGCCCAACACTGCAATCACCCCCTCCCTGGTTGGTCCCTTCACAACACTGCAATCTCCCCCTTCCTGACCGATCCCGACCCAACACTGTAACATCCCCCTCCCAGAATGATCCCTACCCAACACTGCAATCACACCCTCGCTGACTGATCCCTACCCAACACTGCAATCTCCCCCTCCCTGACTGATCCCTACCCAAAACGGCAATCTCCCCTCCCTAACTGATCCCTTCACAACACTTCACACACCCCTCCCTTACTAATCCCTCCCCCACACTGTAACCACCCCTCCCTGTCTATTCCCTCCCCAATATTGCACTCACCCATTCCCTGACTGAGCCCTCCAAAACACTGCAATCAACATCTCCGTGACTGATCGCTGCTCAACATTGCACTCAACCCCTCATTGTCCGATCACTACCCAACACAGCACTCGCCCCTTCACTGACTGATCCATATGCAACACTGCAATCTCACCCTCCCTGACTGATCCCTACCCATCACTACACTCCGTCTGTCCCTGACTGATCACAACACAACACCTCACACACACCATCCCTGACTAATCCCTACCCAACACTGTAACCTCCCTCTCCCTGACTGATCCCTATCCAACACTGCACTCTGCTCCTTCCTGACTGATCCCGAACCAACACTGCACACAACCCCTCCTTGAGTAATCCCTACCCAACATTGCACTCACGTTCTCCCTGACTGATCTCTACCCAACACAGCAATCTTCCCTTCCCTGACTGATCCCTACCCAACACTGTAATCACGCCCTCCCTGATTAATGCCAACACAACATTGTAACATCCCCCTCCCTGTCTGATAACTATCAAATCCTGCAATCTGACCCTCCCTGACTAATCCCTACCCAATACTGTAAACACCCGGTCACTGACTGATCCCTACCCAACACTGCATTCTCCCCTTCCTGACTGGTCCCTTCCCAACACTGCAATCTCCCCCTCCCTGACTGATGCGTACCCTACACTGTAATCTCCCCCTCCCTGGCTGATCCTTACCCAACACTGCAACCTCCCTCTCCCTGACTGAACCCTATCCAACACTTCAATCTCCCACTCCCTGACTGATCCCCAAACAACACTGCATTCACCCCCTCCCAGACTGTTCCCTTCACAACACTGCAATTTCCCCCTTTCAGACTGATCCCTACCCAACACTACAGTCATCCTTTCCCTGACTAATCCCTACCCAGCATTGTAATCTCACCCTCCCAGACTGTTCCCTTTCAAACACTGCAGTCTCCCCCTCCCTGACTTAAGCCTACCCAACACTGCAATCAACCCCTCCCTGTCTGATTCCTCCTCAAAACTGCAAACTCCCCCGCCCTGACTGATCGCAACCCAATACTGCAATCTTCCCCTCCCTGATTGATCCAGACTCAACACTACCATTTCTCCATCCCTGACGGATCCCTACGCAAAACTGAACTCCCCCCTCCCTGACTGATCCCTAACCAACACTGCAATCACCCACTCCCTGACTGATGCCGGGCCAACACTGCAAGCTCCCCATCCCTGACTGATCCCTACCCAACACTGCACTCTCCCCCTCCCGAACTGATCCCGACACAACACTGAACATTCCCTCTCCTTGACTGATCCCTACTCAACACTGCAATCACCCCTCCTTGACTGATCCCGACCAATACTGTAATCATCCCCTCATTGGCTGATCACTGCCCAGCATTGCACTCACCCCCTCCCTGACTGATCTGTATCCAAACTGCAGTCACCCCTTCCCTGACTGAATCCTACCCAACACTGATCTCACCATCTCCCTAACTGATCCGTAGACAAAACCTCACACACCCCCTCAGTGACTGATCCCTACCCAGCATTCCACATCGTCCCTCCCTGATTGATCGCTGCCCAACACAGCAATCTCCACATCCTTAACTGTGCCCTTCCCAAAACTGCTTTCTCCCCCACCCTGACAAATCACTTATCAGCACTGAAATCTTGCTCTCCCTGCCTGATACATTCCCAACACTGTAATGTCCCCCTCCCTGACCTATCCCTACCAAAAACTGCGATCTCGCTCTCCCTGACTGATCTCTGCCCAACAGTGCAATCTTCCCTTCCTGACTGATTCCTGCCCAACACAGCAATTGCTCTCTCCTTGACTAATTCCTACCCAAAAATTATCCTCCCCATCCCTGACTGATCACTATCCAACACTTCAAACTCCCCTCCCTGACTGAACCCTACCCAACACTGTAATCTCCCCCTCCCTGACTGATCCCTAACCAACACTGAATCTACCTCTCCATGACTCACCCCTACCCAACACTGCAATCAAACCCCTCTGACTGATCCCTATAAACACTGCAATCACCCCTGTGTGACTTATCCCTGGACAACACTGCAATATCTCCCTCCCTGACTGTCCCCTACCCAACACTGCAATCACACCCTCGCTGAATGATCCCTACCCAACACGGCAATCTCCCCCTCCCTGACTGATCCCTACCCAACACGGCAATCTCCCCCTCCCTGACTGATCCCTACACAACACTGCAGTCACCGCTCCCTGACTGATCCCTATCCAAACTCTGCAATCGCCCCCTCGCTGACGGATCCCTACTAAACAGAGCAATCGCCCATTATCTGACTGATCAGTGCACAACACAGCAATCAACCTCTCCCTAAATGATCCCAACACAACACCTCACACACTCCCTCCCTGACTAATCCCTACATCACACTGTAACCTCCCCCTCCCTGACTGTTCCCTTCCAAACACTGCACTCTCCCTCTCCAGAACTGATCCCGACACAACTCTGCACATTCCTCTTCCCTGACTAATCCCTACACCACACTGTAACCACCCCCTCCCTGACTATTCCCTACCCAACATTGCACTCACCGCCTCCCTAACTGATCCCTACCCAACATTGCACTCACCCCCTCCCTGACTGATCCCTCCAAAACACTGCAACCAACCTCTCCGTGGCTGATCGCTGCACAACATCGCACTCAACCCCTCACTGACTCCCTACACAACACTGCAATATCCCCCTCTCGGACTGATCCCTCCCCAACACTGTAATCACCCCCTCCCTGGCTATTCCCAGCCCAACATTGCACTCAACCCCTCCGTGACTGATCCCTATCCAAACTGCAGTCACCCCCTCACTGATTGATCTCTACCCAACACAGCAATCTCACCCTTCCTGACTGATCCCTACCCAACACTGTACCGTCCCTCTCCCTGACTCATCCCTACCCAGCACTGCACTCAGCCTCTCCCTAACTGTTCCCAACACAACACCTGACACACACCTTCCCTGACTAATCCCTACCCAACTCTGTACCCTCCCCCTCCCTGACTGATCCCTATCCAACACTTCAATCTCCCACTCCCTGACTGATCCCCACACAACAGTGCACTCACCCCCTCCCTGACTGATCCCTACCCAACACTGTAACCTCCCTCTCCCTGACTGATCCCTATCCAACACTTCAATCTCCCACTACCTGACTGATCCCCACATAATACTGCATTCACCCCCTCCCAGACTGTTCCCTACCCAACACTGCAATCTCCCCCTCCCTGACTAATTTCTACGCAAAACTGCAATCACCCCTCCCTGGCTGATCTCAAATCAACACTGCATTCGCCTCTCCCTGACTGGTCCCTACCCACCACGGCAGGCTCCCCCTCCCTGTCTAATCCCTACCCAACGCTGCAATCTCCCCCTCCCTGACAGATCTCCACACAGCTGTGCACTCATCTCCACCCTGACTGATCCCTATCCAAACTGCACTCACCCCCTCCTTGACTGATCTCTATCTAAAACAGCAATCACCACATCCCTGACTGATCCCTACCCAATACAGTAATTGCCCCGTCCCTGACAGATACCGACCCATTATTGCAAACACCCCCTCCCTGACTGATCCCTACCCTACACTGCTCTCACCCCCTCCCTAACTGATCCCTACACAACACCTCACACACACCCTCAGTGACTGATCCCTACCCAACAATACACGTCGCCCCTCCCTGATTGATCGCTGCCCAACACTGCAATCTCCACCTTCCTGACTGTGTCCTTCCAAAACTGCATTCCCCCCTCCCTGACACATCCCTACCCAACACTGCAATCTCCCACTCCCTGCCTGATCCCTGCCCAACACTGTAATTACCCCATCCCTGACTGATCCCTACCAAAAACTGCAATACCCCCACCCTGATTGATCTCAAACCCAACACTGTAATAATTAGGTCCCTGACTTAGGCCTACCCAACCCTTCAATCTTCACTCCCTGACTGATTCCTACCCAACACAGCAATCGCCCTCTCCTTGACTAATCTTTACCCAAATATTAACTTTCCCCTCCTTGACTGACCGCTACCCAACACTGCTATCTCATCCTCCTTGCCTGATCCGTACCCAACACCGTAATCGCACCCTCCCTGACTGAGCCCTACCAAAAACTGCATTCTCACACTCCCTGACTGATCCCTACCAAGCAATGCAATCACCCGCTCCCTGTCTGATCCCTACCCAACACGGCAATCTCCCCCTCCCTGACTGAAACCTACAAACACTGCAATCACACCCTCGCTGACTGATCCCTACCCAACACTGCAATCTCCCCCTCCCTGCCGGATCCCTACCCAAAACTGCAATCACTACCTCCCTGACTGATCTCAAATCAACACTGCATTCGCCCCTCCCTGACTGGTCTCTACCCACCACTGAAATCTCCCCCTGCCTGACAGGTCTCCAGACAGCTGTGCACTCAACCCCACCCTGACTGATCCCTATACAAACTGCATTCCCCCCTCCCTGACACATCCCTACCCAACACTGCAATCTCCCATTCCCTGTCTGATCCCTGCCCAATACTGTAATTACCCCATCCCTGACTGATCCCTACCAAGAACTGCAATATCCCCCTCCCTGATTGATCTCAAACCCATCATTGTAATTATCTGGTCCCTGCCTTATGCCTACCCAACACTTCAATCTTCACACCCTGACTGATTACTACCCAACACAACAATCGCCCTCTCCTTGACTAATCTTTACCCAAAGATTAACTTCCCCCTCCTTGACTGATCACTATTCAACACTGCAAACTCCCGCTCCCTGATACATCCCTACCCAACACTGCTATCTCATCCTCCTTGCCTGATCCGTACCCAACACTGTAATCACTCCCTCCCTGACTGATCCCTTCCAAAAACTGCATTCTCCCACTCCCTAACTGATCCCTATCAAGCAATGCAATCACCCGCTCCCTGTCTAATCCCAACCCAACACGGCAATCTCCCCCTCACTGACTGAATCCTACCAACACTTCAATCTCACCCTCCCTGACTGATTCCTACCCAACACTGCAATCTCCATGTCCCTGACTGATCCCTACCCAACATTGCAATCTCCCACTCCCTGATTGATCCCGATTCAACACTGCAATTACCCCTACCTGACCTATTCCTACCCAACACTGAACTCACCCCTCCCTGACTGATTCCGGCCCAAGGCTGCAATCTCCCCATCCCTCACTGATTCCTAGTCAAAAAAAGCATTCTCCGCCTCCCTGACTGATCCCTACGCAACACTGCAAACTCCCCCTTCCTGACTGACCCCTAGTCAACGCAGTAATTTCCCCCTCCCTGATTGATCGCTACCCAACACTGTAATCATCCCCTCCCAGACTTATGCCTACCCAAAACTGCCATCTCCCCTCCCTGACTGATCCCGACCCTCACTATCACTGCCCAACATTGCACGCACACCCTCTCTGACTGATCCCTATCCAAACAGCAGTCCGACTCTCCCTGACTGATTCCTATCTAAAACAGCAATCGACACCTTCCTGACTGATCCCTACCCAACAAAGCAATTGTCCCGTCACTGACAGATCCCTACCCGCTACTGCAATAACCCCCTCCCTGATTGATCCCTACCAAACACGGCTCTCACCCACTCCCGAACTGATCCCTACACAACACCTCACACACCCCTCAGAGACTGATCTCTACACAACACTGCACGTCGTCCCTCCCTGATTGATCGCTGCCCAACACTGCAATCTCCACCTCCACGACTGTGCTTTTCCCAAAACTGCATTCTCCCCAACCCTGAAACATACCTACCCAACATTGCAATCTCCCCCTCCCTGCATGATCCGTTTCCAACACTGTAAACACCGCCTCCCTGAATGATCCCTACCAAAAACTACAATACCCCCCTCTCTGATTGACCTCAAACCGCACACTGCAATCATCCGGTCCCAGATGTATGCCTACCCAACACTGCAATTTTCACTCCGTGACTGATTCCTACCCAACACAGCAATCGCGCTTTCCTTGACTAATCCCCATCCAACAATTAGTCTGCTCCTCCCTGACTGATCAATATCCAACACTGCAATCTCCCCCTTCTTGACTGATCCCTCCCCAACACTGCAATCACCCCCTCCCTGACTGATCCCTACACAACACTGCAATCACCCCCTCCCTGACTGATCCCTACCCAAAAATGCAATCTTCCCCTCCCCGACTGATCCCTACCCAGCACTGCACTCACCCCTCCCTTACTGATCCATACCCAACACTGCAATCTCCCCCTCCCTGACTGATCCCTACCCAACACTGCAATCTCCCCCTCCCTGACTGATCCCTACCCAACACTGCAATCTCACTCTCCCTGAATGACCCAACCCAACATTGCAAACTACCCCTCCCTGACAGAACACGGCCCAACACTGCAATCCCCCCCTCCCTGACGGATCCCTTGCCAACACTGCAATCTCTCGCTCCAAGACTGATCCCTGCCCAACGCAGCAATCTCCCCATCCCTGAATGATCCCTACACAACAGTGCACTCTCCCCCTCCCTGACCCATCCCTACCCAACACTGCACTCTCCCTATCCCGAACTGATGCGGACACAACACCTCACACTCCCCCTCCCTGACTGGTACCTACGCAACACTGCCGTAACCACCTCCCTGACTGATCACTAACCAACACTGGAATCTCCACCTCCCGAACTGATACCTCCCCAAAACTGAAATTATCCCTTCCCAGACTGATCCCCTCCCAACACTGCACTCTCCCTCTCCAAAACGGATCCCTAGCCATCACTGCAATTCTCCTCTCCTAGTCTGTTCCCTGCCCAACACTGCACTTTCCCACTCCCTAACATATCCATACACAACACCTCACTCACCCCCTCCCTGACCCGTGCCTACCCAAAACTGCAATCACCTCTTCCCAGTCTGATTCCTGCCCAACACTGCACTCTCCCTCTCCCTAAGAGATCCCTACAAAACAACTCACACACACCCTCCTTGACTGATCCCTACCCAAAACTGCAAGCACCCCTCCCTGAATGATGCTGAAAATGTGTTGCTGGAAAAGCGCAGCAGGTCAGGCAGCATCCAGGGAACAGGAGAATCGACGTTTCGGGCATAAGCCCTTCGTCAGGAATGAGGCCTCATTCCTGAAGAAGGGCTTATGCCCGAAACGTCGATTCTCATGTTCCCTGGATGCTGCCTGACCTGCTGCGCTTTTCCAGCAACACATTTTCAGCTCTGATCTCCAGCATCTGCAGTCCTCACTTTCTCCTCCCTGAATGATCCCTACCCAACACTGTAATTACCCCCTCCCTGACTGATCCCTACCAAAACTGCAATATCCCCCTCCCTGATTGACCTCATACCCAACACTGCAATCAACCCCTCCCTGACTGACCATGACCCAACACTGCAATCTCCCCCTCCCTGACTGATCCCTAGCAAACAATGCAATCTCTCCCTCCCAGACTCATCCCTGCCGAACACTGCAATCTCCCCATCCTTGACTTATCCCTACCCAACTCTGCACTCTCCCTCTCCCTAACAGATCCCTACACGACACCTCACACCCCTCCCCCGCCCTGAATGATTCCTACCCAACACTGCAATCACCACCTCCCTGTCTGATCACTAACCAACACTGCAATCTCCTCCTCCCGGATTGATCCCTACACAAAGCTGCAATTATCCCCTCCCAGACTGATCCCTGTCCAACACTGCACTCTCCCTCTCCCTAACAGATCCCTACACAACACCTCACACACCCCCATCCTGACTGGTGCCTACCCAACACTGCAATCACACTCTCCCTGATTGATCCCTGCTCCACTCTGCAATCTCCCGATCCCTCATTGACCCCTACCCAACACTGCAATCACCATCTCCATGACTGATCCCTACCCAACTCTGCGATCACCCCCTCCCTGTCTAATCCATATCCAACACTGCAATCACCCCCCCCGACTGATCCATACCCATCACTGTACTCACTCCCTCCCTGACTGATCCCTACCCAACACTGCAATCACCCCCTCCCTGACTGATCTCTACCCAACACTACAATTGTCTCCTCCCAGACTGATCCCTGCCCAACAATGTAATCACCCCCTCCCTGACAGAAACCTACTAAACTCTGCAATCACCCACTCGCTGATTGATTTATCCAAAACAGCAATCACCCCTTCCATGACTGATCCCTACCCAACACAGCAATCTCCCCCTCCCTGACTGATCCTTACCCAACACTGCAGTCACCGTCTTCCTCACTGATCCGTGCACAACGCCGCACACACATCCTTCCTGACTGATACCTACTCAACACTGCAAACTCTCTGACTGAATCCTATCCAAAACTCCATTCTCCCGCTTCCTGACTGATCGCTACCCAACACTGCAATCACAACCCCCGGGGCTGATCCCTACCCTCAACTGGATTCTCCCACTCCCTGACTGTTCCCTAACCAACACTGCACTCTCCCCCTCCCTAACCGATCCCTACACAACACCTCACACACCCCCGATACCTACCCAAAGCTGCAATTATCCCCTCTCAGACTGATCCCTGTCCAACACTGCACTCTCCCTCTCCCGAATTAATCCCTACCCAACACTGCAATTTTCCCCTCCCAGACTGATCTCTGCACAACACTGCACTCTCACTCTCCCTAACAGATCCCTGCACAACACCTCATACACCCCCTCCCAGGCTGATCCCTGCCCAACTCTGCAATCATTCCCTCCGTGACAGATCCGTACCCAACACTGCAATCTCCCCCTCCCTGTCTGATCCCTAACCAACACAGCAATCCCCCCTCCCTGACTGAACCCGACCCAACATTGCAATCTCAAGCTCCCTGACTGAACCTTACCCAATACTGCAATCTCCCCCTCCCTGACTGAACCTGACCCAACTCTGCAATCTCAAGTTCCCTGACTGAACCTTACCCAATACTGCAATCTCCCCCTCCCTGACTGATCCCTACCCAACAGTGCAAACACCCCTCCCTGACCGATCCCTACCCAGCACTGCAGTCTCCACCTCCCTGACAGATCGCTGCACAACATTGCACTCACACCCTCCCTGACTGATCCCTATCCAACACTGCACTCTCCCCCTCCCTCTCCATAACTGATCCCGACTCAACACTCCAATTTCCGCCTCCATGACTGATACCTACTCAAAGCTGTAATATCCCCCTCCCTGACTGATCACTACCCAACACAACAATCATCCCTGCCCTGACTGATCCCAACACAACATTGCACGCACCCTCTCTCTAACCGATCCCTACACAACGTCTTACACACCCACTCCCTCACTGATCCTGACCCAACACTGCAATCACCCCCTCCCTGACTGATCCCCACCCAACAGTGCAAACACCCCCTCCCTGACTGATCCCTAACCAATACTGCAATCTACTCCACCGTGACGGATCTCTACCCAACACTGCAATCTCCCGCTCCCTGATTGATCACTATCCAACACTGCAATCTCCCCCTCCCTGCCTGATCCTACCCATCACAGCAATCTCCACCTCCCTGACTGAACCCTTCCCAACACTGAAATCTCACCATCCCTGACTGATTCCTACCCAACACCGTAATTTTCCCCTCGCTGACTGATCCCGACTCAACACTGCATTCATCCACGCCCTGACTGATCTATCCAACACAGCAATCATCCCTTCCCTGTCTGATCCCTACCCAAACCTGCATTCTCCCCCTCCCTCAATGACCCCTACTAACACTGCAATCACCGTCACCCTCAATGGTCCGTACACAACAACTCAGACACGCCCTTCCTGACTAAAAGCTATTCAACACTCCAATATCTCTGACTGATTCCTAACCAAAACTGGATTCTCCCACTCCCTGACTGACCCCTAGGCAAAATTACAATCTCCAAGTCCCTGACTGATCACTACCCAACACAACAACCTCCCCCTCTCTAAATGTACACCTCACACAACAACTCATAAACACCCTTCCAAACTGATCTCTACCCAAAACTGCATTCTCCCACATCCCTGACTGATCCCTACCCAACATTGCAATCTCCCCCCTCACTGACCCCTACCCAACACTGCAACAATCCCTCCCTGACTCATCTCGACACAACACTGCAATTTTCTCCTCGCTGACTGATCCCTACCCAATTAACCTCCCCCTCCCTGACTGATCAATATCCAACACTGCAATCTCCCTCTCCCTGACTGATCCCTACCCTACACTGCAGTCTCCCCCGCCCCGATTGATCCCTACCCAAAACCACAATCTCTCCCTCCCTGACTGATCACTACCCAACACTGTAATCTCCCACTTGCAGACTGTTTCCTACTCAACACTGCAAATTCCCCCTCCTTGAGTGATCCCGACCAAACACTGCAATCTCCCCCACCCGGACTGAACCCTACACAGCACAGAAATCACCCCCTCCCTGACTGATCCTGACCAAACACTGTAATCACCCCGTCTCTGACTGAGCCCTGCCCAACATTGTGATCTCCCCCTCCCTGACTGATCGCTACCAAAAAGTGCACTCACCCCCTCCCTGACTGATACCTACCCAACACTGCAATTTCCCAATCCCTGAGTGATCCCTAACCCAACACTGTAATCATCCGCTCCCAGACGTATGCCTACCGAATACTTCAATGACTCTCCTCCCTGACTGATCCCTACACAACATTGCAGTCTCCACCTCCCTGACTGATCGCTGCCCAATATTGCATTCACCCCCTGCCTGACTGATCCCTATCCAAACTGCAATCGCCCTCTCACAGACTGATCCCTAACCAACACTGCAATCTCCCAATCACTGACTGATCTCTACTCAGCAGTGTAATCTCTCCGTCCCTCTCTGATCCCTACCCAACACTGCACTCTCGCTCTCCCTGAATGATCCCTACACAACGTCTGACGCATCCACTCCCTGACTCATCTCTATCCAACACTGCAATCATCCCGTCCCTGACTGATCCCTACTGAACACTGCAAACACACCCTCCCTGACTGATCCCTGCACAACACTGCAATCACCCCCTCCCTGACTGAACTCTAGACAACACCTCACACACACCCTCCCTTTTGGATCCCAATCCAAAAATGTAATCTCCCCACAGAAAATGGGGGAGATACTAATTGAATATTTTGCATCAGTATTTACTGTGGAAAAGGATATGGAAGATATAGACTGTCGGGAAATAGATGGTGATATCTTGCAAAATGTCCAGATTACAGAGGAGGTAGTGTTGTATGTCTTGAAACGGTTAAAAGTGGATAAATCCCCAGGACCTGATCCGGTGTACCGAGAACTCTGTGGGAAGCTAGGGAAGTGATTTCTGGGCCTCTTACTGAGTTATTTGTATCATCGATAGTCACAGGTGATGTGCCGGAAGACTGGAGGTTGGCAAACGTGGTGCCAATGTTTAAGAAGGGTGTTGAGGACAAGCCAGGGAACTATAGACCGATGAGCCTGACCTCGGCAGTGGGCAAGTTGTTGAAGGAAATTCTGAGGGACAGGATGCACATGTATTTGGAAAGGCAAGGACTGATTCGGGATAGTCAACATGGCTTTGTGCGTGGGAAATTATGTCTCACAAACGCGATTGAGTTTTTTGATGAAGTTACAAAGAAGATTGATGAGGGCAGAGCAGTAGATGTGATCTATATGGACTTCAGTAAGGTGTTCGACATGGTTCCCCATGGGTGGCAGATTAGCAAGGTTAGATGTCATGGAATACAGCGAGAACTATTTGGATACAGATCTGGATCAAAGGTAGAAGACAGAGGGTGGTGGTGGAGGGTTGTTTTTCAGACTGGAGGCTTGTGACCATTGGAGTGCCACAAGGATCGGTGCTGGTCCCTCTATTTTTTGTCATTTACATAAATGGTTTGGATGCGAGCATAAGAGGTGCAGTTAGTAAGTTTGCAGATGACACCAAAATTGGAGGTGCAGTGAATAGTGAAGAGGGTTACCTCAGATTACAACAGGATCCTTAACAGATAGGCCAATGGGTTGAGAGGTGGCAAATGGAGTTTAATTCAGATAAATGCGAGGTGCTGCATTTTGGGATAGCAAATCTTAGTAGGATTTATATACTTAATGGTAAGTTCCTAGGTAGTGTTGCTGAACAAAGAGACGTTGGACTGCAGGTTCATAGCTCCTTGAAAGTGGAGTCGCAGGTAGATAGGATAGTGAAGAATGCATTTTGTATGCTTTCTTTTATTGGTCAGAATATTGAGTACAAGAGTTGGGAGGTCATGTTGCGGCTGTACAGAACATTGGTTAGGCCACTGCTGAAATATTGCGTGCAATTCTGGTCTCCTTCATATCGGAAGGATGTTGTGAAACTGGAAAGGGTTCAGAAAGGATTTACAAGGATACAGATAGGGCAAGAGAGTGAACAAGGAGCTTTGCAAAATAATGTAATGTGCATTAAATAAATGAGAACAGACATAAACAGTGAAGTTATGCATTTTAACAGGCAAGATAGAGATTGAATTCAGAAATCTACAGGGAGTCAGCATCTCCGAACCACAAAAAGTTAGCTTTTAATTTCAACTGTCAAAAAGGATGGCAAATGTCATGTTGGGGTTTGTTTAAAAACTAATGGAATATTGAGATTAGGAACAGTCAGATAGAGCAGCTAATGTGTGGCTGAGGAGCTGCTGCAGGGGTTAGGATTACTACTTTTCAATCACTGGGATCTCTTCAGGGATAGAAATGACCTGCATAAGAGGGAGCTGAATTGGAAGGGGACCGATATTCTTGTGGGGAAATTTGCTAGCTGTATGCTGAAGGTTTTAAACTAGTAAGGGGGATGGTGGGAACCAAGAAGATAGTGAGAATAAGAAATTTTTGAGGTGAGATGCGGTGAGCAATTCTAAGAGTCAAGGCAGACAACAGTTTGGCAAGAGCGAGGTAAGACTGCGAAATTGCATTTACTTTGATGCAAGAGGCCTGACATGTGAGACAGATGAACAAAGGGCATAGATGGGAATGTGGGACAAGGATATCATTACCATTACAGAAATGTGGCACAGGAATGAACAGGACTGGCAGCTTAATGTTCCAGGATATAGATGGTATAGAATGTATAGACAAGAGGAGCAAGCGAGCAGGTGGAGTGGTGTTTTTGGATAGACAGAACATTACAGCTGGATGTAGAGAGGATATTTCTTGTAGATTGCCCAGTGAAGTTATATGGATGAAACTTAAAAATAAGAAAGAGGTGATGACCTTGCTGGGATTGTAAAATGGGCCTCCTAATAGTCAGTGGGAAATTTACAAGCGATTATGCTATCTTTAAGAAAAAAGGATAATGGTCGGGAATTTTAACTTTCCAAACAGAGTTTGGGATAGTGTTAAGATCTTGGAATGTGGAGAAGTTATTTAAGTGTGTACAATAAAACGTTGTTATTCAATATGTGGATGCACCTACTCGACAGTGTGCAATACTTGACCGTCTGTTGGGAACCAAGGCAGGACAAATGTCTGAGGTGTTCATAGGGGTAGGCTTCAGAGAAAGTGATCATAATTCTATTGGTTTAATAATAATGATACGAAAGGATAACATTGATTTAAAAATGAAAGTTTCAAATTAGAGTGCGGCCAGTTTCGATGGTATTAGACTTTGAGAAGTTGGTTGGAGGAGGTTATTCACAGGTAAAGGGATGGCTGACAAGTGGGAGGCCTTTAAGAATGAGACAATGAGAGTTCAGTGTTGGTATGTTTCTGTTTGTGTGAAGGGCAAGGCATGGGAAAAGCTCAATGATGAGGGAAATTGCAATTCCTGTCCAGAAAAAGAAGGGGGCATTCATCAGATATAGAGAGCTGGGATTGAGTGATCCTGAGAAGGATATAAGGGCAGTAGGAGTATACTTAAACAGTAAATCATGAGGGGAAAAAGGGGACATAAAATTGCTTTGGCAAATAGAATTAAGGAGAATCCGAAAAGATTCTAAAATTATTTTAAGGTTAAAAGAATAACTAAGGAGAGAATACAGCCCTTAAAGATCAACATGGCTTTCCTACAGGAGATGGCAGAGACACTAAGCAAATATTTTGCATCAATACTTAAAGTAGACAGGAGCAGGGAAGCTAAGAAACTTGGGAAATAAATAATGTGATCTTAAAATGAGTTCAGTTTACAGAAAAGGAGGTGTTGGAGGTCTTGAAGTAGAAGAATTTAAATAAATCCTGGAGACCTGATTAGATATTTCCCAGAACTTTGTGGGAAGAGAGGGAAGAGATTCCTGAACCCCTCGCTGAGATATTTGTATCGTTGATAATCATAGATGAGATGCCAGAAGACTGGAGAGTGACGAATGTGGCAGCATTATTGAAGAAAGTTGTATGGAAAAGCAAGGGAACCATAAACTGGTGAGCCTTTCACGCCAGAGATGCTGCCAGACCTTCTGAGCATTTCCAGCAGTTTCTGCTTTTGTTTCTGATACACAGCATCCACAGTTCTTTCCGTTTTTATTTAGTAGTTAGAGAGCATTACTTTTTGAATTGGAGGCCTGTTAGAACATAACAACATCCGAACATTAGAAATACAATCAGGAGTAGGCCATCTGACTCCATGAGTCAGCTCTGCCTTTCAATAACATCGTGGATCATCTTTCAATGGACTGAGACTCCACTTACCCACCGCTCACTATAACCCTTCATTCCTTTACTGTTCACAAATCTATCTGCACCTTTAAAACATTCAACAGGTTAGCCTCAGCTGCTTCACGAGGCAGGGGATTCCAGAGATTCACAACCCTTTGGGTGAAGACGTTGGCTTGACCAGCTATCCTTAGTAGCCACACACGCAGATGACAAGCAATATGAGTTCGAATGGGACAAAACTACTATTGGGAGAAGCCTAACACAGAACAGCCAGGGAATTCCTAGCGGCATGGCACTCACCCACAGATTCAATCGATAAGCACATCGACCTGGACCCAATACACCGGCCCCTGCAGCTGACAACTGGAACTGACAACCAGAAGCGGCAGATACACACCACTATAAGTGCGGGAGGAAACGTCATAGAAGCGCTTCACAGGAGGCCCCCAAGCACTGAGGATGCCACCGAGACAGGGGACGAAACGTCTGCAACACAAATTCCCAGCTCGGCGAACAGAACCACAACAACGAGCACCCGAGCTACAAATCTTCTCACAAACTTTGAGCCTCTCTGCTTCTGTCTTATCTGTCGCATTTATAATTTTACAATCCCCTCCCCCATTCTTCTGAATTACAATGAGTATAATCCCAGTCTGCTCATAAGCCAACCCCCTCATTTCCAGAATCAACGTAGTCAAACTCCTTAGCAAACCTCACCTCAGTGTCATCTCATGTAAGGCGATGAAAAGTGTACAGAGTACTCCAGGCGTGGCCACACCAGCGCCCTATACAGCTGCAGCAGAAATTCCTAATTTTAAACTCTATCTACTGGCAATGAAGGACGTTATTCCATTTGTCTTCCTAATTAGCTACTGGACTTGCAAACCAGACTTTTGTGTTTCATGCACAAGAACACCTAGGGCCCCCTGCACAGCAGCATTCTGTAATTTTTCACCATTTTAAAGTAGTCCACTTTGTTATTATGGATCAGTGGTGCTGGACGAGCACAGCAATGAAGGGCTTTTGCCCGAAACGTCGATTTTGCTGCTCGTCGGATGCTGCCTCAATTGCTGCGCTCTTCCAGCACCACTGATCCAGAATCTGGTTTCTAGCATCTGCAGTCATTGTTTTCACCACTTTGTTATTATTCCTACCAAAATGGATGGCCTCATGTTTACTAACATTGTACTTCATCTGCCAGACCCTTGCCCACTCCCTTAACCTGTCTATATCCTTCTGCACACTTTGCTCTCTCACTCATTTACGTGGCTTCTGCGAACTACAACACACGACACTTGGTCTCTACCTCGAAGCAATCTACCTGAATTGTAAATAATTGCAGTCCCAACAATTGTAAACAGTTGCATTCTCAACACTGATCCCTGAGACACATCACTAGTCACCGATTTTCAACCAGAAAAACACCCATTTATCCCCAATTTTTGCGTTCTGTTAGTTAACCATTCTTCTGTCCATGCTAATGCATTGCCCGTAACACTGTGCATCTTTATTTTATGCAGCAGCCTTTAGTGCAGCACCTTGCTGAATGCCTTTTGGAAATCCAGATACAACACGTTCACCAGTTCCCCATTGTCTACCACGCTCATTATCACCTCAAAGTATTTCAATAAATCCGTTAAAGATGACTTGCCTTTCATGAACCCATGCTTCATTACAGAAATGTAGCTGTTGCGGTTTTGTAATGCAAACCAGGCCAGGACTTATACAATTAATGGCTGGGCCCTTGGGGAGTGTTGCTCAGCAAAGAAACCAAAGGGTGCAGATGCATCATTCCTTGAAAGTGAAGTTGCAGGGAGACAGGGTGGGGAAAAAGGTGTTTGGCATGCTTTCGTTCATTGGTCTTAATGTTAAGTGTAGGAGTCGAGATGTCATGTCTCAGCTGTACAGAACATTTGTGAGGCCACATTTAGAATTATTTTAGACAAATCTGGCTGACCGTTTCTATGAAGGATTTTGTGAAACTTGAGAGGGTGTAGAAAAGATTTCCAAGAATGATGCTGGAACTGGAGTGTTTATGGTATAAGCCGAAGCTGAATAGGCTGGGGCTTCTCTTTTCCCTGCAGTGAGAGAAAAGGAGGCTCAGGAGTGGCCTGAACAAGACTTATAAAATCATGCAGGCATTGATATGGTGAATAGCCAAGGCCTTTGTCCTCGAGTGGGAGAGTCCAAAACTAGAGGACAGCAGTTTAACGTGAGAGGAGAAACATTTGAAAAAAAACCTGAGGGGTAACCTTTTCACGTATATGTGGAAAAAGCTGCCAGCGGTAGTGGTGGAGGCGGGTAAAGTAAAGTGGGTAATGTAACAGTCATCCCTTGTCTCTTTCAGCACAGTGTCTGCCAGTGAACCAGGTATAACAAGAGAATCTCATATCTTTATTTGGAAGTTCACGCATTTACAGGGCGGCGTGGTTGTCACTGCTACCTCACAGCGCCAGGGTCCCAGGTTCGATTGCAGCCTTGGGCGACTGTCTGTCTGCAGTTTGCGCATTCTCGCCATGTCTGCGTGGGACTCCTCTACGTGCTCCGGTTTCGTCACACAATCACAAAGATGTGCACGTCAGGTGAAATGGCCGTGCTAAATTGCCCATAGTGTCAGGTGCATTCGTGGGAGGGAAATGGGTCTGCGTGGCTTCCTCTTCTGAGGGTCGGTGTGGACTGGTTGGGTCGACGGGCCTGTTTCGACATTGAAGGGAATCTAAACTTCCATGCCTCCTCAATATCGTCTTGGACAATTACGGTCCTTGGCTGTTTTCACCACATAGTTGGGGTTGTCCAGCGAGCACATCCCAGCAGTGGGTGGAATTCCCAGCCGCCATGGCGTACTGGACGTCCTGCGTTGACTGCTACGCATTGCACTTCAACTTTCGAGGAAAGACAGAGGGAGTATTCACAGAACACACAAGCAGTGAGTGATTGACAGGTCAAGCAACAAAGGATTACTGAGCGCACAATCGCTCACTGCACTGTAAACAAACACTTGTCTGATGGATAAACACACTTAGACGAGACACCTGAAACTGACAATACATGCAGTCAGCAACCGCAAAACAAACAGACACATCCAAAGCAAATGATCAGAAACCACAAGACAGAAACAAAAGTGAACTGGTGGAGCCCCTGTCAATTTCCTTCGAGCTGAGGAATCTCTTAGGATTGATGGGAAAAATTTAATCAGCAGTCTCTCATTCTATTTTGCCAGGCTTCCCTTGCCCGTCCGGCTCTCCCCTGGCTTGATCCGGATCGCGGCACAAGCTCTGGACGTGCTTAATACAATCTGGACTCAATCAAGCATCCAGCAGCATTAATCAGTTCGAGAATGGAATCAGGGGGTTCCAGCTCTCTTCGTGGATATTTGAGAATGTCCCTTTCGTTGGCTGTGAGGTGATACCATTGTTGCTCTCCTGAGGTGAGCAAGGTATTCTGGTGCTTCACTGGCTGACCTGAGCTTCATGTCGCTTTGATATCACTGGGGTATTAGATTACACTTCAGCCTTGGGGACAGCTTTATTTATCTGGTCGAGGAAGCTTATTGGTAGTTTGTCTTGGGAAGTGTATTCGGTGGTTTGTGAATGACTGTGGTCAGCCTGTTTGGTCAATGCTGAGGCATTTTCGGTGTTCCTTGTATGGCTTGGACAGGCTTGATTTTCTGTGTTCTTATTGGCCATGCTGTCTGTAGGCAGGTTTGCAAGTCATTTCCCATACTGTTGAAAAATAAACTTTGAGATCTTCAAAGGTTTTAAATTCAAAATCTTAATTCAACATCAACCTGTTCACATGGGGACAAGCCACTCAGCTGTTCCATGGACGGGAAGGTATTCATTCGGGGATCAATCCTAATGGCAAGCAAACGACTTCAACAAAGGGAGAGAAAATATGTCTGCTCTGTTTGGTAAGTGATTATCTTCACAACCCCGCCTAATGTCACCCAATCGACATGACACTGGAAAGACACCATTCGTCTGCTCTGTGTATGAAAAGGAATTCATTAAATCAGCAAAGCTTCAGATAAAGAAGAATGGGCACACTGTAGAGAGGCCTGCACTGAGTGTGGAAAGAGATTCACCTGGTCATCTCTATTCAGTGAGCACGACCACATTCACACGAGCGAGAAACATTTACTTGCTCCTTACCTGGGAAGTGATTCACTCGTGTCTCCAATCTCAGCTGATATGGACTTGTTCCCACAAATGACAGAAAATTTTAATGGTCTGACTTTGAAAAGAGCTTAAGGAGTAGCAATGATGTGATGGAACACCAGAAAACACATGAGAATCCCTGCAGTGAAACAACAGGCCCTTCGGCCCAACAAGTCCACACAATCCATCCAAAGAACACTCAAACCCATTACCCTCCCTTATATTTACCCCAACTACTAACCTACGGTACGGGTAATATATCATGTCCAGTTCACCTAACAGGCGTACCGTTTTGTCTTGTGGGATGAAATTTGAGGACCTGGAGGAAACTCACGCAGACACGTGAAGAACGTGCAAACTCCACACAGAGAGGCCTCCGAGGCTGGAATCGACGCCAGCCCCTCGTGCTCTGAGGCAGCACTGCTAAACACTGAGCCACCGTGCGTGGAGAGGCAGTTAATTTGCACTGTGGGTAGCAAGGGATTCAATTACTCATTCGCACGTGTGACAGCCCATTCAGGTGGAATCTGTTTCGCTTAGTTGTCTGCATTGTTGGCTTATAAAGCAGTGTGATGCTCGCAGTGTGTTTCCAATTCCTATCACTGTTTTGAGGTTAATTTAAAGGTTGTTCTTCACTAAATATTCTCTGACCGGTGGGCTGGTGGTGCTCTGGTTAAATCACCACCAGCCTCTTCTTTCTCAAATGAAGGCAGCAGCCTCTGCGGCCTGGTAAGATGGTAATAGTGCAAACAATCCAGTGAGGTCGCATGTGAATGCGATATAGTGTTATTGCATCGAGAATTGAACTGTGTTCTTTCTGTCAGTAGGGGTTTACTTCATTGGATGTGTTTAATCTCTTTAATTGATCTGGTGTTTAATTGTTCAGTTTTCAATCACATCAAATTCAAAGACTTTTTCCCCTGATTCGGTACAATTAGAGGAGCCTGGTAGATATCCAGTAACTGCCCTGTTCTTGACACTTTTCTTTATTGTTAAGTGTGGATTTGTACTTAAATATATTTCGATGCATTCAGCATTTCTGAATGCTCTTCACGTCGAAATGAAGACCGTGTGAAGTGTATTCACTTATATCCGAGAAACAAAAGTCCTACAGTGAGAGCACAAGATTGTGTTCTCATCAGCGTGAACATGTTGATGGGACCTCAATTAATGGAACCTTATAAAGCATTTCCCACACTGTGTCATTAAAACAAATTATTGTCACAGTGAACCCGTTGGTGTACCAGGAGGATGGATGGCTGAAGTGCATCCTTTCCCCAATTCAGAACAAATGAATGGCCTCTCGCCAATATGAATTCGCTCGTCTTTCAGTAAGTTTGAGAAATGAAAGAGCAGGTGAATAGTCTCTTTCCAGTGTGAACTCTCTTGTATTCCAGCAGATTGCCTGAATCAATTAATGACTTCAAATCACAGCGGACGAATGATCTCCACGCTGTATGAACTCACTGTTGTTTCAGCAGACTGAATGACTGAATGAATCCTTTCCCATTCTTCGAACAGGCGAACGGTCTATGTCCACTGAGTTCACAGATGTAAAGTGAGATCAAATGACGGCCTGAACCCACTCCCTCTGTGAGAACACTTGAATGGCTTCTCATCAACGTGAACACATTGATGGTACAGCAGAGCGTCAAAACTTTTAAAGCATTTATTATACTCTGCATCATTAAATGGTTTCTTCTCCGTGTGAACCCACTGGTGAGTCAGCAAGTTAGAAAACTGAGTAACTCCCTTTCCACTCTCAAAACAGTTGAATGGTTTTTCCCCGGTGTGGTTGCACTGATGAATTTTCAGGGCAGACAAGTAATTGAATCGTCACCTCATTACCGCAGTTTCTCTCCAGCGCCCCTCCAATTATGTCTCGATAGTTCAGAATGTGAATGCTTCCACTCCACTGTGAATGTAACTTTCTGCTTTCATTTTCAAAGGCCGGTGAGGTTCAGGCTACATGGAACAAAGCAACTCCATCAAATTCTGATGTGATGCTTCGTTTCAGTTTCCCAAATGCAAATCCTCATCTTTGATACCCGTCAAATAAATCCAGAAATATCTCAGTAAGAGAGAACTCCTTCGAACACCAAAGCGTATGATTTTTCATTCTTCGTCGGATGTGGGTATTCCAGAACAGGTCAGCATTTATTGTTCATTTATGATTTGACTGGACAAGGTGATGATGAGCTGCCTTCTTGAACCATTGTTTCCGTGTGCTGTCGGTAGTCCCAAATTATAGGGAAGTGAAATCCACAGTTTTGACCCAGTGATTCTGGAGGAACGGCAATATATTTCCAGAGCAGGATGGTAGGTGGGTTGGAGATCTTTCCTATCTATCTACTACCCCTTTCCTTTTAGATGGATGTAGTTGTGAGTTTGTAATGTATTGTTTAAGGATCCTTGGTGAATATCTGCAGTGCATCTTATGGATGGTGCAGACTGCATGTCTGAGTGTTTGGTTGTGGAGAGAAAGGATGTTTGTCGACGTTTTATTAGTTGTGTGTTGCTGCTCAATTCAGTTTCTCTGTTCTGGACGGTGTTGAGCTTTTCAGTATTGCTGCAACTGAAGTAAGGAATCGTCAAGAAGGTTGTGGTTTAAATGTCTCTTGCAACTCAGATGCTGACTAATCTACTGTGCTTCTCCTGTGCATTGTTTCTTTAACACTGCAATCATCCAGACGAACAGGAACTATCCCATCATGTCTCGTTCTGTATTGTAAAGGAGTAAACAGTTGGTCGGGAAAGAACAAAAGAAAGAGAAGAACATTTGGTCAATTAGGAGAATAACGCTGTCGCTCGGAGAGTGAACAACTGTTAATGGAGACTGCCGGTGCCAAATCATAGGTGGCGTGTAATCGCAGGCTATGTGTCAGACAGGCTTGAGGGTGTCATGAAAATCCCTGATTATGTCCCTTTTTTTGCCACAATGCTATATGGCTGCTAAAGTTAGCTTCTCAAAGACATTGTGACTTTCACTGCACCAAAGAAGGACTTTCGGCCCATCTTGCAAATGTCCATCATGGAGCAACGATCCATTCTCATCCCGTGTTTTTCAGAACTTGGTCTGGATCCTTAAGCGCTATGGTACTCCAAGTGATCAACGAAATATTTTCCTAATTTCACCACCTCCAACGAAATACTGTTACCAAACATATATTCTCCTCCCCGCCCTTGTCCGCCTTTCCCAGGAACCATTCCCTCCGTGACACTGTGGTGCAGTGTGCCTTCTCTCTCAACACTCCCCCAACAGCCCCATGGAACCTTTCCCTAAAATCGCGGAATATGTGACTCTTCCTTTCATAGAACATGAGAACGAGGAGCAAGACTATGTCATGCGGGCCTTAGCGACTGCTTCGCCGTTCAATAAGATCATGCCTGATATTTCCATGGACATACATCCACTTAACCAACCTCTGAAGATAATCATTACTTCCTTTATTGTTCAAACAAAAACCAGCCCTAGCTTAAAAAAAAAAACCATTTATTGATGTAGCATCAATTACTTCGTTGGGCAAGCAGTTCCATAGAGTAACATCCCTCTGGTTGAAGAAATTCCTTCTAATTTCCAGACGTTTCGTTACCCTGCTGGGTAACATCTTCATTGTGCCTTCGGGCGACGTACTGTTCATGATTTCTGCTTTCTATTTATATGTTTGGGGTTCTTTGGGTTGGTCGTGTCATTTCCTGTAGTGATTTCATTTCCTGTTCTTTTTCTCAGGGGGTTGTAGACGGGGTCTACCTCGTTTTGATAGATTTCCTGTTGCAATGCCATGCTTCTCGGAATTCTCGTGTCTGTCTCTGTTTCACTTGTGCTCGGATGGATGCGTTGTCCAAGTCAAAGTGGTGCCTTTCCATATCTGTATGTAAGGATACCAGTGAGAAAGGGTCACGTCGTTTTGTGGTTAGTTGATGTTCATATATCCTGGTGTCTCGTGTTCTACCTATTTGTCCACATGCAAAACATGATGACATTTACAAGATACTGTGCAAGAACTGTAACAAACATTGCATTCGACAAACACAACAGTGGACTGAGACAACATGTCCATCCTAGGACAAGCCAAACAGATACATCCAGAAGAATTCGTCAAAGCATGGCATTCCGACAAGAACTCTACCAACAAACACTTCGATCTCGACGCCATCGACCACCCCCTGAGGAAAAAGAACAGGAATGATATCACCAACGGAAATGACATCATCAAGGCAAAGAAACTCAAACATATAAATAGAAAGCAGGAATCATGAACAGTGCTTCGCCTGGAGACCCACTGAAATTGTTAGCTAGTAGGGTGATGAAACGTCTGGTAATGAACTTTCCAGTTCAATGACCAAACCGACATCTAGTTTAATGACCTACTCAAAGAACTTAATAACGTTTGTGAGTCTCGACCTCACATTCACAAAACCGGCTTGACTTTCCCTCATAAACTTATTCCAATCGAGATGATTACAAATCTTATCTCTTAGAACTTTTCCAACACTTTACCCACAACCAACGGGAGGGTCAATGGTCTATAATTTCCATGGTTTTCTCTACTTTCCTTCTTGAATGAGGGAATAACTTTTACTATCCTGTAGTGTTCTGGTACTATACCTTTGGACAATGACAACATAAATATCAAAGTCGAAGGCTCGGAAATCAGATTCTTGGTTTCCCAGAGAATCTGAGGATAAATCCCATCTGGTCCACGGGAATATATATATTTACACATTTTCAGAGTTTGTAACACCTCGCCCTTGGGAACTTCAATCCGATCTCGTCTAGTAGCCTGTTTCTCAGTATTGTCCTCGACAACATTTTGTTTTTCCAGTGCGAATTCTGACGAAAGATATTGCTTTAGCGCTTCCCCCATCGCTTCTGACTCCAGGTACTTCTTTTCCAAGACTGTCCTTCATTGGCCATATTTTATTCCATTCATTGTTTTAATCCTTACAGACCTATGGAAAACTTTAGGATTTCCCCTTATCCTATCTGCTAACAAATTCTCAGCTCCCCTCCTGGCTCATCTTCAGTCTCTCCTCAAGATTTTCCGGTTTAACTTGTAACTCTCAATGGCCCGAACTGAGCCTTCACAACTCTTGCTAACACAAGCCTTCTTCATCTTAACAAGAGATTCGGCTTCCTTAGTAATCATGACTCCTGCGCTTGACAATTTCCTCCCTGTCTGACAGGTATATAGTTATTAAAGACACACAGAACCTGCTCCTTGAATCAGCTCCACATTTCTATTCTGCCCATTCCCTGCCGTTTCCTTGCCCAACCAGTGCATGCGTAATCTTATCTAATCGCATTGCAATTTTCTTTCCCCCAGCAGAAACACTTGCCCTCCGGTGTATTACTATCCCATTGAAAAACTCAAGTAAACATAACTGAATTTTGGTAACTATGACCAACGTGCTCACCTACCGCCAAATCTAACACCTTGCCGTGTTCATTACTCAGTATCAAATCTAATGTGGCCTCTCCCCTTGTTGGCCTTTTCCATTGCACAGTATTTGAGGAATCTATCGCAGATACTCAATACTCTCCTCATCAGGGCTACCCTGACTGAGCTGCTTCGACCGATCGACATATTGTTTAAAATCCTGCTTGATAATTGCCATACCATTTTTTCAGGTGTTATTTATGCCTTTGTTTACTGCCCTCCCCAATGTGATCTGTAAATATGGAGGCGGATAGACTCAGACAATCAGTGACATTTTCTTCTTAGAACTTCTAATTTCCTCTCAAATGGATTCAAACTTATTCTCCATAGAACGTATATCATCTGTCAGCATCGGTCTGAGGTTGTCCTTGAATGTTTGAGCTTCACCACCTTCCTTACCATCCTTTCTGTCCTTCCAAATTGTCTCATGCCCGTGAATATTTACCTCCCAGTCTTGACTATGCTGTCTCCATGCCTCTGCAATGTCTACTAAATCGTATTCATTCATGATAATGTATGCCGTTATATCTCCTACCTTCTTCCAAAATGTACGAGCATTCAGGTACAGTGCCGTTATGGTCGCTTTCTTACCCATTGATTAACAACATATCTGATAATATCTTCGACGCTATCCTTTCTTATTGCTTCTTGCTTCTTCTCACTTGTCCATTTCTGACCTCCTTGCTTAGTACACAAGTGCTCTAATACACCTTCCAGGTGAAGCAACACTTTCCCTACACTTTGCACAATCCAGTCTAATAGATTCACTGCTCTTATTGTGGTCGCCACTACCTTGGGAAATGAAGTGTGGACTGAATGACCGTTTTGCAGAATACAAAGTTCTATCGCCAAATATGTCCCTGAGCTTCAAGTTGACTGCTCCTTTCGCACAGAACCATGTTTCCTAGACAACGTCTCTATCTCAGGCTTACTGCAGTGTTCCACCAGAGCTCAGCGCATGCTGTAAAAGCAACAGACGATATTCTGCTTGAGGACCCCGCAACCCTCCATATCAATTTCAGTCATTTTAGAGGCCTGAAGTCTCCCATGTCCTGGCCCCCGACACACCCCCAGGCCTAGTTATAGCAAAGCAGCCATTATACACTACCTATGGTTAGTCATAAACAGTCTCCGTGAACAGTTATTAATGCTCCAAACAAATCATTATCAATTCCTATGCCCAACTGTTAGTTTCTCTCTTTCGGCTCTATCCCAACATCTTGTTTCCCCCTAATTACTGCGCCCCCACATATCTTCTGCATGTATACGAAACTTTTACTGGAAACCATCAGTGCTAAGGACGGCGTCACTGGACCTAAAATATTAACTCCGATTTGTCTTTCCAGCATCTTTTGGTCTTGCCCCTGAGGAAGCTTGATACTGTGCTTGTGTAATGACCCCCTGCACATAAGACAGAACTGTGTTAATCCTGAAAAGTTCTCTTTTTGATGAATCCCATTACAATGTGAGGCATTGGCATCGACTTCGTAGGTCAATAAATGTAGAAATCATGTGCTTGGGATTTGTGCCGGAGTTCTGTTCTGGATATGATAAACAACAGAGAGAAAAATCTCCGTCATGTCAGATGTGAACAGATAGGAATCTCCACAAGAGGAGGAATAAAAAGAATGTTTTTCAGTTAGAGAAAATTCAAACCATTTCTCACTGTAATAGTCTGTGGCTATCAAGGCACAATGTTTTATAACCACAAAGGCTGAATACAGCGTTTTCGTGTTAAAATATCTGAATGATATCCTTCCAGTGTGACAGTACAGTTGTGTTAGCAAATGGGATAACTGAGTGAATCACTTTAATTTTTCAGCTAGCGAACATTCCTCTTGTGGGAAGATATAGGGGCAAAATGCAGGAATAGGGATGGAAAGGTTCTGAAGAAGTTTGACATAGGGACTGAGGAAGTGTTCGTGGTTCTGACCGACTTGACGTGGGCATATTCCCAATTCATGACGCACTTGCACCTTATGTTCCTCTCTGTGACAAGGGTGGAAATTACAGGTGTTCTGAGCAATGTTTTACATTCCCCTTTCGGTTTGTACTGGATTGGACTAATGCAGTTCCACTTTTCAGCAAGATTGGGAGAGATAGACCAGAGATTCACACAGCAGTGAATCTCACATCAGTTAAAGGGAACCTTTTGGAGCAAATCCTGAAGGAGAGCGTTAACTGCCACTTGTCCAGGCCAGGTTTCATCAGGAAGCGTCATCACGGTTTTGTTACAGAATGTCATGCCTAACAGATTGGATGAAGTCTATTTGATTGGCAAGTGATCGGGTTTTTTAACGAGGGCAGTAAAGTTGATGTTGTTTGTGTGGATTTCAACATAGCCTTTAACACGACACCACACTGGAGACTGGTAAGACGATAAAAGTGAAAAGGGATTTAAGGTCCCCTGGCAAGTTGGAGCCAAACTTCATTTGGTGGTGGTAGGAGACACAGGATGGTGATGAAGGCTTTTTGTGTGATTGGAACTGGTAATCAATGGTGTGACACAAGGATGAATGCTGGGTCCCATGTCGTTTGTGAATGTGTGTAAAGAATATAGAACAGGTTATCGGGAAATGAGAAGCAGAGTTGTCCATGATACGAATATTAGCAAAGTGGTTAATAGTGAGGAAGAAGGTCATAGGAGGGAGGAGCTCAGAGATGGATTTGTCAAATGTCAAATTCAGATAGGGGATGTTGAAACTAACCATGAAAAACATGAGGTGATGCACATTGGAAGTAACACTTCAACGGATGACTCAATGAAAGGCAGGACACGCGGAAACCCAGAGGAACAGAGAGATTTTGCATGTTGGGCCACATGTCCGTCAAGGCAGCAGAACATCGTGACAATCACAACTTTATCAGTCAAGGCAAAATTTATACAAGTCGACAAGATGGTGAAGAAAGTACTTGGCAAGCTTTTTGTCATTCGTCAGAAAGTCGATTATCCAAGTTGGAATGTCATGTTGTGACGATATAGAGCATTGGTGAGATCACACTTAGAATACTGCTTGCAATTATGGTCAACTTCTACAGGAAGGATTTTGTGAAAATTGAAACTGTACACGAATGATTTACACGGATGTTGCGGGGACCTGAGGGCTGGATTTAAGCGTGGAGATGGGGTAGGCAGGAGCGTTTTAGCTGGAATGTTCCAGGCAGCGCGTCACGTTCTCACCGTATATAAAATCTTGACGGGTATGGATAGACAACTGACCTAAATCGTTTGCGCAGAATGGTGAAGTTAAAAACTAAGGGCACAGGTTTATGGTGACAGGCACTGAGACACACTAAATCAGTTATAGAGCGTGACAGAATGATGGTTGATTTCCAACAGGCATTGCTTCAGGTCAGTCTTCGGTTTTAAAAATAAACATTCTTTTCCGTGAAAGTCATTTGGTAGTGAAGTCGTGAATTGAACATTAGGGGTACTAAAATTGAGTGATGTACCGATGAATAAGTGAGTGTGTACAATATTGTCCAATGCACTTTGAAATGGAGAATGCCATATTTATAAGGAACAATCAATAACGATCATTTAAATTAAATGTGATGTTGCAGGACTCTGAAATAAACACCGAACTGGCTGTGCTGGGATATGAGTCACATTGACTTGTCTGCAGGATCATCAACTGATTCGGAAGGCATCATGATATGTTACATCTGTTCAGCAGTGGCGGAGCCAATATATATTCCTCCATTCCTATCAGCAATTAACAAGGTGAGCATGCATTGCCCGATCGAAACATTCTAGTTCATGAAACTCGTTTTTCTTTTCAGAATCAGAATGTAGCAGTTATTAAACTGCAGCTTTCTCTTTTCCTTTACCATGATTAATATTCAAACGTTCAGTTGAACTGACAGAATGCTGAATTCTGCAAAAATTATTTCTTTTCTCTCAGACATTCAGTCTCTGCAGTTTTCATTTCTTTAGCGATCTGAATAACCTGATATTTATGGGGAAATGAATATTGCAGTTTGTCTCACATGCGACAGAAGAATCAACTGAGTGGTGACAGGTGCAGCTTAATTTTCCTATGCAGTTGAGCTGAGGTGGTGTCGAGTTAAAAGCGTGGATCCGGAAAAGGGCATCTGGTAAGGCAGCATCCATGGAGTAGGAAAGTCGATGTTTCGAGCATAAGTTCTTCGTCAGGAATGTTGGAAACATTGACACTCCTGGTCCTCAGATGTTGCCTAACCACTGTGCTTTCTAGCGCCATCCTTCCTGACTGTAATCTCTCGCATCTGCAATCCTCGCCTTCTCCTCAGGTGTGATAGTTTTGGATATTGTTCCTGTGATCTAATAACATGTTCGTAATTATAGGTTTGATATGTGGTTGGGAGCTCATCATTGATGCAATTCATTCTCCCCCTCCCAATCTGCCAAGCACATGAAGGTCCTGCGCCTCCTTCATTGACATTCCCTAAACACCTGATGACTGAAAGAAGAAGGCCTCATCTTCCTCTTGGGACCTTGATGACACATGGGATCACCAGTTTTCTCATTCGCCCTTCCCTCATATTATTCTACTTTAATGATTCCAACTCGGCATTGCCCTCATGACCTGCACATCACCTTTCCAACCTATCCGCTCCACCTCGTGTCAGAACCAGTATCTTATTCGCCACCTTTATCTTCTCATCGCATTCTCAGCTATCATGCGCCCAAACCCCCTAAACCGCCCATTTATCACTCAGCCCCCACGGCCACGAACATCATTCCTGATGAAGGGTTTATGCCCGAATCATCAACTCTCCCGCTCCACGCATGCTGCCTGACCTACTGTGTTTTCTATCACCACACTGTCCACACTGAGTTCTAACATCTGCAGTTCTCACTTTCTCCACGGGGCAGTATTGTGTAAAAGTCATATTATTGGAAAAGTGCAGTTTCTGTGGTTTTCTAAGTTGTTAATTTCATTTGCCCAATCGGCTCGAGCTGGAGTACTGTGTGGCTTTCTGCAATTATCATTACAGCAGGGATGTGATTGCATTGGTAACGGTGAAGAACAGATTTACCAGGATATTGTCTGTTCGAAGAGTTTCACTTATGAAGATAGTTTGGACGGACTGGGCTCTCACAAAGATGTTCTCTTCTTTAAGAAAAACGGAGCTGTTCTTTTCCTCAAGGATAATGTGACTTGATATCTTTTTTTATCAAAGGCGTTGTAAAACAGTTCAGGCTCCGAATCGGATGAAGTGTTACAGAGATAAAAGTGTTCGCTGAGAGGCCTTTCGTTTCTCCGTAAACAGCTGAGGCTTAATGCCAAAGATTTTATGTTTTAGAAATGAACTGTCTAATAGAATAGGAGTGGTCATTCTGGAAAGCTGAATTCCGGTTTTGAGATCCTGCAGCAGTGGTGCACTAACTAATAATCTCTCTCCTTCTGCCCTTCTAGTTTTTACCTATAAGCTTCTGTTTCATTTTTACTGTGTTTAAGGTTCTTGTTTTTTTAGGATTGTTGTGTATTTTCAGAACAGCACAAGTAAGTCTACTTTGGATAGACTGAGTTCTGTGGGTATTCTATATTCAGTTTTTTGTTTTTCAATCCGTCATTTTGTGAATAATTTTTGTAACTAGCTTCCTCGAGTAATTTTCACTATACACTTAAAGAAAAAAATATAACATTACGGTCTGGGTTGTCTGCTTAATAACATTTTGAATCGTTTAGCCTCGTCCATAATAAATTGGGAGGTAGTTGATGGATTACAAGAGTAACTGATAGATGCTTGCGTCTTTATTTCGGGTGTTGATTTGGATTGGGGTAGACATTGCCGAGGAAAGCAATGTCTCATTTAGGTACAAAGAGTTGTCTGGCTATGGACGATGTAAAGTTGGTAATCTTACATTAAATAATTCAGGCCTGGCGTCTGGAATTAGCAGATATGCTGGGGTTGTATTTGCCGATTTCTGTGAGGAAAGGAGAGATAATTCCCGCAATAGCTCAGAATTTAACTAAGCTGGAAAATCCATAAGAATCTGTAGAGATGGTTAACATTTATTTGAAAATGAAGCAGCTTGAGTTAGACACGAGAGATAAGGAAAGGACACCAGATTTGAAGCAGTTTGAGATACGATTCGAAGGAGAGAGAGGGAAGAAGAGAAAGCAGCAGAGCACAGAGAAAGGGACACAGGGTTTGAACTTCAGAAATTGGCAATTATTAAAGGAATTCACCTTAAAAGGCAGGTGATAAAGGCTGAAGATAAGCTTAATCTGGAAGAGCATATTGTTCAAACGGCAAGGTTAGCAGCTGAAATGGCTGATTGTTATGAAGTGGTCAATAAAACAAGGATGGTCTTCCAGAATCATTTTAAGTCTGAGGCATCGAAATTGGGGCGAAGAGAAATCCTCACGTGGAAAGGGAAAGTTAAATCTCTGTGAAGATCATTAGGATAACTTATCACAGGTTAAATAGGGAACTCTTGAAGGGAACAAGATCTGAGGATTTCATTACAATAAAGTAGGCCACATGAAATCAATTTTGGAGGACTAGGGGAAGCACTGGAAAGTCAGATGCAGGAAAACGAAACAAGCCTGGATTTTTTTGGCTTGGCAATAGAAAGCACAGTGGAGGGTGGAAAGCTGCAACAGAGTGCACAAGCCGATCGGAGGTTGGAAAGGGGAAAGTGCCAGATCTGCTTTAAAAATATACCTGCAAAGGTAAAGTTTATTTACCTTGGCCAGGAGTAGCAGATAGAGAGATAACAATATTCAGGGACACAGGATCGTGCCTGTCTGTGATGCTGAAGGAGCGGAAAATATGTGGTCCTGAAGCACTATGTGCACGGGAATTCATGGTGGGACGAAAAATTGCTCAGTTATGTAGAGTGAGGCTAGAGTGGGCAAAAAAGAGTGGAGAATTTGTGGTGGGAGTTCTGGAAAAACTCTCAGCTCCAATAATACAATTTGTGCTTGCAAATGATATAGCTCAATCGCCGGTAAGCGTGCTGCCTAATCCAGTTGAAAAACCAGTCGAGATGTCCGCAAGTGCAGCATGCAGGAAGTTTATCAAGGAATTTTCCCAGATTGTGTCTGAACGCGATCACAGAGTCACAAGCTGAAGCAGGATAAATCAAAAGGCAGGGATAAGGAAGCTGAAATATGATTACAAAATATTTTTAAAATCAGATCAGTGGGACACAGCAGGAGACAAGCGTTATAAATGCAAGTATATTCAGCTCTGCAGTGCTGCTGACTTACAGCAGAAAGATGAAAAATTAAAGCAGTTGGATCAGAAGACCTGTACCTGGAAGGAGAGTGAATTCATCCCCGTGTGATATTACTTAGTAAATGATATGTTAAGGAGGAAATGGAGAGCAACACATATTCAAGCAAGTGAGAAATGGGCAGAATTTATTTTCCTGTAGGGTACAGAAAAGTGGAGCTGCGAGTGCCGCATGTGCCACAAATTGGAGGTTACTTAGGCGTGAGGAAAACGGAGGCTAAAATACAAAGACATTTTACTGGCCTGGATTGCAGGGGAATGCATTTGAATTTTGCCAGACGTGTCATACATTTCGGCTAATTGGAAATCCATGGGAAATAACAAAGCCTGCACCTTTAATACCTACTCCAGCGTTTGAGGAATCTTTCTTAAGTGACTTCATTCATTGTGTAGGTTCCCTACATCCAATAAGCGATGGAATAAGTATTAATTAACAGTAATGGATGTATTGACGAGATTTCCAAATGTTGTTCAATCGTACAATATGACATTTAAAAGGACTGTGGAAGAGGTACGATTTTTTTTACAAACGAGATTAAGACTACCATCAGAGATACAATGAGCTCAAGGGTCAAACTTCACATCTAAACTTTTCAAGGAGTATATAGATAGCTTGGAAATAAAACGATTCAAATCTACTGTGTACCATCCAGAATCACAGGGTGCACTGGAAAGGTGAAGTCAATTATTAAAGACTATTTTGAGGTTTTATGGTTCGGAGGAGCCAGATTATTTCCATAAGGGAGTTGCGTCAGTGCTGTTTGCGATCTGAGATGTACCAAAAGAATCCACCAGTCTAAGTCCGTCTGAAACCAATTATGGGCATAAAGTAAGAGGACCATTAAAATTTATTAAGGCAAAATTAGTAAGTCAGATTAGAGAGACCACGCATTTGGACGATGTAACAAATTTTAGAGTTGGCCTAAATAATGGGGAGTTGTCAGGACAGTATTAAAAAGTATCACAGCAAATGGTGAAGCAGGAAGTGTATGAGAAATCAAAAAATCACAATTTTGCCACTCGGAATAATGTATTTATTTAAATTTCATTAATCGGTGAAACTTTAAAGTAAGGTTTAGAAGACCTTATTTAATTGAGAGGAACTTGAGTGAGGTTAGCTACTTGATAGGGACTCCAGGCATGAAGGAATCTCACAGAATGTGCGATGGGAATATACTCTGACGGTATTTTGGCAGAGAACGAACACAAGAGGAGAATGTGTTATTGACTACGACACACTGGGAAGAACCAATGTCAGGGAATTCTGCATTGGACGTTCCTGAAATAAAATTGGACAATGCAAAAGTTGTCTAATATTGGTAAAGTTATTCAGTTATCTTCCAGAAGAAAATAGAAAGTTATTACTCTTGCATGGGGAGATCTGTTGAAATATACTGGGTATTAATAATCTAATTGTAGATGATGTAAATATAGGAGATGCTGTTCTGACTTTGTAACATCCTTGCAGGCATAACCCTTTAAAGTTGTACAAGTTCATAAGGAGATATCACGTATGCTCCAAAATGGCATAACCGAAGTGAGTGTCAATGAAAAGAGTTCACCCATCATCATGGTGCCAAAGGCAGAAAAGACCCAACAGTTATGTGTGGACTACCACAAAATCAATGTTGTTAGAAAGACTGATGCAGATACATATCTGCAGCTGGAAGACTGTGTGGAAAAGATTGGAGGAGCAACTTGCATTTCCAAGTTGGACTTCCTCAAAAGTTACTGGCAGTGAACTTTGTCAGAAATATCAAAGGCAATTTTATAACGCCAAAAGGCCTGCAGAAATGTAAACTAATGCCGTTTGTACAGAAACCACCAGTCATATTTCAGAGGTTAACTGACAGGTTAATTGGCGGATATGCAACTGTGTGGTGTATATTGTGCCTCGTGACTAAGAGTCTCTCATGGATTGAATATTTACAGCATTTATAGGGCTTGTTTGATCGAATTCGGAAGTCAAACTGGTATGTAAACCTAACTGAAAGTGAATCTGCCAAAGCCAAAGTCACCTTCCTGGGATATGTCATTGAAGACGGGCAAATAGCCCCACGGGATGCGAAATCGTAAGTTACAGGGGACTTTTACACATTGTTGACGAAAAGAGCAGTACTACGGTTCCCGGATAGAGTGGCTTTTACTGAAAGTTTGTGCTGAATGATACCAATGGGACTGTTCCACTCAGCGAATTGTTAAAAACAGACAATAAATTTCAGTGAACACAAGACTTTCAAAATGTATTTGACAGCCTAAATACTTTGTAAACCATTGCCAAAGTGTCAGCAACATCTAATTACACGAAGGCTTTCCAGGTGCTTATCGATGCCAGTGATGTGCGTGTCTCTCTTCTTCTGCCCCTTTAATTTCGACCTGTAAACCTGTTTCATTTTTCCTCTGTGTTTATGGGTTTTAATTATCAGGACTGTTGTGTATTTTTGGAAAAGTATAATTAAATCTATTTTGGATAGCTGAGTTCTGTGGGTATTCTATATTCTGTTCACTGTGTTTCATCGCTTAATATTGTGAATAATTATCTCTCTGTTTTAAAAACTGGAAGTCAACCTAGCTAAAGTATTCCGAGTAAATTTTACTATATATTCACCAAAACAAATAACGAAGTTACGCTCTGGATTGCCTGCATAAGAATGTTTTGAGTGGTGTGGCCGAGGCAAAACGGAGGTTGTTTTTCTCAGAGCAGAGCTGATTGTGAGGAGACATGATCGACGTGTCCGAAATAATGAGGAGCATGGAATGACAGATTGAAGGACACATTAGCTCTTGATCGATCACCAGGGTTTGTAGATTTCAGATAGGATGCAGAAAGCTTTGAATAGACTGGTAGGAAAACTTTATCAGTCAGCGGTGTTAGAGTCTGGAACTGACTCTCTATAAAGATCATTTGGACAGTTAACCCTTCATTCTTCTCTGATTCCACTGGCCAAAGAGTTTCGAAAAGTTCTCAAAGCCGAGCATTCCCGCGAGCAACAGTTATTCGATCGGTGGCTTTATGAAATGGAATTGTGCACATGAGTAACACGCGTGACTATTCGGCTTCCCTCCAGTGATGACGCTAGAATATTGACTCTCATATTCTCGGGGACACTTAAGGAAGGCATTCTCGGTCCTGCAGATAAGGAACGAATACCTTATTTTGGCTTCGGAAAAATCAGTTTTCATGCTTATTATAAGTCTGCGCTATTCCCAAGCCAGGTAGGATTCGAACCTATAATCTCCTGACCTGTAGTCAGTCGCGTCATCCATTGCGCCACTGGCCCAATGCATGGGGGTGACCTTAAGAGCCATGATGTTAACACGGACACGGCTAATAGCAGTCATGTTCACCAGTTGAACAAGCGATAAAGATAATCATTGTCACTGCTTCAGTCCAATCTTCTTCACCTTTCAAAGCAGTGAATTTTCCAAAAAAAACACATATGTCCTCATGAAGCTTCCATTCACACTCTGTCTGCTCAGTCATTTACTGTTGATCTGATGAATTTCGAATCTACTTCTTCAGCATAACTGACGTGAACGTGAGCCTAATCACCACATTGTATATACCAGTTAACTTTCAGAGATTGCGATTACAGTAACGACCTTTGCGAGTATGCAGTAAAGTGAATACTGTGAACCGAGCAAAAAAATCTCTTCATGGAAATTAATCCAGTGCAAAGTCAAAAATATAAGGATGGGCGGATGACGTAAAAAAATCCTCTGCTTCTCTTTGCACAGATGTTTCTCCAAGAATTGACTCTTTGAAGAATTCTTCTTTGTACTTTAGACTTTCCCAGTTGCAGATATTCCCTCAATCCACAAACAAGTATCCTGCTGAAAACTACTTCACTCAAGATTAAAATAGGTGACTATCTTTTCGCCCAGCTGTTGTCCCAATGTTCCCTGTTCCATGTCAATACAAGTTCTTGCAGGTGAAATTGGAGCTCCCAGCCTGATGTCCCACAGCTTCTTGATAAGTGGGAATTGAAGCCGCTGACGTTAAAGCGAGAGCCTTTAGCCTCGATACTTCACGTGTCTTTGTATCATCAGAGAATGGCATTCCGCTGACCAATTGCATTTTCGCAGCCACATGCTCGCGCTCAATGCCATCACCATTTCCAATTCGTATTGGGTGCAGTGCGACTCAAATTCTCTGATTCCACGCCCTTGAACTGGGATTATATGATATGCCATTATATGATCACATCAATGAATGAGGAAATTGATGAAGTAACCGATGTTAAAATACAGTGTTATTGAGAAATAAATTTCAGCAATATCCCATGACCCTTTGAAGTTTTATAGATATCTCGCAAACGTGATCTCCTACAAGCTCAGTGTTGCAATCTCTACAGTCTCTTGGGACAAAGAAGCTAAAGATTCAACCGAATCTGAGTTCCCACATCTCAGTCACTGTTTGACAAGTATTCCTTTGTGCGAGTGGTTCTTTTCCTGGCATAACCTCTGCCACGATCCTTATTGCATTTTGCATCGTGCTTTTGCATGTGGCGCCAGGATCATAAAATGGTTCTTCCTTGGCATTGTCAACACAGCAAGTTCTGCTCGAATCACTGTGACACCAATCGGCATTTTTCCCGTTTTACTCCATGTAATATGTGCTTAGCTAACGCTGGGAACATCAATCTTTTTTTTTTACATAAAAATACTCTTTGTGGTGATAATTTTCCTTCTTCAAACACCCGCTGTCTCACATCTTTGCGTTTAACATATCATAACCACCCTTTATCGGAGAAATCTCTCCCTCCCACAATAACTAACTCACCTAAACGTCCACCCTCCCATTTCACTGAGGTATTGCACAATATAATACTCACATTTACACTGTTCATTCTGTACTGCTGCGGTCACTGTTTTGGGTGAAAGTGCTCAATCCCATGTTCGGCATCTTCAAGCAATTCAATCCATGTAGATGCAGGTTTTCTATAATTAATCCTCGTGGAGCAGCTTTTACTGACACGGACAATAGATTACTGGAACATCGGGATCAGTATAAGTGCACAGCGCAGGATTGAGCAAAAGATGTTTTATTGGAAACGGCAAGTTTCTGTGGCTTTCTCCAGTCGTTTATTTCATTTGTTCATTCGGTTCCCCCGAAATATTGCGTGCAGTTCGGCAACTCACATTACAGTAGTCATGTGATCGCACTGGAAACCGTGCAGAAATTGACCAAGTTGAAAAGTGTAGGTTATGAAGAAAGATTGTTTTGACTGTGGTTGTTTTCTTAAGGCAGAGGAAACTGTGAGGATACATGGTTCATATGCACTAAATAATGAGCGACATGGACAATGCAGACTAAAAGAAACGTTTCCTCTTGACCGATCAACAGGGGCATAGTCTGAAGTTAAGAGGTGGAAAGGGTTGAGGAGATATGCAGAAAAATCTCATCAGCAAGCGTATGGTAGAATCTGGATTCACTGTATGAAGAGATGCACAGAGGCGAACTCACATCACCTTCAGAAATACACGGATCTGAACTTGAGTTGTGAATGCAAACAAGGGCAAGTGATGAAAATGAATAAAGATAGTCAAGCGATTGCATCTGACGAAAGCATGTATAACGACCTTGAGGGCTGTCATTCTACACATACGTGGTATTCGTGTAGCTGTCCGTCGGGGGCTAGCAGTTCCTTTTATTTTTGCTTCCTTCGCTGTGACCCGGCTTTGATTCTCAGTCCGTGAATTGGGGTTTGTTTCGATTCTGACAACGACATCAGCAAAAGCAGACCACCTGCAAGTGGAGTGTTTTTAGTACCTCGGATCAATTAATGACATCGAGAAATGAGAGACTACGTCCCAGCCTCTTCAAAAAAGGGGGCGGTGCCTCGGCAGTCTCTGCTCATTCAAACAGTTCACTTTTCAATCTCCTAAGATTCTGATTCCGAACGATTTTCCCAAAAATATCAAAGCTGAGACTTGGCTCTGTGTCTTGTTTCCTTCACAATCGCAGGTGCCACAGTGAACCTTGGAAGGTTGACAGGTGTAAAGGGCAGCGTGAGTGACGAATTCAGCTTCCCCTCCAGTGATGACTCTGGGATATTGACTCTGACGTTCACAGGGGCATTTAATGAAGGGACTCTTGTCCCTGCAGTTCAAGGTGCAAACCTCATTTCGGCTTCAGAACAGTCAGTTATTAGTGCAATAAAGTCAGCGCTGCCCACAAGCCAGGTTGGAATCGAAACTCCACTCAGCAGATCTGTAGTTAGGCATGTCAACCATTTGTGCCACTAGCCCGTTGTATGTGGTACATTGTGCGGTAAATTAGCTTGTATGTGAATTTGAAGCCTGCCAGTCTTGCTTTTAAACCAAGTCGAAACCTTAACTACGATTTTTGTACCGCAACCAAGCGTATTATCCATTGTGACACTGCGCTTGCGCGTGCTTGAGGTGGGTATTCTGCAGAATTGTGATCTAAACATGGACATGACAATCGTACTCATGTTCACAAGTTGAATAACCAGGAAAGATAACCACTGTTACTGCTTCATTCCAATGATCCACTCATTGCGCAGCGGGAGGTTTTGTAACAAAAAGACATTCATCCTCATGAAACTTCCATTCACTTTGTGTCTACTCAGCCATTCAATGGTATCTCCGCTCATCTGATGAATTTCAAATTCACATCACTGATTTTGCTCCATCACTTTTGATAAACCAATGCCTAATCACAACATCGTATTCAAGCTAATTTTCGAAGTTTGAAAGTACTTTAACGACCTGCGTAAGTTTACAAGAAATTCGATAAAATGTAATGAGCAAAAAAACCCTTCCTGCCAGAGTAGAGTTAGCTATTTGAGAAAGGTCAGAGAGCGAAAACATTACCTCCGTTTCTCTCAGTGCAGATGTCAATAGAAGCTGCTCCAGGTAAAGTTGGAACTACCGGTTTGATGTCCCAATGCTCCCAGCTTCGTGTCAATGGAGGCTGCTGCAGTTCACGTTGGAGCTCCCACCTGATGCCATGTATACCACGTCAATAGAATCTGCTCCACGCAATGCTGGAACTCCCAGTTCCCGGCATTTCAATTCACTCTATACTTTCAGCGAAATACTTCACACTCACTGATTTCATTACTGAACCCATATCTGCTGGCTCATCCCCATTCCCATTTCTAGTTTGATCTTCGTTGTTGCACCATACAGTTTCTCACATTCCAGGCCTGAAACCTGGCACTATATAATATTCCACAGCAGTGGTCACTTGCTTGTATGACGAAATCGGGGTTAAGAAACCGAAGGTAAACTACATTTCTTCTGCAGAAATACATTCCAGCAATTCCCTGCACTATTCCCTGACGCTTTCATTTTCTAGAGAACTATATCAATCTTCGCCTTCAACAAAATAAGTGATGAAATATCCATCGGCTCTGGAGATACCAAAGTTAACCATTCAGCCCATGTCTCAGTTACTGTTTGTCAAGTATTACTACTGTTCATGTAGTCCTGTTCCTAACATATCCTCTGCCACTATCTTTGCTGCTTTTAGCATCATGCTATTCCATGTGGTGCCGGTATCGTGCAAAGTTAGCACTTTGCGTAGTGTCAGCAGAAAGATCATCTCCAATTTGACTTCCAGTATTGTCACTTGTTACCGTTTTATGCAGAGTAAGACATGCTTAACAAAAGTAGGAGCGAATCAATCTTTTTTGACATGAAAATATTCGTCGAGGTGATGATTTTGCTCCTTCAAACCCTCGCCCTTTCACATCTCTGCTGTCTATGTCTCAGGATTCATACCCACCCATTCTGGGAGATTTCTCCCCATCCCACGATCAGTAACCCTGCTTTAGGTCGCTCCTCCAATTTTCCTGAGGCACTTGGCAATCAAGCACTCGCATTGACATTGTTCAGTCTGTGCAGCTGCCGTCAATGTTGTTGGGTGAACGCGACCAAATCCCACAATTTGGACCTTCAAACCAATCGATCCATTTCTATACTGCTGTTGTGAGATCAGTGCTCATGTAGCAATTTTTACTGACATGTACCGGAGATCACTAGAACATCATGCTCAGAAAAAGGACACAATGCAGTATTCGGCAAAGGGAAAGGGTGGTTTTTTTGGAAACGATCAGTTTCTCTGGTCTAATTTCAATGGAGAAGAGGAGATTGTGAGGAAACATGATTGAAATGTGCGAAACAATGAGAGATGAAGGCATATTAGCCTGAAAGAAATGGTATCTCTCGGTCCAATGGCATGTGGCGGAGACTAAATTTAAGATACAGAAATTTTCAGGAGATAAGCAGTAAAAACTTTATCCACCAGTGGTGGTGGATAAATCTGCAACTCATTGTGATGAAATCAACACAACCTTCTGAGGTATTCAGTCTGTGTTTGTCATGTAAAGTCATACAAGGCAAAGAGATGGAAAATGGAATGAGGATAGTGAAGCGGTTGTTTCTGCAAAGAACGCGTCCAACACATTTGAGGGCTGTCACTCTACGTGCGTCTGACCGCTGTACTCGTCCCTGGTCATGTCGTGGTTCTGAATTGGCACTTTTACCACTGCAGCCCGGGTTCAATTCCCAGTAAGGGCAATTTTGTTCAGCATCAACAGCATGGGCATCTGTGATAGGATTCCTTTCAATGCTTCTAATCAATCAATGTCTCCACGAACATCAGATTCAATGTTCCAGACTCTTAAAGAAGGAGAAGTGCCTCGGCACTCCATGAAACAACATGAGACTGAGATATTTATTTTGTTTCCTTTGCTTTTCGAGGAGCCGCAGCGATTGGTTCGTTGGCTTGTGAAATTGAAAAGTGCCGATTCGCACTGTGTGGGACTACTTGGTCTTCCTCACTTGTGATGACGCTGCGACATTGACTGTGATGTTCTCCGGGACGTGTACTGAAAGAGATTCTCGTGTCTGCATATCAGGAGCTCAAACTTCATCTCGGCTTCATAACAATGAGGAAGATTAGGTTGTAAGTGTAATAAATACCTGCATTAACCTCGAGCGAGAGAGGAATGAAACCTGCAATGTTCTGATCTGGAGTCAGGCACGTTAGACTTTGCGCCACTTGTTCCACATGTTCTTCACGCTTTCTCGCTTCGGAGTTGTGATGTTAACATGGACAGGAGAAATAGACGACCTATTCAAAAATTTAACCAGGAAAGAAAATCAGCACCACTGCTTCAGTCCAATCCTCCCCACATCGTGTTTCAGCGCGATTCATAATGAAAACATATCTGTCATGATGAAGCTTTCATTCAGCCTCTTGTCTGTTCAGCCATTGAATGGGATCATCGGTGATCCTATAAATTTCAACATTAGTTTCCTGCTTTTCCTCTATAAATCAAGATAAACTCGAGCATAATGGCAACATCAAATAGAGTCATAGAGTCAGAGAGATGTCCAGCATGAAAACAGACCCTTTGGTCCGACTCGTCCGTTTTGACCAGATATCCCAACCCGATCTAGTCCCATCTGCCATCACCCCGCCCATATCCCTCCAAACCATTTCTATTCGTATATCCATCCAAATGCCTCTTAAATATTGCAATTGTACCAGCCTCCACCACTTCCTTTGGCAGCACATTCCATGCACTTATCACTCTCTGTGTGATAACGTTGCCCCGTCGGTGTCATTTATATCTTTCCCCTTTCACCCAAAAACTATGCACTCTAATTTTGGACTCACAGACCCCAAGGAAAAGCCTTTTTTCTATTTATCCTATCTTTGACCCTCATAATTTTGAAAACCTCTAATAAGTCACCCCTCAGCCTCCGACGCTCCAGGGAAAACAGCCCCAGCCTGTTAAACCTCTCCCTATATTGCAAATCCTCCAACCCTGGCAAAATCCTCATATTTGTTTTCTGAACCCTTTCAAATTTCGTAACTTCTTTCCGATGGGAAGGAGACCAGACAAGCACGCAATATTCCAACAGTGGCCTAACCAATGTCTTGTACAGCCGCAACATTACCACCCAACTCATATATTCAATACTCTGACCAATAAAGAAAAGCGTACTAAACGCCTTCTTCACTATTCTATCTACATGCCACTCCACTTTCAAATTAAATTTCAAATATCAGAATTCTATGAACCTGCACTCCAAGGTCTCTTTGTTCAGTAACTCTCCCTCGGACATTACCATTAAGTGTTGAAGTCCCGTTATGATTTGCTTTCCCAAAATGCAGCACGTCACATTTATCTGAATAAATCTCCATCTGCCACTTCTCAGCTGATTGGCCGAACTGGTCAAGGTCCTGTTCTAATCTGTGGTAACTCTCTTCGCTGTTCACTACACCTCCAAATAAATGACAAAAAGTAGAGGACCCAGCACCGATCCTTGTACCACTCCATTGGTCACGGGACTCCAGACTGAAAAACCATCCTCCAGCACCATCCTCGGTCCTCCCCTTTGAGCTAGTTATATACCGTTAATTATTGGAAGTTTAGTTTGCTGGAATGATGTGCGTGCGTTTTCAGGAAATGTAATATCATTACACGAGCTTGCTGCAATTTAAATAAATACGCAGTCAGTCTTTCAACCGGTGATCTTTCAACCAGTTTTCGAGGAGAAAGTGAGGACTGCAGATGCTGGAGATCAGAGCTGAAAATGTGTTGCTGGAAAAGCGCAGCAAGTCAGGCAGCATGCAAGGAGCAGGAGAATCGACGTTTCAGCATGCCAGAAACGTCGATTTCCCTGCTCCTTGGATGCTGCCTGACCTGCTGCCCTTTACCAGCAACACATTTTCAGCTTTTAACCAGTTTGCCATGGTAAAATAAACACACAACAGGTCAACCATACTAGTCTAATTCTTGTGTTAGGTGGCTTTCAATCTGATGTTAAGCTGACTGCTTTGTGATCTCTACTACCATGATGCTCTCCCGACGCCATTCCTCCTATTGTGCTCCTCTTGTTGGTCTTGCCATGACTGATCAAAACAGTGCTCTTGAAATCACTTCAAAAATCATTTCGCATTACAATGACACACTACATTGGAGTTGTGTAAATCCACTGTTATTTCTACCCTTTTATTTGATCATTATTGATAGATGAACTGCCATTAGCTCAACTATACCGCTAAGTTGTTCTGGTCTCTGTGGCATTCTTTCCGCACTGTCACTGCATTTTTTGTTCCTTCGCTGAATTTTTACAGTCGCGTTTGATATTCATTTAAGACATCGTTCCTCAGAACTGCAATTTTTCAATGGAGCAAACTCGCCAGCCTTTTCATTTAAAGTCCCCTCTAATGATATCAAAGGGGGAAAATGAGAGTTTCAGCAGCAGACGAAATGAGATTCGGACGAGTTATCAATGTCAGCGTGTGGGGCACATGTGATCATGGTGATGATAAGATCCAATAGTGCAATCCAGCAGCTTTCATGCTAACATTTGTTTGGTGTTAGCTGCACAAATTGCCAGAGTCATTTCCCTTAATTTCGCAATCTGTCTTTTTGTTTTTGGCTTTTCTTTTCCTCCTGTAGTTCTCATTTGATGGCAGTAACTCTGTCTGACGTTCAAAATGCCTACCATTCTTATACCCCAAAATCAGATTATCTCATTGGTTCGATGTTGGGAGAATAATAAATTCGAAATCGATTGGCTTTTAGTTTACAGAGACGTAATTGAATCTCGATGGTTAAAGTTGAATTTTCGTCAAAATGGCAACCAACTCAGGTACCTATTTCACAGCCAAATGTTATATATTTTCAATTTTCCAGTAAACTCTGACACTGCTCTCGTAAGCTGTCAGTGTAGAACAACATTCTACCTCTCTTCAAGGTACACCACACACTTTCACCTTCATAACCCTCTGCAATTCCACATCAGGCTGTAACTGCCCCACCACACGCAAAACCAGAAATGCAGACCTCAAACAAAGGACAGTTATAAGTGAATAAAGGAGTAGTAAAATGTGCCATGTCACAATCAAAGTGAAACAGGGGATAGAGAAAGATACTGGACTTGCCAGCACACAGAAAATAGTCAAGTATTTTGGAAGAATCTACATCATAGTCATGAGAATGATTTGATCTAATTTTTTTAGATAACATGGTGATGTAGTAGAACTCCATATTAACGCCAAGAGCAGTAGCCCGTAGTGTTTAGTGAAATGCAACACTGCTTCAGACTCTCTCATTCACTGTAAAATCCATATTTGTCAGTGGGGGAGTAAGGAGCGTTCGAATACAGAGAAAAGAAGTAGAGGAGTGGGAAGAGCACAGAGGAATGTTGGGCTGGAAGCAGTGGTGGATTAATGGGGTGTAAGATCATGGATGGATTTGAAAACAAATCTGAGAATTATAAAATCAGTGGAGAGTCATCCTGGGAACCAATGCAGATCAGTGAGTTTTATTTAGTCAGAACAGAAGGGAAGTCAAGGAGGAAATGACAAGCAGTTAGTTTAACATCTGTCAAATGAAAGCTTCTCAATGTTTTTTTTTAATAAAGTTGTTGAGCAAGACACTTGGAGAAAGAAAATCAAGGGTATGACGAAAATTCAAGATACCTTGCGAAAAGGTAGTCAGATTTAACCAGATTATTGAAGTTCTTTGTGGAGCTATCGTGTGCTATTGGTAAATTGCCATTTACTGACCCATTCGTGAGGCTGTCAAACCTCACTTGAAGGCTCCCACCATCCTACTCACAATATACATTCCGATCCAGTTGGTGTCATCAACAAGTTTGGAAAAATTACAACAGGTCAAAATGTCCAAATCATGTATAATAGTTGGGAACAATTTGGTTCAAACATTGAATCATAGAATCCCTGCAATGCAGTCGCTGCAATGAGGCGCTCCACTCTCCCTATAATGCTGCATGTCACATGGCCAATCCACCTAGCCTGTGCATTCCTGGATATAATGGGCAATTCACCTGAACCGTGAATGTTTGTACTGTGTGCAGAAATAGCAGCATCCGCAGGAATCCCACGCAGACACTGAGAATGTGTACACTTCATGTTGGCAATCGCGTGACGGTGGAATTGAACCCCGGTCTCTAGCACTGTGAGGCAGCAGTGCTGTCACTGATCCTTGTGGTACTCCACCCGTAACAGAACACCAACCTGAGAAAAGTGCGCTTATTCCTACTCTATGCTTTCCAGCTGGTAAACAATCCTTAATGAATGCTGGTACGTTTACAACAACCACATTGTATTTCGTGAAGTTGTGTGGGACCGGGTGAAAAGCCTCCTGAACAAGCAAAACAGTGAGGTACCAACGTGAATTCCATTCCACAGGAGACGTTGCAGAGATCACATAACTTGAAAGATGACTCCCAGCGCATCCACATTCTCTCATTGTTTCCCTCTTTCTTCAACATTTTGGGATGAAGCCTGTCTGGTCTAATTGACTCAAACTTTCGTCCACTTAACTTTTGAAGTACGACCTCTTTCCTGTTCTTATTTGTTTTGCCCCTTGTTTCATATTTTTGGGACATTTAATCTCCTGATGAAGGGCTTCTGATTGGATGTTGACTGACCGCCTTTGTTTTTCCAGTACCACATTATTCGACACTAATTGCAAGCATTTGCGATCCTCACTTTCTCCTTTTCCACAATCCTGACATTTGCAAAGTTTCTCACTGTGCTGATTCGCTTTGCGTCTTGCCAGGCCAGATGATCAGCTGAAGCCTCGCTCACACACACGTGCTCTGCTTCTCCCCACTTTCAACGAAGTTTGTACCTTTCCTGTTCAGAACACCATACTATTCAGGTTCGGATAAATGATGTGGCTCCGTCAGACTCTGCTGTGATCTTTGATCCAAATTTGCTGAGTGCAAATCAATCCTTCTAACACCGTGTAAAATTGGTTTGAAGCATATAATTGTGAGAGAACCCATTCAAACATGCTCGGTCAAGTGCCTAAACAACTATTTATGTGGCTCAGTGTCAAGTGTTGCCTTTTCACATTCCTGTGAATCATTTTAGACATTTTGACAGATGGAAGACGGGGTATAATTATAATCTTATGTTGTTGATTTGGATATCCATTGCAATTACTTCATCATTTCCAGGTGTTTAACCTGTAACTCCTCACCTGCCAGTAATCTGGGACCACGTGAACTACGTGAACTGCAACAGTTCAATAAGATAAACCATCGACTTCTACATAACCAATTGGAGATTGACAATATCAGCCAGTCTTGCTCATGAAAGGGCTGGAGAATGGGGTGAACTAATCTGCTTAGGAAACCAGCATGGCCACGATGCGCCGAATTACCTTGTGTTGCAATCATTCGGTAATTGTGACCAAAATTAAAGAAAAAAAGACTCACACAGGAGGCCATGGATCTGTTTCTGTATCCACCACTCAGTAAGAAAGCAGCTAATCGTTGGAACATCTGTACTTTTAGACTCAGTGCTGTGAGAAACACCTGCAAGAAAATAAGAGCAAAATACTGCAGTAGCTGAATTTTTTTTAAAATAAAACAGGCTATGCTGGAATAGCTTAGCTGGTCGGGTTTTATGTGCATGGAAAGAAGGTAGATGAATGTTTTAGCGTGCCCAGACAGACATCAGGAAATAAAAATGAAGCAGATTTTCTACACCCTTATGATCTGGGAAGCAGAAGGAAAATGGAATTGATTTGTGACAGTCACAGGCTTTGGGGATGGTCATTGGTGGAAAACTCATAAAGACACAGTCGACAAGACTTATGGTAAAATGACAAAAAGGGGTATCTAAAATTCATCACTGTCAATCCAGGTAAGAAATTCAGAAGACACAAATATACCTTGGGTTGGGTTTGGTGTGTGTAAATACTCTCCTCTGAACTCACTAAAATGCAGTTTCATAAACCCTTCTCTACCAGTCCAGGAGAGAAATTCACAACCATTGTGTCCTGGTCACAGTCTTGTTCCATGTACTCTGCTGTACTGTAAAGTTGGCAGGCGTTATCCCAAGTCCAAATGGCACTCCGTCAGCTCCAGTAACACCGGATCCATTGCTCACGCCAACTGAACATGCTTAAGAGAGGATAAAGCAAACATGACTGACAAGAGAAGTCAGGGAGAGCGCAGAAACAAAAGAAAAACACACCATCTGGTATAGATTAGTGAAACCTAGAGCATTTGGTAGGGTTCAATAACGATCAGAGAACAACCGAAATGGCAAGATGAGCTATTAAGATTTAGGACGTAAGTGTGTGAACTTGAAATATAAAGAATGGTGCAAGAGTTTGTTCACATATTTAAAAGGTTACAGCGAGAATAATAAGGTAAAACAATGACTGCAGATGCTGGAAACCAGATTCTTGAGTCGACTGGTGCTGGAAAAGCACAGCAGTTCAGGCTGCATCCGAGTAGCAGGAAATTCCGACGTTTCCGGCAAAAGCCCTTCATCAGGAGTACAGGCAGAGAGCCTGAAGGGTGGAGAGATAAATGTGAGGAGGGTGGGGGTGGGGAGAAAGTAGAATAGAATACAATAGGTGAGTGTGGGTGGGGATGAAGGTGACAGGGCAGTGAGGAGAATGGGGGAAGGTAGCTTCAGGGCAGAGGAAATGACCTGGGAGTTGCAGTGGAAGAGGACTCCCTGAGATTCTTGTACAGAGAGGTGGAAAATTTCTTCAAGGCAGGCATCCTTGCAAGAGGATTCGCAGTAAGGTTAAAGTCAACTCGGTAAAAACAATTACTGCAGATGCTGGAAACCAGATTCTGGAGTAGAGTGGTGCTGGAAAAGCACAGCAGTTCAGGCATCTTCCGAGGAGCAGGAAAATCTGACGCTTCGGGCAAAAGCCCTTCATCAGCAATTCAGTCAGAGCGCCTGAATGGTGGAGAGACAACAGAGGGAAGAGTGCAAATTGGTGCACTGGAGAAGACGTAATGGGGAAAAACGAAATGGTGCAGTTTAACAAGTACTTTGCATCAGTTTTCACAGTGGAAGACAACAACAAAATATGTGAATTAATAGACACGTAGGGAAGAAGTGAATGAAATGCCAACAATAACTAGAAGATGCTAGGGAAGCTGCAAGGTCTGAACGGATTAAGTCACTGAGACCAGATGGACTGCATTCCTGATTTCTGAAGGAGATTGCTGAGGAGATTGTGGAAGCATTGGTCGTGATCAGTCAGAAGTCATCGGCGTCAGGGTGGGTCCAAGATGAGTGCAAATTTTTAAATGTAACACCCCTTCTGAAAGAAAGAGGAGAGGCAGACACAGACTACTGTCGGCCATGCTAACGACAGTGTTGCACAGTATTTGGAAATGGATGGTAAAGTACAGCAAAGTCTGCATGTCTTCATCAAGTCGACGTCATGTCTGACAGCTATGCGAGATCTCTTTGCGGAAGTACCAAGTCAGTTCGGGAAAGCAGAGCCAGTGGGCGTGATCTAATTCAAAAATCATAAGTCATGTAATAAGGTGCCATACAGCAGACTGCTAAATAAGGTAAAAGCATGCGATTAGTGACAAGGAGGGGAGTGGCTGACTGGCTGAGTGAGAACAGAGGGGTCTTTTACAGGATGGCAGCTACTGATTTTTTAAGATTTGCACAGCCATCGGTGTTGGGAGCATAATTATTCACGTTACACGTAGTTGGAGAGACATTTCGTGTCAAGAAAGCTGGGAAACTTCATAACATGCTAGGCAGGCACAGAGAGTGGGCAAATAAGTGGCAAATGCAATACAAAATGGGATGTGTCAGTTTATGCGGTATGAGAGGAAGAAGGCAGGCTTCGACTAATTTCTGTTCATGGAAAGCCTTCGGAAATCCGAAGCACAAAGTGACTTGGGAGCCCTAGATCAGGCAGGTTCAGTTGGAATTAAGAAAGGAAAATTCAATTTTATAATTCATATCAACGGGCCTCGAATACAAGAGCAGAGATGTCCAGTTGAGCATTTACATAGTCATGGTCAGACTGCATTTGGAATATTCCAGGAAGTTAGCCCCGATATCTAAGGGTATTTCAGAGTCATACAGCAGTCTAGCAGACCATTCACTCCATATATACCATGCAGAACTCATTGCCAAATTAAAATCGACCCGCCTGCCTGCCGTTGGCCCAAAAACTTCCAATACATTCCTAATCAGTTACTTATCCAAATGACTTTTAAATAATTTAACTGTAGTTGCATCCATCACTTCCTCTAGCGGTTTATTGCACACAGTGACCAAAGGGTGTATAACAAAATCTGTCATTCATGTCCTTTATAAATCTTCCTGCTCGTACTTTAAACATATGCCCCTGGATTCGAAGTCCCTCACCTTTGATAGTAACCTTATCTATGCTCCTCGTGATCTTACAAATCTCTATAAGGCCAAACGTCGAAGTCCTCTGCTCCAGTGAAAAAGAAACCGCAGCCTATTTTTATAACAGAAGACTTCCATTCATGACATCATCCTGGTAAATACTTTCTGAACCCTCTCCAATATAATAAAATCCTTCTCGTAACGAGGAAACAAGAACTGTACACAATACTCCAGAAGATATGATGACATTGGATAGGGTCCGAAGAAGGTTTAAAAGAATGATCCTGGGGGGAAGAAATGCTTGTCATAAAATGTTGAAAACTCGGGGGCTGTACTTGATGCAGTTTAGAAGTTTGAGGAGATTCTGATTGAAACTTAAACAATACAGAGAGGGGCAATTAAAGTGGCTGTGGAGAAGTTTTTCAACTAGCACGAGAGACCAGGAGCCGACTGCACAGTATAGAGAGAAAGGGTGACCATTTTGAAGTGATATGCGGAGGAATTTCTTCAGCAAGAGGCTAGTCATTCTTTAGAACCCTTTGCCGTAGAGGGCTTAGTTGTCAAGTCATTCCAATTTTTCAAGACAGACATAGATAGGTCCCTGATTGATGAGAGGATCAACAGTTACAGGAGATGGCAGAAAGCCGAAGAATGAGGTTGAGAAACATAACAACCATGACCAAATATTGGAGAGGTCTCGATGGGTTGAATGGCCTAATTCTGCTCCTTTATCATGTGGCCTTCTCGCTATTGCGTGTGTCTTTAATCTGCCCATAGACTGAGCAAGTCAGATCAGTAACAATACTATGGAGGAGACTTACGTGGTGTATGTATGAGATGGTTTTCTGAGTCGCTACATTAAGGACACAAATGGAGGACAGAGCATCCTTGATTACGTACTGTTTAATGGCTTTTGGAGAGATCGCTTAGTCGGCTGGTCGACGAAATTTCGATGAAGAATGACAGCAGCAGCATGTGCACAGTTCTCGTACTGGTCTCATGAAGTCCCCACATTTTCACCTTGTGCCTGAGGCGCAACGACTCTCAGATTAAAGCACCATCGGTCAAATCGCGCGATCTCTCTCACTCTCTCTCTCTCTCTCTCTCTCTCCCTCTCTCTCTCTCTCTGATGAGTCAGCAGGCCTGGGAATATGTCAACTTTGATTTGAAAGCTTTATTTGTATATATGTCAAGGAATAATTGACAATCTATCTCGAAGGTATACCCCAGGAAGATTGAAGAAGTCAGTGAGAGAACTCGTCATTAAGGTCGAGAGTGATAGAGCTGACTCAGATTTTGAGCCGAAATCTAAATAGAAGAAATGATACTGATATAAAGCGTGAGCACGGTACAATGAATTGTGGAACAGAACCTAAAGGGATGACAAGCATTCCAAAAACATTTGCAGGAACTGCAACTGCTTATCACTCCTGTCTGACAGGAGAAACGTGGCCATGTCATGCATAACAAGAGATATTCGGCGTAGTATTGCACTCAAGGAGCCTTATAAATTGGCTGAAAATAGCAGCAAACATCAGATATCAGCAGAAGATGAAGAAAGAATTAATACAGAACGAAAACTTCGTTTAACAGTTAACATATAATGAATTGTTAAAGCTCCTGAAGGTACATGAATTGAGATAAAAAAAACGATTATTGAAAACAAATCCCTTACAATGAGAAACAGAGGATGTTATAACGTGGGATAAATATATAGCACACCAAATAAATATGTATATTGGTTCTGTCATCACAGATGATAAAAGTAATATTCCTAAAGTACTTGGAAAAAAAAGTGAGAGAGAAACTGGAAGAAATCAGTATTATCAGGGAGATAGTGTTGTGGAAATTGATGAGATTAAAAACAGTAAATTCCACCAACTGCGAATCAAACAGCAGTGTACTTCAAGCCACCCTAATTGCAGTGAATGCGTTCTGTAACTAGAGTGTGGAGTCTAAATGGAGTAAATTAATTGTCATATTTCAATATTCTATCGACTCTGAAACAATATCTAGGGCTTGGAGGTCAGTTAATATGACGCCACGATATATAAAAGGAAGTAGCGAGAAAACATGGAATGACAGAAAAGTTAGCCTAACACTGGAAAACAGTAACTGGATTGGACAGAGCCAGCATGAATTTACGAAACTAAAATAGGAAAGGAGATCTCGTCTTCTTGTACACAAATCGCTGAACGTAAGTATGCAGGAGCAGCAGCAGGTGAGGAAGCCAAACGGTGTGTTTGCCTGTGGACTGAGAGGATTTGAACACAAAAGCAGGGAAGACTTGCTGAAATTGTGCAGGGTCTTGTTGACAGCACAACCGAGAGTGCAGTTTAGTGATCCTTATCTAATAAAGGATGTTCTCCATTCGGAGATGGCACAATAAAAGTTTACCAGACTAATTCATGGGATGACAGGACTGACGTATGAGGATTCGTTTGGATGAAAATCACTCAAGTTTGGAATGATGAAGTAGGATGTCACCGAAACGAGTAAAATGCTAAAAGGTACGAACAAGGTAAATGCAGGAAGGATGCTTTCAATGACCAGGGCGTCCAAACCATAGAGGGTTGGGAGGTGGCGTCATTTCTAAGAATATGGGTAGTCCATTTAAGACTGAGATGACGATTTTATTTATTAATCAAAGACTGGTTGCTAAGTGAAATTTGATGCCATGGAACGTAATTGAAGCCAGAATGTGGAATGTTGACAAGATGAAGATATCTAAAGTTTTGAGGCAAGAGGAATCATAAGGTGTAGGCCTAAAGAAGTAGCAGGTTACTGTGCGGAATGATCATATAAGATCATACTGAATTATAGAGAAGGATCAAACATCACAACAAGCCAGGCCAGTTCTAATATTTCATATTTCCATTCTGTTAAAGGTGGGATATGAAAACCAATTGTTTGAACTGACACAGATATCAGTAACATATTGTCTAGATTTAAAAAGAATAATTCTGTAAGTACTTATTAAACAGTAATCGCGGAGCAATTTTAGCATACGATCTTCAGCAATTCGAGGAGGTGCAAAGTAACTTTTGAGATTCTTACACTGGCTGTTCTATATCTCAATTTCAATTCAGCTCTCAAATTGCTGAATATTCTGACAAAAGCGAGATAGTATGTATGAAATAAGTAAGCGTCTTTAAAATGTTGCTAATACTGGGTGGAGGGAGTGGTAGTAAAGTTTGGGGAAGGGGAGCAGTGAGAAAAACAATGGGTCGGGTTTTTGTTGAGGGATTGGCCACGAATGACCCCAAATTCCAAAACTCCCGCGACCCGCTATCCTGCTCAGGAGTCCTGTCCCTCCACTTCCTGCTCCATTCTTTCCGTCTCTGACAAATTTACAGCAAGGTCAGTGATAGAGGTGTTCATGGGGTACACTTTCCCACCAATTCCAGTCACCAAGCGTCTCCCAACAACGTTACATCCTCATGGACCACCGCAATCAGTTCAAACAATATCACTTATTTTCAACTCTATTCACACTAAAGATAGATCAACCCACCGTAACCTGATAAATTAAAAAATAAAACTGAAACAGGAATAGCGGTCGCTGACGGGGGTCTGTTTCTGAGAAGAAGACTCATGCTCTCTGTGGCTTAATTGGCGATCCCAGATAAACTATGTTTGGTTCCAGAATCATTTCATGACCAAACCTGTAACCTCTAACTGGGCTATAGCATCTGGCGCTTCCCTCCCCTTTAGCCCTCACTCAACGATTGTCGATTGGAGACAACAACATTTCGTTCCATTGTGCACTCGCCGCGAGCATGCTCACAGTTCATGTTAACCCTATGCATCCTGCAGGATCCATCCCAAGTGATGACGTATAATGTTCAACAGCGAAGAAGAGGCGGTCCTACAGGACCAAGCTGGAGGCGCTGGTCCTCCAACCAATCAGAGAATCTCATGGGCTCGATGGGCGGTCTGATAAATCAGAGAATGCTGCTTGTCTAAAATAATCTAACCAGAACTTCCACACACCAATGCTCAATCACAGTTTGCTTGAAAAATTCTTCCAGTTCAAAACACAATTGTTTATGATGACTCTGTTCCCTTTCCCGCAGACGAAAGTGAGGACTTCAAATGCTAGAGATCAGAGTCAGCATTAGAGTCGTGCTCAGAAAGCACAGCAGGTCACGCAGCATCCGAGGATCATAAAAATCGAAGTTTCAGGCAGGCACCCTTCATCAGTCACCTTTCACGCAGCCAATTTATGATCAATATTGCTACTATCCCTTCATTAGATTACTTGCAGTTTGGAAACAGGCCCTTCGGCCCAACAAGTCCACACTGACCCGCCGAAGCGCAACCCACCCATACCCCTACATTTACCCCTTCTTACTTAACACTACGGGCAATTTAGCATGGCCAATTCACCTGACCTGCACATCTTTTGTGGCTGTAGGAGGAAACCGGAGCACCCGGAGGAAACCCATGCAGACACAGGGAGAATGTGCAAACTCCACACAGTCAGTCGGCTGAGTCGGGAATTGAACCCGGGTCTCTGGCGCTGTGAGGTAGCAGTGCTAACCACTGTGCCACCGTGCCGCCCAGGTTTAATGCACATCATCCCCAGGTTTCATGCACAGCAGTCTCACAGAACTTTTGTCTTTTGTTTTGCCAATCTACATTTATCTGATCGCTTTGGATTAGCATAATCAAGACTTGTTCTTACCTCATCAAAAAAATCGGCAGGAAGTTCACCACAATTTTCTATGAACAATTCTATTTTAACTTTCCTGAATGAAACACATATTTCTTCACGTGGCACCTCATTTTGTCTGGTATGACCGTTTGCAACATGTTTCATACAGCTTAAATCGGTTATCCTGTCAGTACTGAATTAATTGACAACACGTTTCTCATGGTAAACTGAAAGCGTGCATACATTTTAAAGATGAGGAAATGTGTCTGAATGAGTTGTGACTTGGATATTAGTTATCGTGAATACAAAGTAACGACAATCAGGTTGTGATGGTGTTAACATCTACCACACTTTCAGAAGCTGCCAGACAAGCTGAATACTTCCAGCATTTTCTGTTTTTTTTTAAATATATATCAGATTGCCAGTATTTGGATTCTGCACTTGAACTTGGGACAAAAGGGATGAAAAGTGGGTCGGAAGCAGGAGCAGTCACCTCCTTCAGTCATGCAACTCCCAGCTCTTCCTCTGGTTTTGTAGTTTTGTGACAACACTAACTGGCTTGAATATTGGATATTAATGATCATCCTGTTATACTTTCAGCCCAAACATGGAAGTAAAAACCATCAATTTATATCAATTTCACAATTTATGTGTGCATGTCCAGGTCATAATTCTACTTTTAAGGGGAAGGCAGCATTTCATATTGGTAACAGTAAATGCTAACGATTCGCAGGCCATGGCTGTGAGAGCACGGAATCCAAATGACTGGACTTCCAGGGACAGTCGCTGTTTCTATCAACATGGACCCTGTCTGATTCGGCATTACAGTCTCCCATCCTTCTGCTCATGATGCTTTCAGTTCTGTCTTGGTTTTGTTCCGATTGGTTTCTAATGCATGGGCTATCCAATCATCTATTATGTTGCTTTTTCTAAAGAGTGAGGATCCTTCTCTCAGAGCACACTGCCTCCGTAGTTCAATGCTTAGATAGGGGAGGAACACGGACATGGGAATGGCTGAATGCTTCCTTTCTTTGCTGCAATCAAACTCTGGTGTTGAAATTTGAAATGGGACAAAATAAGCCAATTGAGTGCAATCCTATTTTCTGGCTGATCTCTCCAAAGGCCACAGCCATTTCGCCAGAAGGTGTCTGTGTGTTTGCCTCTATAAGTGAAATGGGGTTTAGATCACCGAGGGGGTGTAAACACAGGTTATCCATCTTAAACTTCAGTCGGATACATTGCAAAACGTGCCTGGATGATAGCATTACGACAAGTCTTGAAACTTTTGAGAACACAACGGGAGAGGCCAAGAGCTGAAAACTTGGATGATGGGCCTCTTTCCATTCTGTAACCAGTCGATGACTTGCTCAAACTTATGTACTGATAAATTAAACGCCATATGCTTTGGCATTAAAAAGCAGTTCAACAGCTTGCGAGGAAGCACTGGTGGTGTATTGATTAAGAGTTGGTGTTTTGTTCACTGCGGGCAGGGTTGGGTGCCTGGTCAGGGAATCAGGTTATATTGTTGCTGAGAGTGACAACAACGACAGTGGAGCAGCTCTGATGGGAATGCTTCAATATCTCAGATCAGTTCATGCCTCGAGAACATCAGAGTTCATGTCCCTGCTCCTTCAAAGTCTCTGCTCATTCGGTCAGTTCATCCTTCATTCCCCTAAAGATTCACAGAGTTGAAACGGGGCTCGTTTTAATTGTTTTCTTAAAACTCCCACGGGTTGCAGGTATTGGATTGGTTTGAAATTGATAACGTGCACAAGAGCAGCGTGCGAGACGCTCCTCTCTTCCCCTCCTCTGACAGCGCTGTGAGGTTGACTCTGATATTCTCGGTTGCATTCATCGATCGGAGACATTAATCGGTATATTAAAAAGTGCCACAAATAATTCAAACAGAATGAAATTCTTTCAAATGTTCTGGCTACAAAGTATTCAGAAGCAGCTCATTTTTGAGAGATATTTAGGAAAACCGAGTTTAAGAAGATAAACAACTTGCTTTGCAAGATGCTTCCAATGAAGACGTCAATTCTTTTGAACGATTCGGTGGAATTTTAGTTCTTTCTATTACCACAGACACATCTTGTGAGATTGACAAATGCCTCAGTAGAGACCGACTTTCAGAAAATTAGGGATTTAACCATTTGGCTACTTCTTCCTTCACTTTAAACTTGAAAACCAGAGCCTGTTTACGTAAGCAAAGATGTAAACAGGCAGCAGGCTGCCATTCGAGGACAGGCCAAGTCGTTTAGAATTGATACACGCTGAATGTATACCTCCTGAGGCAGCCTGGCTTCCTGTAAGCTCCCATCATCCTGCCTGTTTACTTTGGATTCCTCTAGTTGTGTTGTCATTACATAGGAAGAGAAGCATTAAGCCGCTTCCCATACGTCTCTTCCCCAACTGTTTCCCCGTTACTCCTCGGCTTCTACTCTCTCATGATGCTCTTCCTGCCAAACAGTAGCATTCTTCGCGTCAGCTGCTTGTTATCCACATGTTCCTCGAAGGAGACACACAGAATTGGAATTTCAAACTCAATCAGCTTAGCCCTGGAGAAAACTACTTCACGCTTTTTCATCAGAAATAATTGCCACCCTATCAACCCTATGATTATCTTATATGTCTCTATTAAGTCACCTCTCAACCTTCTTCTCGCCCATGTAAACAGCGTCAAGTCCCTCAGCCTTTCCTCGTAAGATCTTCCCTTCATACTAGGCAACATCCAAGGAAATCGGCACGCTTTCCAAAGTTTCCACATCCTTCTTATAATGTGGTGAACAGAACTGTACACGATACTCCAAGTGCGGCCGCACCAGAGTTTTGTACAGCTGTCGCATAACCTCATGGTTCCGAAACTCGATCCCTCTATTAATGAAAGCTAAAACACTGTATGCCTTTTTAACAACCCTGTCAACCTGGGTAGCAAATTTCAAGGATCTCTGGTCCTGAACATCTCCACTTCCAAGAAACTTACCATTAGCACAATACTTTGCATTCCGGTTACTCTGACCAACAAGAATCACTTCACACTTTTCCGCATTAAACTCCATTTGCCACCTCTCAGCCCAGCTCTGGAGCTTATCTCTGTCTCTCTGTAAACTACAACATCCGTCGTCACTATCCACAACTCCAGCGACCTTAGTGTCGTCTACAAATTTACTAACCCACCCTTCTACGCCCTCATCCAGGTCGTTTATTAAAATGAAGAGCAGCAGTGGACCCAACACCGATCCTTGCTTTACACCACTGGGAACTGGTGCCTAGGATGAACATTTCCCATCAACTACCGCCTTCTGTCTTCTTTCGGCAAGCCAATTACTGATCCAAACTGCTATATCTCCCTTCATCCCATTCCCCCGCATTTTGTACAACAGCCGACTCTGGGGAATCTTATCGAATGCCTTGCTGAAAACCAGATACACTAAGTGAACCGGTTTACTCTCATCTACCTGTTTGGTCATCTTCTCAAAGAACTCAATAAAAGTTGTGAGGCACGACCTACCCTTCACAAAACTGTGCTGACTATCCCTAATCAAATTATTCTTTTCCAGATGATTATAACTCATGTCTCTTATAACCATTTCCAACATTTTACGAACAACTGAAGTTAGGCTCACTGGTCTGTAATTACCAGGGTTGTCTCTACTCCCCTTCTTGAACAGGTGAACAACATTTGCTATCCTCCAGTTTCTGGCACTCTTCCTGTGGACAATGACGATTTAAAGATCAATGTCAAAGGCTCGGCAATCTCCTCTCTGACTCCCCAGAGGATCCTAGGATAAATCCCGTCCGGCCCAGGGGACTTATCTACATTCACACTCTGCAGGATTTCTAATACCTCTTCCTTGTGAACCTCAATCCCACCTAGTCTAGTAGTCTGTATCTCAATATTCGCCTCGACAACATGGCCGTTTTCTAGGAGATTAATGTCGAAAGATATCCATTTAGTGCTTCCCCTGTGCCCTATTCTCCACACACATCTTCCCATTACTATCATTGATTGGCGCTAATCTTACTCTTGTCATTCTTTTATTCTTTAAATACCTGTAGAAAGCCTCAGGGTTTATGCTGACCCTATCCACCAACAACGTCTCATGTCTCCTCCTGGTTCTTCTGAGCTTACTCTTTAGGTCTTTCCTGGCTGTCTTGTAATCCTCAAGCGGCCTAACTGAGCCTTCACATCTCATCCGAACATAAACCTCTTTCTTCATCGTGACCAGAGATTCAACTTCCTTCATAAATTACAGCTCCAGCGCTCTACAGCTTCCTCCATGCCTGACAGGTGCATACTTACGTTGGACACTCAGGAGCTTTTCCTTGATTAAGCTCCACATTTCTAATGTGCCCAAAACCTGCAGTTTCCTTCCTCATATGCCTAAATCTTGCCTAATCGCATCGTAATTTCCTTTTCCCCAGCTGTAGATATTGCGCAGTAGTATGCATCTGTCCGTTTCTATCACTAAAGTAAACATAACAGAATTGTGATCGCTATCACCAAAGTGCTCACCTATTTCCAAGTCTAACTCCTGGCCGCGCTCATTACACAGTACCAAATCTAATGTGGTTTCACCCCTTATTGGCCTGTCCACATAATGTGTCAGGATGCCCTCCTGCACACATTGGACAAAAACGGATCCAACTATAGTACTCGTACTATAGTGTTTCCAGTCAATCTTTGGAAAGTTGAAGTCCCCCATGACAACTACCTTCTCTGTCTCATTGCTATCGAGAATCATCTTTGCTGTCCTTTCCCCAATATCTCTGGTAGTATTCGGAGGCCGATAGAAAACTCCCAACAGCGTGACCTCTCCTTTCCTGTTTATAACCTCAGCCCATACTACCCCAGTTGATGACTCTCCAAACATCCTCTCTGCAACTGCAATGCTGTCCCTTGACCAAGAATGCCACTTTTACCATCTTCTCTGTTTAGATTAAATTAGATTACTTACAGTGTGGAAACAGGTCGTTAGGCCCAACAAGTCCACACCGACCCTCCGAAGAGCAACCCACCCAGACCCATTCCCCTACACCTTACACTCGGGGCAATTTAGCATGGCCAATTCACCTAACCTGCACATCCTTTGGACTGTGGGAGGAAACCGAAGCACCTGGAGGAAACCCACGCAGACACGGGGAGAATGTGCAAACTTCACACAGACAGTCGCCCAAGGTGGGAATTGAACCTGGGGCGTCTGGCGCTGTGAGGCAGCAGTGCTAACCACTGTGTCACCTACTGTTCTTATTGAAACATGTAAACCCTGGGACCTGCAACAATCATTTCTGTGCCTGCTCTATCCATGTATCCGAAATGGCCACGACATTGACGTCCCAGGTACCCACCCATGCTGCAAGTTCATCCACCTTATTTTGGATGCCCCTGGCGTTGAAGTAGACACACTTCAAACCAACACCTTGCTTGCTGGTGCCATCTTGCATCCCTGATACTTGATTTCGGATCTCCATACTCTCAACCTTTTGTATACTCGAACTACAATTTTGGTTCCCATTCCCTTGCTGGATTAGTTTAAACCCACCCCCAATAGCCTTAGCGAATATCCCATCCCCAGGATATTGGTACCCTTCTGGTTCAGACGAAGAACATCCTGCTTGTGCAGGTCCCACCTACCCCAGAAAGAGCCCCAATTATCCAAGAATCCAAAACCCACCAGCCTGCACCATCCCTGTAGCCACGTGTTGAACTCCAATCTTTTCCTATTCCTCACCTCACTAGCACGTGTCACGGGCAACGAAACAGAGACAACAACTCTGTTCGTCCTAGCTCTAAGCTTCCATCCTAGCTCCCTGAATTTCTGCCTTAAATCCCCATCTCTCTTCCGACCTATATCGTTGGTGCTCGATGGACCATGACCTGTGGCTGCTCCCGTTCCCACTTAAGAATCCCAAAAACACGATCAGAGCTATTATGTACCCTGGCACCTGGGAGGCAACACACCAACGGTGAGTCTCTTCCGACCCCACAGAACTTTCTATCTGTCCCCTATCTATGGAGTCCCCAATGACTACTGCTCTGCTCCTCTCCCCCCTTCCCTTCTAACCAGCAAGGATAAACACTGTGCCATAGCCCGGTGCCCCACTGATTTCCCCTGGTAAGTCGTCCCCCACAACAGTATTCAAAACGGTATACTTATTGTTGAGGGGAATAGCCACAGGGGAGCTCTGCAGTGCCTGCCAGTTGCACTTCCGTCCCTTGACTGTAACCATTTTGCCTTTTACTTGTACCTGAGGAGTGACTACCACCCTGTAACTCCCCTCAATAACCCTCTCTGCCTCCCGAATGATCCAAAGTTCATACAGCTCTAGCTCCAGTTCCCTAACGCGGTTTTCGTGGAGCTGGAGTTGGGTGCACTTCCCGCAGATGTAGTCAGCAAGGACAATAGTCATGACCCTTACTTCTCACATTCGGCAGGAGGAACATTCAAATGCCCTCACCTCCATTCCCACGATTCTAAATTCCCAAAGAGACTGTTGAAAAAAAACAAAGATTAAAAAAAAACCTCGTTATCTTACCAATCTTCCATTACCCACACCTTAACCCACCTATCACACTCTCAGATAACTTGACTCCTCATATTTGTCTCTGTACCGCCTCGGCTCAAAAGCCTCATTCCAAATGAAGAGCTCTTGCCTGAAACGTCGATTCTCCTGCTTCTCGGATGCTGCCTGCCCTGCTGTGCCTTTCTAAGTCCACAATCCCCACTCAGTGGCGAGGCAGTTGATTTGTGTTGGGGGCTGAAGATAGAGGCCTCACTTTTGCACAATTCAATTGTAGGTAATGTCTGCTCCAACAGGACATGATATCAGAGAAGTCCGGACAGTGTTTGACCTCGAGCGAACAGGGATTTGATGGTGATCACATCCATCTGTTGACCTGCTCCTTCGCAGAGGTGGAGGTTTGCAGATTTCCTGTCAAATTGTTGGTGCCTAAATCCTTTAACTTCAATCCTAGCTTCAGACACAATCCACAGTCTGTGAGAGAGTCTTTCTCATTCTCTTGATTTAAAAAAAAATTATAATATCAATTTCACAGCAAATTAGAAGGGGTAGTTTTAATAAACAATCAGTCCACTATGATAAGATGAAGTCGCGCAATTTATCCGAAATAGAATTTGATCAGAGTTTGAATATGGAAGTAAAAGGCTCCGGTTACAGTGGGAGAGAATCGTTCACTTGTGTGTGTGGACAAGGCTTCTGCACCCACCAGAGCTCACAAACTACAATTGTAGTCATATTTAAGTGAGACTGTAGACAAGTGATGATTCATTTCTCCATCTGAGCTGAAACCCCATGAAAGCAATGATACCAGGAACAAGCTCAATGTGTGGGAAGGGATACACTCCTTCTCTGACCCACTGCACACCTCCTCGATCACAATGACGAGAAATCATTTCAATGTCTGGATTGCAGAAAATGCGATAACACGTCCTGTGATTGGATTATCCAATACCATGCTCATACCCATGAAAAACCTTTCATCTGTCCAGAGTTCCGAAAATGTTATCATACCTCTGTGTAGTTGATGCATGGGAAATGTGCTCACACGCATGAAAGTCCTTTAGAACTTCTGGGGGCCTGGCCTCTGATCCACGTGCTCATTCAGAGGACAGATATCTTCAATTCCACAACTGTGGGACATGCTGCAAATGTCCGATCGACGTGAAGTCTCATCAACATTGCTAACTGCTCTTTTCAACGCCCAGACCGTGACGAGTGTTGCAAATGCTCCTGGGGACTGACATGGCATCGACGTATTCACAAAGAAGATACCCTTCAAATGCTGAGATTGTGGTAATCACTACACAAGTTCCTTCGGATCGTTTAATCATGAACGTCTTCACATTGTGGAGAGACTATCAAATATCCGGTGTGTGGGATGTGCTCTCCAGTCCCTGCAGGACTGATGTTCCATCGACATTTTCACAAGTTGAGAGACACTTCAATTGTTTTCACTGTGGGACTCGGTTCGGGCGATCATCTCAACTCTCAGTACACCAGCGAGTTTGCAGTGGGCAGAACGTATTTTCATGCTTCATTTGAGAAAAACAGTTAGCCCACTCATCGACCCTGCTGAGACCGCAGAGAGATCCACTGGGGGAAGGAATTCACTCACTCATCGAGCCTGCTGAGAGAGCGAAGATTTTACATCTCTCAAATACGATTGGACTTTGTTGTTCGTGACATTCAGGACTGAAATCAAAGTTTTAATATTTTAGATAAATGTCAAACAAATCAATTTTTTATTCAATAGCGTACGAGAGGTCAATATAAGGATGGGGTTCCGTAGTACTTGAAGCATCAACACAGGTTCTTAAGGACAAATGTAATAGAATTCTATGAGGAGGTAATAAGCAAGTGAGAAACAGGAGATTCTGTGAATGTGATCAGCTTGAATTCGCAGCTGGCATTTGTCAAGGTGCAGTATCGGAAGCTGCGAAATAAGGGTCTATGGTGTCAGGGGCAAAGTACTGGCAAGGCTTGAGTTTTGGCTGACTGGCTGAAAACAGTTTGGTGAAAGGGTCTTTTCCAGGATGGCAGTGTCTGGTTCAGCAAGAGTCATTTTTGGCACCACAACTATTCCTGTTATGCGTGAACGATCGGGTCAAAGGACCTGAGAGTTTTGTTGATATTTTGCAGAATACACAGCAACAGGTGGAAGGACAGATGGTTTTGAGGAAGTGGGCAGGCTGCAGAATGACATGGACTTGATTAATGCATGCATAAAAAATTGTTGCAGTTAGAACACTGTGTGGAAAAGAGAGAGGTCATAAAGTAATGGCATGATTAGAGGCATAGACCATTTTGTGACGGGGAAAGGCTTCAGAGATCCCTCGGTTAAAGGCACTTGAGAGACCTAGTTGAGGTTTCTCTTATGTTTAACTTGCAGGTTCTGTTGGCTGTTAGGAGAGTAAATGCAATGTTGGCATTCATTCAAGCGAGTTAAGAACCAACTGCAGAGGTTTGCAACTGACGCGAGAAGAGGCTCTCGTCAGACGCATTTGGATTATCTGGAATAGCTTTTGCCATCATTTCTAAGGGGAGATATATTATGAGTGGTGAATAGGAGGTTTACAATGGCTGACACAGTGGTGGCACTGCTGTCTGGCAGCCTCAGCAACGCTGGTTCAATTTCTTCATCGCGTGACTGTCTGCAGTTTGCACGTTCTTTCCGTGTCTACGTGAGTTTTCTCCACAGAAGGAAAATACGTTGTTGATGTCATTTGGCCATGGGAAATGCAGAGTTAGAGGAATCGAGTAGAGGTGTGAGCTTATGTGCAATGATCTTCGAATGTTTCATGGGTTCTTCTTGGGCTGATTTGCCTTTTCGCACATTGTCAGGATTCTATTAGAACAACGTTGATCGCAGGGATGAAGGACTTGTCGTCGAAGAATTTATTATTTTAAAAAATCACAGTTTCCATGTAAACATGCAATCTCAAGTCAATCTCTTGAACAATATGAGGAGTGGAGGGGCATTCTTCAAAGGAAATCATGAAGGCAAAGCGAGCATATTAGATAGCCTTAGCACATAAATTTAAGGATAAAGTAAAGATACTTTATAAGTACATTCAGTGCTCGAGATCAAATCGGATCCCAGGAAGATGCAAGAGCTAACATTTGTCTTGTACCTCAGCAGATGGGAGAGACACTAAATGTTCATTTCACATTAGTGAACGAAATGGAGGCTACAAACATTTATGTTTTGAAAGTAGTTCACATTGAAAAGAGGAAGTTCCGGAGACTTGGAAAATATAAAGTTGGATATTTCTCTGGGATCTGATCTCGTACAGCAAGGGCTTTGTGGGAAAACAGGGAAATGAACTGTTGGGCCCTTGGTAGAAATATTTGCATCACTGCGAGTGATGTGCCCAATAAATAGAGTGTAGTTTTGTTGAGGAAGGGATGAATGGAGAAAACTGAAAATGATATACCTGTGACGCTTGCTAAGGTCGTGGGTAAGTTGTTGGAAGCAATTCTGAGCAATCGGATTTCTATGTATTTTGAGAGACGAGTAATGAATAGGGCTAATCGGTTTGGTTTTGTGCGAGGGAATGTCTGTCCCACAAACGTGGTTGGGTTTTTTGAGGACGTAACCAAGAATATTGATGATGACTAAGTGGTAAGCACTGTTCAGTTGGAATTTAATAAATACTTTTAAATGGTTCCACAAGGTTGATTAATTTTTAACATAGAATTCAACGCAAGCTTTACAATTAGATATAAAATTAATTTAATGGTAGAATGCATGAACGGTGGTGAAAGGTAGTGTTCTGACTGGAGGACTGTTACCAGCTGTGTTCCACAGGGTTCAATACTGAGCCCACTTTCGTTTTTCATTCATACAAATGATTTAGATAAAAATGTATAAAACATGGTCAGTGAGTTTGCAGATGAGATCAAGATTGGTAGGAGAGTGGACAGTACAAAAGGTTGTGTCAGATTGTAACAGTAGATTATCAGTAAAAACTACTGAAGTGATTTATTTGATTTCCTCTTGCTAATCAAATTTTGGACCCGGCAGCTCGAACGAAATCAGAAGCACTGTGGTCAAAGCAAACGTTCACACTTGAGGAAATATCTGGGAATCAGGGTGATCTTACTGAGCAATTACCTGTGTGTGATAATATCACCCACATGAATACACAGCATTTGGGTTTGCGCAAACAGGTGATCTCGACAAAGAATGAGAATGTCTGTGGAGAAATCGAAAAGGAGATTTATCAGAACAGTCAAAGGAATGCGGAATATTACATCTAAGATCAGGTGGAGAAGTTGAAGTTGTTCTACAGTGATCAAAAACGATTCAGGTGTAATTTGTTCAACATACCAAGGTTTTAATACGTTTAGGAAGTTAGAGGAAGAGCAGCTATTCCCGTTTCATGGGAAACAAATTTATGATATTTTGCAAGAATTACTGCGAGTCAGAAGGTAAAACTTCCATGTTGCTTTTGTCTTAGCGAATAAAGTGGCATGATTTCATCTTGATACATAATTTGGTTTCCGTGTCAGAATCTGTAAATCCTCCTCTGACATGGTGTAAAATAATTTTGCAAAGGTCATCTTAGTCCTGGACTGAAGTTCAGAAAAGAAGAAATATTTATGGTTTTTTTTTGGAGTTTGCTGTGTTTACATTCTCCCTGCCTCACTCTGTGCAGAAGGACTTAAAAGCTCCATTCCTGTCAGCGCAGGTGTGACATTCACAAAACCAGCAAATATTCTCACCCACAATGCTTGACTTCAATTGTCACCACTTTATGACACGGTACGTTTCATTTGCAAAGAAAGCACATTTATCCCCATGAAGCTTCCTTTGACCCTTTGTCTGCCCGTCCACTCAATTTGATCACTGCTGTTCTGATAAATTTCACCTCTACTCTCCTGTTGTTCTTCCGTAATTCGACGGAACCTCGATCCTAACTTCATGCTAATTTCTGGTTGTTTATTTTACATCAATGACCAGACCAGAACAAACTTGCAGGAAATTGAATAACACACAAACAAAATTTAAAAATATCCTTCCAGAAAATTAACCGACTGCAGTGTCAGAATATGAGAAATGTCAGAGTGAAATGATATTTAGTCCATTTCATAATGTACAGATACTCCCACACGAGCTGAGTCTTTGCAAAATGTTTATTTAAAATTGTGACAATTCCCTGGGGAAGATCCTCCCTCAATCCACAAAAATGTATGCTGCCGAAAACTATTTCAGTTCAGATTGAAATGGCTCAGGGTACTTTCCATCAACCCAATGTTTCCTGCGCCATGTCAATTGAACTGTATCCAGATGACGTTAGAACTCCCAGCCTCTTCTCCCAATGCTCCCTATTCCATGTCAACAGAAGTTACTCCAGCCGAGTTTGGAGCTCCCAGCCTGGGCGTTTCACGCGCCTCTCTGCGTTCATAGAAGGAATGCATGCTCACGGACTTTGTCAATGGCAGGTGGGGTAGAGATCCACGCCTTCATTCCACTCCCAATTTCCGATCGGATCTTCGCCACTGCACCACTAAATTTCTCTGATTCCAGACCTGGGAACCGGTGTGATGTGAGTGTTCAACAGTTATTACTATGTGGTCCCTCTGTACTGATAAAGTAACGATGTGAAACTTCGTTGTTTTTGAGACTTACATTTCAACAATTTGTGTACTATCGCCTGTACATTTAATCTTTGCGAGAAATCTATTGAACTCAGTCTTCAACATTCTCAATGATGGAATCTCCACAGCCACTGAGGACATCTAAGATGACGATTCATTCCAATCTAAGTTCGTTGTCATCTTGTGCATGTGGTGCTGTTCCTCGCCAATCTCAGCCATTGTATTTATTGCGTTCACTGTTGGTTATTATTTCATGTGATCGTATAGTGGCTCATCCTCTGCATTGTGGCCGAAGCAACCTCCATTCAAATCCGAGTATCAGTAATGCGCATTTGTTCCATGTTACTCCACAAAATCCTTGCAAAACAAACGCAGAAAGGAAACAATCAATTTTAATGTGAAAGTACTCTCTAAGGTGATGATTTATTTGCTTCAAACTTTATCTGCATCGAATCTCGGAGAATTTTCTCTCTTTCACAATCACTATTCTTCCTTTCCATCCCTCCGCCCATGTCTCTGGGGCATTGCACAAATTAACATTCACTTTCACATTGACACCGGTAGGTTAGTGTTGCAGCTGTCACTATTGTTAGGTGAACATGCCCGAATACCACCATGAGGACCTTTAAGCCACTTTATGCAATCAGATAATGTGGTTGGTTATCAATGTACAGTGAGTTGTCGTGTACAGTGTTTGATTTGCATGGACCAGAGTTCATTGGAGCACTGGGTTCATGAAAGGACACAGAACAGTTTCGAGGGAAATAGACTTTATTGGAAAAGACCAATGTTTGTGAATTCCCCACATTTATTTCAAGTCTTCATTCGTCTCTCACTAGAGTGTTATGTACAATGCTGCAATTCACATAAACGATGCGATATGACAGCTGTGGAAACGGTGCAGAAGTGATTTGCCAATATATTGTCTGGATTGAAGAACTTCAGCTATGATAGAGTTCATTTAGACTGGCCTTGTTTTTCTGAGAGCTGTAGAGGTTGAGAGGAGACAGTATTGAGATGTCGGAAATAATGAGTGGAATGGGTTGGATACACTTAACGAAAACTTTCCCTATGATGGAGGGATCAATCAAACGGTAGCCATAGATTTAAGATAAGAGTCATAAATGTTCGAGTAGCTGTACATAGCAAACTTTATCAGCTGGGGAGTGGTTGGAAACTGGACATCACTGTTTGTATGTGTCAGAGCGGCAGAAATTCTCACAATTTTTAGAGATATTTAACTGTGAATTTGTAATGCTTAAGGCATACAACGTTAAATGATGGAAAATGGGATGAGGATAATCAAGCAGGTGTTATTGACAAGAACATGCGCAAGTAGCTTGCAGGCTCAGTTAGCTCTGACATCCACCGTGTGGCGTTTGGTAACCTCAGTTGTCACGTGGGAGGCCAGGGTTCATTTTCCCGCTGGGGCGGCTCTGACTGTTTCAGGGTTTCAAGGTTTGTGTTAAGATCTGCAGTTCCAGTGAAGGGTGCAGATGGTGTGCAGATGTTTGGTGGTTTTGGGAAGTTGGTTGGCGGCCGTTACCTCCAGTTTCTCGGTGATATCCTCAAGGCAGATGAAACTCGTGTGAAGCGCTGCTGTCCTGAAGCATTTCGAATTGGTTTGATTTCCTTCCCACAGCTTTCAGTTGCTGGTTCTTGTCGTCCTTTGCATGTCCCAGTCTGTTGGGTCCAAATCAACAGTTTTTTGATGTAGTCATTGGATGAGTCTCGTCATTCTAGAAATTCTCTGGCTGCGCTTTATTTAGCTTGTCCTATTATTTTTGTGTTGATCCAGTCGAATTTGTTGTCCTCGTCATCGCTGTTCATTGCTACTCAGAACAGCTGGTTGTGTTGTTTACTGGATCCTCCAGAAATACTTTGCAACAATAGATATTGCCGCAGATCCCTTGCCAAAATCAAGACGAGGAGGACATGACATGACCCAACACACCAATCACTCTACATTATAGGTAAAAAATGTCTCGGCACGTACAGGCAGACAACTCTGACCATTCGGATTTAGGAGAAAACATAAACCGAAAGCCACGTTTGACAACATTTCACCAAAAAATGGCCCAATACCCATCATCTGCAGTACACATTTGGACAAACAATGTTGTACGTAGTGACTGCAGGAAACATTATAATGCACAGACAACTCACGATACGCATTCATGAAGATCAACTTGACGCAAAACACCACTGACAGGTGTCCTCAGTAGGTTGACTCATGACACTGAGTTTCGCTGATTCCGTGGCTCGAAGTTCGGTTGTGTGACAGTCTGAGCAATGGAGAGTGCGTTGCTGAAAAAGTACAGCAGGTTAGGCAGCATCCAAGAAGCAGGGGAATGGACGTTTCTGACATGAGTACTTCATCAGGCATTCGGCCAAAACGTCGATTATCATGCTCCTCGGATGCTGCCTGACCTTCTGTGTTTTCCAGCACCACACTCTCGATTCTGACCTCCAGTATCTACAGTCTTCACTTTCTCCTCCGTCTGCAGCAATATTTAGTTCCTTGTGTGAGGGAACTGTTGAGATCACCAATGTAAAATTCGTTTGCTGATTGAGATATACAACCAGGTACGTAACCCAAAAGAGTGTTTATGTTGTTTTGAGTTCCCTGGCTGCTCAATGTGTGCTTCTGTGATCGCACAGTTGGCAGTGCTCTGGGGAGCGGCTGCAGTTCTCTGCGTTCGGAACCTAGATGCTATAGGTGCTGTGTGATTTGTTCTTGATTTGTGAAACAGTGACGGATCAACTGATATTGCAAGAAGGCTAACAGGCGTGGAAGGTATCGAGGTACTGGTGACATTTGATTAGAGATCACCGAAATCAAGGAGAAAAGAATTTTGAATTCTTTCGAGTCGTGATGAAGAACGACCAGGGAAATAAGTCACCAGCGGGTACAGTTTACAAGGGCACTCACAGGCACCTAAATGCGATATAAAACGTACAAAAATGACGTAGACAGATGAAGGATGGCAGTAATCATGGGTAACCTGACTTCCACTCCCCAGGTTCCCTAACTCCCACTGTCAGCCCCACTGTAAACAAATGTTAGCGAGCCATAAACATCAACGTCGTCCATTGGAACGATCCAAGTCTTTTCTAAATTTTCGATTAGGCTATTAGTTTCAGTTATTTTTCTTTCCTGGGAAACAATCTTTTTCATTGTCAGCATTCGGGAAGGAAGCCATCCTTTTTGTCAGGGAAAGAATATGATACTAAACTTTGTGCCGTGTATAATATTCTTCTGCATCACATGTTTCTTCTACTTTCTCTCGATTTTAATAGTAATCTGTCTTTTGACTCTTCCGACCAAAGTGCATGACCTAATAATCCGGACATGAAACTGCACCTGAATAGTTTGTCCCCACTCCCGCAATCTATCTATATGCCTATGCATATTGCCATGATCTTATCATAACATGCGCTCCCACGAGTGTGTATTGTCAGAACATTTGGACACTTTTCACACTGCCACTTGCTGCATGCTATTAACAGAGAGATAATTGAACCCTTGAACATACCCAGTCTTGACAAGCCTCTGGATATAAACAAGAGCAGGACAAACTTTTAAAGTAAAACATAATCTCACTGGCGTTTCCAGTGCAAGTTCTGAGTTTTCTTTTTTGACCTCTGTTTGAACAAACTGCCCTGATTATCACATTATTATTGACAATGACACATTTGCTTCACAGGTGCTTCAGTGCCTGTGATTAAAGTGGAGCTGAAAAGCGCGATAGAAGTGCATCTTTATTCCTCGAACATTGCCGTGTTATTAATCTCTCTGCTCATGAAAAGGGATCCTTCATATTCATTCTATCTCTCATCAATACCGAGCATGTTTCCCTCACAGTTGATTTTAAATGTTTTCTTGTTGGAAGAGTTATCGCTGCAACTCCAGAAAACCCGCCGAAACAACTCGATATGTTCTCAGGTCTACTCATTTCTTGACATGCAGGAAACTTGCGTTCTGAACAAGAAACGGACCTGACTCAAAACGGACCTGTTTCTCTATCCACAGATGATAAAAAAAACGCATGGGATATATGTAGGTTTCACTGACTTTATTTGAAACAAATTGTCTTTTTCCATTAAACGTCTTCACTCCTCGTTCTCTGGTCAATTACCTTGGTCAGAGGCAGCAGTTCCTCCTGACGATTAATCTGCCCATCCACAGCTCTTTCTCCCACATCATTATAAACGTCCTCAAGAAATTTCCCATTAATATTCTTTGCTCCAATCAAAACATTCCCAGGGTCGTGAATCTCTGTACATGGTGAAAAGCAGAATTGTGAAAAGATTCTGGGAAAATGTTGCCAATTGTCAAGTGGGAAAACTGTCAACAAGCAAAACAGAAATCCCAGACTCGAGCATTCGGAATCTTTAGATATTCCTTGGGCCGCGGATTCAGTGGAAAATGAAGGGTGAAATGGCCGACTGGGCAGAGACAGTTTAGAAATCTTTCCGTTCTTTCGGAGGCCGGTACATTGACTCTGATATTCTCCGGACATGAAATGATCTATGATAGTGAAGGATTCTCGTTCCTGCGCGTCAGGATGTCAAATCTCATCTCAGCTCCAGGGCAATTCGAAAACACGGGAAGAGATAGGACACTGAAAGGCTGGAAGTGAGACAATCCCGGTTGGCGGATAACTGGTTCCGGTGTCATGGGTGCGTCTATAAAGGGTGGGATCAGACTATTCCCATGACTTCACCGTGAATTTCCCTGGATTTATTTAGGTAAAATGCTAATTAAGGATGATTGTCAATATGGGAGGGGCAGGCTGCAGCTTGCATTCGGGGGTCATTGAAGCCGTTGGCTCATTAGTCTCTGTGACGATGTAAGTCAGTGCGTTCGGCTCTTCACTGACAGGTTGCTGTTCTCCTACGACCCAGGAACAGAGCGACAGCTGTTCTCACACCATCTGTTTTTTTTTTTGTGCGCACAGTTTTGGGTTTTTACCAAGGTCAGGAAAATGTTTCTCAGAAGGCTCAAAGGGAGAAGTTCCCCGTTTTAGGAGAGCTGTTTCCCGGTGACATGTATGTGTTTGCAAAGCATGAGATCAGACTGTTCCTACTGTCCACAATGAATGCCCCAGGATTCATTTTGGAAACTTTAACCAATTGAGGACAATTTTCATTCTGCAAAGGGCAGGCGAAAGCTTGAATTCACTGACAGTCTGCTATAGGAGATCCTGCAAGGGGCCTTCTACAAGGGACTACCTAGTCTCTGTGGAGCAATTAGTCCTCTCGTTTCGCTGTTAACCGAGAAAGTGTACACACGCATGGAGCGGCAGGTGTTCTTATCCATCCGACTCATTTGCTGTGCACTTTCGGGTTTTTAATAGGGTTAAGGATATGTATCCAAACGGAAAGCAAATCCAGTGAGGAGCCACAAATGCGTTACTGTATTGTTGACTGGCTAGTGAAGGGTTGTGGACACTCGGAATCTAAAACAAAAACAGAAACTGATGAAGGAACTCGGCAGGTTTGCCAGTACCTGTCGGAGAAAACAGAGTTCAGAGAAACTCCTGGAGAAGCTCTGAATCGTTGTCTCCATTTGTCTCTCCCCAGATGCTGCCAGATCTGTTTAGTTTCTCCTGCCATCTCTATCTTTCTATTTAACTGAATGATCATTTCAACCACCGAGATTGATTACACAGACCAAACATCTCCTGACATTTAACCCTGTCGAAACTGTGGTGATTGAATTCAAACAAACCGAACAATGATTGTCTGTCCCTCAGCATCACAGGGAGGGAGTACTTGAAACCAGTTTAGTAGCACGCTTCTGCAGATGTGGCCATGTAGTTTAGGCGATGGGCGTTAAATGCAATGTGGATTCCTCATTCAGTTAAGCATTTTGCTGACTGTGATTGAAAGCTGAGAGTGAACTTGAAGAGTGCTTGTTCTCTGCTTTCTTGTTTGAAATTCAGGATTAGGTGAATTGCGTAAACTCAAATAAGGAACGTTAAGAATCTGCAACCAGGATGGAAAAGACAGATAACTCCAGAGCAGGTAAGACCCATTTCGTTGTCCACTTCCATGACTGAATACATTTGCCCCTCTGAACCAATTGACGCCAAATGAGATAAGAACAGTTCACGGGGTTGTGTTGGATTGGTGCAGACATATGGGCCAAAGGATATTATTGTGCTAGACACTTCCATGGCCAGCTTCGAGGAGGGCATTTTGTCAAGTAACAGGACATTCTTTGCAAAATGTCTCTCGGCCAGGAAGGGGTCGAAGCTACTCTCCCCTGATCTTTCTGTCCGTCACCGTATTCATTGGGACATTTCAATTGGTAATAACTGTTGCGGTGCATATTTGTCGAATCAGTCCATATAATAATGAGGACAACGAAACTGTGATGTTTCATTACCCAGCAGAGAGCAAGCCCTTGCAGCTTACAATCCCTGGCTCTTCTTTTGAAATAAAGATTACTTTCTCGATGTGCCTGTGTTTATATCAAACAGCTCATTGACATTGGGACTAGACGTTCAGAGGAAGCGGGAGGTGTGACAGCGACAGAAACAGAACAAGACGAGACATGAAAGTGTTTAGATTTTGCCGTGTGTCCGTTGTTTTTAGGGAGGAATGTCTGCTGGGCGCTAACCTGTCAGGTCCCAGGAGCCTGATGGCTTGTTTTGGTGGGATTTGTGTTATTGAAAGTTTCACATGAGAAGCGTTTGGGACCATTTCAGCTCAGTATCCATTTCATATCGCGGCTCACAGCAACGGTACATATTTTCTGGCGAAGTGCCTTGTATTCCACTTAAAGCCTTCTTTCTCTGGAGACACTTGTAGACATAAAGCACATGGAATGGGTATAATCCTGAGGACTCTGTCACTATCGGGGAATGTGCCTGCGTGACTACCTCTGTATTTGAACATGAGAATACGTTCCTCAAAGGGGTTACAACAGTGTGACCAGGTCAACCTTCAGTACCATTGTTATGTCATTTCAGATCACATAGACAATTTCATTGCTGCAAACTGGGACGAGAATAGATGGATGCCTGATAACGTACGCTTCACGATGAACGAAAGGCCGTTCATAACTCCTCCCCCACACGCTTCTTAAACTCGAGGCCAGAGAGAAACTGACCTGACGAGAAAATCGCTTCACAACCTTCCGGAACCTTATTATTGTCCATTCTACTACCAACTTTTCAAACTTACTTACCATGCTTTCTATCTTCCCACCGACATCATTTATTTAAATGAAAAATAAAATGAATGTGCGCTCAGCTAATGGGATACCACTGGTAACAGTCCTCCAGTCCGAAAACTACCTTCCACCACCATTCTCAGCATCCTGCTATCTAACTAATTTTATATCTAATTGGAAACCTTATATTTAACTTATGCGATTTAACTTTATGAATTAGTCAACCGTGTGGAACAGTGGAAAAGCTTTTATTAAAGCCCAAGTGAGCAAACTCTACCAATATGTCCTCATTGATCTTCTTGGTTACGCCTTCAAAAAACTTAATCAATTCTGTGCAAAACCATGCTGATTATCCCGATTCATTCCTTGTATCTAAAAATTCAAATAAATCCTATCGGTAAGAATTGCATCCAACAACTTACCTACGACCATAACCAGACACACAGGTCTATCGATCCCAGACTTCTCCATGAATTCATTTCTAAACAAAGGCACAACATTAGCCATCCCCCAGTCATTCGGCGCCTCACTCGTAATAATAGATGATAAAAATATTTCTACGAAGGGCCCAACAGTTTCATGCCCTAACTTCCCACAAGTTTCCGGGATACAGGAGATCAGATCCCAGAGAAATATCCAACTGTATAGTTTCCAGGTCCTCCAGCACTTCCCTTTTTCAATGTGAACTGCTTTCAAAACATCAGTATTTAGGTGTACCCGCCACTTCGTTCTCCACAGTGTAAACTGACGAGAAATGAACAATATATGTTTCTCCATCTGCTGAGGATCAAGACATAGGTGAGCTTTTTCATCTTAAAGTGGTCCTATTTCGTCTCAATTTCTTAATGTACTTGCAGAATCTCTTTAGATTATGCTTAACTTTATGGTCTGAGGCTATTTAATATTCTCCATTGACCTTTATGATGTCCTCCTCAAGAATGTCCCTCCACTCCTTATACCGTTCAAGACGTTCACTTGAAACCATGCGTTTATATGGAAGGTGTCACCTCGGTTAAAAAAATTCTTATGACAAGGCCTAAATCCCTGCGATCAACGTTGTTCTACCGGAATACCTAAAATGTGCAAAACCGAGATTTGGACAAAGAAACCCCCACTAATCATGCGAAGGGAATCGTACCCAACTCACACCTCTACCCAATTCCTGTAACTCTGAATTTCCCATGACGAAAGAACGTCAGCTGCACATCTTTAGTCTGGAGAGGAAACGCAGGCTGAAACGGACAGGATGTGCCAACTCCAAATTCACATTCGTCCAATGTAGATATTGAACAAACATCGCGGAGGCTGCAAGACATTACTACTCACCACTGAGTCAGCCATTATAAACCTCCTATCCACCACGCAAAACATACCATCACTTAGATATGAGGCCAAAACCTACTCCCAATGTTCCAAATGCAATGGTCCAGAGCCTCCTATTGACTGAGGCCTAAACCTCTGCCCGTGCTTTTTAATTTGCTTGAACAGAACGCCGACATTGTATTTGCCTTCCTAAACACCAACTGAAACTGCATGCTAAACATAAGAGAAAATTGAATTTGGAATTCTTTCTGCTTTCAGAAAATTGTCTATGCCTCTACTCTTTCCAGCAAACACATGACCTCATATTTTCCACAAAGTATGGCAACTACAACGTTTTTCGAAGCACTCATTCCGTTCAAGTCATTCTGCAGCATGCCCGCTTCATCAATAAGATCTGGCCTTCCACCTATCATTGTGCTTTCTTCAAATGGAGCAACAACACCCTCAGTTCCTTTGAATGGATCATTGATACATAATGTGAATAGCTGTGGTGCCAACCCTGACTCCTTTAAACTCCACTAGTCACGGGCTGCCATCCTGGAAGAGACATCTTTACCCAACTGTCTGCATTCTGCCAGTCAGCCAAGCCTCAATCCATGGCCTCTTATTTAGCAGTTTGCCATACTGCACCTTGACATATGTCTATGGAAATTCAAGCCGGTAACCTCCACAGGCTTGTCTTCGTCTCATTTGCTCATTATCTCCTCAAAGCATTCTAATATATTTCTCAAATGTGATTTCTCCTTGACAACCTGTGCTAATGCTTCACATACTCTGTAATCCCATCCTTTCAATGACCTTCGATACTGTGTTTAACACAAAGCAGATTTTTTTGGTTGTTATCTAGAATATTAAAACTTTGCTTTCAGATCTGAATGTGAAGAACAAAGTTCAATCGGTGTTGAGATATGTAAATCTCCGCTGTCTCAGTAGGGTCGATGAGTGAGTGAATTCCATCCCTCAGTGGGATCCCTCTACTCTCTCAGCAGGGTCGATGAGTGACCTAACTGTTTTTCTCACATGGAGCAGGTAAAGGCTTGCTGACAACTGCAAAACAGATGGTGTGCTGAGAGTTGAGATGATTGTTTGAACCTATTCCTGGAATAAATTCACTTGAAACGTCTCTCACAATTCGAAAATATCGATGGGACATCAGTTCTACAGAGACTAGAGAGCACATCTCACAGACTACATGTTTGAAAGGTCTCTCCTCATTGTGAAGACGTTCATGATATACTGCCCCCAGGAACGTTTATAGTGATTAATGTCTATATTCAGTGTGAACACGTTGATGACACGTTTGTATTCAGGAAAGAGTGCAGCACTTCCCGCAGTCAGGACATTTAGAACGACCTGTTAATACTGTGTGAAAGGTGATGAGCCATCCGGTCGCTCGGACGTTACAGCACGTCCCACAGATTTGGAACTGGAGATGTCTCTCCTCCGGGTGAGCACGTGGATCACACGTCAGGTCTCTTTGATTCTTAATGGAGTCTTATTTATGCGAGCATATTTCTCAAAGATGAAGCACATAGAGGGTTGATAACATTTTCCAAAGTACGGAGAGATAAAAGGTTCCTCGTTAGTATGAGCGAGGTGTTCGGTTCTCCAATCGCTGGATGTTTTAAAGCATTTTCCGCAGTTCAGGCATTGAAATAGTTTCTCATAATTTTGAACGAGTAGGTGTCGCAGCAGGTCAGAGACAGAATGAGTCCCTTCCCACACTCTGAGCAGGTGAATGGCTTGTTCCTGGTATCATTGCGTCCACGGGAATTCAGCTCAGACAGGGAGTGGATCTCCACGTTTCCCCAGTCTTTCCTCAGTATGATTGCAATTGAGCTTTGTAAGGTCTGATGACAGGTGGAAGCCTCGTCCACACACACAATAAGTGAACGATTTATCTCACACTGTAACCAGAGCTTTTTCATTTCATGTTCGAAATCTGATCAAGTTGTATTCGGGATAAAGTGTGCGGCTTCATCAGATTATGGTGGAGAGGATGGTTTGTAAATCTTACCCTTCTCAAATCCTGCGAAACTGATGTTAACCAAAAATGAGAGTGTGAAACCGTCTTTCAAAAGACTCTAGATTCCGTCTGAAGATAAGGTCTGAAGGTAAGGGATTTTCGACACGAAGAATTTGAAGAGAATTTTGTCAGAATCTTTTATGCACACAGCCTCCACCACAGAGACCAGCGGGTCAGCAGGTGGATATGAACACGATCACCTCCCTGTTCCCTCCAGGTCAAACACTGTATTGACTTGTCTGCCATCCAGTCCTGATGGAGCAGACATTTCTTACAATTGAATCATTGCAAAACTGAGGCATCTGACTTCAGTCCCGAACTCAAAATCCACTGCCTCGCCACTGAGTTAGAAGTGTGATATTGGAAGAACACAGCAGGGCAGGCAGCATCCAATGAGCAAGACAATCGACGTTTCGGGCACCATCAGGAAAGAGGCTTGTGAAGCGAGGTGGTAGAGAGACAAATGGGAGTGTGTGTGGCTGGGACAAAGTAACTGAGAGTGTGATAGGAGGATGGAGGTGGGGGTAATGATTATAGGTCGGAGCGCAAGGTGGAGCAGATAGGTGGGAAGGAAGATGGACAGACAGGACAGTTCATGAGAGAGGCAGAAGCCCTGGACCTGAATGAACTTGGCTGTGTGGGAGGGAGAGTTGAAATGTTCGGCGAGGGGCCAGTGGTGTTGTTTGGTGCGGGTGTCCCAGAGAAGTTTTCCGAAGTGGTCTGTAATTAGGCATCCGATCTCCTCAGTGTCGAGGAGACTGCAAAGGGAACAATGGAGACAGTAAATGACATGCATGGAAATGCAGGTGAAACTCTGATGGACATGGAAGGGTTCTTTGGGACCTTGGACAGAGTTGAGGGCGGAGGTGTGGATGGATGTTTTGCAAATCCCGTGTTGGAATGAGAAGTTTGCTGGGAGCGGATGGGAGGGTGGTTTGGTGGGGGCGTGTACCATCAGGAAGTCGAAGAGGGAATGATATTTACAGAAAGTGGGTAGGGGTGGGGAGGGAAACATATCTTAGTTGGTGGGTTTCATTTGCAGCTGACGGAAATACCGGAGGATGACATGATGACTACAGAGGGTGCTGGATTTTAAAGTGATGTAGAAGGGAGTTCCGTCCTCGTCTCAGTCGGAGGAATGAGTTTTGGGAGCGGAGTTGAGGGAAGTGGATGACATGAGCTGGAAGGCATTATCGACCAAGTCCTAGGAGAAAATGCCTCGCCACTGATTCAATCTCCTCCCTGATAATTGTCTGAGTCTGAACAGGCACGTCATAACCATGGTGACATACTTCACTTCCTGATGTGTTTTTAACCACATATCCCCAACATCACCATGTCAGCCGACTTGCATTTCATTAACATCATTAACTCTTCCACGTCTCTGCTCTTCTGCAGCTCAAACTCTAATCTATTCGTTTGGACGTCACGGTCATAATACACTTCCATCCGTCCATTCAAATTCCTTCCCTGCTGTTGTGCTCGTGATGCAAGGAATAGGGAGAGAGTGGAGTTGAACACGTGGCTACAGGGATGGTGCAGGAGGGAGGGTTTTGGATTCTTGGATAATTGGGGATCTTTCTGGGGTAAGTGGGACCTGTACAAGCAGGATGGTCGTCATCTGAACCAGAGGGGTACCAATATCCTGGGGGGAATTTCGCTAAGACTATTGGGGTGTGTTTAAACTAATCCAGCAGAGGGATGGGAACCAAAATTGTAGTTCACGTATCGAAAAGTTTGAGAGTAGGGAGATCCAGAACAAGTTTCAGGGTCGCAAGATTGCAAGACGTTGGTTTGGAGTATGTCTACTTCAACGCCAGGAGCATCTGGAATAAGGTCGATGACGTTACAGGATTGGTTGGTACCTGGGAATTCGGTGTTGTGGCCATTTTGTAGACATGAATAAAACAGTGACATGAATAGTTGCTGCAGATTCCAGGATTTAGATGTTTCAGTAAGAACAGAGAAGAAGGTAAAAGAGGGGGGCACTGTGGCAGTGTTGGTCAAGGACAGTATGACAGTTGCAGAAAAGATGTTTGGGGACTCGTCAACTGAGGTAATATGGGCTGAAGTTAGAAACCGGAAATGAGATGTCACTCTGTTGGTAGTTTTCTATAGGCGTCCGAATAGTTCCAGAGATGTAGAGGAAAGGATAGCAAAGTTGATTCTCTATAGCAGTAAGAATGACAGGGTAGTTGTTATGGGGGATTTCAACTTTCCAAATATTGACTGGGAACACTATAGTGCGAGTACTATAGATGGGTCAGTTTTTGTCCAATGTGTGCAGGAGGGCTTTCTCACACAGTATGTCGACAGGCCAACAAGGGGCGAGGCTACATTAGATTTGGTACTGGGTAATGAGCTCGGCCAGTTGTTAGACTTGGAAATATGTGAGCACTTTGGTGATAGCGATCACAATTCTGTTGTTTACTTTTGACATAGAAATGGATAGGTGTATACAACTGAGCAAGCGTTACAGCTGGGGGAAAGGCAATTATGATGCGATTTGGCCAGATTTAGGAAGCATAGGATGGAGAAGGAAACTGCAGTGGATAGGCACATTAGAAATGTGGAGCTTATTCAAGGAAACGCTACTGTGTTTCCGAGATAAGTATGTACCTGTCAGGCAGAGTGAAAGCTGTCGAGAGCGGGAGCCGTGGTTTCCGAAGGAAGTAGACTCTCTGGTCAAGAGGAAGAAGAAGGCTTATGTTAGGATGAGAGGCGAAGGCTCAGTTAGGGCGCTTGAGGGTTACAAGGTAGCCAGGAAAGACCGAAAAAGAGAGCTCAGATGAGCCAGGAGGCTACATGAGAGGTTTTTGGCGGATAGGATCAGGGTAAACACTAAGGCTTTCTATAGGTATTTAAGGAATAAATGAATGACGAGAGTAAGATTATGGCCAATCAGCAATAGCACTGGAAAGTTGTGTGTGGAGTCAGAGGAGATGGGGGAAGCACTAAATGAATAATTTTCAACAGTATCCAGTCTAGAAAACGACAATGTTGTCGAGGAGAATACTGAGATACAGACTACTACACTAGGTGGGATTGAGGTTCACAAGGAGGAGGTATTAGAAATCCTGCAGAGTGTGAAAATAGATAAGCCCCCTGGTCCGGATGAGCTGTATCCGAGGATCTTCTTGGAAGCCGGGGGGAGATTGCCGAGCGTTTGGCATTGAACTTTAAATCGTCATTGTCTACAGGAATAGTGCCATGAGACCTGAGGATAGCAAATATGGTTCCCATGTTCAAGAAGGGGAGTAGGGGCAATCCTGTTAATTTTAGATCAGTGAGCCTCACTTCAGTTGTTGGTAAATTGTTGGAAAAGGTTATAAGAGATAGGATTTAAAACCATCTGGAAAGGAATAATTTGTTGAGGGATAGTCAGCATGGTTTTATGAAGGGTAGGTCGTGCCTCACAAACCTAACTGCTTTCTTTGAGAAGCTGACCAAGCAGGTAGATTAGAGTAAACCGGTTGATGTTGTGTATATGGATTTCAGCAAGGCTTTAGATAAGGTTCCCCACAGTAGGCTATTGCACAAAATGCGGAGGAATGGGATTTTGGGAGATGTAGCAGTTTGTATCAGTTATTGGCTTGCTGAAAGAAGACAGAGGGTGGTTGTTGATGGGAAATGTTCATCCTGAAGTCCAGTTACCAGTGGAATACCGCCAGGGTCGGTGTTGGGTCCACTGCTGTTCATTATTCTTTATAAACGACCTGGATGAGGGCGTAGAAGGGTAGGTTAGTAAATTTGCAGACGACACTAAGGTCGGTGGAGTTGTGAATAGTGATGAAGGATGTTGTAGTTTACAGAGAGACACAGATAAGCTACCGAGCTGGGCTGAGAGGTGGCAAATGGAGTTTAATGCGGACAAGTGAGAGGTGATTCCTTTTGATCGGAACAACCGGAATGCAAAGTATTGTGCTAATGGTAAGTTTCTTGTTAGTGTAGGTGAGCAGAGAGATCTCGGTGTTCAGGTAGAGAGATCCTTGAAATTTGCCACACAGGTTGACAAGTTTGTTAAGAAGGAGGAGAAAGTGAGGTCTGCAGATGCTGGAGATCAGAGCTGAAAATGTGTTGCTGGAAAAGCGCAGCAGGTCAGGCAGCATCCAGGGAACAGGAGAATCGACGTTTCGGGCATAAGCCCTTCTTTCCTGAAGAAGGGCTTATGCCCGAAACGTCGATTCACCTGTTCCCTGGATGCTGCCTGACCTGCTGCGCTTTTCCAGCAACACATTTTCAGCTCAAGTTTGTGAAGAAGGCATACAGTGTTTTAGCTTTTATTAATTGAGGGATCGAGTTCTGGAACCATGAGGTTATGCTACAGCTGGACAAAACTCTAATGCGGCCACACTTGGCCTATTGTATACAGTTCTGGTCACAACATTATAAGAAGGATGGTGAAGCTTTGGAAAATGTGCCGAGGAGATTTACTCGTGTGTTGCATGGCATGAAGGGAAGGTCTTACGAGGAAAGGGTGAGGGACTTGTGGTTGTTTTTGTCAGAGAGAAGAAGGATGAGAGGTGACTTAATAGAGACATATAATATAATCAGAGGGTTTAGATAGGGTGGACAGGGAGAGCCTTCTTCCAAGAATGGTGACAGCGAGCACGAGCGGGCACAGAATTACATTGAAGGGTGATAGGTATAGGACAGATGTCAGAGGTAGTTTCTTTACTCAGAGTGTAGTAAGGGTATGGAATGCTTTGCCTGGAACGGTAGTAGATTCGCTAACTGTAAGTACATTTAAGTCGTCATTGGACAAGCATATGGACGTACATGGAACAGTATAGGTTAGATGGACTTCAGATTGGTATGACAGGTTGGCGCAACATCGAGGGCCGAAGAGCCTGTACTGCGTTGTAATGTTCTACGTTCTATGGTCTAACTCCCACTGCTTCTATTCAAGGGTGCACTTGCGTTCTGTTCACTGTTTCATTGCGCATTATCTGAATGGCATTTTTACGAACGCCCATTTTCGCAAACGTGCACTGCGGCCTTCGCAGCTTTATCTTTCCACAAGGGCTCCCACAGGGTGGAAGGGAAGGAGTTGCAGATTATTCACCCAATGATGTAATCCTGAGGTCTTCCAATACCTCTCCTGCATATGGGAGTACTCAAAACAAGGGTTGCTCACCCATCACCAGGCAGCTCAATTTCAAATTTTTCATCATTTTCTACAAATCTCTTGACTGTCTTCCCTCTAACTATCACTGTCATGTCCTCCAGCCCATTCAAGAGCAAATAGAGCTGGTCAATAGTGTGCCAACCCAGCCAGCGGACACGACACCCAATATTATGTTTTAAAGTGCACTCTCAGATATTCTGCATTCCCTCGAATTCCAAGCTCCGGAGTATGTTCGATTTGAACTGTTTCACGTTTGGTGCCTGAAAGTCACCTGCCAAGGCCATAAATTATGTATTCCCGTGGCAACGTAAATCGCACCAGGCAAAAGGAAAGGAATTCCTCACCAAGTGATTAAGAAAACCTGCAATACATGCTGAAATCAAGGGTAATGAGCTGGTACCCATACTACATCGTGCCTTTTATATAAAAGAAGCTTCAAAGCTTTTACTTTGTGTGAGTTTAAACAAATGTTGATCCCTGTCACATTATGAGATATTGGGAAGCTGACAAAGTGTTATATAAAACACGTGATCAAAGAAGTGGGTTTCAAGTCGTTTTTTGTCACACAAAACGAAGCTTGTATCACAAAAGTGAGATGACCGAAGTTTTTCTCCTAGAGGTCATCATCTTTTGTCAGTCTCAAAACGCTTCATATGTTAGTGCTGCCATAGCTCAGTGGTTCGAGCCCGGAGTTGTAACCTCGATTCACACGACAACCTTGCTGAATTTTCTTGCAACTATTGCAGCAAGCATCCGAAGATGGATTCTCCTTGTTGTTAGGAATTATTTTTGAAGGAATAGCTAGAAGTCATTTTATAGGCAGACCCCAACCCCCCACCCCCCGCCCCAGGCCCCATTTTGTTTCTGTTTGGAAGTCCACATACGTGTTTTTCCTTCGAGGAACATGAGGATGACAAGCTTCTGATGCAAATAATGCCTTCGTTTGGCAGGAAGAACAACGTGATTCATGAAAAGCAGAAAAGAAACGGTGAAACAATGGGGGACGAAAACGTACAGGGATGCGGTTGAATGCTTCTGTTCCTTGTGTAGAGACAGGAATCTGCTGGAATCCAATTAAACAGACAGGAAGTTGGAAGAACACAGCTAGCCAGGCTGCCTCAGAGTTGGAGAAGTCAACGTTTAGCAGGTACCAATTATTGCCGATTGGGACAGTCGTTGAGGTACAGCCTCCCGCCTGTTTACCCCTCTGCTTATGTAAACAGAATCGGTTTTCAAGCGAGTCATGAAGAAAGAATAGGCCAAACGGGTCAATTCCACATTTTATGGAAGTTGGGCTCTCCTGAGGCCTTTGCCACTTTCAAAAGATCTCTCTGTATAGTTCCCTCTATGGGTCAAAATGAGGTTCAGTTCTCCCGCAGTTCATGAACAAATTTGATGGTATCTGACTTCAGTCTCATTCACTGGTTCATTGGAGATTAAACCTTTGCAGGGAAAGTCTCGTTCAGATGAACACTTCAGACGTTAGGCTGTGGGCCAATTAGTGGAAATTGGAAACGAGAACATTTGGATGTTTGATGACTGGCACTGACATAATGTATTATTCTGTGCTCTAAAAGCACGGTGTCACAAACACTCTTTTTTGGAAGGAATTTCTCATCGCAGGAAAAGAAACCTATGCTGTTAAGAGAAGACGCAATTGCACATGCCATCCTCCCTAGTCGACTAGTGGTTACAATGCAGCGCTTTCACCGCTGTGGTTTGGATTAATTTCTTGGTCAGTGAATCTGGAATTATTGTTCCTGATAAGGGCAACAACACAAGTCGAGCGTCTTTGACATTTCAAACGCGTCCGCATGTGCCTTGCAATATTGTACAGGGCCGCAAGGTGGCTCACTGGTTATCACTGCTGCCTCACAGCGCCAGAGATATGATTTGCCGACAATTGGGTCGACTGTCAGTGAGGTGCCTTATTCGGGAGCAAATGAAGAGAAAAAGGGTAAGGAATTGTTCTGTGAGGGTTAATTCCAGGAGGATTTGTGTGCATTTGTTGCATCGAATAGGCAATTTCTGAACTGTAGGAATTCCATGTTCCCTTCTTGTGTTGCTTTAGCACATGTTCAGACAGGGGAGAAAAGTGAGGAAATACAGTCACGACCCAATCAGTGATTGATCCATTGTGCAACAACCAACGGATTCACTTTTGATTGAACTAGCTCCCATTTTCCCTACATTGGTAATGGTAGTATACAGCATTAGAGCGGGTTTTCATGTGTTGTTTTGGCTCCTGCATCCTTTCTCAACATGGACTATACTGGGAGATAAAGAGATGATAAAAGACATGGATGGCGATGACTGGAATGAAAAGACGTCAGGAAGAATGGACAGCGTTTACTTGGAAACAGAAAAATGGAAAGAAAGCCAACGATGTAGTGGGGGAAAATGCCATTTGAAAAGACAAAGCGGGGTTTCATGGGATGGTGGAAAAGACGAATAGATCATGTGGCGTGAAACCAGGTAAAACTGAGTTGTGTCCGTATAGAAGGTTTCTAGGCGATGTGAATTTGGTGAGAGTAAACAGGAGGGAAATTCCCTCATTTGGATGGATCTATATCTAGATTATAGAACTTGAAAACCAGCGATGAATGATAAAGAGAAGTTTGGAGCTCGCATTCTTTTTCTTTCTACAGCTATTGAATTCGAAAATGCTTACTTTTTCTCAGGAAAAATTATTCAGAAGTTGATTCTAAAATATTTGTAAAGCTGCGTGCAGACACACAAGGAGTGAATTTCACCGGGACAGGGAGTCTGGGCGGTCAGAATGGGTACACGTTACGTGCACACTCTCTAATTGGTTAACGTTAATTGGAAAGAAACCTCATAACACCTGCAACTGAGCACGACTAAGTGTAGAATGAGCTGATGGTGAGGAAAGCTTTAGCAGCTTGTTCTACGTGAACTTCTATAAAATGTAAAAGAACTGAGCTGTTTGTGTTAGCTCAGCATTAAAGGAAGCCGGTTAGCACAGTCTGCTGCATAATTCGTTTATGATATAAAGTGATGCCAACAGTGTGGGAATAATTCGTGCAATGTATCAGCATACCTTCAGGATCCTGATCTCCCCATTCAGCTAATACTTTAGGAGATGGCGAGAATCAAAGTGAAACTACACTATCGTGAGTTGGAACAGACCTGCCGATGTGATGCACCTTTGTTCTTTCATCTGTTGCATTAGAAACTTTGGCTGCAATCACAGAGAAGGGAGTGAGTCCATTTGCTGCTCACTCATCTCACGCAACCATATCTAGTGACAAGACACGAAAATAATTCCTGTTTGAATTCTGTAATCTTCATAGCAGTACTTTGTCATTTCTATTCTTGTTTTTCTGATAACCGGCAAAATGTCCAATGAGATAAACCTAATAACTTTTGGATTGTTTTAATGGACTGTGCGCGTTTGCAGCAAAATTAGTAATATGATACGAGCTAAACCTCCTTTCCAGAATTTAACACAGCGCAGGATCAGCGACATGACAAACGTCATCGACTTCAAAAATCACCTCTGTATCTCTAGTGAGTGATGGATATTCACTCATGGAGTCTTTATGGCTGGTCTTAAGTAACTGAGTTATTTCCCAAGGACAGAACACTCCACAAAATCAGATATTTTTTGAATAAATACTGTTTTACTCAATTTTCTTTTGCAGCTTTTAAACATATATATAAATTAAACATTAAAAATATATGCATACACACACATATATGCATGCGCACACACATTTATACATATGTGTACATACACATATGTACATACATATAGCTAGCACATTCGACGGGAATAACATTCGACGAGGAGGTTGAACAGTTCATCCACTTTACGAGGAGGTTGAACAGTTCATCCACTTTATATTGGCGATGCCTCGTGCTCCCACGAGGAGGTTGAACAGTTCAACCACTTTACCAACACCTTCCACCCCGATCTCAAATTCACCTGGACCGTCTCAGACTCCTCCCTCCCCTTCCTAGACCTTTCGATTTCTTTCTCGCGTGACCGAATCGACATGGACATTTACTATAAACCGACCGACTCCCACAGCTACCAAGACTTCACCTCCTCCCACCCTGCCCCCTGTAAAAACACCATCCCATACTCGAAATTCCTTCGTCTCCGCCGCATCTGCTCCCAGGAGGACCAGTTCCAAAACCAAGCAACCCAGATGGCCTCCTTCTTCAAGGACCGCAATTTCCCGCCAGACGTAGTCGACGATGCCCTCCACCACATCACTTCCACTTCCCGCTCCTCCGCCCTTGAGCCCCGCCCCTCCAACCGCCACCAGGACAGAACCCCACTGGCCCTCACCTACCACCCCACCAACCTCCATGTACAACATATCATCCGCCGTCATTTCCGCCACCTCCAAACAGACCCCACCACCAGGGATATATTTCCCTCCCCTCCTCTATCAGCGTTCCGAAAAGACCATTCCCTCCGTGACTCCCTCGTCAGCTCCACACCCCCCACCAAACCAACCTCTACTCCCGGCACCTTCCCCTGCAACCGCAAGAAATGCAAAACTTGCGCCCACACCTCTCCCCTTACTTCCCTCCAAGGCCCCAAGGGACACTTCCATATCCGCCACAAATTCACCTGCACCTCCACTCACATCATCTGTTGCATCCGCTTCACCCGATGTGGTCTCCTCTATATTGGGGAGACAGGCCGCCTACTTGCGGAACGTTTCAGAGAACACCTCTGGGACACCCGGACCAACCAACCCAACCACCCGTAGCCCAACACTTTAACTCCCCCTCCCACTCGACCAAGGACATGCAGGTCCTTGGACTCCTCCATCGCGAGACCATGGCAACACGACGGTTGGAGAAAGAGCGCCTCATCTTCTGCCTGGGAACCCTCCAACCACAAGGGATGAACTCAGATTTCTCCAGTCCTCATTTCCCCTCCTCCCACCTTGTCTCAGTCAAATCCCTCGAACTCAGCACCGCCTTCCTAACCTGCAATATTCTTCCTGACCTCTCCGCCCTCACCACACTCCGGCTTATCACCCTCACCTTGACCTCCCTCCACCTATCGCATTTCCAACGCCGCTCACCCAAGTCCCTACTCCCTACCTATTATCTTAGCCTGCTGGACACACTTTCCTCATTCCTGAAGAAGGGCTTATGCCCGAAACGTCGATTCTCCTGTTCCTTGGATGCTGCCTGACCTGCTGCGCTTTTCCAGCAACACATTTCCAGCTCTGATCTCCAGCATCTGCAGTCCTCACTTTCTCCTAGAACATTCAAATGGCCGACCAACCAATTTCAAATATTCTGAATTCACACACACACACACACACATGTGTGTGTGTGTGTGTGTGTGTGAATTCAGAACATGAGAAATGGATGGTCGGCCATTTGAATGTTCTTCCTGTAGAATGTGAGAGCTTAGAGTTTACAGTAATGTCCGTGACATTTGAATCTACTGGAATTGCACCGAACTCCATCTCCTTGGAAACAGCTTTATGGAACTGGAGCTGAACATTGGATCTTTGGGTAGTCTGAGGTGAATTGAGAGGAGTTATAGGGAGGCAGTTACACTTCAGGTACAAGAAAAAGCTCGATCGTATACAGTCGGGAGACGAAAAGGGAACATGCAGCCAGTGCAGGCATCCACTTTGGCTGTGCCCATTTGTAACAAGCATACCGTATTTGTTACTTTTTTGGGGGATGTCCTACGAGGGGTAAGCCATGGGGTACAGATCTCAGGCACAGTGTTTGTCCCTGTGATCAGAAGGGGAGGGGAGAGGGGAGGAGAGCAATAGTTATTGGACACTACATGGTGAGGGGGACAGATTGCAGTTTCAGTGGGTACAGGGCAGGCTCATGATTGATGTGATACCTCCAAGTTACCAAGGTTTGTGATTTCTCGCAGCGTGTTTTCAGGATCCTTTAGGGGAGGGGGAGCAGCCCGAGGTCATGTTTCACATATGCACTAACAACATATGTAATAAAAGTGATGTGGATGTATGGCAGAAATTCAGGGATCCAGGGTGACATCTTAGATCTAGATCAAACAGAGTTTTTCTCTCTGATTGATTACACATGCCACGTTATATTGAGGGAAAGAATAGGGCGAGAGCAGATGAACACGTGGTTGTAAGGATAGTGCAGGTGATAGGGATTTGGATATCTGGATAGTTGGGGCTCATTATGGAGCCGGTTGGACCTCTACAAACAAGATGATCTTCACCTGACCCGGAAGGGTACCAACATCCTGAATGGATAATTTCTAAAGCTCCTCAGGAGGGTTTAAACGAATTCAGCAGCGGATTGCGAACCCGAATTTTAGCTGCAGTTTGCTGGAAGTTTTGAGTGGTTAGGACATAAATAGGTTTTCGGGTTTGCGAGTGAATGCTGGCAAGGATGAAGGTGGTTTGAAGTCTGTCTACTTCACCGATAGGAGAATCTGGGATAAAGCAGGTGTCATGGGTTGTTCACTGGGACTTCAATATTGTGGCCATTTCAGAGACATGAATGGAGCACTGAAATGAATGGTTGTTCCTGGCACCTCAGTTTCGATTTTTCAGTAAGGGGGAGATGTGGCATTTTTTGTCTAAGACAGTGCTATGGTAGCAGAAAGGATATTTGGTGAGGACCCGACTCAATCTGCTGAACTAGAATTGGCTGAGATTAAAATCAGGCAAGTGGAGGTCACCACCAAAATGTTCTAAAGATATGGAGGAAAAGATTGCAAAGATGATTCTGGATCGGAACGGAAGTAACAAGGGAGTTGTCGTGGAGAAGTTTAACTTTCCAAATATTGATTGGAAATGTTATTGTTTGAGGAGCTCTGATTGGTCAGTCTTTGTCCAATGTGTGCAGGAGGGTTTCGTGACGCAGCATGTAGACAGGCCAACAAGAATCAAAAATATATTGGATTTGGTTCTGCGAAATGAAGCAAGTCAACTGTTCGATTTGGAGATAATTGAGCACTTTGTTGAGAGTGACCACAATTTGGTATGTTTATTTAGTGATGGATGGGGATATATATATCGCAGAACATGAGGTACCGCTGGGAGAAAGGCCAGTATGATGCGATCAGGCAAGGGTTAGGATGCACCAGATGGAAAAGTAAACGCAGGGGTTTTGCACACCTGAAATATGGAGCTTTTTCAGGGAGGCGCTCATGCATGTCCTTGATAAGTGTGTGTGTGTGTCATGCAGGGAATATGAGGTTGAGACAGGGAGCCATTTTTACTCAAAAAGTTGAATTTCTTGTCAAGGTGGAGAAGGCGGTGCATGTAACATGTAATATGAAAGCTGAGTTAGGGCACTTGAAAGTTAAAAGCTAGCAAGGAAGGGCCAAAAGAGAGAGCTACTCAGAGCAAAGAGAGGACATTAAAGGTCTTTAGCTGGCAGGGTCATATAAAACCCTGAAGCTTTCTCTTGTCATTTCAAGAATTAAAGAATATCTAGGACATGATTAGGGCCTGTCAAGAACAGTAGGAGGACGTCGTCAACGGAGTCCGAGGATGGGAGAGGCGCCGAAAGTATATTTTTCATCATATCTCAAATGAAAAAGACAATGCTGTCGAAGAGAATTTTGAGATGCAGTATGTTAGAATAAACGAAATTGACATTCATAAAGACGAGTTGTTCGCAATTCTTGAAAGCCTGAAAATAGATTGTCCCCTGGGCTAAATGGGATGTATCATAGGAATCTCTGGGAATCGTGGGAGGAGATTGCAGAACTTTTGACTACCAACTTTAGTTCGTCAGTGTCTATGTGATTAGTGCGAGAAGACTCGAATTCAGCAAATATTGTCCCCTTCTTCACGAAGAGAAGTAGGGAGAACGCTGGAAATTATAGAACAGTGAGCCGTATTTCCTTGAAGCTGAAGTTTTGGGAAAGGTTATGAGAGATATGATTTATGATCACCTAAGCAGGAAGAAGTTGATTCGCTACAGTCAACACGATTTTGCGAATAGCAGGTTGTGCCTCACAAACTTTATTGAGCTCTTTGAAAAGGTCAACAAACAAGTGGATGAGAGTAAAGTGGTTAACATGGTGGATATGATTTTCACGAATGCACGGTCGGCTGTTGCATAAAATACAGAGACGTGGGATTGAGGGTGATTTCGCGGTTTAGATCAGTAAGTGGCTCGCTGAAAGAACACCGAGTGTGGTAGTTAATGGAAAATATTCATCCTGGAGTTCAGTTACTCATGGTGTACCACAAGGTTCCTTTTTGGGTCCACTGCTGTTTGTCACCTTTATAAATGACCTGGCTTCGAGCATGGGATGATGGATGAGTAAATTCGCAGAACACACTAAGTCGATAGAGTTGTCAACAGTGCCGAAGTCTGCTGCAGGTTACAGACGGACATGAATAATCTGCAGATCGGGGCTCAGAGGTGGCATATGGAGGTTATTGTGGAAAAGTGTGAGGTGATTTACTTTGGAATGAACAACAAGAATAAAAAGTTCTGGGCTAATTGTAATATTCTTGGAAGTTTAGATGAGCAGAGCGATCACGGCGTCCACGTATATAAAACTCTGCAAGTTAACACACACGTTGATGGATTTTTTGCAATGAGCACAGTGTGTTAGTTTTTATTGGGAGAGAGATTTAGTTTCAGGGCCAAACGATCCCTTTGCAGCTCCAGAAATTTGTCTGGTATGGCCAAACTTGTCGAGTTGCGTGCGGTTCTGGTCGCCACATTATAGGATGGATGTGAAAGCATTGGAAAGGTTGTAGACGAGATTTCCTCGGATGTTGCCTTCTGTGAAGGGAAGGTCTTACGAGGAAAGGCTGAGGGACTTGAGGCTGTTTTTGATTGAGATAAGAATTTTGAGACGTGAATTAATAGAGACATAAAAGATGATCAGAGGTTGCTTTAAGGTGGACAGTGAAGGCCTTTTTCTTCAAATGGTGATGGTTGGCACAATGGCACATCGATGTAATTTGAGAGTGATTGATGCCGAGGTCGATTCCTTTCTCAGAGAGTAGTAAGGGTGCAGAACGCCTTGCCTTCAACAGTCGTAGACTCACCAACATTCAGGGCAATTAAATGATCATTGGATACATTTATGGCTTATAATGCCAAAATGCTGGTCAGATGGACTTCAGATTGGTATTACAGGTCTGTGCAACATTAGTGCCAAAAGCCCTTTATTGCGGTGTAATATTCCGTGTTTGAACTGTTCTTCAGCTTGAAGGTGCAATCATCTCTGTTTACTATCAGTAAAACAAACACCTGGCGAAAATCCAATGCGCAATTTTGGCAGTGCATGTACTGCCATTCTGTAATGCAACGACAGCAAGCTTACTCATTACACCGTTGGATCTGTCGTCTAATGATGACAAACGTCTCCTGATCTTACCACTGGGACTCTCAACCCAATTACTCATTTTTTTTCTTTGGACCTGAAATGAAACATAGTGCAGAGCAGGTTATACTGATAATGAATCACCGATTATTAAGCATCAACTTCAGGAAAATGGCACAGAAAATGTGGTGAAAGTCGATTTTATTGAATACTGCGCACGTTTTCCGTGGCTTCCTGCGTTGATCACAGGAAATGTTATGTCGCCACTGTACTGGGATTTCCCTTCTATCGGCGTCAATTCGTCAGAGAATTCGATTCACTGACATTTCACCAACTTCCTTTGGAATGTTCATATGACACATCCACTCACACTGCACACAACATCAACAATGTTCAGCATACTACATCCACGAGCATGTGGAATGGTTTTCATAAACAGTGAAGTTCGGATAATGTTATGCAAAGGCAAATTGAAATTCAGTTTAATTAGTAAAGTCGCAAGAATCCAGAGTAAGATTCAAAATGTCAGAAATTCACGTTTATTACCTTGGGCAGAATTCCAGCCCAGCAAAGGGAAAATCTGCCCCTGAATCCCCTGAATGTGAAGGAACATTCAAACTGAAGGAGAACTTGTGAGAATCCTCCACTGCTTGATCTAAAGCTGAAACAAGAGCTGTCTATTCGAGCTGGGAGGGAAGCGAGGTGGAGGTGAGACCAAAATATTACTTGGCATTTATTTCATATTGTCCTCATTGTGATTGTTTAAAAACCCGGGCCAGAAATGTCACAGACACAAAGGAGCAGAAGGAGGCCATTCTTAAATCCGATCCTGCCCCGCCACGTCATTCGATATCATCATGGTTGACACAACAATGTTAAGTCTTTTTCCAGCCCATCCACGTCATCGTGTTGCCTAGTGGCTCGCAGATATTTATCGATCTCTATCATAAATAGATTTCGAAAATGTAAATCTGTGAGAGGAAAATGTTCCGTTTTGAGACAGTGGGTTTCTGCACGAATATTGTTGGGTTTTCAGCTGACAGCCGTGTCTGGTCTGACGACTTTGCAATACATAAATTAAAACTCGACTCTGATGGGATTCGAACCCACAACCTTTGAATAGCAACTTGTACAGAGATGTAGAAGTCCAACGCGCTTTCCATTGCGCCACAGAGCCGCGCACGCAGTAAGCCTTAAGCACACAAGTTTGCCTTTGACGCATTGCGTTCAGGACACCCATCTCGCGCCTGTCTGTCCTCGTCACACTTTCCAGTACCTGGTCCTTTGCCACGTGTGCTCTGGCTCATCAAGTGTTCGGTTAAAGACTGCTGAAACGTTCTCATGATACTTAGCTTTACCACATGTTCAGATAATAATTTCCAGATAATCAATACTCTATAGGTGAAAGCATTTTTCCTAAATCTAATCCTTGTCTCCTGTCTTTCATTTATGTTACTCTGTTCCTTCCCAATACAGGCTTATCCCTGTCACACATATCTATCCTCTTCATAAAATGAGCACGTTAATCGGTTTCTCATTCAGCATTCTCTGCGGTTAGATAAACATCCCCAGCCTAGCTCGTCTACCTTCACAATGGGAGAGGTCCAGCCCTTGCCATTCTTTTCATCTCCAATGAAATTCTCCTCGTGCAATCAGACGCTTCCAGCAGTCTGGCGATTACAACGGAAAAGCAAAGTTCTCAGAAGGAAAGCCAAAAGGCCTGAACAAAATCAGCAGCTCTTGTCCATCTCTGATGAGAAAGGAAAGTTAACGTTTCGAGTCCAATGATCTGTCTTTGGAACTGATGGGAAGGGCGGGTGGACGAAGAATGTGGAAGAGGGCGGACGGTTTCTAAAATGATTGAACTCGATGTTGGGTCCTAATGTTTGCATGGTCTGTTGGTAGAAAATTAGTTGCCGGTCTTCCAGCTTGTGTTGTGTCTTGAAGAGCACAGCAGCAGACCAGAAACTGAAATGATTGCCTGGGAACACAGTGTCTCGATTAGAGTGGGGCTGGAAAGCACAGCAGTTCAGGCAGCATCCGAGGAGCAGTAAAATCGACGTTTCGGGCAACAGCCCTTCATCAGGAATACAAGCAGAGACCCAGAAGGGTGGGAACACATTGTAATGTTGAAGTACAGGAGACTGGAAGATCGGGATAGTTTTTGTTGATTCTGGACAGAACGTAAGTGATCTCAGCTTTGTCACCGACATTATTTTCCTCTCTCTATTGGAGAAAGGTCACATTCTGAGCAGGAAATACAGTTGCCTCGATTAAATGAAGTGCAGACAAATCTCTGGAAGATGTGACGAGAAACTTCCACAGTAAGGAGAGATATCTGAAACCAGCAGGAAATGTAAAATACAACATAGAATGTTACAATGCAGTACAGGTACTTCGGCCCTGGCTGTTGCCGCGACCTTAAAATAATGTGATGTCCATTGTAATGGAAAATCAACATTTATTTTGAAACCAATAAAAGCACAGGGAAACAAATAAGTAAGTACCTAACTTTGCAGAGGCAAGTGTTGCAGACAGACTGAAAAAAAATGTAAAGTTAAGCCGAAATAATCGCAGACTTACAAGGCCAGTAAACTACCATATCAACAGTCAAGGAATGAGAAAAAAACTCCGTATCTGGAAAGTAACTCGAATGTTTGAGGCCCCTGAACTTGAGGTGTTGATAAGAAGAAGCGAATTCTAGCATCAAGGGAAATGTATTATTTGTGGAAGGTGAGCTAGTTACCTTTTTGGGAGGTACAGGAGCAACATACTCTGTCCTTAAATCAACACAGTTGAGAAAGTCGATGCAGTGGATGCATCAGGAGTCCTGATACGAGAGAGCTTAACCGCACCACTATTGTGCGGAACCAGTAATGGTGAAACATTCCAATTCTCATTCCTGTTGTTGGAAATCTGTCCTTTAAATCAGATGGCTCGCGATCAAATTGTGAGATTGGGGTCGGGTTGTGCAGTACCCTGACAGGCTTGCAGGTAATACGAAAAGAAGATTTACCAGCGCAAGCTGTAAATTATGACTCACGACCAAGATGCATGTCTGTGAGTGGCGATTAAGCCAGAGAACCAAACGTTCAGTAAACGATTCACTCGCCCAGCAATCAAGTAACCATGTTAATTTCATTAACACAGATTTCCTTGCTGGGGTTATGCAGCACTGCACAGCACACATACACCGTGATGGCCCTTACAAATCATATGAGAAGGATTGTTTGAGGAGATTGGTTAAACCAGATCAGTTAGTATTGTGCGAAGTTTATTGGAGTGATCACAGATGTGCAGTCAGTGTAAACGTATCCAAAGTATCTGTGACGGCAAGTAGACCCTATCCTTTTGATGGGGAAGGCACCTTTCCTCACGTACCATTGGCGAAGGCATCCAGCGAGAGATGGCAGGATTTGAGACGATGGGTACGGCAGGCACAAAAAAACGAAAGATTGTGTCTTCAGCGACGATGTTCGTATCTGATTCAATGCAGATATAAGGACAGATATGAAGAAACTAGATTGGCTAACTCAGGCAGATAGAGCAGTCCAGGTAAATCCCGCAAAGAGGGTAGCCTGGCGATTAGCTATCGTAGATGTCTCGGACCCAAGATTAAGAAGCGTCCCTACTGAGTGCAGGGCAAAAGGCAAACGTGATGTGGGGTTCATACGAAGCTGTGAACCCCATAAGAATAGCTCCGAAATCTGAGTATCGTCCTTGCAGAACACAAGACTCGTTAAAACCCGAGGCTCTCAAAGGATACTACTTTGCATCCCTTCTGAAGGCTTGAGTGATAATTCCCTGTGGATAATCACCGGTGAGGGCCCCCATTGTTCCGGTCAAAAAGGCAAACATTCCAGGTGAATCAGGGAAACGGAGCTTTATTCAAGACCTGCAGGTAGTCAACTATGCTGTTGTTCTGCCCGCCCCAAATGTTCCGAACCCTTGCACTATATTAGCTCAAATTCCACCGGACAGTAAATGGTTCTCTGCTATTGATTTAGCAAATGTCTTCTTTAGTGTACCGGTACACCCAGAAAGTCACTTCTGGTTCACTTTTCCACTTAAAGGCAAATCGTATACATTCAAGCAACTTTGTCAAGATGACTGTGAGTCCCCCGCCATAATTAATGGGGCTTGATGCTGGAGTCTGGAGATTCTTGTTTTAACCCCGGGGTCAGCGCATCTGCAGTCTGTAGACGAATGCTTAACAGCAGCACCAACAGAGGAACAATGCGAGAAAGATACGCTTGCGTTGCTCTGCCATATAGCCAGGAATGGGCACAAAGCTAGTTTCGCAAAATTACAAATTACAACAGGTGAAGTTCTTAGGTCACTTCTTGTCTGAACAAGGGAAGACCATTGGTCAAGACAAAGTTCCAGCAATCCAGCAAATTCCAAAGCCTCATGCGAAGAAACAATTGCTATTCTTTTTGGTCATGCACTCCGACTGTAGAATTTTTATCCCACATTATACAACCCTTGAGGCCCCCCTAAATGAAATTTCCAATGGCTAGGAATTGCAGAACCAGAGACCGTAGCAGTTGAATTGAAAATCGCGCTCCAAACCATACCTACACTGGGGATTCCGAATCCAAACAAGCCTTTGGTACAAACAGTAGATGCATGACATCTGTGCTGATGCAGGATAATGTGGGAAAATTGAGGCATGTAGCTTACATTTTGGCTAAACTTAGACCTCGTAGCGGCAGGATTGCCTGTATGCCTGCGAGCCATGGCTGCAGCTGAAAAAGTTTGTTGTAGCGTCCAGGGACACAGTCGGCTTTGGATAATTAACCCTCCTGGTCCCACATACATCCTTACTCGTTTCCGAGCAAAACACAGAACACATGTCGGCAGCACATTGGCTCAGAAACAATACTGTGCTATTGGAAATGCTTAACATTACAATAACGAGATGTAACGTCCGTCATGCTGCTGGCCTTCTCCCCACAGAAGGAGACGGAGAGTCACATGACTGTGTCGCTGTAACTAATAAAATTTGCAGCCCAAGACCAGACGTGCAGGATTCACAAACTCAGAATCAGGACATGGCTTTTTTTTGGGGGAATGGGTCAGCATTCAGGAGCAAACGGATAGGCCAGAATTGTGTTTGGTATGCTGTCGTAACTACTCATGAGGTAGTCAAAACGGAATCACTCCCTTGTCATCTGTCAGCTCAAGCAGTGGTGCTGATTGCCTTGACTGAGTCATGTAAATTGGCTGAGTGAAGGATAGTGAATATTTACACCGACAGCAGATATGCATACGGGATTGTACATAATTGTGGAACTCTGTGGAAACCCAGGGGTTTCTTGACCTACTCTGGAAAGACCAAAATACACTGTCGCCTGACGTCTGACCTCCTGGAAGCGTTCCTACCGCCTAAAGCATTCGCTGTCTGTACATGTGAAGCCCACGCGAAAAAGTACGATTCCCTTTCTCAAGGCAATGCGAATGCAAACTCAGAGGGAAGGACGGCAGCCCAGCAGCCGCCACGTGATCAGTTGACATGTGTATGTCAAATATTTGTAATCCAAAGCAGACTTATGGGAGGTCGAGTCGCAGGCCACGCCGAAGGACAAGCGTGAATAGACAATGGCAGGGTGCAGAATGAGGGAATGGGTGTGGTGTGGCCCCATTGGTAAACCCTGTCAACGCGATCATTATTCCCATTCCATGCCAATTAACACACAGTGAGGACCATGTGTCAAAAGGGGGGATGTAGCGAATAAAGTGGTATGATTTTATCTTGATATGTAATTTGGTTTCCGTGGTCGAATCTGTAAGTCCTCTTCTGACATGGTGCAAAATAATTTTCCAAAGGTCTTCTTAGTCAGTCCGAGACTGAGGTTCAGAAAAGAACAAATATTTCTGTTTTTTTTTGGAGCTTGCTGTGTTTACATTCTCCCTGCCTCACTCTATGGAGAAGGACTTATAAACTCCATTCCTGTCAGTCCAGGTGAGACACTTTGTGACGCAGGTAGTTTAATTGGCAAAGAAAAGACATTTATCCCCATGAAGCTTCCTTTCACCCTCTGCCTGCCCATTCATTCACTTTGATCACTGCTGTTCTGAAAAATTTCACCTCTGCTCTCCTGTTGTTCTTCCGTAATTCGAGGGAACCTCGAACCGAATCCCAAAATCATATTAATTTTCGGTTGTTTATGTTACATCAATGACCAGACCAGAACAAGCTAGCAGGGAGTTGAATAACACATAAAAGATTTAGAAAAAATTCCTTCCAGAAAATTAACCGACTGCAGAGTCAGAATATGAGAAATGTCAGACTGCACTGATATTTCGCCCATTTCACAATGCACAGATACTCCTAGACGAGTTCAGTCTTTGCAAAATGTTTATTTATAATTGTGACAATTCCCTGGGACAAATCCTCCCTCAATCCACAAAAATGTATGCTACCAAAAACTATTTCAGTTCAGATTAAAATCGCTCAGGATACGTTCCATCAACCCAAAGTTTCCTGCGCTATGTCAATTAAAGTGTATCCAGAAGAGGTTAGATCTCCCAGCCTCGTCTCCCACAGCTCCCTATTCCATGTCAACAGAAGTTGCGCCGGCCTAGTTTGGAGCTCCCAGCCTGGGCGTTTCACGCGCCTCTCTGCCTTCATAGAAGGACTGCATGCTCACGGACTTGGTCACTGGCAGAAAGAGGAGAAATTCACGCGTTCATTCCACTCTCAATTTCCGATCGGATCTTCGCCATTGCGTCACTAAATTTCTCTGATTCCAGACCTGGAAACCGGTGTGATTGAAGTGTGCAACCTTAGTTGCTACCTTGTCTCGAGGCACTGGTAAAGTAACGATGTGAAACTTCGTTGTTATTGAAACCTACATTTCAACAATTTGTGTGCTTCGTCTGTACATTTAATCTTTTCTTGAAATCTATCGAACTCAGTCTTCAACATTCTCAATGATGGAATCTCCACAGCCACTGAGGACATCGAAGATGACGATACAACCCAATCTCATTAGGTTATCCTCTTATGCATGTGGTGCCATTCCTCACCAACCTCGGACATTGCATTTATTGCTTTTACTGTTGGTTATTTAATCATGTGATCGTATAGTGGCTCGTCCACTGCATTGTGGCCGCAGCAACCTTCATTCAAATCCGATTATCAGTAATGCGCATTTGTTCCATGTTACTCCACATAACCCTTGCAAAACAAACGCAGAAAGGAAACAATCAATTTTTAAGGTTAATATGCTCTCGAAGGTGATGATTTTTTTGCTTCAAACTTTATCTGCACCCAATATCGGAGATGTTTCTCCCTTTCCCAATCACTATTCTTCCATTCTATCCTTCCTCACATGCCACTGGGGCATTGCATAAACTAACATTCACTTTCACATTGACACCGTTAAGTTAGTGCTTAAGCTGTCACTCTTGTTAGGTGAACATGACCGAATACCACCATGAGGAACTTTAAGCCACTTAATGCAATCAGATATGTGGTTGGGTTATCAATCCTCATGTAAAGTGTTTGATTTGCATGGACCAGAGTTCATTTGAGCACTGGGTTCATGAAAAATACACAGAACAGTATCGAAGAAAAGAGACTTTATTGGAAAAGACCAATGTTTGCGAATTCCCCACATTTATTTCAAGTCTTTATTCGTCTCTCGCTAGAGTGTTATGTACAATGCTGCAATTCACATAAAAGAAGCGATATGACAGCTGTGGAAACGGTGCGGAAGTGATTTGCCAATATATTGTCTGGAGTGAAGAACTTCAGCTATGAAAGAGTTTAGACAGACTGGCCTTGCTTTTGTGAGAGCAGGAGAGATTGAGAGGAGACAGTATTGAGATGTAGGAAATAATGAGGGGCATGGATTGGGTACACTGAACGAAAGTTTTCTCGATGACGGATGGATCAATCAAGCATAGATTTAAGATAAGAGTCATAAATGTTCGAGTAGCTCTACATTATAAAACCTTTATCAGCTAGGGAGTGGTTGGAATCTGGACATCGCTGTCTGTATATGTCAGAGCGGCAGACATTCTGATAATCTCCAGAGATATTTTACTGTGAATTTGTAATGCTTAAGGCATACAATGTTAAATGATGGAAAATGAGATGAGGATAATCAAGCAGGTGTTATTGACAAGAGCATGCACAAGTAGCTTGCAGGCTCAGTTAGCTCTGACATCCACCGTGTGGCGTTTGGTAACCTCAGTTGTCACGTGAGAGGCCAGGGTTCATTTTCCCGCTGGGACGACTCTGACTGTTTCAGGGTTTCAAGGTTTGTGTAAAGATCTGCAGTTCCGGTGAAGGGTGCAGATGGTGTGGGGATGTTCGGTGGTTTCGGGAAGTTGGTTGGCGGCCGTTTCCTCCCGTTTCTCGGTGATATCCTCAAGGCAGATGAAACTCGTGTGAAACACTGCTGTCCTGAAGTGTTTCGAATTGGTTTGATTTATTTCCGACTGCTTTCAGTTGCTGGTTCTTGTCGTTCTTTGCATGTCCCAGTATGTTGGGTCCAGATCAACATGTTTTTTGATGGAGTCATTGGATGAGTCTCGTCATTCTAGAAATTCTCTGGCTGCACTCTGTTTAGCTGGCCCTAATATTTTTGTGTTGTCCCAGTCGAATCTGTTGTCCTCGTCATCGCTGTGCATTGCTACTCGGAACAGCTGGTTGTGTTGTTTAGTGGATCCTCCAGAAATATTTTGCAACAATAGATATTCCCGCACATTCATTGTCAACACCAACGCCAGGAGGACATGCCATTACCCAACAAACCAAGCTCTCCACATTATAGGTAAAAGCATGTCTTGGCACGTACAGCCAGACTCCTCTAGCCACTCGGATGTATGAGACTGCATAAACCGAAAGACACATTTGACAACAACTCACCAAAAAATGGACCAAATGCCCATCAAAGGCAGGACAAATTTGGACAAACAATGTTGCCTGTAGTGACTGCAGGAAACATTATAAAGGACAGGCAGCTCACGATACGCATTCTTGAAGATCAACTTGACACGAAACACCACTGCCAGGCGTCTGCAGTAGGTTGACTCATGACACTGAGTGTCGCTGATTCCGTGGCGTGAAGCTTGGATTGTGTGACAGTCTGCAGCAATGGAGAGTGCGTTGCTGAAAAAGTACAGCAGATTGGGCAGCATTCAAGAAGCAGGAGAATGGATGGTTCTGACATGAATACTTCATCAGGCATTCGGCCAAAACGTCGATTCTGCTAGTCCTCGGATGCTGCTTGATCTGCTATGTTTTCCAGCACCACACTCTTGACTCTGATCTCCAGTATCTACAGTCCACACTTTATCCTCCGTCTGCAGCATTAGTTAGTTCCTTGTGTGAGGGAACTGTTGAGATCACCAATGTAAAATTCGATTTCTGATTGAGAAATACAACCAGGTCCGCAGCCCAAAAGAGTGTTTCTATTGTTTTGAGTTTCCTGGCTGTACAATGTATGCTTCAGTGATCGCACAGTTGGCAGTGCTCTGGGGAGCGGCTGCAGTTATCTGCGTTTACATCTTAGATGCTATTGATGCTGTTTGATTTGTTCTTGATTTGTACAACAGTAACACAGTGACGGATCAATTAATATTTCAAGAAGGCAGACCGACGTGGAAAATGTCGAGGTGCTGGTGACATTTGATCAGAGATTACCGAGATTCAGGAGAAACGAATGTTGATTTCTTTCGGGTCGTGATGAAGAACAACCAGGGAAATAAGTCACCAGCGGTTACAGTTTACAAGGGCACTCATAGGAAGCAAAATGCGAAATAAAACGTAGAAAATGACGAAGACAGATGAAGGATGAGAGTAATCATGGGTAATCCGACTTCCACTCCGCAGCTCCCCTAATTCCCACACCCAGCCCCATTGGAAACAAATGTTAGAGAACCATAAACATTAACATCGTCCATTGGAACGATCCAAGTCTTTTCTAAATTTTCGATTCGGCTATTAGTTTCAGTTATTTTTTTCTTTCCTGGGAAATCATCTCTTTCATTGTTAGCAATCGTAAAGGGAGCCATCCTTTTTGTCATGGAAATAATATGATACTAAATTTTGTTTGTGGCGCGTATAAGACTCCACTGTGTCACACGTTTCTTTTACTTTCTCTCGATTTTAATGTTACTCTGTCTTTTGAATCTTCCGACCAACGTGCATGACCTCATAATCCGGACATGTAACTGCATCTGACAAGTTTTTACCACTCACCCAATCTATCTATATGCCTATTCATATTGCCACGATCTCATCATAACATGCTCTCCCACACGTGTGTATTGTCAGCAAATTTGGACACATTTCACACTGCCCCTTTCTCCATGCTATTAACAGAGAGATAATTGAAGCCTTGAATATACCCAGTCTTGAAAGGCCTCTGATGCAAATGTTTCTACATACTTGCTACCCTCTGAATGTGAGAACATCCTCCTCATTTATTTCTTATGTGGGTAACCTCTTCCCCTGAGATTGGGATCTCCGGTCCTTCACTATTCTGGATATAAGTAGAACAGAACAAACTTTTAAACTAAAACACAATCTCACTGCTGTCTCCAGTGCCAGTTCTGAGTTTTCTTTTTAACCTCTGTTTGAACAAACTGCCCTGATGAGCGCATTATTCCTGACAATGACACATCTGCTTCAGAGGTGCTTCAGTGCCTGTGATTGGAGTGGAGCTGAAAGGCGCGATAAAACTGCATCTTTTTTCACTCGACCATTTCCATATTATTAACGTCTCTGCTCATGAAAATGGATCCGTTATATGCATTCAATCTCTCATCAATACCGAGCATGTTTCACTCACAGTTGATTTTAAATGATTTCTTGTTGGATGAGTTATCTCTGCAACTCCAGAAAAACCGTCTCAACAAATCGATATGTTCTCAGGTCTGCTCATTTCTTGACATACAGGAAACTTGCTCCAAAGAAAACATTTCCAGAGTCGTGAATCTCTCCACAAAAGGAGTTTTATTTATCTCTCTACATGGTGCAAAGCAGAGGATTGTGAAAAGATTCTGGGAAAATGGTGCCAATTGTCAAGTGGGAAAACTTTCAGCAAGCAAAACAGAAATCCCAGCGTCGAGCTTTGTGAATCTTTAGATATTCCTTGGGGCGCGGATTCAGTGGAAAACGAAGGGTGAACTGGCCGGCTGGGCAGAGACAGTTTAGAAATCTTTCTGTTCTTTCGGAGGCCGGTATTTTGACTCTGATGTACTCCGGACTTGAATTGATCTGTGACATTGAAGTATTCTGTTCTTGCACGTCAGGAAATCAAATCTCAGCTCAGCTCCGGGGCAATTAGAAAATGCGGGAACAGATAGGACACTGAAAGGCTGGAAATGAGGCGATCTCTGTAGGAGGATAACTGATTTCCGGTGTCATGCATGTGACTGTAAAGGGTGGGATCAGCCTATTCCCATGTCTTCACCGTGAATTGCCCAGGATTTATTTCGGAAACGACATACTAATTAAGGATGTTTGTCAATATGGGAGGAGCAGGCTGCAGCTTGCATTCGGGGATCATTGAAGCCATTGGCTCAACAGTCTCTGTGGCGATGTTAGTCAGTGCGTTCGGCTCTTCACTGACAGGTTGCTGTTCTCCCACGACCCTGGAACAGAGCGACAGCTGTTCTCACACAATCTGTTTTATTTTTGTCCGCACAGTTCCGGGATTGTACCGAGTTCAGAAAAATATTCCTCAAAAGGCTCGAAGGGAGAAGGTTCTGCTTTTAGGAGAGCTGGTTCCTGGTGACATGTATGTGTCTGCAAAATGTGAGATAAAACTGTTCCCATTGTCCACAATGAATGCTCCAGGATTCATTTTGGAAACGTCAGACCAATTGAAGACAATTTTCATTTTGCGAAGGACAGGAAAAAGCTTGAATTCACTAACAGTCTGCTTTCGGAGATCCTGCAAGGGGCCTGCTACAAGGGACTCCCCAGCCTCTGTGAAGCAATTAGTCCTCTCGTTTGGCTGTTAACTGAGAGGGTGTCCCCACGCATGGAGCGGTCGCTGTTCTTATCCATCCGACTCCTTTGTTGTGCACTTTCTGGTTTTTAATAGGGTCTGTAATATGTAGCCAAACGGAAACCAAATCAGTGAGGAAACACAAATGCGTTTCTGTATTGTTGAATGGCTCGTGAAGGTTTGTGGACACTCGGACTCTCAAACAAAAACCGAAACTGCTCAAGGAACTCGGCAAGTATGACATTACCTGTGAGAGAAAATGGAGTTCTGAAAAACTCCTGGAGAAGCTCCGAATCGTTGTCTCTGTTTATCTCTCCCCAGATGCTGCCAGATCTGTTTAGTTTTTCCTGCAATCTCTCCCTTTCTTTTTAAATGAATGACCATTTCAACCATCGAGATTGTTTACACAGTCCAAACATGTCCTGACATTTAACCCTGTCGAAACTGTGGTGATTTAATTCAAACAAATGAACTTGAAACAAGTTTAGGAGCGCGCTTCTGCAATTGTTGCCAAGTGGTTGACGCGATGGCCGTTAATTCCACTGTGGATTCCTCATTGCAGTTAAGTATTTTCTGACTGTAATTGAGAACCGAGAGTGAACTTGGAGAGTGCTTGTTCTCTGCTTTCTTGTTTCAAATTCAAATCGCAGGATAAGGTGAAATGCGTATAACTCAGGCAAGGAACGTTAGTAATCTGCAACCAACCGCCTGTCAGGATGGAAAAGGCAGAAAACTCCAAAGCAGGTAAGATCCATTTAGTTGTACACTTCCATTACTGAATACGTTTGCCCCTCTGACAAAAGTGACGCCAAATGAGATAAGAACCGTTAAGGGGATTGTGTTGGACTGGTGCAGACTTAGTAGGCCAAAGGGCATTTTTGTGCTAGACACTTCCATGGCCAGCTGCGAGGTTGTCAGTTTGTGAAGTAACAGGACATCCTTTGCAAAATGTCCCTCGGCGAGGAAGAGGTCGAAGCTACTCTCCCCGATAGTTTTGACAGTCATGGTATTCATTGGCACATTTCAATTGGTAATAACTATTACCGTGCATATTTGTGGAATCAGTCTATCTGATAATCAGGACGATGAGACCGTGATGTCTCATTAACCAGCCTAGAGCAAGCCCTTGCAGCTTACATTCCCTGGCTCTGCTTTTGAGATAAAGATTACTTTCTCGATGTGCCTGTGTTTATATCAAACAGCTCATTGGCATCGGGACTCGACGTTCGGGGAAAGTGGAGGTGTGACAGAGGCAGAAATAAAACAAGATAAGACGTGAAAGTGTTTAGATTTTGTCTTGGGTCCGTTGTTTTCTGTGAGGAATGTCTGCTGGGCGCTATCCTGTCAGGCCCCAGGAGCCAGACGACTTGTTTTGCTGGGATTTGTGTTATTGAAAGTTACATATGAGAAGCGTGTTCGATTATTTCAGCTCAGTATCCATTTCATATCATGTCTCACCACAACGGTGCACATTTTCTGGCGAAGTGCCTTGTATTCCACTTCAAGCCGCCTTTCTCTGAAGAAACTTACAGACGTAAAGCACATGGAGTCGGGAGAATCCATGAGGACACCGTCACTGTCGGGGAATGTGCCTGTGTGACTGCCTCTGTATGTGAACATGAGAATACGCTCCTCAAAGGGGTTACAACAGTGTGACCAGGTCAACCTTCAGTACCATTGTTATGTCATTTAAGATCACAGGGAGAATGTAACTGCTGCAAACCGGGACGAGAATAGATGTATGCCTGATATCGTGTGCTTCAAGATGGACGAATGACCCTTCTCCACTCCTTTCCCACACGCTTTTTAAACTCGAGGCCAGAGAGAAACTGACCTGACGAGAAAATCGCTTCACAACCTTCTACTACCAATTTCGCAAATTTACTTCTATCTTGCCACCTAAATCATTTATTTAAATGTAAAAGAAATGAATGTGCGCTCAGCCAATGGGACACCTTTGGTAACAGTCCTTCAGTCTGAAAACTACCCTGCACCACCGTTCTAAGCATACTGCTGTTAAACTAATTTTATATCTAAGTGGAAAACTTCCATTTAACTCCATGCGATCTAACTTTATGAATTAGTCAACCATGTGGAACCGTGTAAAATATTTTATTAAAGTCCAAGTTAGCAAAGTCTGTTACTTTGTCCTCCTTGATCTTCTTGGTTACGCGCTCAAAAAACTCAATCAATTCTGTGCAAAACCATGCTGATTATCCCGATTCATTCCTTGTATATAAACATTCATATAAATCCGATCATTTAGAATTGCACCAACCAACATACCCACGACCATAACCAGACACAATCATCTACCGCTCCCAGGCTTCTCCGTGAATTCCTTTCTAAACAAAGGCACAATAGCCATCCCCTGGTCATTCGGCGCCCCACTCGTAATTATAGATGATAAAAATATTTCTACAAAAGTTCCAAAGGTTTCTTTCCCGAATTCCCACAAGTTTCCGGGATACAGGAGATCAGATCCCAGAGAAGTATCCAACTTTATATTTTCCAGGTCCTCCAGCCCATCCCCTTTTCAATGTGAATGACTTTCAAAACATCATTATTTAATTGTACCCGTTATGTCGTTCTCCATGGTGTAAACTGACGCGAGGTGAACATTATATGTCTCTCCATCTGCTGAGATTCAAGACAAAGGTGAGCTCTTTCATCTTAAAGTCCTATTTGGTCTCAAGTTCTTAATTATTGTAGATTCTCTTTAGACTATACTTAGCTTTATGTTCTGATGACATCTCATATCCTCGATTGACCTTTATAATATCCTCCTTAAGAATGCCTCTCCACTCCTTATATCGTTCAAGAGATTCACTTGAAACCATGTGTTTATATGGAAGCTGTCCCCTTTTTAAAAAAAAGTCTTATGACAAGGCGTAAATCTCAGCAATCAACATTGTTCTAACGGAATACCTACAATGTGGAACCCGGCCATTGGGACCAAGAAGCCCCCACTAATCCTGCGAAGGGAATCACACCCAAACTCACACCTCTACTCAATTCCTGTAACTCTGCATTTCCCTTGACCAAAGAACGTCAGCCGCACATCTTTCGTCTGGGGAGGAATGTGCAAACTCCAAATACACAGTCATCCAAAGTAGATATCGAACCAACATCGCTGATGCCGCAAGACATGGGTACTCGCCACTGAGGCAGCCATTATAAACGTCCGATCCACCACTCAAAACATATCATCACTTCGATATGGGGTCTAGACCTGCTCCTAATGTTCTAAATGTATCTGTCCAGAGCCTCCTATTGACTTACGTATAAACCTCTGCCCGTGCTTTCCTATTCGCTTGAACTGAACACCTGCATTGTATTTGCGTTCCAAAACACCAACTGAAACTGCATGTGAAACATAATAGAAAATTGAACTTTGAATTCTTTATGCTTTCATAAAATTGTTTGTGCCTCTACTCTTACCACCAATCATATGACCGCACACTTTTCCACAAAGTACCGCAACTGCAACTATTTTTTCAAAGCACTCAGTTTGTTCAAGTCATTCTGCTGCATGCCCGCTTCAACAATAAGATCTGCCCTTACGCCTATCATTGTGTCTTCTTCAAATGGAGCAACAACACCCTCAATTCCTTTGAAAGGATCCTTCATACATAATGTGAATAGATGTGTTGCCAACACTGACTCCTGCTGAACTCCACTAGTCACGGGCTGCCATCCTGGAGAAGACCCCTTTACCCAACTGTCTGCCTTCTGCCTATCAGCCAAGCCTCAACCCATGTCCTCTTCCTTAGCAGTTTGCCGTACTGCACCTTGACATATGCCTGGGGAAATTCAAGCTGGTCACCTCCACCAGCTTGACTTCGTCTAGCTTGCTCATTACCTACTCAAAGCATTTAACACAAAGCTGATTTATTTGATTGTTTTCTAGAATATTCCAACTTTGATTCCAGGCCTGAATGTGAAGAACAACAATGTTCAATTGCTGTTGCGATATGTAAACACTACGCTGCCTTAGTAGGGTCGATGAGTGAGTGAATTCCTTCCCTCAGTGGGATCCTCTATTCTCTCAACAGGGTCGATGAGTGACCTAACTGGTTTGCTCACATGGAGCAGGTAAATGCTTGCGGCCAAATGCAAACCAGATGGTGTACTGAGAGTTGAGATGATCGCTTAAACCTATTCCTGGAATAGGTTCCTTGAAACTTCTCTCACAATTCGAAAATATCGATGGGAAATCAGTTCTACAGAGACTAGAGAGCATATCCCACAGGCTACGTATTTGATAGGTCTCTCCACAATGTGATGACGTTCATGATGATCTGTCCCCAGGAACGTTTATAATGATTAATGTCTTTATTCAGTGTGAACACGTTGAACACACGCAAGTATTCAGCACCTTCTGCAGCACTTCCCGCAGTCATGACATTTAGAAAGTCCTGTTAATATGGCGAGAAAGGTGATGAGTCATCCGGTCGCTCGGACTTTGCAGCACGGTCCCACAGATTTGGAATTGGAAAGGTCTCTATTCCGGGTGAGCACGTGGGTCAGACGTCAGGTCTCTATATATTTAATGGACTCTTATTTATGTGGGCATATTTCTCAGAGATGAAACACATAGAAGACTGATAACATTTTCCAAAGTCCGGAGAGAGAAAAGGTTTCTCATTAGTATGAGCGTCGTGTTCGGTTCTCCAATCGCAGGACTTTTTAAAGCATTTTCCGCAGTTCAGACACTGAAATCGTTTCTCATCATTTTGAACGAGCTGGTGTCGCAGCAGGTCAGTGACAGAGTGAATCCCTTCCCACACTCTGAGCAGGTGAATGGCTTGTTCCTGGTATCATTGCGTCCATGGGATTTCAGCTCAGACAGGGAAATGAATCCCTACATTTCCAGTCATTCCTCACTATGACTGCAATTGAGATGTGTAAGTCTGATGACAGGTAAAAACCTGGTCCACACGCACAATAAGTGAACGACTTATCTCACACTATTACCAGAGCTTTTTGCTTTCACGTTCGAAATCTGATCAAGTTGTATTTGGGATACAATTCGTGGCTTCATCAGATTATGGTGGAGGGGTTGATCTCTAAATCTACCCCTTATAATATCCTGCGAAATTGATGTGATCCCAAAATGAGAGTGTGAAACCGTCTTTCAAAAGACTCTAGAATCTGTTTGAAGATATGGCTTGAAGGTAAGGGATTTTCGACACGAAGAATTTGACAAGAATTTTGTCAGAATCATTCATGCACACAACTTCCACCACAGGGAACGAGCAGGTCAGCAGGTGGATATGAACACGATCGCCTCCGTGTTCCCTCCAGGTCAAACATTGTCCTGGCATTTCTGACATACAGTCCTGATGGAGCAGACATTTCTTACAATTCAATCATTGCAAAACTGAGGCCTCTGACTTCAGTCCCCAGCTCAAAATCCACTACCTCTCCACTGAGTCGAAAGTGTGATGCTGGAAAAGCGCAGCAGGGCAGGCAGCAACGAATGAGCAGGACAATCGATATTTTGGACACGAGACTTCATCAGGAAAGAGGCTTGTGAACCGAGGGGGTACAGACACAAATGGAAGCGGGTGGGGTGGGACAAGGTAGCGGAGAGTGTGCTAGATTGACGGAGGTGGGGATAATGATGAAAGGTTCTCAGCGCAGGCTGGAGCAGATAGGTGGGATGGAAGATGTACAGATAGGAGAGTTCATGAGAGCGGCGGAGGCCCTGGACCTGAATGAATTTGGCTGTGTGGGAGGGAGAGTTGACTGTTCAGCCAGAGGCCAGTGGTGTTGTTTGGTGCGGGTGTCCCGGAGATGTTTTCCAAAGCGGTCTGGAATGAGGCATCCAATTTCCACAATATCGAGTAGACAGCAGAGGGAGCAATTGTTACAGTAAATGACATGCGTGGAAATGCAGGTAATCTTCTGATGGACATGCAAGGGTCTTTTGGGCCTTTGACAGAGTTAAGGACGGATGTGTGGGTGGATGTTTTGCAAATCCCGTGTAGGAATGAGAAGGTGCTGGGAGAGAAGTGTGGTTTTGTGGTAGCGTGCACTTTGTAAGGGAGTGGAAGAGGGAATGATCTTTATAGAAAATGGATAGGGGTGGGGAGGGAAGCACATCTTAATTGTTGGGGTTCATTTGCAGCTGACGGAAATACCGGAGGATGACATGATGTCTACAGAGGCTGCAAGATTTTAAAGTGTTGAAGAAGGAAGTTATGTCCTCGTCATATTTGGAGGGATGGGTTTTGGGAGTGGGGTTGAGGAAAGTGGATGAGATGAGCTGGAAGGCATCATCGACGACGTGACAGGAGAAAATGCGTCGCCACTGATTTAAATTTCTCCCTGGCATTGGTTTGAGTCTGAACAGACACGTCATTACCATGGTGACATCCTTCAACTCGTGATGTGTTTTTAACCACATATCCCCATCATCACCATGTCAGCCGACTTGCACCTCATTAACATCATTAACTCTTCCACGTCTCTGCCCTTCTGCAGCTCAAACGCTAAACCATTCGTTTGGACGACACGGTCAGAATACACTTCGATCCGTTCTTTCAAATTCCCTCCCTGCTCTGGTGCTAGTGGAGCAATGGATAGAGAGAGAGAGGAGTTGAGCACGTGGCTACACGGATGGTGCAGGAGGGAGGGTTTGGATTCTTGGATAATTGGGGCTCTTTCTGGGGTCGGTGGGACCTGTACAAGCAGGATGATATTCATGTGAACCAGAGGGGTACCAATATCTTTGGGTGGGGGCGGGAAATTCGCTAAGGCTATTGGGGTGGGTTTAAACTAATCCAGCAGGGGGATGTGAACCAAAATTACAGTTCAAGTATAGACATTTTTAAGAGTAGGGAGGTCCAGAATCAAGCTTCAGGGGCGCAAGATGGCACCAGCAAGCAAGAATTTGGTTTGGAGTGTGTCTGCTTCAATGCCAGGAGCATCCAGAATAAGGTGGACGAACTTGCAGCTTGCATTGGTACCTGGGAATTCGATGTTGTGGCCATTTCGTAGACATGAACAGAGCAGGGACAGGAATGATTGTTGCAGATTCCAGGATTACAATAAGAACAGAGAAGAAGGTAAAAGAGGGAGGCGTGTGGCTGTGTTGGTCAAGGACAGTATTACAGTTGCAGAAAGGATATTTGGGTCTCGTCAACTGACGTAATATGGGCTGGAGTTAGAAACAGGAAAGGAGAGGTCACGCTATTGGGAGTTTTCTACAGGCCTCCGGATAGTTCCAGAGATGTAGACGAAAGAATAGCAAATATGATTTTCGATAGGAGTGAGGGAGAGAGGGTAGTTGTCATGGGGGACTACAACTTTCCAAATATTGGCAGAAAACACTATAGTACGATTACTATAGATGGGTCAGTTTTTGTCCACTGTGTGCAGGAGGGGTTCCTGACACAGTATGTAGACAGGCCAACAAGGGGCGTGGTCACATTAGATTCGGTAATGGGTAATGAGCCCGGCCAAGTGTCAGACTGGGAGGGATGTGATTACTTTGGTGATAGAGATCACCGTTCTGTTGAGTTTACTATTGTGATAGATATAGATAGGTGTATACCACTGGGCAAGAGTTACAGCTAGGGGAATGTCATTTATGATGCGATTAGGCAGGATTTAGGAAGCATAGGATGGAGAAGGAAACTGCAGTGTAGGCACATTAGAAATGTGGAGCTAATTCAAGGAAATGCTACTGTGTGTCCTTGATAAGTATGAATCTGTCAGGCAGGGAGAAATCAATAGAGCGCGGGAGCAGTGGTTTATGAAGGAAGTAGATTCTCTGGTCAAGAGGAAGAAGAAGGCTTATGTTAGGATGAGACGTGAAGGCTCATTTAGGGCGCTTAATGGTTGCAAGGTAGCCAGGAAAGACCTAAAGAGAAAGCTCAGATGAGCCAGGAGACGACGTGAGAAGTTGTTGGCCGATAGGATCAGGGTTAAACCGAAGGCTTTCGATATGTATTTAAGGAATAAAAGAATGACGAGTGTACGATTAGGGCCAATCAGGGACATTAGTCGGAAGTTGTGTGCAGAGTCAGTGGAGATAGGGGAAGAACCAACTGAATACTTTTCAACAGTATTCAGTCTAGAAAACGGCAATGTTGTCGAGGAGAATACTTAGATACAGGCAACTGGACGAGGTGTAATTGAGGTTCACAAGGAGGAGGTATTAGAAATCCTGAAGAGTGTGAAATTAGATATGTCCCCTGGGCCGAATGGGATTTATCCTAAGATCCTTTGGGAAGCCATTGGGGTGATTGCCGAGCCTTTGGCATTGATCTTTAAATTGTCATTGTCTACACGAATAGTGTCAGAAGACTGGAGGATAGCAAATGTGGTTCCCATGTTCAAGAATGGGAGTAGAGACAATCCTGTTTATTGAGGTTCACTTCAGTTGTTGGTAAAGTGTTGGAAAAGGTTATAAGAGATAGGATGTATAATCATCTAGAAAAGAATAATTTGATTAGGGATAGTCAGCATAGTTTTGTGAAGGTTACGTCGTGCCACAAAAACCTTATGGAGTTCTTTGAGAAGGTGACCAAGCAGGTAGATGAGATGATGTTGTGTATATGGATTTCAACAAGGCGTTCGATAAGGTTCCCCGCAGTAGGCTATTGTAAAAAATCCGGAGGAATGGGATTGTTGGAGATAAAGCAGTTTGCGTCAGTAATTGGCTTGCTGAAAGAAGACACAGCGTGGTAGTTGTTGGGAAATATTGCTCCTGGAGTCCACTTAACAGTGCTGAGCCGCAAGGATCGCTGTTGGGTCCACTGCTGTTCGTTTTATAAACGACGTGGATGAGGGCGTAGAAGGGTGTGTTAGTACGTTTGCAGATGACACTGAGGTTGGTGGAGTTGTGGATAGTGACGAATTACGTAGAAGGTTGCAGCGAGATATAGATAAGCTGCAGAGCTAGGCTGAGAGGTGGCAAATGGAATTTATTGCGGACAAGTGTGAGGTGATTCACTTTGGTCAGAGTAAGAGAAATGCAAAGTATTAGATTAATGGTAAGATTCCTGGCAGTGTCGATGAGCAGAAAGATCTCGGTGTCCAGAGACACAGATCCTTGAAAGTTGCCAGCCAGATTGACAGAGTTGTAAAGAAGGCATACAGTGTTTTAGCTTTTATTAATAGAGGGATCGTGTTCTGGAACCATGAGGTTATGCTACAGATGCACAAAATTCTAGTGCGGCCACACTTTGTGTATTGTGTACAGTTCTGGTCACCCCATTATAAGAAGGATATGGAAGCTTTGGAAAGGGTGCAGAGGAGATTTACTCGGATGTAGACTGATATGGAGGGAAAGTCTTACGAGGAAAGGCTGCGGGACTTGTAATTTTCTCAATAGAGAGAAAAAGGTTGAGAAATGACTTAGCAGAGACATATATTACATTCAGATGGTGAGGCAGGGTGGATAGGGAGAGCCTTCTTTCAAGAATGGCGACAACCAGCACGAGGGGGCATAGCTTTAAATTGAGGAATGATAGATAAATGACAGGTGTCAGAGGTAGTTTATTTACTTCGAGAGTAGTAAGGTTATGGAACGATTTGCCTGCAGCGGTAGTAGATTCCCTAACTTTAAGTACATTTAAGTCGTCATTGGACAAGCATATGGACGTACATGGAATAATATAGGTAAGGTGGTCTTCAGATCGGTACACAGGTCGGCGCAACATCGAGGGCCAAAGGGACGGTACTGCGCTGTAATGTTCTATGTTCTATGCTCTAACTCCCTCAGCTTCTGTTCAAGGGTGCACTTGCGTTCTGTTCACTGTTTCATTGTTCATTATCTGAATTACATTTTTACCAACGCCCATTTTCCCACTCGTGCAATGCGGCCTTCGCAGCTTTATCTTTCCACACGGGCTCCCTCATGGTTGAAGGGAAAGAGTTGCAGGTTATTCACCCAATGATGTAATCCGGATGTCTTCCAATACCTCCTCTGCATGTGGGTGTACTCACAACAAGGGTTAGTCAGCCATCACTGGGCAGCTAAATTTCAAAGGTTTCATCATTTTCTCCAAATCTCTTGACTGTCTTCCCTCTATGTATCACTGTCATGTCGTCCAGCCCACTCAAGAGCAAGCAGAGCTGGTCAATAGTATGCCAACCCAGCCAGCGGACACGACACCCGGGATTATGTTTTAAAGTGCTCCCTCAGATATTCTGCATTCCCTCGAATTTCAACCTCCAGAGCATGTTCGGTTTGAACTGTTTCACGTTTGGTGCCTAAACGTCATCTGCCAAAGCCATAAATTATGAAATCCCATCGCTCTGTAAATCGCACAGGGCTATAGGAAAGGAATTACTCACCAAGTGACGAAGAAAAACTGTAATACATGCTGAAATCAAGGACAATTAATTGGTATTAACACGACAACGTGCCTTTTTCATAATAGAAACTTCAAAACTTTTCCTCTGTGTGAGTTTAAACAAATGTTGATCCCTGTCACATTATGAGATATTGGGAAGCTGAGAAAGTGTTATAACAAACTAGCGATCAAAGAAGTGGGTTTCAAGTCGTATTTTGTCACACAAAACGAAGCTTGTATCACAAAACCGATTTGACAAAATTTGTTCTGCTCGAGGTCATCATCTTTTATCAGTCTCAAGACGTTAGTGCTTCCTTAACTCAGTGGTTCGAGCCCTGGTTTTGTAAACCAGGAGTTGTAGCCTCCATTCTCACGGCAGTCTTGCTGAATTTTCTTACAACTATTGCAGCAAGCATCCGAAGGTGCGTTCTATATGTTGTTAGGAAATATTTTTGAAGGAACAGCTGGAAGTCATTTTTTTACGCAGACCTGGCCTCATCTGTTTCAGTTTGGAAGTCCACATCCGTATTTTTCTTTCGAGGAATATGAGGATGACAAGCTTCTGTTGCGAAGAATGCCTTTGTTTGGCAGGAAGAACACCGTGACTCAATAGAAGCAGTAAAGTAATGGTGAAACAGTGCAGGACATAAACGTACAGGGATGCGGCTGTGTGCTTCCGTTCCTTCTGAAGGAATGTGCTGGAATCCAAATTAAACAGATAGGAGGCTGGAAGAGCATAGTTAGCCAGGCTGCCCCAGAGGTGGAGAAATCAACGTTTAGCAGGTTCCAAATATTCACGATTGGGGCAGTCTTAGAAGGACAGCCTCCTGCCAGTTTACCTATGTAAACAGAAACGGGTTTTAAAGCTAATAGTGAACAAAGAAGAGGCCAGACTGTTCAATTCTTCATTTTGTCGAAATTGGGCTCTCCTGAGTCCTTCGTCGCTATCAAAAGATGTGTCTGTATAGTTCCCTCTATGGGTCAAAATGAGGTTCAGTCTCCCGCAGGTCCGGAACAAATGTGACGGTATCTGACTTCAGTCTCTATCGCTGGTTCAGCTAAGATTAAAACTTTGCATGGAAAGTCTCATTGAAATGAACACTTCAGACGTCAGGCTGTGGGCCAAATAGTGGTAACTGGAAAGGAGAATGGATGAATGTTTAATGACTGGCACTGACATAATGTATTATTCTGGGCTGTAAAAGAACGGTGTCACGAACATTCTTTTTTGATAGAAATTTCTCATCGCTGGAAAAGAAAGCTGTGTTGCTGAGAGAAGATATAACTGTACATGCCGTCCTTCCTGGTCGACTAATGGTTACGATGTAGCGCTTTCACCGCTGTGGTTTGGGTTCATTTGTTGTTCAGGGAATCAGGATTTATTGTTCCTAATAAGGTCAACAACAAAAGTAAAGCATCTTTGACAGAAATCGCATTTCAAACGCGTCCGCATGTGCCTTGCAATATTGTACAGGGCCGTAAATTGGCTCACTGGTTATCACTGCTGCCGTAACGGCTGCGACATGACCTTATGGAAGGGTTGTAAACTCAGTATTTACGTGTTTTACCCAAGTTGGGGTGAGTTCAAAACTCGAGAGCATAGGTTTAAGGTGAGTGGGCTGAAATTGACAAAGGACCTGAGGCACATTTCCCACTCAGAAGGTTGTGCGTGTTTGGAATGAGCTACCAGAGGAAGTGGAGGAGGCTATTAAACTCAGAAAATTGCAAAGGTAATCGGGTGAGTTTCTGGATAGGATGCGTTTAGAGGGATTGGGGCCAAATGCTAGGGAACGGGACTTGTTTAATTTTGGCTATGTGGTGAGCAAGGACGAGATACCCTGCAGTATCTGTTTCCACGCGGTGTACCCCAATAACGTCGTGTTGCTTTTTCCGGCTTCAAAGGATTACTTTTTAGCGGAGTTTGCCGTCGCAGTCTGTGGCACAATCATTTAGTCTGTTCGACTGCTCATGGGAAAGGTAGTATTGTGAAACACTGCAGAAACGAATGACTTCCTTATTTTAGCTCCGACTGACCATACTCTGTGAAATTTTCCCAGATCATCAGTTGAGGATTTTTGCTGCTGGAAGTGACCACAGAAACGCTATTAACTCGAAATGTATTGAGCGAATCGCAAAACAGAAAGCATTTAGCATGGAACACAAACAAAACTGGCATGCCTCATGCATTTTCAGACACAGAGATGCATGAATGCTAATTGTGAGACAGTCCGAGGGCATGAGTCATAAAGTAATCTTACAACAAAAAACAGGGCAATTCCAAACTACTCTTTCAAACATACTGCAGCCTTAGTGCACCACCATATTCCAGACAATGCTGATAAGAATTGGCCATAAAAAGTGAATTTCATCAATCACAGTCTCGATTAGATTACCTCTCCCTTCCGATGTCTCCACAACGGAAATGAAGGAAATGGGAGAAATTCAATGACGTATGACATCGAAATTCATTGGAACGATTTTCCCATTAGCCAGAAAGCCAAATAACAACGAGTAGAGTCACCGTAGGTGCTTTGTTTCACAACAGCGATGAAATAACAATCTCCATTCGGTTCCAGTAAAGGCTCTATTTGCCTGGAACGGCAGAACTGGTGGCGATTTTCTGCGGGGGAGGCGAACACGATCACGAACAACCGAGACAGTTTGAAATATTTGGCAGTTACCCACACCACAGTTCATTCGCTGGGAAGCAAACCCATTCTACTTTTGTTTTTAGCATTAACATACAGTGGGGATGGAGACAGCATTTTAACAATGTTGCAGCGTTGGAGTTGATAAGCTGGAACGGCAGTGCCGGGATTCGAACCCACGCCTCTTTCGAGCCTGGAATCTGGATACAGCGACTTAGACCGCTCGGCCACACTACGAGTCGACCCCGAGCCCCACTTTCTTGCATTTCCAATTGTGCTCCTGCATAACAACAGATGCAAGTCACGTGAAAAGGGTTCCATGATCCCTCTCCGACTCGCACAACTGCTGGGATGTGCCCGTCTACAATATCAATTTCGCAGCAGATAATGATAGCCCATCAATCCAGATAAATGTCAATGCTAAGCTGAGTCTATCTTCTCAGACTCTTTTCAGCTACAAATGTATCTGTGAGTGCGTGAGAACATGCGATCGGTTATGATTTGGTCAAATTACCATGAGCTGCTTGACATTACTGCAATTTCGATTCTTGCTTTGCTAAATGATTTCACCCTTTGATCGAAACAGGACAACTTTCACGTTTACATGGAACATGAAACACACCGGACTACAGAGAAAATGCACAAAGCTGAGCAGGCCGTGTTCCACATCATACCGCGCAGCATCGTTTCAGTCACTGTGTCTGTTTTGCAGAATAAGAGTCCCAAAGAATGTTCTCCACCCTAAAACCGGAGGTAGCATTACAATCCGAGAATGACAGATCACATTGTCAGGATGGTCTGAACTCGGAGCCGGTTCGAGATGCCACTTTCTTGCCTTTTTGCCTTAACCGTGCAATTCGCTGCATAGATGTTCACACCTGGATATGTGCCACATGGATACCAACTGAGTCGACGAGAAGCGACTCAATAAATTTTGCTAAATTCCACGGTGCTTATTAGAAATGCAGTTTCTGTTCACATCAATCTAAAAGACAGTTTCTGAACGTAGTAACAGAAGTCAAAAGGTAATTAGCTCACCCCACCCCCCTCTCCGGAAGAGGTGCTAACTGCCCTTGAGTGCTTTTTGCTCTCGATGTGAAGAGCTCTCACGTCTGAGTCACCTTCACACGTCTCTGGTTGCTGAGTGAATCACAAAGAAGGAATTTCACCAGAGCTGCAACTGCCTCACTTCCCCACTCCCCCTCCCCGTTTACATTTTCCTGCTCGTCAGTGATTTAAAGAAAACCAAATGGATGCGATGTCATTCTGTAGCCTCGCTGTCGATTCCTCCATTTCAGTTCCAACGTGGCTTAGATCTCGGGGCGCACCTTAATACTAGCGACGCTCTGACAGCACAGGTGCAGAGGTTCCCCTGAGAGTGCAATTTCTTTCATTGCTGTTGCTGATTGAATGAGCCACCAACGTGCGAACTGCTCCAAAACATGATTCAGGACTTCTGGTGACAACTCTCGCACGTTGAATAACGACAGACAGCTTCCAAATGATGTCTTTCATAGACGACTTTGGGGGTACATTTGACAGACCGACTAGTTCAGGAATCCGTGGTGCGCTGTGACACCAGCGCATCAGCTTCTTCCCTGTCTTGGAAACGGGCCGCCTGTGCAAGGAATGCCAATGCGGTACTTTTTTTCGTGGAAGGATCAGAAGGCAGTAACTACACTCTCAAACAGAATGGCATATGATCAGAACTAATTTGGAGAAAAATTTACAATACTTTGCACAGTAATTAAATGGTGTTACATTACATTTCACTACGAGAGCAGATTTGTTCAAGCAAATTCGAAGGCAGTTTGCAGATGGGAGAGCAAGCAAAAAAGCTCCGTTCTTGTCCATGTTAAATGCTGCAGTTGAAGAACAAAGCAGTTTCTGCCCAGTTTCGAACTGGGGACCTTTCGTGCGTAAGGCGAACGTGATGACTACTACACTACAGAAATAAGCCGCAGTGGTCACTGCGGAGGCTCGGTGGCGTCCACCACCATTTTCCAGTCAATGGTGAAAAGAGAGAAAGAAAGAACCTCATAAGAATGGGCCATAAAAAGTGATTTTCACCACTCACAGTCTCGATTAGATCACAGTCTTGACTGTCCCTTCCAGGACGGAAATGAAGGAAATGGGGGAAAGTCAATAACATATGACACCGAAATTCATCGGAACGATTTTTCCATTCGCCAGAAAACCAAATTAGGGCGAGTCGAGTCACCGCAGGACTTTGTTTCACAACAGCGATGAAATAACAGTCTGCATTCGGTTCCAGTACAAGCTTAACTTGCCAGGAACGTAATGCAGCTTGAGCTCGCGATTTACCATGTGGGAGGCGAACACGATCATGACAAGATGGACACTGACCCCCGTATCCATAAAGCAAACTCCAGATCCTGCTTATTATTTCAACACGCGCAGCCACAGAAATTGCAGAGTGGGGACTCGAGCCTAAGTTTCTTTCGTAATTGAGTTCTGAAGCAGGCGCCTCCGGCTCCTTGGCACCCCTTCATCGGGCTGATTCGGTTTGAATAGTGAAATTTCCTGTGTCTGATCCGCAGGACATCCTGCAGGATTTTCAGACAGCGCCATCCTCCCTGTGACATGTACGTGCTGGATAACCTTTTATTGTGTCATGTGTCCCGGCTTTGCCAATATCACCGTTGTTTAACTCCCTACATCCTGTTGGTCGAACTGTGATTCCAGTCCGAATCACAATGTGTAACAAAACATCTTAGCTGTGCTGGTTCTCTACAGAGATAAATGTGCTTCTCTTTTCGTATCATTCTCTTGCCTTCTCCCTGTAACTCTACACATTTTTGCTTTCAACATGAACATTGAATTAGTTTTTCAACAACTCGATTGAAACTGCGTCTTTGTCAATGTCAGACTCTAACTACTCCCTATGTCAAAACATTTCTCCTCATGTACATTTTTCTTCTTTTACTAATATCTTTAAAACTCTGCCGAATCGTTCTCGATCCTTTCAGGCGTAGGGAGCATTCCCCCTTCCTTATTCCCTCTGTCTAACCTACTCATGTCTTGGAAAGGTTGAACAAGACCAGCTTTTGGCCTTCTGCTCTCCAAGGAGTCCTGCCCCAACTTTCCAAATGACCTTTATTGTTGATATTCCTCATATACCACACCATTTTCATCAACCTGTTCAGTGCTGTTTTCAATCATTTCACGTCCCCACTTCCTAAAGTTTCACACCCAGATCTGTGCGAATATCCAGATGGTGGATTTATTCAGAGTGGTATTCTGTGGGTGAACATCCTCTAACACTTGTTTCACTTTCACCACATGTGGTACTGTGCCATGCCCACTACAATGACACTTCTGACCCCAAAACTCAAAGTTATTTCAAAGGGTGCAACTTAATGATTTACATCTTTTTATCAGACAGTTGATAGGACGACCGAGCAAAAGTGAAGTCAAACAACCAAAGCTCGATGGCAACTTGAAGTAAGACATTCTCCCATGCCAGTATTAACACAAGCTTCTGAGCGAAGATCATGCCCTAGACACTCTTACATTGCCAACACCAAACCAGCTGAGATTCGGTCAGGTCCAACTACATCCCAATTTGTTCTCAGATTTTTAAGCATCAAAGTGTTTTCAGAATATTGCCTTGTCATTTTGTCTCCTTGTTCACAGAACAGTACTGTTTATCCCTTCTGCTTGGACTAAGTTGTCTCCATCGGCAGAGTATTCAGCTATTTCCCTCCACCGGCAAGCAGTGTGAGGAGAGGCAAGTGTGGTTACACTCTAAAGCTCGCTGTCATCGGCACGGCCAGTTCCATCAAGTGCTGCGAATCAGCAAATTTGATTGGGAGCTTCCTGCAAATATCATTTATCTGAGCCAACGATAAAGATGTTGAGCTGGTGGGTAAGACACAAATGTACTCCGGACTCTCCACCCTCAGGTAAAGTCATGTGAGGGCATTTTTGTGCAGCCTGATTGCTGTTCAAAATCCATCTTCACACAGCAATCCTGCAGAAAGGCTTTTGTAACACTAACATCGGCTTCTTTGCTGCAATCGGTCAGCAGTGAACATCTGAACCCTAACTTTCCTAGATAAAGACAATCCGATTGAAAGTCTCACTCACTGAGAGCCATCCCCACGTCCCTGAGCTGCGGGCCTGCAGACAGTTTCACGCAGAAGATAGGGTTAACAATGAGACTTTCTTTCACCATCAGTCACTCTGTCCCAGAGACAGGAAGAGGGACAGCATCAATCCGTGGCGTCACTCACGCGCCGATAGAAGCTATTCAGCCCATCGAGCCCATCGCGACTCTCTGACGCTTATATATCCCTGTGGTTCTTCATAGTTGGTGATGTATGTCCTAATAATGCGGAGATGTCCCTGTATCGCAATTCTCCAGCAAATTGATCCAATTGTAATTCACAGCTTTTCATTTCACAGGAAGAACATTGCTGTGTGACACGGCGTGGGGAATAACTGCAGGGCTTCATGCGCATAGAGCACTCTACAACTGATGTATCTTACCTTCACCAGTTTATTCCCAGCTCTGGCAAGAGATTTTGCGAATCAGATCAGAGCACACCGGCAGAGAACAGGAAAAGATGTTCCAGAACTTCACAAGTGTGTTTCCTCATTTGTGTAAATTTCCCGTGTGTATCAGTATGAAATATTCATTTCTGATACATTGTATGAAAGGAAGCGGAAAGTGAAACAGCACGCAATGCGTAGAATGGAGATCTATTATAGAGAAACACTGGAGGGGGCAGTACACACACTGAAACGTGGAATTGTCAACGAGTAGAGGATGTTTTCAATCCATTAATTTCATGGTTATGAGCCCAATACGCCCCACTGGGCCGCTCTGTTAGCGCTGACCACAGCAGTCTCACACAGTCTTCAGCTTTTCGTCTGGCGTGTGGCTTGTACCTCAGAGGATGATTTCAAAAGGTCTTCACTATTATTGTGTGACACACTGTGGCGCAGATGTGTCCCGGCTGTGTCAATATAACCGGTGACTAACTTGCCATATTCTGTTGGTTTAACTGTTATTTCACTCAGAATCACAAAATATGTCACAGTGCAAAGTGAGGCTATGCAGCCCCCAAACAATAAGGACATGTCTATGTCGGTCGATTGATTGACTTTATTTGATTGATTGATTATCACATGAACCTCAGTACAGTGAAAACATTTGTCTGCGATTGGTAAAGGCAGATCATACTAATCAAGGACATGCATATCACAGCATAAGTAAAACAAAATTTTGGACATATTAAGGCCTTCAGGTTACTCCGCACAGGACGTGCACTCGGCAAAATCCACATTAACAGGATCAGCATCATTTGAATTTATGGAATCCATTTCTCAGTCTTGTAACGACCTCCAAGCTTCGGTACCTTGTTCTGAACTCGAGCTCATCAAAATTATACATTCTGCGTCAAAAATAGAACCATATGCAAAACTCCAGTGCTCAAGTGTGACTTCTCACACGAACATCACCCACCCGAGGCGATATCACACCCAAGACCAACAAGCCAGAACCGCAACAGAAGCATGATCCATAAATCAGGTGAGTTTCCTTGTTTAAAAATAGGGTTTTTCTGTTGTTTCGGAGGGAAAGCCGCACTGAGTTTTAATAGCAGCTACCTGCCATTCTGACTTCCGGTTCCCCGGAGGCTGTGCTAGCCACTTCCTTTGCAAGCGGGCTCCCATCATTGGCAGCTGGACGAACTCATCTTCAATTGGCTATGAGCGTTTTGGAAGAGAAACATGAACACGCTTTTCAGCCCACTATCAAACACGGGGTTGTGGAGCGCGGGAGGGGGTTAGAGGTAGTGGGAGTTATGGAAATTCTGGAAAGCTGCACAAAAGCGAGATCGCACATGCACAGGACTTAATAATCTTTAGGGAACCTTGTGCAAATAACGCCATCTGAGACAGACAGAAATGTGAAGAACTGCAGGGACAGAGAGAATCTCTTCCAGTCATCTGTGTCTTTGTCCTTCTCGAAGTCATAGCGAGGGTTCTGCTGTCTGAATCAACATGGGATGTTACTGCAGCGAGTCCCGTCGCTCATGCACGTTGCACCTGATGTGCATAAGTTTTATCACGTTACCGCCAGCTCAGAGAACAGATTTCACAGCTCACATCATCCCGGAGTGACAGGGAACAGAAGAGAGCGATTCAGACCATCATCTTACCCCCTGCTGGGTAGAAAACGGATGTGGGAGAGCAAACAGTCACGACCAGTGCATGTTCCAGCATTTACAAACTTGGTCTGTGTGACAACAAAAGCAAGAACCACGAACTGTTTATCTTGCTTCTTAAAACAGGCGTGAACATTTGCAGAGCATAGATACATCTACATGCAGTTAGTGAAATGATGAAAAGCAGAGTACAGTTCACAGAGTATGGTCTAACCTCTGGGTTATGGGCTCAGCACGCTCCAACTGGGACCCTCTGCTCACCGGATTTGAACACAAACAAATAAATGACTCAGTGACAAAATCTGTTGAAATGGAACTCTGTGAGGAATTGAAAGCGATGGAATGAAAAGCCCCTTGAGAGCGGATGTAACATGACCTGTGTAGGGATGGTTTTCCAGACTCGAGGAGAGTGCGCAGCGCTGTTTCCATGTTATTGTCGGGAGCCCTGTCGCTTAGACACACTGCACCTTTTGTACAATGGCACAAAAGCACGGGAGTTTTCTGTAGACAGGACAACTTCAAAATCGTTAATGAGGCAAAATGCACAAATGAGCAATGCACAAAAAGCAACCACAGAAACTGGTATTACGTGAGGGGGTAAACCCCCTCTGCTAATGGAACCAGCAAAGCAGAAAAGATTCACCCCTTGCTGTATTCTGTTAAAATGTCAGAGACAAAGAAACAACCCAAAAATCACTACTTTAAGTTAAAAATAACAATGTTATTGCTTTTTATTGACAGAGAATAATCAACCTACAACTCCTTTCTCTCAACCTACTGCTCTGCAATCTCTTCCCTCACTCCAATCCCAATAACTTTTACCAAAAAGTTCAAATTTAATAACTAGATCGTTGTCGAATGTTTTCTTTGTATCTTCCTCTGTAGATGTTTTTTTTTCCTCCAGGTCAGTGTTGATGCTTTTTTTGTATGCAATCTATTTCTCCAGATAGGCACCTCTTGGAGATTTTACTAACATCCTCCATCTGTTGGTCTTTTAGCTGCTCTCTTTGCTGTTCTTTGCCGCTCCGAGTAACTCTTCAAAATGTCCGATATTTATCCCACAAAGCGTCAGACCGTTTCATTGGTTTTAACATTTTAAAAATATCAAATTCAAACTTGATTGGGGCATAATTTAAACTGATTTGTATCCATGTAACACAGTCCTTAGTTGTTTTCATCAAATGTTATGTTGTTCTGGACTCCTAGTGCTCGCCAGGCATTTCAGCACAACTAAAATTAAGTTACACCCACAACTTCATAACACCTGCATTTGCCAAGACAGGTTATTTCTCTCAACATCGCTCTCTATCAATCTCATGTGTCTGAGATTTGAACAATCTCTGGTCAATGTTAATCAAAACTCCTCTATTCTCATAACCTCAGATTTAACATGCCCCCTTACTTATGTCTAACAATATTAATTTATTTTGCACTTTGTTACTTCAGCACACGTTGAGAAGAAATAAAAATGCGAATAACAGTCACCTATGTGACTGCGATTTGACCCAATGTTGCTGGAGCCAACAGATTCAGCGAGAAGTGAAATAGCCTTCATCTTTCCTGTACCAGTAATGAGATTGCACAGCATTGTGTTAAGTTTTCATGAGTTGAATTAGACCCAGCATCATTTCACGGGGCGAAATTTACTGATGAAATACACGGGGGTTGGGGGTTCAATTTGGTTACGAAGGATATGGTCAGAGTTCCCTTGATACCAAATCGTTAGAGACTATGGAAATGAGATTTACTGGGAGGAATAGGCACGAGAAAAGAAAATAAGGGATTTAATGGGACGGTGGAATAGATGAAGATTCACGCGACATAAATCAGGAATGACTGAGTTATGTCCAAATGGAGGTTTTCCAGCGGATGTGAGGTTGGTAAGGGTAAATAAGAGGGAAATTACCTGGTTCAGGTGAGTGTATAACTCAAGGTTAGAGCTTCAAAACCAGGGAGGAACCACAACGAAGTTTGCAGCAGGTAATTTTTATTCTGAGTTTTTGAAATCGGAGATTACTTTCCAGACAGAAAAATAAAATTAGAAGATGATTCCAGCATATTTGAAAGGCCAGTGGCAGACACACAAGGAGCGAATCTAACAGGGGCAGTGACTCTGGGCTGCCTGAATGGGGAGGCAAAAGTGACACACTCACGAATTGTTTAGCGTTCATCGGAAAGGAATTGCATAATATCTGCAACTGAACATGTTAAGTGTAAGAATAGCTGGTGGTGTTGAAATGTGTCGCAGCTGAGTCGAAGTGAACTACTACAAATTGTTAATATACTGAGCTGTTTGTTTTAGCTTTACATTAAATGGAAGCTGGTTATCTCAGTCTGCTGGCTAACCGGTTTATGCTGCAGAGTGAGACGAACAACGTGGGATTAATTGCCGCACTCTCTCAGGTTCCCGTAAGGATCATCATCTCCACCGCTCATGCAATCCGTAATGCAATTGTGACTCTAGTGAGTAGGAATGGACCTGTCAATGTCACGCACAATTATCTTTGCCATCTGTTGCCTTGAACATTTGGTCACAATGACCAGGAACGGGACTGAGTCCATTTAATACTCACTGATCTCCTCCCGAAAAATCCAGGGACAAGACTCGTCCTTATTCCTGTTGGAACTCTCTGTTCTGCATGGCAGCAAAACTATTTGTCATGACTTTACCAGATTCACTGACAACATTCAGTCTACCGAAAGAGATAAATCTAATTCCTTTCGAACCATTTTATGATCTTGTGAGTTTGCAGCGAACAGGATTGTCTGAAACGAGTTTAACCATCTTTTCAAGAATGTAATCCAGTGCAGTGTCAGAGATTTGAAAAAGGTCATCAAGCTAAAATATCACCTCTGTTTCTCGCTCCACAGATGGTTAATTACCTGGGGAATATGTGCAGTTTTATGGTAAATAATTGATACCTTTCCCAAAGACAGAACAATCCCACAAATCAGAAACTGGAGTTTTAGAATAGATGCTGCTTTACTCGACATTATCCTTCAACTATGCTTCAGTCTGATGCTCCAATTATTCCTGATCAACGTCAGTAAAACCAGCTTTAGATAAGGATTGAAATGACAACTGAGGCATTTTAACACACTGTTCAGTGCCAAGAGCTGATCAGTTGCTCCACTGGAGCCGCCGGCAGCAAGCCTATAAAGTGCCCTACTCGTACCTCTGGGAACTTCGACCCGCCTGTTCTACGTTTGCTGTGGTTTTGAAATTAAAGCTAAGGCAGAAGAGGAGGATCTGATATGGACCTGTGACTATTCGAGCATCAGGTTCAGGAAATGGGACATAGAAAAAACATTGTGCAAAATAGACTTGATTGAAAACTGGCTTTCTGTGGGTCACTGCGTTGTTTACAGACAATGTTATATTATCGCTGTCACAGGGCTTCTCATTCGGTCGGCTTCAATTTGGCACAGAATGTGATTCAACGACACTTCACTCACCTCCTTCCGCAAGTTCTTACAGACAACATGAAACATACTGCACTCATCATCAATCTTCACCATGGCTCCATCCAAGGACTTATTGCACACTTTTCATGAATACTGAAGATAGAAGAATGTCATGCAAGAGTAAATTTATTTTCACTTTAAATTATAAAGTAATAAGAATCCAAAGTGAGATAGATAATACCCGAAATTCATGTTTATCACCGTGGCCAGAACTCTAGCCAGGAAAAGGGAAAATCTGTCGCTGAATCCCCAATATCCACACTCTTGCTTGCTGCATGTGTCCAGTGGGAAACCTGTGTGAAGTAGCATGCAGTCTGACAGAACGCCTGGGAGAATCCTCCACTGTCTGATCTAAAGCTACAACAGGAGCTGTGTATTCCAGCTGTGAGAGCAGTGGGTTAAAGTGGAGGACCTTGGTATTCCGTGGTGGAGATTCTAAGTGTCCTCATCATGTTATTGTTTAAAACCCTCTGTCAGAAACAGCACAGACAGAGAGGAATAGGAGGGGGGCATTTCACCCGCCAACACTACCCCGCCATTTGATATTATTATGGCTGACCGAACACGTCAATGTCTTTTCCCAGCCCATCCACATCAAGCTGTCGCCCAATGGGAAAAAGACACTGAATAAACCGAAAAACTCTGCGCAACTGTGGGAGCAAAATGTGTTTAGAGACAGTGAGCTTATGCAATGGGATTCTTGGTTGATCATGTTTCAAATGATACGATTCCATCAAAACTCACCACCAAGAAGGTGAGGAGTCTTCTCTGGTCAGTAGCAGGGACGAGAACTCCAGGCGATCGGAACTGATGATGAGTCAGCAGAACAATCATTGATTCAGCTGAAATCTGAACTACACTCCGATTCTGGTGGGACTCAAACCCACAAACTTTGAATCGCAATCTTAACAATGCAGTAGAGGTCCAACACGTCTTTCACTGGGCTGCAGAGCTGCGCTAACCTCCATTTTACTGCACCCAAAGTTACGGTGTTCAAGTCTTTCATCAAACTTCGGTTTATCCTCGCACCACTTCCCAGTACCTAGGCCTTGTCCGTGCATGCTCTAGCTCCTCAAGTGTTCGGCTAAATACTTCGAGGAGAAAGTGAGGTCTGCAGATGCTGGAGATCAAAGTTGAAACTTTATTGCTGGAACAGCACAGCAGGTCAGGCAGCATCCAGGGAACAGGAGATTCGACGTTTCGGGCACAGGCCCTTCTTCAGGAATGAGCAGAGAGTGTTCAGCAGGAGAAGATAAAAGGTAGGGAGGAGGGACTTGGAGGAAGGGCGTTGGAAATGTGATAGGTGGAAAGAGGTCAAGGTGAGGGTGATAGGTCGGAGTAGGATGGAGGCGGAGAGGTCAAGAAGAAGACTGCAGGTCAGGAAGGCGGTGCCGGGCTGGAGGGATCCGGCTGAGACAAGGTGGGGGGAGGGGGGATGAAGAAACTGGTGAAGTCCAAGTTCATCCCCTGCGGTTGGAGGGTTCCCAGTCGGAAGATAAGACGCTCCTCCTCCGACCGTCGGGTTGTTGTGGTTTGGCGGTGGATGAGTCCAATGACCTGTATATCCTCGGTGGAGTGGGAGGGGGAGTTGAAATGCTGTGCTACAGGTTGGTTGGGTTGGTTCGTCCGGGTGGCCCAGAGGTGCTCTCTGAATCGCTCCGCAAGTAGGCGGCCTGTCTCCCCAATATAGAGGAGGCCACACCGGCTGCAGCGGATGCAGTAGATGATGTGGGTGGAGGTGCAGGTGAATCTGTGGCGGATATGGAAGTTTCCTTTGGGGCCTTGGAGAGAAGTGAGGGGGGAGGTGTGGGCGCAAGTGTTGCACCTCCTGCGGTTGCAAGGGAAGGTGCCGGGAGTGGAGGTTGGGTCGGTCGGGGGGTGTGGATCTGACAAGGGAGTCGCGGAGGGAGTGGTCTCTACGGAAAGCTGATAGGGGAGGGGAGGGAAATATATCCTTGGTGCTGGGGTCTGTTTGGAGGTGGCGGAAGTGACGGCGGATGATGCGCTGTACATGGAGATTGGTGGGGTGGTAGGTGAGGACCAGTGGGGTTCTGTCCTGGTGGCGGTTGGAGGGGCGGAGCTCAAGGGCGGAGGAGCGGGAAGTGGAGGAGATGCGGTGGAGGGCACCGTCGACCACGTCGGGGGGGAAATTGTGGTCCTTGAAGAAGGAGGCCATCTGTGTTGTACGTATTTTGAACTGGTCTTCCTGGGAGCAGATGCGGCGGAGACGAAGGAATTGGGAGAATGGGATGGCGTTTTTTACAGGGGGCAGGATGGGAGGATCCATTCTCCCAATTCCTTCGTCTCCGCCGCATCTGCTCCCAGGAGGACCAGTTCAAAATACGTACAACACAGATGGCCTCCTTCTTCAAGGACCGCAATTTCCCCCCCGACGTGGTCGACGGTGCCCTCCACCGCATCTCCTCCACTTCCCGCTCCTCAGCCCTTGAGCCCCGCCCCTCCAACCGCCACCAGGACAGAACCCCACTGGTCCTCACCTCCCACCCCACCAATCTCCATGTACAGCGCATCATCTGCCGTCACTTCTGCCACCTCCAAACAGACCCCAGCACCAAGGATATATTTCCCTCCCCTCCCCTATCAGCTTTCCGTAGAGACCACTCCCTCCGCGACTCCCTTGTCAGATCCACACCCCCCACCGACCCAACCTCCGCTCCCGGCACCTTCCCTTGCAACCGCAGGAGGTGCAACACTTGCGCCCACACCTCCCCCCTCACTTCTCTCCAAGGCCCCAAAGGAAACTTCCATATCCGCCACAGATTCACCTGCACCTCCACCCACATCATCTACTGCATCCGCTGCAGCCGGTGTGGCCTCCTCTATATTGGGGAGACAGGCCGCCTACTTGCGGAGCGATTCAGAGAGCACCTCTGGGCCACCCGGACGAACCAACCCAACCAACCTGTAGCACAGCATTTCAACTCCCCCTCCCACTCCACCGAGGATATGCAGGTCATTGGACTCATCCACCGCCAAACCACAACAACCCGACGGTCGGAGGAGGAGCGTCTTATCTTCCGACTGGGAACCCTCCAACCGCAGGGGATGAACTTGGACTTCACCAGTTCCTTCATCCCCCCTCCCCCCACCTTGTCTCAGCCGGATCCCTCCAGCCCGGCACCGCCTTCCTGACCTGCAGTCTTCTTCTTGACCTCTCCGCCTCCATCCTACTCCGACCTATCACCCTCACCTTGACCTCTTTCCACCTATCACATTTCCAACGTCCCTCCTCCAAGTCCCTCCTCCCTACCTTTTATCTTCTCCTGCTGAACACTCTCTGCTCATTCCTGAAGAAGGGCCTGTGCCCGAAACGTCGAATCTCCTGTTCCCTGGATGCTGCCTGACCTGCTGTGCTGTTCCAGCAATAAAGTTTCAACTTCGGCTAAATACTCCTGAAGTGTTTTGATGACTCTTAGCTTTACCACACGTTCAAATAGTGAGTTCCAGAAAAACAACACTCTCAGGATGTAAATATTCTTCCTAAATCTTCTCTGAACATTCTCTCTCTAGCTTTTCATCTATATCCCTGGTTATTAACAAATTCCATAAGAAGTTTATTACTGTCACACATACCTAATCCCTTTCTGTGCACATTAATCAATTTCTCTCTCAGCTTTCTCCGCTCTCAGATAAAGAGGCCCAGACGAGCTCATCCATCTTTGCAGTGGCGCGAGTGTCGTGCTTTAAAAGCACAGCCGGTCAGGCAACATCCGAGGAGCAGGAGAATCGATGTTTCGGTCATAAGCCCTTCATCAGGAATGAGGATTTTGAGTCGGGGTTGAGGGAGAGGAATGGGGTTCGTGGTCAGGTGATGGGAAAGTGAATGAAGGTGAGGGAGAATGTGATAGTTCAGAAGGAGGATTGATGGACGGATCCGGACAGCAGAGCCTAGTTGTGACTGGGATAATGTGGGGGGAGGCGAAATGAGGAAGCTGTTGAAAGACACATTTATCCCGAGTGTTTTCAGGGTTCTAAGTTGGAATATGAGACGTTCTTCCTCCAGGCATCGGCTAGTAATGGAATGGCGGTGGCTCGTGCCCGAAACATCGATTCTCTTCTCCTCAGATGTTGTCTGACGTGCTGTGCTTTTCCAGCACTACACTCTCGACTCTGAGCTCCAGCACCTGCAGCCCTCACTTTCACTTATCTTCACAGAGGGAATGGTCTAGCTCAGGCACCACCTTGGTAAATCTACTCTGACCACGCTCCCATGTAAACACACGATTCCTAAGGCTGGCAATCAGAACAGAACAAAATTATCCGAAGAAAAGCAGAAATATCTGAACAAAATCAGCAGGTTTAGTGCATCTAGGAGAGATTTTCGAGCCAAACGATCCGCCTTTGGAATGAATGGTATGTGTAGGTGGGGCAGGAATGTGAAAGAAGGTGGACAGGGTCTAAAATGATTGAACTCGATGTTGGATATTGACGATTGTACGGTCTGTCAGCAGGAAATGACCTGCCGCTCTTCCAACTCGCGCTGTGCTGTGCGGGAGCTGTACAGCAGAACAAACTGAAATGGAGGCATGGGAAGACATTGGACTGTTGCAGTGACAGGAACCTGGAAGCTCAGGGTCATTTTTTGCTTGCAGACAGAACGTAGGTGTACACACGTTTGCCCCCCGCTATGTGTTTCCCAAGTCCAGACGAGATTACATTATGAGCAGCAAATGCTGTTTGCTAAATTGAGTGATGGGCAGATAAATCAATGGAACCTTACACAATGAGGAGGGACATCATAACCGTGCAGCATTACACCTTCTGAGATTTCGTGGAATGGTGCCATATAGGAAAGTGTTGGGGGTCAAGGAGGATTGGACGAGGATGTACAGAGAGAAGTTGTCCTGCATTGTGCTGGTATTCAGTTGTATGGGCTAGTGGGCAAAGGGCAGTAGAATGCATATCTTCCTGAGCTTCCTGCTATAAGCAAATACCTAGTTACGGAGCAAAACTACTTAATGATTTTCATGCCAACACCGACACTAGGTACAGCTGACAGAGGTCACGTGCTTACACTGTCACTGTCAGTCTGTCTCCCTGGGAGCAGTAGTACTCCCCCACGCTGATTAAGACAACACAGTTCTTCCTGTGATGTATCCCTTCGAGAATGGAAGGACAGCTATTAATAACCTGTACTTCGAACGGAGTATCTGTATTGCTCAATAAGAATCGCGTAACTATTCTAACTCCTTTTTAAAGTCACTTGACCCATAGCCTTGTATGTCTTGGCATCACAAATTCACATCTGAATACTTCAGAAAGTTATGTGGATTTCTGCCTCTCCGAGTCTTGCATACACTGTGTTCGAGATTTCAACCACCCACTGTTTGAAAACGTTTTTCCACGCATTCACTATAATCTTTCCGCCTCTGACCTTAAATCGGTGCCCCCCCCAACCCCCCCCCCCCCCCCGTGATCGAAAGCTCTATCAAAGTAAAACATTTATTTCAGTCTACGCTATTCATATCCCTCAGTACTCTGTACATCATAATCATGCCGCCACCCCCCCCCCCCGCCACCCAATCTCCTCTGCTCTAAGTAAAAAAACTCCAACTTGTCCACTCTCTCTTCTTCAGCCCAGACAATCTCCTGGCGAATCTCCCCTGCATCGTTTCCAGCGCTGTCACATCCCTGTTATAATGTGAATTGCATAACTACATACAACAGTCTCGCTAGAGCTGAATGAACAAGTAAAATAAATGATGCAAAAGTACACAGAAACTGATGTTTTTTAGAATAAAGTTTCTTTTTCTCAATGGTGTCCTGTGCCCTTTTCCTGAGCCTGATGTTTCAATAATCGCTGATCCATGTCAGTAATAGCTGCGACATGAGGATTGATCTCACAACCGCGGCATCAAAATGGATCAACTGGTTTGAAGGTCCCGATGGTGAGACTTGGGCATGGTCACCCAGCAACAGTGAGCGCAGCAGCACAGGCTGAACGAGATCAATGTGAACAGCCATGAGTTCATTGAATGGTGGAGCAGATTCTATGGGCTGAATGGCCGACTTCCAATCTTCCATCATTTGAACTAAAGCCTTACTTTATTGATAAATCTAGAATTCTGAGGGGATGGGATGAAGTGATAGAAAATGTTTCCAAACTGATCAGACAGATCAGGAACTAGGCTCATAAGCTCATGATCAAGAAATGTGCTGTGGCCTGGAGACAACAAATGGCACTGGGCACCCAACAGATGGGTATGTGCAGACGCTGTGATTGCTAAAGAAAATTGGTGGATCTTATATTTTTGCCAATTTGGCGTCATGCTGGATGATGGATCGCGGTTTGATTCATACAGCAAAAGGTTGTGAAAGAATGAAAGGTTCGTTTCATTGGAAAAGTTTCCTGTGGTTCCAAGTCCAATTGACTGTTTGAAATACTGATCAGAAATTTGTGTCGAATATTACATTAAAATTCACAATCCTTCTGGATAAACTATTGCACCCAATCTCTCCTTATTTGTTTCACTTTCATTCGATGTAAATTCATAGAAAGTCAAGATGGAATGAAAGGAGGAAAGAAACGTTTGCACTCCTTTTCATTATCCCAATTTAACTTACAACAGAATCAAATTGCTTTATTTCGACTTTGTTGAGGTATCGATTTATCACCAATCTCCGATGCAATGAAGGACAAGAGCAAGATTCTCCATCTAATGTATACTAAAGATGCGAGGTACAAAGGGAAACCACAGCTGCGTTTGATAGAAGTAACAGCCAGAATAGCATTCAAATCCACACATGCACCATGAAAGAGCAACCCCTCGCGTTAATCTCTGGGCCACTTAAGTCCATGGAAAAGGGGATCACATATGACCACATCAAGATTACATATGGTGCACCTAGGGGATAAGAACTTCCGTGAGCGGAATCGAATCCACGCCATTATATTTCTGCTTTCAGTGGAATAATGATATCAGCAAAATCCAAGGAATTGACCTCGTCCTTGGAAGGGATACCTTGTCCTTGAATTATTCCGAGTCGGAACTGTCTCAGAATGAACCAGCAAACATGAAGTTCCCGTCACATTCACACGCACATTTAGTCTTGACGCATAATTTCTTCACAGTTTCTCTCTCACGGGAAGAAGTATATATGGAGAGAGAAGGGAAGGTGATGTTTTAGCTCGATGGTCTTTCCCATTTGGCTGAACCTGAACTGGGTAAAATTCCCGGAAATGCAGCGTTGTTCGTTTCATTTTATTAATTTTGCTGCAACTGCACTCTGTTCATTGCAATGATCGGGAGTGAATTGGATTTATATCATTGGAACGTTTAATGTTGTGTTGAATTTTGCTCCGAATTTATTTCAGCTTAAAGAAAATACTGATGAGAAAAACAGAAGGTTAAACTACAAGACAAGATGCCAGTTTTGATGCTCAGTTTCTTTGGCAGATTTCAGTGGGTAACAAATAAACCCAACATCATGGCGATTGTCCTCCCATCTTTAAGGCATGGGATTAAAGCAGGAAATCGATCTCTAAGAGACGGGTCACTTCCCGTTCACTATGGAATAGCTTTCCTTGACAATATACAAAATCTGCTCAGTTCCATTTATATGATTCATGTGGACTATTAATAGAAATCTTTCAAAACTCTGAGTTATTCTTTTGCTGAATCCTATTCAGCTGCATATTTTTGCGATAATTCTTTACATCTGAAGTCGTCCAAATTAGACATTGATTCCTCGTACCTTTCACACCCCGCACCCCACTTTTACACTTTGACCCGGCCACAGGTTCTCTCTCTACTGGTGAAACTCACTGCTTGTGTGTCTCTAAATGTGCCTTTCCAAATATTTTGGAAACGGATTCTCTGAGTGACAGAAATTCTGCTCTCATTATTTCTTTGTCCTTCATCAATGGTTTTGAAAGCGTGACGTTCAGAAATTTGCGAACTTGAAAGAGTGCATTTACCACCTATTTACCCTATCCAAACCTCACATACCCTGGAAAACTTGCATTCGGTTTTTCTTGGTTCAGTTTCAAATTTTCCAAAACACAAATAACTAAAATACCTTCCCCACTCAACGCCGTCAGCATCATCTCTAATACCTTAGCTCCCCAGTAAAAGCTGGCAGTGTCCTCTCTGATAGAATCACAGATTCCCTACCATGCAGAAAGTACAATTCAGCCAATCGAGTCTGTAGGGACACTCTGAACAGCATCTCAACCAGACCAGCTCCCCTCTCCATCACCACAGGCCTCTGGATTGTGATTTCAAATAAACCTGCTGCAATAAAACCTGGCATCGTGTGACTGCTGAACTTATCACTGCGTTGCCCATGGCTAACTCACTTAACTTACTGAAGTCACTCCCTGGACAAAGCGCAATTAAACATGGCCAATCCACCTAACCAATAGACTTAAGAGCAGTGCGAACCACTGTAGTGTACCATCACATGGAACATTATCTGTATCATGTGTAATGGCTTTACACACTGGTAACTCATCCTAGTGAAAGCAAGCTGCGCTCACCAACCTGAATTCAATGCATCCAAACGCGGTTCTACGCTGTACAACCTCATTAGTGCTGCTTGAAATGTTTCTGCACTCAGATCTGAATGGGTTTACTCTGCTTTCTTCCTCAGAGTCCTGCTTTAAATAAACACATAAGTCAGGAACAACTCTATATAATGGTTTTCATTCCAACACAAGCACAATGTGCAGTTTGTAGAAGTTACGTGTTTTCACTTTCACTGACACTCTCTGTCTAGGAGCTGCAGCTCTGCCCCAGCTGATTCAGACAGCACTGTCCTTCCTGTGACATGTCCCATTGAGAATGGAAGGCCAAGCATGAATAACCGCTGTGGGGAACAGAGCGACAGGTTTAAAACCTTTACGATGCCCCCAGTGGCGAATTGAGCCCTGTGACAGGAGGGGACACAAACCACGATACTGTGGAGGACAACAACATCGAAGAAGACCCTTCAGCCTGTTGTGGCCGCACTTGTCCAACACAACTGCTTAACGACCTGAATTAAGTTTTCCATCGCTTAGCCCATAGTCTTATATGTTTTGGCATCACAAATTAACATCTCAATTTTTTTAAAGTTAGAACGATTCCCGCCTCTCTGAACCTTTCCGCACATCTATTCAAACCTTTCTGCCTTTTTCCGAAATCTCTTGGCCCCAGTGTTCGATCTCTCCATCAATAACAAACGCTTCTTTCAGTCTATCCTATCCATATCCCTCATTGTTTTGTACATCTCAGTCATGTCTTCTCCAATCTCCTTTGCTCGGTAACAAACTACACCAGTCTGTCCAATCTCTCCTCATAACTGAAACTCTTCAGCCCAGACAATATCCCATTGAATCTCTACTGCAACGTTCCCAATATGATCACATCCATGCTGTACTGTGAATTGCAAAACTGCACACAGTAATCCAGCAAGAGCCGAATTAACATTTTTTTCTATTCTGTTACAGTATGAGGGCGTCGCTGGTTCGGCAGTATTTAATGCTATCCCTAATTGAACAGCGGGTAGTTGAGACTCAACCATATTGTAGTGAGGCCGAAGTCACATGGAGGCCCGAACATGTAAGAATGGCAGTTCCATTCCTTAAAGGACGTCAAATGGTTTTATGTTTTCAACAATTGAACATGGATATATAGGAGTTATTAGATTCGTAATTCCAGATATTTATTGAATCCCAATTCTGCCACCTAGCGTGGTCGGAGTCATACCCGAGTCCCTGATGTCTGAATTAACAGTTCAGTGGTTAATGGTAATAGCGCTCGGCCATTGCAGAAAAGCAGTGAAACTGATCTTATCCAAATGAAGTCGCATTTCCCCGATACTGTCCTGTGCCATTTTCCTGAGCTTAACCCCCCCCCCCCCGCCAATAATCTCTGGTCCATGTCGCTAAAAGCTGCAACATGAGGATTAATCTCACAACAGTGGTACCCAAATGGATCAAATGGTCTGCATTTCCCGATGGTGGGGTTGGGGCGCGTTCAACCAGCAACAGTGACCGCAGCCACACAGACTGATCGGTATCAATGTGAGAGTCAGTGTTAGATTCTGTAGTGCATTCATGAAATAGGAAATGACTCCACAACCACATGATGAAAAAGCAGCGCTCCGAAAGCTAGTGCTTCAATTAAACCTGTAAGGCCATAACCTGGTGTTGGATGATATTTAACTTTGTACACCATAGTCCAAAACCGGCATCTCCAAATTAATGAAATTAGGGGTATGGGATGGAAAGTTCGGTTAGTGATCGTAGGAGGGAAGAAATCTCAGAAAACGGGTGGATTTGAATTCTGAAACACAGAGATGTGAGCGAGCAGAACTTGAAGGAAAAAAAAAAAATCACCTTGGAGAAAAGTACCATGTTAAAACAACTGATTCCTTTGTGTTTCGCAAAAGACTGGGACAAACAGAGCAGTTACGGCCGTGACGCAGATTTGAACCGAGGTTGCGGCGGCTAGAACGCAAAGAACTAACCACGATACGATCTCTACACCCCACCGACGGACACAGCAGCCAGCAACAATAAGTAAAGTATCATTAGAAATGTTAGGCAGCGCACCAAATGGTCACCGTCGGTCCCTCACCACCAGACGCCTGGAGTAAGAACGCTTCATCTTCTGCCTCGGAACATTTCAACCCCAGGGCATCAATGTGGACTTCAACAGTTTCCTCATCTCCCCTTCCCCCACCCCACCCCACCCCAGTTCCAAACGTTCAGCTCAGCACTGTCCCCATGACTTGCCCTGACTCGTCCTACCTGCCTATCATCTTTTCCACCTATCCACTCCACGCTCTCCTCGGACCTATCACCTTCATCCCCTCCCCCACTCAACTATTGTACTCTATGCTACTTTCTCCCCATCCCCACCCTCCTCTCACTTATCTCTCCACCCTTCAGACTTTCTGCCTGTATTCCTGATGAACTGCTTTTGCCCGAAACGTCGATTTTACTGCTCCTCGGATGCTGCCTGAACTGCTGTGCTCTTCCAGCACCACTAACCCAGAATCTGGTTTCCAGCATCTGCAGTCATTGCTTGTACCAAGTTTTTGTTGAAATGTATGCTTCAATAGCAATGCAGTTTAACATCGGCTATTTCACGAGTTTCCCTCACAAGGCAGTAACCACTGCTGCCACACAGTCCCTTTTCCCAGCCCCAGAATCAGAGGAACTGAGTGGCGCAGTCGTGAAGATCCAACTTGAAATCGAGATGGGAATGAGGTCGCAGAGATACTCGAGGGCTCCAGTGACACAACCGGAGAATGCACGGTATTTCTATGATGGTTTAGAGGCGCAAGCAATTCCGAGGTTGGGAGTGCTTCTAGTCAAAGACGGGGCAGAAGGGAAAATGTGTTCCCGTTTATAATAACAGCAATCTACAGTGCACCTTGCTGAGACAGCTGACTGCCATAACTGGAGCGTGGGCAGCTGGTTTGAAGTTTAGTTTTGCTTCACTGTCACCCAGTTCCCTGGAATGAATTGCTTTCACCATTTTTCTTTCCAATTGTTTGATATCTCCCTGCAGTCTGCGGCTTTCTTCCTCATGGTTAATTGCATGTTTAACTGTTGTATGATCTGCACACTGCTAAATCACGGCCACTACAAGTTAAGAGGAATCATCGATCGATATGAGAAAACAGTGGAACTGTAGGTTTTTAGGCGACACCAGAATTGTAGACAGAGAGGAAGATTATCTAAGTTTCAAAAGGAGAATCACTTTTTTTCGCGCGAGTGTCGTTCATCAGGCTCTTCTCCGAAACGTCGATTCTCCTGCTCCTCAGATGCTGCCTGACTTGCTGTGCTTTCCCAGCACAATACTCTCGAGTCTGATGTCTCATCTGCAGTTCTCACTTTCTCCTAGTTGAGACTGTTTTCACTCTAGGTTAGGGGTTTGAGCGGCGACCAGACAGAAGTTTATGAATTATTGAGAGGCAACTTAGAGTTAACAATAGCTGCCTTTTCCCAGGATGGGGATTTAAAGGCGAGAGGGCATATGCTTAAGATGAAAAGAGAGAGATTTTTTTTAAAAAAAGACATCTGAGCCATTTTTGGGGGGAAGGTGTTTTACGTGTGCAATTAACTTGCTGAGGAAGTGTTGGATGAGGGTACGTTTGAAACATTTAAAGAACAATTGATTGCAAACATGAATGGGAAAGTGGGATTTTTAAAATAAATTTATTCATGCTTCCTACATCAGTTATATCCCAGAGGGCATTTAAGAGTCAACCACGATATTATCCATCTGGAGTGGGACAGAGCAGATGAAAATGACAGTTTGCTTCCCGAACTGACATGAGTGAATCAGATGGGATTTTCCACACAACTGATTCAGGTCATCACGAGACTCTTCAATTCCAGGAGATTATTGAACTCAAACTCCACCATCTGTCATGCCAGGACCTGAACCCTTTGTCCCCAAAATATTACCTGGGTTTTTGGATTAACAACACAGTAATAAAAGTACAAAGGCATTATAACCATTTAATGTGTACAGGAGGAGGCAGATGGGACTAGATTAGTTTGGCAGTATGTTCAGCATGGATTGGTTGGACTGACGGGCCTGTTTTCATGCTGTATGACTCCATGATTGACGCTATGGAGCAGGCAGGTGGTTGGGATGAACAGCAGCATTAACAGCATAATCGAACACCTGATGGGATATGTAATCCTGCTGGAGTGTCCGGAGGTTGTTTTGCTCAGTCATCCCTTCCCACACACGGAACTGGTGAACGGTCTCTCCTCAGTGTTACTGATTAAATGAGTTTCCATTTCTGTGGTTAATTGAATCCCTTCCAGCAGTTCCCACATTCCCCTGCTTTCTCTGTGGTATCGGCCTCCTTCTTTTCCACACAGGGTGAAGGATCCTTTGAAATTGTGTCCACACAGATACAAATCCCGTTTTCCATCTTGTGAAAGTGTTTTCATTGTTTCTCATTCACCCACAGGGTGTGAGTATCACTGTTCAGGACAACATTTCTTCTTAGCCCTTGCTCGTTGCTACCTGGCTGGACCACAACCCCAGGTGCAATCCCAGCCTCGGGTGTCTGTCTGTGGGAAGTCTGCTTGTTTGTATTTTTATTTCTCCCTCTGACCAAAGATGTATCAGTTACAGGGATCAACAGCGGGAAACGCAGGCTTATGGGATAGGGAATACCGTGGGATCTGGTGGGATGCACTTCGGATGGACCGTGTGGACTGGAAGGGCCGACTAGCCTACTTACCCACATGATGGGGATTCATGGATTAAGGGTCAGCTCATGTTTTTCTGGACCTGGAGTCTCTCATAGGCAGGACTGGGTGAAGATGGCAGAATCCCCTGCATAAGGGACATGCATGAATGGGATTGCAGGGAATTAAAGTTATTATCTCTGTTTCTGAGGTCAGGCTTGCATTTCAGGTTTTATTCGTCGAACTTCAACGTCACCGTTTCCGTGTCCCAGTCGCCAAGGATGGCTAGTTTAAAATATCACCCCAACACCACCTTCTCCAGGTTGAAGTCTTGACTGTGTGGAAGAAACTGATACTGAGCTGATGCAAGCAAATGCAGCTGCCACCGCCAGTGTCAGAAACACAGATCCAAATAGCAAAAACATCTTTTAAACCCACCACTGCAAAGTTCACGGCTCAACACGCTCCAGTTGTGTCACTCAACTGTCTTAGCAAGATGAACTGTAAATCGCTATGATAGTATAAACGGGGACAACTATTCCCTTTAGCAGGAGCACACTCAACCTAAGAATTTCTTGCGCCTCTGTATCAAAACAGAAGGACAGGATGTTGACCTATTGCATCACTGGAGAAAGAGAGGAACTCCACCCACTCATTCTCATCCGCATTTCTGGTTGGATCTGGGTGGCTGTGCCGATGTTAAGCTAAAATGCTATTGAAGCATACATTTCAACAATATCCTGTACTGTCCCCCGAGTCTTTGATGCTTGTCGAAATCTATCAAACTCAGTTTTCAACATTCTCGTTCAAGGGATCTCCACAGCTCTGAGGACACCGAACTTAAAGATTCAGCTCATTCTCAGTTCCCACATGTCTATCACTGTTCGCTGAGTACTGATATTGCACATTTGCTGTTCTTCCGAACATTTCCTCTGCTAGTATACTTATTGCTGCTTGCAAGCATCTTGTTCTGTGATTACTGTGATCGTGGTTGTCTGTACTTTGCATTATGACCACAGCAACCTCGATTTGAAACCAAATCAGGGCACTGAGTTTTCTCTCCGTTTCCTTTTTGTGACACATGGTAAGAAATTAATTATTTTACCTTCAATTTTCGCTATCTCACATCTCTGCGTTTCATGTATCAGGATTCAAACACACCCGTTATCGGAGATTTCTCTCCTTCCCATGATCATTAAACCTCCTTTCCGTCCCTCCTCCCATTTCTCTGAGGCAATGCACAAACTATCACTCTCTTTCACATTCATGCTGTTCTGTGTGTGCTGCTGCTACGGTCACTGTTGTTGGGTGAACGTGCCCCAATACTACCATCAGGGCCTCCAAACAAGTCGATCCATGTGGATACCGCGGTTGTAAAATCAATCCCCATGTAACAGCTTTTACTGACATAGGACAGAGACAATTGGAGCGTCAGGCTCATGGAAAAGATCCAGGGCAGTTTTGGTGAAAAGACATTTTATTGGAAAAGATCAGCTTTTGTGGCTTTCTGCGTTGGTCTTGTGGTAATTTCATAGGACTGATAATCCAGAGACCGAGGTAATAGTCTGGGTACTCGGGCTTGAATCCCACAATGCCGTGATCGTCAAATTTGGATTCAATAAATATCTGCAATGAAGAATCTAATGACTACTATATATCCATTGACAATGGTTGAAAACAAAATCTGTTTCATTGATGTCATTTCGGGATTGAATTTGCTATCCTTACTTGGTCTGGGCTGCATGTGACTACAGACTCATAGCAATATGGTTGAGTCTCGACTGCCCTCTGGGCAATTCGGAATGTGTAATAAGTTCTGCCTAACCAGAATCGCCCTCATACTAATACAGAAATTTTAAAATAAATGCTCGTTAGCCTCAAGCAAGAGCGTTGTGTGCAGTTTTGCAAGTCACATTATAGCAGGAATGTGATCACACTGAGAAAATTGCAGGAAATATTTACCGGGATATTGTTTGGGCTGAAGAGTTTCAGTTTGGAAGAAAGACAGGACAGAGTGAAGTGTTTGTCGCAGTGCAAAGGAAATGCAGACAAGACATGATCGAGTCAGGGCATGGACAGGGTTGAATGAACGAGTTTGCCATTGATGGAGGGATCGATCAGCAGGGACCAGAGATTTAAGGCGAAAGGCAGAATGGTTTGAGAAGATGTGCGGAAAAGCTTTATCAGTCAGTGGGGGGTTGGAATTTGTAATATGCTGTCTGCATTGTTCAGAGCAGCAGAAACCCTTATGTGGGATATAGATGAATTAATGTTATTTCTGCAACTATAAATTCTGATACAGAACAAGAATGAGGAAATATATGTATTCAGCTAAAAATGATATGTTAGCATGAGACATGATTATAGAACAATGGTAGATGTATGGGCAAACAGGAAAAACATCTCTTTCCCACTTGTATGGAGACACAGAAACAAACGAAATTAAAGAGGTTATGATGGTCAAAGTGGCCTCCGGTTAGAAATAGATGCTGATAAAGAAAGGATATGCCTAGCTGTGACCTGTAGTAGAATGACGTCAAACAACCTTATGGGGGCCAGAGATAGGCATTTGTCACGGACAAGGCTGGATAAACAGAAGTTGTGGGATCAGTCTTAAGGAAATGAATGACGTAAGCGGAGGATGGGGGCAAACAAGGAAATAAGGAAAAGATATGGGGATTCAAATTGTATAAATTTCGAGAGTTTGTTGGATTTGATGTGTATTTGTCATTGCCTTACCTGGCATTAGACATTGCACCCACTTGCAAGTGTACAAATAAATGACACTGCTAATTCAGATTTTTGTCTCGGACTGAAATTATTGAAGTGAGTGAGCTTTGTTTCTCACAATTGGGGGCTCTCGTCCGGGATCTTCTTCCATCACCAGGGGGAGTGGCTTGCCTTGGACACTGGGAAGACGCGTCCCGTTCCCCATTGAGGAGCGGTCTCATTTCCCGGTTTGGTCTGCTCCCCTGGGCGACTGGTACGAATCCCACAAGAGAGACATCTGAATCAGACAGTGACGGGAGGTTGATAGACAATACGGCTAAAAAGGGGCCAGGCAACTCTGTGCACAGACCAAGGTAAGAAAATTGACTTTTAAGTATTGCCTTGGTGGCCAGGATTGAGTTTTAGTAGTTAATAAGGGACTAACGAAGGAACTCAATATGGATTGTGCTGTGGGTAAGGAAAAAGGCTCCGGGAACACAAAGTAAGGAAAAGGCAATGGAAATGGAGGCGGGGTCCCTTACAACATACCTCCAGAAAGTCCTTTGGGCAGGATGTTGTGGAATTGGCAAAATAATACTTGTACAAGGGGGGAAGATGATTAAAAAATGTTGCTTTGTATGGACTAAGGAATCCATTCTTCGTCCCGCTGTCTTCTGGCCAAAGTACAGATCGGACAAAGACTGGTTTTGTAAATATCTGAATTTATATGTCAATGTGTGTGTGTGAGAGAGAGAGAGAATGAAAAGAGCTGTACAGTTGGTCGGAAGTTTAACCCTTTGTGATTTGGTTTGAGTGAGCATTTGTTTGTTGGTGATTGAATGTTTGTGTTTTAATCCCTGGAGTTTGGGTTCCAGGACTGTTTTGAATCTGATTTTTATTATGGAAACTTAACATGATTTCTTTTAAGGTTAGGGATTCTATCGAGATTATGAAGAAAAAAAAAGAGTGATAATTCCTGTTCTTTTTACAGATCATGACTGCCTTACTATCAGTTTCTAACTAATCTCTTTTATCGTTACATAAAAGCGATTTATGGAGGACAGTTGAGGTTTCAGTTCAACATTAGCTTGTAGTAAAAGCAAAATTCTATGGTTAATATCTGTGATCTTGGATTCAGCCATTGTTCATGCATTAGAAGTATTTTTAAACTTGAGTAGACAAATTCTTTTAAGGCAGCTCTGATTAGTTTACGAGCTAAGGTATTGTAATTGAGCAATGATTGGTCAGGACTATTTAAGAAAACTAATTTTGGATTTAAATTATAGGACTAAAACTGGGTAATTACAGTGAATTTGAAAATTGGGAACTGTATGCATTTTGCATTTTAAGTATTAAATATTGAAGAAATGAACGTAAATATATAAAAATATTTATATGTTAGGAACAGGCTTTAAAGGTTAGTCAAGCATGAATTGATGAATTGGTGTTTGAAGTTATGGGGAGTTAGAAATATTGCAATATTTCTTTAAAAAGAAAACGGGGAAGAACGTAACGACTTATCCCCTTCGGGAGGCACCCATAGGGGACAAAGAGATTGGGTTTGTAAGTGCCCCCCTCACCAGTGGGGAGGTCAGAACATTTACAAAGGAAATGAAGGTCCTGGTTGAGGATCCGGTGGGGTTGTCTGAACAAATTGATCAATTTCTGGGGCCCAGTCTGTATACCTGGGCTGAGTTAATGTCTATATTGAATATACTATTTAATGGGGAGGAAAGGGGACTTATACGACGAGCTGCCATTAAAATATGGGACAGGGAACACCCGATTGGAGATGGAGATGCTGGACAGGCAGAGGTGAAGTTTTCCCTCAGAGACCCCCAGTAGGAAAAACCAAAACCCGGAGCATAGAGAAGAAATGAGGGAACCGAAAGCCCTGATTCTAAAAGAATTAAGAGAGGCAGTTCCGAAGTCACAGAATTTGACTGGAGCCTTTGAAGTTATACAGGAGAAAGATGAGACTCCCTCAGCTACCCTGCAAAGATTAAGGGACTCAATGCGGAAATACTCTGGAATGAAACCTGAGGACCCAGTGGCACAGGGTCTTTTGAAAGTACATTTTGTGACAAAAGCATGGCCAGACATACAGAGAAAGATACAGAAGATAGAAGGGTGGAGTGAAAAATCATTAGATGAATTGTTGAGGGAGGCACAGAAAGTATTTGTAAAGAGGGAGGATGAGAGACAAAAACAGAAGGCGAAAATGATGGTAGCTACGGTGGATGAGGTAGTTAAGAGGAGAATGGAACCAATAGTGAGCAACCGCAGCAGCGGGAGGCAGCATGTCGGACAGAGAGGGAGAGGGAGAGGGAGAGGACAAGGGGGAGCAGTTGATAGAGGGTTTGGGAGACAGGGGCAGAGATGGAAGTCTCCACAGGCAGGATGCTATTATTGCAGAAAGATAGGTCAGTTTAAGCGGGAGTGTTCTGATCTACAAAGGGAAGAAAGGGCAATTCCGCTTATGAATCTTGATGAAGAATAGGGGTGTCAGGGGTTCCTGCCCTCGGGGGCCCACCAGGAACCCTTGATAAACTTGAAGGTGGGACCCTGTAGGGAAGAGGTAGTCTTCCTAGTAGATACGGGGACGGCACAGTCATCGCTGAATTTTAAACCAAAGAAAGCAGAAATGTCAACACGATCAATTACTGTTTCGAGGGTGAAAGGGGAAGGATTTATTTTTCCGGTATTTGAACCTATGATGATAGAAGGTCCTAAGGCTAGGGTTACAGGGGAACTGCTGTATATCCCTGATATAGAAAGTGACTTACTGGCGAGAGACTTAATTATCCTTTTAGGACTGGAGATTGGAATTCAGGAAAAGGAATTAGTTTTACAACTGACAATATTGACAGAGGATGCAGAGAGAGAGAGAGAGATAGACCCTATTGTATGGGCTAGAGAAGGGAATCGTAGAAAACTACAGATCCCTCCCCTTCTAATAAATTTAAAACGGAAAGAGGACGTTGTCTGTGAACGACAATACCCTATTTCCATAGAAGGTAAACGAGGACTGCAGCCAGTAATTGAGGGACTGATTAGAGATGGACTGTTGGAGCCATGCATGTCTCCTTATAATACCCCAATTCTACCAGTGTGGAAATCTGATGGAACTTATCGATTGGTGCAGGATTTGAGAACATTGAATCGAATAGTACAGATCAGGCACCCAGTGGTGCCAAACCCCGACACGTTATTAAGTAAGATCCCTCATGACCACAAACAGTTTAGTGTGATAGATTTAAAGAATGCCTTTTGGGCTTGTCCCTTGGCGGAGAAAAGTAGGAATTTGTTTGCCTTTGAATGGGAAGATCTCAAGACAGGACGGAAACAGCAATACCGGTGGACTGTGCTCCCCCGGGGGTTTACGGAATCCCCGAATTTATTTGGACCGATGTTAGAACAAATATTGGAGAAATTTGGCAGCCCCAAGGGTACTACCCTGTTGCAGTATGTCGACGACCTCTTAGTATCAAGAATAAGAAGAAAAAGAGTCGTAGAAGCCACCAACAAATTATTGAATTTTCTGGGCCAGCAAGGACTGCGAGTATCTAAAAACAAATTACAATATGTCGAGCAAGAAGTAAAATACTTGGGACATTTAGTGAGTGAGGGTAAGCGAAAGATAAGCCCGGAACGGATAGAGGGAATAGTGGGGATGCCACTGCCCAGCACTAAACGGGAGTTACGCAAATGTTTGGGTCTAACGGGATATTGCAGATTGTGGATAGATTCCTATGCTATTGTGGATAGGGAAATTATATCTCAAACTATTAGAGGGGGAGACAAAATGTTTAAATTGGGATGATGAGGAAAAAGAACTAGTTGAGAAACTCAAAAGAGATTTGATTCATGCCCCCGTGTTAGCCTTACCTTCCCTAGATAAGCCTTTCCACCTCTTTGCCACCGTCGATAAGGGAGCGGCTTTGGGGGGTATTAACCCAGAGGAGGGGAGGGATGAAACAGCCAGTAACATATCTTTCAAAGTTATTGGATCCAGTATCCCGTGGGTGGCCTGAGTATGTGCAGGCTGTCGCTGCCACTGCACTGTTGGTAGAGGAAAGCAGAAAGCTTACATTTGGGGGAGCCCTATTAGTAAGCACCCCACACCAAGTGGGAACGATCTTAAACCAAAAAGCTGGGCGATGGTTGACAGACTCGCGGATTTTGAAATATGAGGCGATAATGATAGAAAAGGATGATCTAGTGCTCGTCACTGACAATTGTTTAAATCCAGCTTCCTTTCTTTGGAAAGGGGAAGGAGACTCTCCTCAGAATCCAGGGCATGACTGCCTTGACATTATAGAATACCAAACTAAGGTCCGCATGGACCTGAGAGATGTTCCACTTCATGCAGGGGCTAGACGTTTTATAGACGGGTCATCCCGGGTGACTGAAGGGAAAGGCATAATGGGTATGCAGTTGTAGATGGAACAAAAAGTAGTGTGGTGGAGGCAGGAAGGTTGCCAAATGGGTGGTCAGCTCAGACCTCCGAACTCTATGCATTGGAGAGAGCCCTTAGGGAATTAGAAAATAAAGAGGGAACTGTATACACTGACTCTAAACATGCATTTGGTGTTGTGCACACTTTAGGAAAGATATGGCAGGAAAGAGGACTGATCAATAGCCGAGGGAAGGAATTAGTTCATGAAGAATTGATTAAACGGGTCTTGGAATCTCTATTACTCCCCCGAGAGATAGCCGTAGTGCACGTAAATGGTCATCAGAAAGGAAATGAACCAGAGGTTAGGGGAAATAGATTAGCTGATGAAGTGGCGAGGGAAGCCGCCCTGAACCCACAAGAAGTGGTGATTCATTCCCTAATACCTACTGTCCCAGGTCCTAGGGAAACACCTATATTTACGGAAACAGAAGAAAAAGAATTGAGAGATTTAGGGGCGACAAAAACAGCAGATGGATATTGGAGGTTACCTAATGGAAGGGAAATGTTAAGCAAAATGACGATGCAGGAGATTATGGCTGTCCTACACCAAGGCAGTCACTGGGGAGTACAAGCAATGTGTGATTTAGTTCTTCGGGAATATGGATGTAAAGGAATGTATACCATTGCTAAACAAATATGTGAGGGATGCGTAATATGCAGAAAAGTAAATAAAAAAGTCTTGAGAAAACAGGCCCCGGGAAGAAGAGACCCAGGATTGAGACCCTTCCAGAGTATACAAGTAGATTATACGGAACTGCCTAGAGTAGGAAGACTAAAATATATGTTGGTCATAGTAGATCATTTATCTGGTTGGGTTGAAGCATACCCCCTAGCGACCGCCACTGCAAATGGGGTGTCTCAAAAACAATATAAGAGCACATAATTCCCCGATATGGGCGAGTGAACCGTATAGATTCCGACCAAGGAACTCATTTTACCTCTAAAGTGTTACAGGGGGTAATGAAGGGATTGGGGATTTCCTGGGAGTTCCATACTCCATGGCACCCGCCATCATCAGGAAGAGTTGAGAATGAACCAAACAGTCAAACGACAGCTCTCTAAATTGACAAAAGAAACCAGACTCCCTTGAACCAAATGTTTACCTATAGCTCTCTTGCGAGTACGAACAGCCCCAAGGAAAGATTTGGGACTATCCCCCTATGAAATCTTATTTGGATTACCTTATCTGGGAACAAATGGAGAATTGCCAATTCCCGAAACTAAAGATTTGTTTTTAAATAAGTATATACTGGGCTTGTCCTCCTCTTTGTCTTTCCTCAGGAAACATGGTCTATTGGCACAGACTCCACCCCTTGAATTCGCTGTTCTCCCCATCCGGCCAGGAGATTGGGTCTTAGTAAAATCATGGATAGAGACTAAATTGCAGCCGGACTGGGAAGGGCCATACCAGGCTCTTTTGACCGAAACGGCAATAAGGACGGCAGAAAAAGGCTGGACTCATTACACTCGGATCAAAGGGCCAGTGGACCCTCCAGTTGAGGAAGAAGTCTGGACAGCCGAATCAACGCAAGACCCGCTGAAACTCAGACTAAAGAGACTTTGAGTAATTGACTATACAGTGGCGTCGCGAGCGCGGGATTGTTTCTGTAAGATTGTGTATTAAGCCTTTTTGTGCTTCAGCATGATGATTAGAATATTGGGAATGCTTAGAGTTATGATGCTAGCCCTCTTGGTATTGGGAATTTGTCAAATATCATTTTCATATGTATTATTAATGTTTCCTGAGTCTGATAATCCACGAGTAATAGACACTGATGCAGGCAGCTTAGTAAATTGTGGGAATGTAGCTAATCAGAGACAGTACCGCAGCTCAGAGATACATCTTAAGTCCTATGGGGATGGCCTCGGGGATGGTACTTGGTATAATGGTCTCGTCACAACACACTGGGCCCCCTTCCGACCAGCTCACGATTGTTCCGATAAAAAGTGTAACCCATATACTTAACGATAAGGAAAACCACATGGCACGAAGCAATTTTGGGGGGTGGCACTTATGAGATACAATTAAATGAAACATTTGGGATTGAAATGAAAGCAAATGGGAAGGAGTTTGTGGGCTGTTGTTTTCGAATTAGCGTAGGACAGGGAAAACGGATAGAATTACTGGGTAATGAGATACAACCCTTCACCCCTCCTGATGATCCTAATGTCGTAAAAATTATAGAGGTAAAGGACTTGAAACAGACCATCGAAATAGAAACTGGGTACGGGGATGCAAATGCCTGGGTTGAATGGGTAAAAAATACTGTAAAAAGTCTGAACAAAAGCAATTGCTATGCATGTGCCTCTGGTAGGCCAGTGGCCCAGGTGGTTCCATTTCCACTCGGGTGGAAGCGAGACAGGAGGGGCATGAAATATATGATAGCCCTGTACCAGGATGAGACTGCATGGAATGATAGGAATTGTACCTCCCTATCTCTAATGTTCCCTCCCTTGGAGGAGAAAGATGCAAAAGGTCCCCCCACATTTTCCACCGCAGTTGGAAATCACACGTCATGTGTGCGCAGGCGAGGTACGAGTCGGTCGAGAGATTTGGGGGAACTGAAATTATGTACAGAGATTAAGAAAGTTATCGAAACGGAGAAGGGAGGGAACTACTCAGCACTAAAGGTTCCCCGAGCGGATCTGTGGTGGTACTGTGGAGGCAAAATATTGAGACCCACGCTACCTCCGGATTGGAGAGGGATATGTGCAATTGTACAATGGGCAATTCCATTTACTTTGGCATTTGAGAAGGAAAAGATAGTAGGGAAAAAGGGAAGGGGTAAGAGATTACTGTTAGATACTTCTTTTGATGACTGGATTTATCTTGACTCGGTTGGAGTCCCTAGGGGAGTACCTGATGAATTCAAGGCTCGTAACCAGATTGTAGCAGGCTTTGAGTCAGCTCTCTTTTGGTGGGTAACAATTAATAAAAATGTAGATTGGATAAATTACATTTTCTATAATCAACAGCGATTTATAAATTGTACAAGAGAGGCGGTTAAAGGAATATCAGAACAGCTTGATGCGACGAGTAGGATGGCATGGGAAAACAGAATAGCTCTTGATATGATTTTAGCAGAAAACGGGTGTGTGTGTGTGTGATGTTAGGAGGAAGCTGTTGTACCTTTATTCCTAATAATACTGCGCCTGATGGTTCAATTACTCGGGCCTTACGGGGATTGACTACCTTAGCAGAGGAACTGGCTGAGAATTCAGGAGTAGACACATCTCTCACGGATTGGCTTGAATCCTGGTTTGGAAAATGGAAAGGGGTGGTGGTTTCTATCCTTACTTCCCTGATAGTAGTAGTCGGGGTATTGGTGGCCATTGGCTGTTGTATCATACCCTGTATACGAGGGCTCACCCAGAGGCTGATTGAGACAACATTGATGAAACAAATGCCCCTAAGAGGAAATCTGACAGAGGAACTTTATCAACTAAATAATAAGGAGATGAGTGAAACCAAGATGGATGAAATCTCTGAAATGATGCTTGCGAATTTTGGGAGCGATGTTTAAAAAAAAGGGGTACAAAAATGCAGAAGATAACAAATGGTAATGAAAAGACAAAGGGGAAATTGTGGGATATAGATGAATTAATGTTATTTCTGCAACTATAAATTCTGATACAGAACAAGAATGAGAAAATATATAATCAGCTAAAAAAATGATACGTTAGCATGAGACGTGATTACAGAACAATGGTGGATGTATGGGTAAACAGGAAAAACATCTGTTTCCCACATGTACGGAGACACAGGAACAAACCCTAATTAAAGAGGTCAAAGTGGCCTCTGGATAGAAATAGATGCTGATAAAGAAAAGATATGCCTAAACAATGACCTGCAGTGGACTGACGTCAAACAACATTATGGGAGCCAGAGATAAGAGTTTGTCACGGACAAGGCCGGATAAACAGAAGTTGTGGGATCAGTCTTAAGGAAATGAGTGACGTAAGCGAAGGACAATGAAATGAGAAAAATATGGGAATTTAAAATGTATAAATTTCGAGAGTTTGTTGGGTTTAGTGTGTATTTGTCATTGCCTTCCCTGGCATTAGACATTACACCCACCTGCAGGTGTACAAATAAACGACACAACTGATTCAGATTTTTGGTCTTGGACTGAAATTATTGAAGTGAGTGAGCTTTGTTTCTCACACCCCCAGAACTGTGTTGCCTGTTCCCCCCCCCCCCTCCCCAGAGCTGTGAATGCTTGTCCCCCCTCCCCAGAGCTGTGAATGCTGGATATTACCAAGACGTATCTCACCACCTCTCCCACCGCTGGCTCTATTAACTCTCCCCCCCATGATCTGGAGACTCAAAAAGGGGCCTTCAGTCAATGTGCGCATGCTCCAACGTGCTCAATCCGGCGCCTGCGCACTGGCGTCCTTTGGGGTAGACATCGCGCGCCCTCTTCTGGAATGTCCTAGAACTTCATCCTGCAGCCAGGTCTCAGCGAGGACCATTCAGCCAGATTGTGGTCGTCTCACTCACTTTCCTTCTCTTTAATTAGCTTCACAGACTATGTGAAGGGGACAGTCTGTGGTCAGGAAACAGAACCAGCTATCATGTTAGAATTGGAAAGATTGATTTTTATTTTATGATTGGAATTTTGTTCAATTCTGAATTTGGAAGGAGAAAACACCAAGTGAGGAGAAACTGTGCACCTGTCCTGTGTGTGGATGAAATCATCTGAACTGTCAAGATATAATCACAGTCAAGCTGGGGAGAAATTATGGAAATATGAGGATCGTGAAGGAGGATTCAAATCCCCACCTCAACTGGAAATTCAGCAATGTACTCACACTGAGGAAAGACCATTCATCTGCTCCAAGTGTGGGAAGGGATTCACTCAGTCTTCTCAACTGCAGGCAGACCACAGAGTTCACCCAGATAAAAGAACTTTTAAAATGACAAGACTGTGGAAAATGCCATAGAAGTTCTGGGTAACTGATGTGCCATTGACGTATTTGAACAGAGGAGAGACCATTCCTCTGCGGCATTATGTTCAGGCAATCATTTCAACTCACTACACACCAGCGAGATCACACTGATGGATGTGGAAAGCAGCTTTCGGGTATTTGGGAAGTGAGAGGGAATTGGGGGCACAGATTTTACAATTCCTGTGGTGACAGAGGAAGGTACCAGGAGAGGAGGGTGGGTTGGTGGGGTGTGGGTGTATGGACCTAACAAGGGAGTTGCGGAGGGAATGGTTTTTACAGAAAGCAAATAAGGGTGTGGAGGGAAATATATCTCTGGTGCTGGGGTCCATTTGTAGGTGGCATAAATGGTGGAGCATAACGAAATGTATCCGAAGGTTGGTGGGGTGGAACGTGAAGATCAGGGGAATTCTGCCCTTGTTTAGCTGTGGGAGCCGGTGGGTTTGTAGAAGATGTCAGTGTTGAGTCGGTCACTGTTAATGGAGGTGGAGAGCCCCAGGAAGTGGAGGGAGGGCAGTGTCCAAGTGAATGTATAGCTGTGGAGCTGGTGTATGGGATAAGGGATCACATTTTAGATCACTAGAAGCTCTTCTCGGGCAGAAGTGACCTATACACGAAGCATGGTTTGCACCTGAATTGGAAGGGAATTAAAGGGAGATTGCTGCAGTTGCTTGGGAGGATTTAAAGTAATAAGGTGGGGGTGTGGGACCCTGGGAGATAGTGGGGAAAGAGATCAACCTAAGACTGGTACAGTTGTGAAGAAGAGCAAGTCAAACAGTCAGCGCAGGCAGAAACAAAGCAGAGAACAAGATAGGACCGATAAATCAAACTGCATTTACATTAATGCAAGGGGCCTAACAGGGAAGACAGATGAACTCAGGGCATGATTAGGAACATGATACTGGGATATGAGAGCATTTACAGAAACATGGCTCATGGATGGACAGAACTGTCAGCTAAATGTTCCAGGATACAAATGCTACAGGAAGGATAGAAAAGGAGGCAGGAGAGGAGTGGGGGTTGCTGGGGGGGGGGGGGGGGGGGTGGCGTTTTTCATAAGGGATAGCATTAAAGCTGTACTGAGGTAGATATTTCTGGGAATACATCCGGGAAGTCATTTGCGTGGCAGTGAGAAATAAGAAAGAGATTATTACCTTTTCGGGACTGTACTATAGAGCTCCACATACTTAGCGGGAAATTGAGAAACAAATTTGTAAGGAGATCTCAATTATCTGTAAGAATAATAGGGTGGTTATGGTAGGGGATTTTAACTTTCTAACTGTAGACTGGGACTGCTGTAGTGTTAAGGGTTTAGACAGAGATGAATTTGTTAAGTGTGTACAAGAAGATTTTCTGATTTAGTATGTGGATGAACCTACAAGAGAAAGTTCAAAGCTTGACGTACTCTTGGGAAATAAGGCAGGGCAGGTGAGTGAAATGTCAGGGGGGGAGCACTTTGGGGCCAGTGACCATAATTCTACTAGTTTCAAAATAGTGATGGAAAAGGATAGACAGGATCTAACTGTTAAAATTCTAAACTGGATAAAGGACAATTTTGGCAGTATTAGGTAAGAACTTTGAAAAGGTGATTGGGTGCGGAGTTTTGCAGGTAAAGAAATGGATGGTAACTGATGAAGTTTTCAAAAATGAGATAATGAGACAGTGTGTTCCTGTTGGGGTGAAAGGCAAGGCTGGTAGGTGTGGGGAATGCTGAATGACTATAAAAATTGAGGGTTTGGTCAAAAAAAAGAAGGAAGCATATGTTAGGTATAGACAGAATAAATCGAGTGAATCCTTAGAGTATAAAGGCAGTAGGAGTACACTTAAGAGGGAAATCATGAAGGCAAAAAGGGGGCTTGAGATAGCTTTGGCAAATGGGGTTAAGGAGAATCCAAAATGATTCTACAAATACATTAATGATAAAGGGTTAACTAGGGAGACAATAGGGCCCTTCAAGGATCAGCAAGGCAGCCTATGTGTCGAACTGCAAGAGATGCGGGAGATACTAAAGGAGTATTTGCATTAATGTTTACTGTGGATAAGGACATGGAAGATATAGAATGTGGGGAAATAGATAGTGACATCTTGAAAAATGTCCAGATTACAGAGCAGGAGCTGCTGGATGTCTTAAAATACATAAAGGTGGGTAAATCCTCTTGCTGAGATATTTGTATCATCGATAGTCACAGGTGTGGTGCTGGACGACTGGAGGTTGGCTAACTTGGTGCCACTGTTTAAGAAGGGTGGTAAGGACAAGCCAGGGAACTATAGCCCAGTGAGCCTGACCTCGGCGATGGGCAATTTGTTGGAGGGAATCCTGAGGGACAGGATGTACATGTATTTGGCAAGGCAAGGACTGATTCGGGATAGTCAGCATGGCTTTGTGCGTGGGAAATCATGTCTCACAAACTTGATTGAGTTTCTTGAATAAGTAACAAAGAGAATTAGTGAGGCAGAGCGATGGACATGATTTATATGAACCTAAGTAAGGCATTTGACAACGTTCCTCATGGGAGACTGGTTAGCAAGGTTAGATCTCATGGAATAAAGGAAGAACGAGCCACTTGAATTCGGAACTGGCTTGAAGGTAGAAGACAGAGGGTGGTGGTGGATGGTTGATTATCAGACTGGAGGCCTGTGAACAGTGATGTGGCACAAGGATCAGTGCTGGGTGCACTGCTTTTCATTATGAGTATGCTTCCCTTTGTTGGTCAGAGCATTGAGTATAGGAGTTGGGAGGTCATGTTGCAGCTATACAGGGCAATGGTTAGGCCACCTTTGGAATATTGCGTGCAATTCTGGTTTCCCTCCTAAAGGAAGGAAGCTGTGAAACTTGAAAGGGTTCAGAAAAGATTTGCAAGGATGTTGCCAGTGTTGGAGGGTTTGAGCGGCAAGGAAAGACTGAAGAAGCTGCAGCTGTTTTCCTGGAGCATTGGTGGCTGATGGGTGACCTTATAAAGGTTTGTAAAATCATGAGGGGCATAGTTAGGGTAAATAAGATTTTCTTTGTTTAAAGCAAATGTGACATTGATGTTCCAGGTGTGATGCAGCTGGTTAAACCACTCTGCATTAAGCCAAACAGAATTTATTTAAACACTACGGTTAAAACACAAACAAAAGTAAGTGGCGTTAAACGATTTGAAAACATAACCGACTACTTGATACAGTAACTTACTAATTTCCTGTTCCAATGTTGTAACATCTCATAAACACACCCTTTGACAAAAAGTTAAATTCAAACTCGTATTCTTACAGGCAGGAGGGAACAACATCCAGAGAAATGTCTGAGTGCTCAGTTAGGAATCATTTACTGAAGCTTGCAACCTTCTGATACTCAAAACATCTTGGGATTGCTGCAGCTCACTCAAAACAAGAAGAACCTGAACTGGAGAACTGGCCACTCCTTTTCCATTGTTAAACTGTTTTTAACAAAAACCTACAGGCACTCGAGACTCTTTGGCACCTCTGCCTTTACAATCTCTCTTCAAAAAAACCACAGGCGAAAGTAACCTTTTTAAAGTGACAGCATCCTCACACCACAACACCCACCCACTCCCCCTGCCCCCCTGACACACACACACACACACACACACACACACACACACACACACACACACACACACACACACACACACACACACACACAGTCTCTCTCTCTCTCTCTCACTCACTCACACACACATGGTCTTTCCCTCTGTCATACAAAGACATGGTCTTTGTCTGTCTGTCTGTCTCTCTTTCTCTCTCAAACACACAGGCATGTGTTTCTCTCTCTCTCTCTTTCTCACTCACTCACTCACACACATTCTCAGGAATAGTGTTTCTCTCTCTCTTATACACACACACACATATGGTCTTTCTTTGTCTGTCTCTCTCTCTCACACACACACGGAGGCATGGTCTGTTTCTCTCTCTCTTTCTCACTCACTCACTTACTCTCTCTCTCACACACACACACACTCAGGCATAGCGTTTCTCTCTCTCTTACACACACAGTCTCTCTCTCTCACACACACAGTCTCTCTCTCTCTCTCTCTCTCTCTCTCTCTCTCTCTCTCACACACACACACACACACACACATGTATGGTCTTTCCCTCTGTCATGCAAAGACATGGTCTTTGTCTGTCTGTCTGTCTCTCTTTCTCTCTCTCACACACAGGCATGTGTTTCTCTCTCTCTCTTTCTCACTCAGTCACACACACTCTCAGGCATAGTGTTTCTCTCTCTCTTATACACACACACATATGGTCTTTCTTTGTCTGTCTCTCTCTCTCACACACACGGAGGCATGGTCTTTTTCTCTCTCAATTTCTCACTCACTCACTTACTCTCTCTCACACACACACACACTCTCAGGCATAGCGTTTCTCTCTCTCTTACACACACACAGTCTCTCTCTCTCTCTCTCTCTCTCACACACACACACACATGTATGGTCTTTCCCTCTGTCATGCACATACATGGTCTTTGTTTGTCTGTCTGTCTGTCTCTCTTTCTCTCTCACACACGCAGGCATGATTTCTCTCTCACACACACACACATGTGCGCTCTTTCTCTCTCTTACACACAAACACAGGCATGGTGTTTCTTTCTCACTCACTTAGTCAAACACACACTCTCAGGCATAGTGTTTCTCTCTCTCTCTCTAACACACACACACACAGATATGGTCTTTCTCTCTGTCTCGCTCTCTCGATCTCTCTCTCGATCTCTCGATCTCTCTCTCGATCCCTCGATCTCTGTCTCTCTCACACACAATGAACTATTATCTTTTATTCATTTTATGGGTTGTGGGAGTTGCTGGATAGCCAGCATTTTATGCCTCTCCCTAGTTGCCCTTGAGAAAGTGGGGGTGAGCTTCCGCCCTGAACTACTGTGGTCCACCTGCGGTGGGTTAACCCCCAATGCCATTAGGGAGGGAATTCCAGGACTTTGACCCAGTGACAGTGATGGAACGGCATTATATTTTCAAGTCAGGATGGTGCATGACTTGAAGGGGAACTTGAAGGTAGTGCAGTTCCCACACATCCGCTGCCCTTGTTCTTCTAGATGGAAGTAGTTGTGGGTTTGGAAGGTGCTGTCTGAGGATCCTCGATGAATTTATGAAGTGCATCATGTAGGTAGTAGCAGCATTGTGTACTGAGCATGTGTGCTGGACGGAGTAGACACTTGTGGATGTGGGCTGCTTTTCCTGGATGGTGTCAAACTTCTTGAGTGTTGCTGGGGCTGCACCCATCCAGGCAAGTTGGGAGTATTCCATCACACTTCCACCTTGTACATTGTAGATGGTGGACAGGCTGCAGTATTCCTTGCTACATTATTCCTATCCTCTGACCTGCTGTTGTAGGTACTGTGTTTGTGGTAAGTGCAGTTGAGTTTCTGGTCAATGATAACCCGCAGGATGTTGACATTATGGGATTCAGTGATGGTAATAGCATTGAAAGCCAAGGGGCAGTGGTTGGATTGTCTTTTATTTTTTATGGAAATGTTACTTGCCACTTGTCAGCCCATGCCTTGATATTGTCCAGATCTTGTAGCATTTGAACATGGACATCAGAATCTGAGGAGTCGTGAATGGTGCTGAACATTGTGCAATCATCGGCGAACATCCCCACTTCTGACCTTGTGATGGAAGGGAAGGGCATTGATGAAGCAGCTGAAGATGGCCGGGTCGAGGACATTCCCCTGAGGGACTCCTGCAGAGACGTCCTGGCCCTGAGGTGAATGACCTCCAACAACCACCACCATCTTCCTTTGTGTCAGGTATGACTCCAACCATCAGAGAGTTTGCACCCATTTATTCCAGTTTTCCTATGGCTCCTTAAAGCCACATTGAAGTGAGTGCAGCCTTGATGTCAAGGACTGTCACTCTCACCTTCCCACAAGCATCCAACTGTTTTGTCCATATTTGGATCAAGGCTGTAATGAGGTCAGGAGCTGACTGGCCCTGGCAGAACCCAAAGTGGGCATCGCTGACCAGCTTATTGCTGAGCAAGTGCTGCTTTATAGCACTGTTCATGATACTTGCCATCACTTTACTAATGATCGAGAATAGACTGATGGGGCGTTAATTGGCTGGGTGGAATTGGTCCTGCTTTCTTTTTGTGTTCAGGACATCCCTGGGCAAGTTTCTGCATTGTTGGTTAGTTACCAGTTTTGTAATTTTACTGCAACATTAATAAGAGACAAAGATTATTTCATTTTAAAACCCTTAGTCTTAATCTATTATTCCGCGACAATGCACACACATTGTATCAACTGTAACCATGCATTACTGCATTCTGTTTCTGTCCATTTACTCCTGCAACCAAATCCCTCCATCTTACATCATCCAAGTTGTGACAAGACATCAGCAATTACATTTTCTCATCCTGCCACGTGTATCATTTTCAAATTGAATGGCTGCAGTAATAAGCTCCATGTAAACCATCTGGAAGTGCCGCCCTTACATTTCTCCAACAGCTTTGATGGGTTATGATCAGTACAGACAATTGTACAAGGCCCATTACTAACAATATAAATGTTGGAACACCAAGCTCAAGGTCTCCTCAATCATGGAATATTTCTGATAAATATTCAGTTTCCTGATGAAATACCCAATTGGGCTTCCTATCTTCTCATCGTCGTCTTGTAAGAATACAGCACCAACACCCACATCAATAGCCATCTCGAGTAGCTTTGTGAAATTAGGTGTAGCTAACACTGGGGCAGTGGTTAACACAGCTTTCAGGCTGGCAAATGCCTTCTGACATTCTACTGTCCGCTAAAATATCCAGCACTTCTTCAATTAGTCAGTCAGTGGAGCAACCACACTACTACAATTTTGTACAAACTTCTGGTAAACTTGTTCACTGCCAGGAATCATAGTCCTGTTATCTTTGTCAATGTTATGGTTGGGACCATATGTCTATGTCTGACAACTTGGCCCAGGCACATGACTCGGACATTGGTGAATTCACACTTAGCCACGTTTATCACCAGCCTGTCTCCCAAAGTCAATTAAATAGTTCAAATAAAGGCTGCAAATGTTCCTTCCCTGTGTGACTGTATGATGTCGATGTACATCATACAATTGGATAACCCAGGAATGACTTTATTGGTTACCCTTTGAAATGTGGCTGGCACATTTTCCATACCAACTGGCATGACTTTAAGTTAGTAAAGTCCGTTCCGTGTTACAAAAGATAAAATAGACTTCACTCCTTAGGATAAAACTACCTGCTAGTATCATCTGAGCAAGTACAAATTACAAATCTAAGTTGCTTGTCCTACCTTTTCCAATACAGTCTTCCCAATGTGGAATCGGATATGAATCAGACTCTGCAACCGCATTAATTTTGCCACAGTCTGCACACAATCATGGGTACCATCTGGCTTTGGCACCATTACTATGGCTGAGCTCCAGTTGCTGCAACTCACTTTGATGCTGTTGTTTTTGGAACATCCGTTCAGTCTGTCTTTGAACACATGCCAACTATTTTTGGCGTAAGTGTGTAAGGATATTGCATAATTGGAGCCAACTCCCCCTCTCAATTTAATCATTCACAGTTCAAATATGTGGTCGTTGAACTCTGACTCCCTAATTTCTCCTTATTTATTTTCAGTGGTCCTCTCAGCTCATGCCCCAAAACTCATTGATGTACAAATGGAATTCCTTTCTCCAGTCGTTTGGATTGTCTTGACAATAAGCCCTCGATATGGTCTTCTCTAAGCTCACTCATGGTCTTTAAAGTTTAACGCCACCTTTCTAACACTCCCTTACCATGCTTGTTGGTAAGCAGGTGATAAGCTACCCATACCTTCCATGCACACATTTGAAGTAAAATTTGACCCTTGATCTGATTGTGTCTCTGTGGGTGGTATTTATCGAGTTCAACATTGGGGTAACTCTTCTTTAATCTTTCTAGCAGAGGTATTGCACAAATAGAATGGCCTGTGGATATCAAATGGACTCATCCATCCTTGTTAACAAATACTGATTCCCACTTTGTGGTTTGTGTAGGAGTCCTATTCAATCAAGTAAGACCCTTGTAAAAGGTTCCTCAAATGCAGGGATGGGCATTAAAGTTGCCGGTTTTATTATTGCCTGAAGTTTTCCGGTTACATGACATGTATGACATTTCTGGCAATTTTCATCTCCACCTAAATGAAGTCCAGGCCAATAAAAATGTTTTTGTATTTTGCCGGGAGTTCTTCTCACGCCCACAATGACCCACAGGTGGCTGATGTGCTACCTGCCACACCTCCTTTCTAGAAGTCCCTGGTAATGACTTTCTCCCACTTTCCCATCTACCTGAATGGCTCATCAAGACATCATGTTTAAGCTAGTAACATTTGGGAATGCACTCAGATTCTTTTTCTGTGTTTGCTTTTCAATGCAATTGTTTCAGTTTTTCATCTTTCTGTTGTAACTGAGTTAATTTCTCTGAACTAAAAATATCCATCAGTTCTCCATCTGTTCTTGTTTTGTCTGAGCCATTCAATCAAATGTGGTCCCTGATAATTCTGCTTCAACTTGCTTTTCTGTACTCTTTGATTTCTTCTCCTGTTTCAACTGGTGACTTTATGACCTTGTTATCTCTCCGTTACTGTTTTCCAATTCTTTCATGATTCACATAGCAATGATGTTCATTGTATTTTATTTTGAACATGAGATAATCCATCCACAAGGATGTTGAATTATTGCCCTCTATTAAAATAATGACTCAGTTATTGATTTTTACTGCCCAATTCCAACAGCAGACCTTATCCCAACAATAGTCGTCACTTCTTGAAAGGCTCCTTGAAACTCCTTGAAACTCCTTGAAAGGCTCATGCCCGAAACGTTGACTCTCCTACTCCTTGGATATACTGCCTGACCTGCTGTGCTTTTCCAGCGCCACACTTTTTCACTCTGATCTGCCGTCCTCACCTCCTTTTCCCTCGGATGTCTGGTCTGGTTTGAAATAAGCTGAGAGGTACAGATGCACTTGTCAGGAGTTTTGTGGTCCTGGAACATGCAGAGGGAGGAGTGAAAAGACTGTTGTATGGAGACTTGCAGGGGTTGTTGGGTTTAATTGAGATGTGGGCGAGGTTATCCCAGTTGGAATGCTGAGATTTGGAGGTGACATGACAAACTCTTGAATTTTTTGTCCTCTCAAATGGAGAGTTCCTAAATCATCCAACAATTGCGTCTTGGACATGTCAGCAGAATGGAAGCATGTGACGTGTGAATTTACTTCCTGCATGGTGAGATTCCCACAGCCAGGCAGCTAGTGATGGACCAAAGGGTCCGCTTCAGAAATGCTGAAGAATGGTATGACAGCCATGAACATCGACTATACATGGAGAGAGTCCTTATTGGCTGAGAGAAATGAATGGGAAGATTTCCATTGGTTTACCATGAGCTATCAGGGTGACCAGACATCACCTTAGACGCTAAAACTAAAGGCATAAAATGACACTCTGTAAGTGTTAGTGAGAAATTGGTGATAAAAGCTGTCTGTTATGAATTAGTATCTTCGTCAAGTAGCAAAGTTACATTGCATGGAGGCATGCAATCTGAAATACATTACAGCACCTTCCAACAACTGGAGCATGCTGGTGGCCTCCGACAAAGAAAGTAGTTTCAAGGAAATATAATGTGCTTCAAAATGCTGCCACGGACACAGAAATGTACATCCGCGCGCGTGCGACACACACACACACCTATGCAAAGACAGACACATAGCTATGGATATGCACAGACGTACGCACACACACAGACACACGCACAAATACATATGCACGCACACACACGCACACACAGAAATACAGAGACACACAAGCAATCACAGAACAAAATTACATCTTGTGTTAAGAATGAACAAAGCTGCACCTCAACCATCACACCTTGACTCTTGGGAGGAGCTGTGTCATTGAAATTTGAGAGGTTACGTCTCCACATTATTATTCTGGTGGGGTGATGAGTGATATTTTGAGGTAAATGGGAAAGCACTAATAATGTCCACGGTTTTCTCAGGGCAATATCCTCTTAAACATTGAAGATAGGAGCAGGAGAAGGCCACTCAGCCCTTTGAGCCTGCTCTGCCATTCATCATGATCATGGCTCATCATCCAGCTCAATAGCCTCGTCCTGTTTACTCCCCATTACCTTTGATCCCATTTGCTTTAAATGCTACATGTAGCCGCGTCTTCAATACATTCAATGCTTTGGCATTAACAAGTTCCTGTGGTAATGAATTCCACAGGCTCATCACTCTTTAGGTGAAGAAATGTCTCCTCATTTCCATCCTACATGATCCACCCCGAATCCTCAGTCTGTGTCCCCTGATTCTGGACACACCCACCATCAGGAGCATCCTCCCAGTATCTACCCTTTCTCGTCCTATTAGAATGAGATCCCCTCCCATTCGTTTAAACTCCAGCGAAAACAATCCTAAGCTAGACAACCTATCCTCATATGTTAGTTCCACCATCCTAGGAATCAGTCAGGTAAACCTTCGCTGTACTCCCTCCAGAGCAAGAGCATCCTTCCTCAGAAATGGAGACCAAAACTGCACACAGTGTTTGTGATGTGGCCTCACCAAGCCCTGTACAACTATAAAAACGCATCCCTATTCCTGTACTCGAAACATCTCTCAATGAAGTCAATATAGCATTTGCCTTCTTTACTGCCTGCTGCACCTGCATGCGTACCTTCAGCGACTGGTGCACAAGGACATGTGGGCCCTGCAGCACACTCCCCTCTCCCAATTTGCAGCCAGTCAGGTAGTAATCCACCACCTTCCTTTTGTTTACAAAGTGAATAACCTGACATTTATCTAAAATAAACTGCATCTGCTATTGATTGGCCTGCTTACCCAATCTGTCCAGACCATGCCATAGGGTCTCTGCATCCTCGTCATAGTTCACCCTCCCACCCAACTTGGTATCATCTGCAAACCTTGAGATGTTACATTTTATTCCTTCATCCAAATCATTAATATATATTGTTAATAGCTGGAGTCCCTGTTGCAACCCACTAGTTACTGTCTGCCTATTTGACACAGGTCCCTTCAGCCCTCCTTTGTTCCTTCTCTGCCAACCAGTTTTCTATTTATCTCAATGCACTTATCCCAATCCTTTGTGCTTTAATCCTGTACAGTGACCTCTTAAATGGGGCATTGTCAAACGCTTTCTGCAAGTACAAATATACCATATTGACCAGTTCCCCTTTGTCAACTCTGATAGTTACATCTTCACAGAATTCCAATAGATTTGTCAAGCATGATTTCCCCTTCATAAATCCATGCTAACTCTGTTTGATTTTGCCACGGCTTTCTCAATGCTCTGTCATAAAGGATAAAGGATTTGAGAATTTTCCCCAAAACTGATCTGAAGCTTACTGGTCTTGAATTCCCTTTCTTTGTATCTCTCTTTCTGAGTGTTGGACTGGCAGTAACTGCCCTCCAATCTGCAGGGACTGTACCAAAATCTAAAGAATCCTGACAACCAAAGCATCCACTATTTCTAGAACCATTTCCTTAAGTGCTCTGGGATGCAGATTTATCAGGCCCTGAGGATTTATTGGGTTCAATTCCCTCAATTTCCCAGCACAATTTCTCTACTAATATTGACCGTCCTCAGTTATTCCCTCTCACTAAATCTTGCATTCTCCAGGATTTCTGGTACTTGATTTGTATCTTCGAGTCAGAGAGTCCTAAAGCACAGAGACATGTCGTTTGGCCCAAAGTGGTCCATACTGACCAAATTGTCCACCGATGCTAACCCCATTTCCCTGCATTTGGTCCACATCCATCTAACTCTTTCCTATCCATGTATTTGTCAAAATGCCGTTAATGTTGTTAACGTACCCACCTCAACCACTTCCGCTGGCAACTCATTGCATATGCATACCAGCCTCTGTGTAAACAAATTGCCCCTCAGGTTCCCTTTTGTACTTTTCCCCGCTAACCTTAAACTAATGCAATCTAATCCTCAATTCCCCAACCCTGGCAAAAAAAGACTGAGTGTATGCCTCTCATAATTTTGTACAGTTCTGTAAGATCCCCTCTCAGTCCCCTAGACTGCCAAGAAAAGAAGTTCTAGCTTGTTCAGCCTCTCCTTATAACTCAGACCACTGAGTGCGAGCAACATCCTTATAAATTTCTTCTGCACTCTTTCCAGTTTAATAACATCCTTCCTCGAGCAAGGTGACCAATACTGAACACATGCTCCAACTGCAGCCTCACCAACCACCTGTACAACTGTCCTTTTTTTGTGAAGACAGAACTAAAGTATGTATTCAGTTGCTCAGCTGTTCCTTTGTCCTCTGTTATACATTTCCCCATGTCTATCTGTAGGGACCTACATTTGTCTCCACCAATCTTTTTCTGTTCACGTACTGTAGAACCTTGTAGTGTCAGTCTTCATGTTCCCTGCAGCTTACTTCCTTTTGTACTGTGTTCTCCACATCTTCATCAATCCCTTGGTCCTTCTTTGCTGAATTCGAAACTGCTTTCAAACATCAGACCTATTATTTTTCTTGGCCAATCTCTAGGCTTCTTCCTTCTATTGGATGCTATCTCATTTCCTTTATAAGCCATGGATTGGCCCTGTTACCCAATTTGCTTTTGTACCAGACAGGAATAAATAGTTGTTGCAGTTCCCCCATGATTTCGTTGAATATTTGCCAATGCCTATCTACTGTTATACCTTTAACCAACTTCCACTAATCGGTCAACGCCAACTCATGCCTTATATACCTTCATAGTTTCCTTTATTAAAATTCAGCACCCTAGTCTCCAAATCAGCTGGCTCACTCTCCATCCTGATAAAAAAGTTCTATCATGTCATGGTCACTCATCCCCATGGAGTCACACACAGCTGGATTGGCAATGATTCCCTTCTCATTACACAGTACCCAGTCTAAGATGGCCTGCTCTCTAGTTGGTTCATCCACATGTTGGTTAAGAAAACCATCCCATATGTAGGCCAGGAATTCCCCCTAGTCGACATTCTGGCTAATTTGATTTGTCCAATTTGGATGCAGATTAAAATCACCCATGATCACAGATGTCTCCATATCATTAGCGTGGCTAATTTCCTGTTTAAGGAGAAAGTGAGGACTGCAGATGCTGGAGGTCAGAGATGAAAATGTGTTGCTGGAAAAGCGCAGCAGGTGAGGCAGCATCCAAGGAGCAGGAGAATCGACGTTTCGGGCATGAGCCCTTCTTCAGGAATGAGGAAAGTGTGCCCAGCAGGCTAAGATAAAAGGTAGGGAGGAGGGACTTGGGGAGGGTCGTTGTAAATTTGATAGGTGGAAGGAGGTCAAGGTGAGGGTGATAGGCCGGAGTGGGGGTGGGGGCGGAGAGTTCAGGAAGAAGATTGCAGGTTAGGAAGGCGGTGCTGATTTCGAAGGTTGAGACTGAGACCAGGTGGGGGGAGGGGAAATGAGGAAACTGGCGAAATCTGAGTTCATCCCTTGTGGTTGTGGTTGAAGGAGCTGCATGTCCTTGGTGGAGTGGGAGGGGGAGTTGAAGTGTTGAGCCACGGGGTGGTTGGGTTGGTTGGTCCCGGTGTCCCAGAGGTGTTCTCTGAAACGTTCGGCAAGTAGGCGGTTTGTCTCCCCAATCTCGAGGAGGCCACATCGGGTGCAGCGGATGCAGTAAATGATGTGTATGGAGGAGCACGGTGGGCGGCACGGTGGCACAGTGGTTAGCACTGCTGCTTCACAGCGCCAGAGACCCGGGTTCAGTTCCCGCCTCAGGCGACTGACTGTGTGGAGTTTGCACGTTCTCCCCGTGTCTGTGTGGGTTTCCTCCGGGTGCTCCGGTTTCCTCCCACAGTCCAAAAGATGTGCAGGGTCAGGTGAATTGGCCATACTAAATTGCCCGTAGTGTTCGGTAAGGGGTAAATGTAGGGGTATGGGGGTGGGTTTCGCTTTGGCGGGTCGGTGTGGGCTTGTTGGGCCGAAGGGCCTGTTTCCACACTGTAATCTAATCTAATCTAATCTAAAAAAGCACGTGAATTTATGACGGATATGGAAGGATCCCTTGGGGCCATGGAGGGAAGTAATGGGGGAGGTGTGGGCGCAAGTTTTGCATTTCTTGCAGTTGCAGGGGAAGGGGCCGGGAGTGGAGGTTGGGTTGGTGGGGGGAGTAGACCTGACGAGGGAGTCACGGAGGGAGTGGTGTTTTCGGAACGCTGATAGGGGAGGGGAGGGAAATATATCCTTGGTGTTGCGGTCCGTTTGGAGGTGGCGGAAATGACAACGGATGATCCGATGTATATGGAGGTTGGTGGAGTGGTAGGTTGAGGACCAGTGGGGTTCTATCCTAGTGGCGGTTGGAAGGGCGGGGCTCAAGGGCGGAGGAGCGGGAAATGGAGGAAATGCTGTGGAGGGCATCGTCGAATTTTCTGTTTAATGCTATTCCAACATGACCACTGCAGTCTGCGGGTCTCTGTATGACACCCACTAATGTTTTTGTCCCTTGGTATTTCACAGCTCCACCCACACAGACTCCACATTGTCGAAGCTAATGTCCTAAAAAGAGATGAACAAAAATACGTGACCAGGAATTGAGATATTTGTGCACAAATATTGATCATGGTTTGCTGCTAATTAGCCTTGTTGGCTTTCAATGAATAGCTTCGTAAAATCTGGGACCGCCAGCAGAAGGTGATGAGCTAGAACATTTGTGGAAATGCTTTCTCAGTAAATGAACATAGATACATTTTGTTGAATTTTTCACAGTAGATGACAGTCCTTCTCCAGCAGTTGGAAGTGAGGGCTGATAGTAGATCCTTCACCCAACACCTTCACTCATAAAAAGTTAAGGCACACAAAAGATTGACTGAGCTACTTAGTTTAACATCATTTATTGAAAAAAATGGTCGAGTGTTTAAAAAAGGATGTTACAGCAGAAAACTGAGAATGGCTTTATAAAATGGAAATCTTGCCTGATAAAAGTATCGGAATTCTTGGAGAAAATGGAGGAAACCGTGATTGTAATATGTTTTGATTTTCTGAAGGTGTTTGATAGCACCCATGCATAAGATTACTGAATAAGAAAGGAGCCTTGGCTTTGGAGGTACTGTATTAACACGGAGAGAGGATCTTTGAAATCCCAATCAGAAAAGTTTGATTAAGAGTTTTATTTTACAGAATGTCAATCTGTGGAGTACTACGTAAATCTGTTCTGGGGACAAATAAAAATTACAAAGTATTTTGATGACTTAGATGAGGAAAGTGAGTATATTGTAGGTAAGTTTGCGAATGACTCAAAACTTGGAGCAGAGACAAGTGGTGAGTATAACACAAAAAGAAGTTTGCGGAGGGATACAGATAGGACAAGAGAGTGAACAAGGAGCTTTGCATAATAATGTAATGTGGATTAAATAAATGAAAACAGACATAAACAGTGATGTTATGCATTTTAACGGGCAAGATAGAGATTGAATTCAGAAATCTACAAGGAGTCAGCATCTCCGAACCACAAAAAGTTAGCTTTTAATTTCAACTGTCAATAAGGATGGCAAATGTCATGTTGGGGTTTGTTTAAAAACTAATGGAATATTAAGATTAGGAACAGTCAGATAGAGCAGCTAATGTGTGGCTGAGGAGGTGCTGCAGGGGTTAGGATTCCCATTTTTCAATCACTGGGATCTCTTCAGGGATAGAAATGACCTGTATAAGAGGGAGCTGAATTGGAAGGGGACCGATATTCTTGTGGGGAAATTTGCTAGCAGTATGCTGAAGGTTTTAAACTAGTAAGGGGGATGGTGGGAACCAACAAGATAGTGAGAAAAGAGAAATGTTTGAGGTGAGATGTGGTGAGCAATTCTAGGGGTCGAGGCAGACAACAGTTTGGCAAGAGCGAGGTAAGACTGCAAAACTGCATTTACTTCGATGTAAGAGGCCTGACATGTGAGACAGATGAACTTGGGGCATAGATGGGAATGTGGGACAAGGATATCATTGCCATTACAGAAATGTGGCTCAGGAATGAACAGGACTGGCAGCTTAATGTTCCAGGAGATAGATGCTGTAGAATGTATAGACAGAGGAGCAAGAGAGGAGATGGAGTGGTGTTTTTGGTTAGAAAGAACATTACAGCTGGATGTAGAGAGGATATGTCTTGGAGACTGCCCAGTGAAGTTATATGGATGAAACTTAAAAATAAGAAAGAGGTGATGACCTTGCTGGGATTGTAAAATGGGCCTCCTAATAGTCAGTGGGAAATTTACAAGCGATTATGCTATCTGTAAGAAAAAAGGATAATGGTAGGGAATTTTAACTTTCCAAACAGAGTTTGGGATAGTGTTAAGATCTTGGAATGTGGAGAAATTGGTTAAGTGTGTACAAGAAAACGTTGTTATTCAATATGTGGATGCACCTACGAGACAGTTCGCAACACTTGACCTTCTGTTGGGAACCAAGGCAGGGCAAGTGACTGAGGTAGCCACAGGGGCACGCTTCAGGGAAAGTGATCATAATTCTATTGGTTTAATAATAATGATGAGAAAGGATAACATTGATTTAAAAATGAAAGTTTCAAATTAGAGTGTGGCCAGTTTCGATGGTATTAGACTTTGAGAAGTTGGTTGGGGGAGGTTATTCACAGGTAAAGGGATGGCTGACAAGTGGGAGGCCTTTAAGAATGAGACAATGAGAGTTCAGTGATGGTATGTTTCTGTTTGTGTGAAGGGCAAGGCGTGGGAAAAGCTCAATGATGAGGGAAATTGCAACTCCTGTCCAGAAAAAGAAGGGGGCATTCATCAGATATAGCCAGCTGGGATTGAGTGATCCTGAGAAGGGTATAAGGGCAGTCGGATTATACTTAAACAGGAAATCATGAGGGAAAATATGGGGACATAAAATCGCTTTGGCAAATAGAATTAAGGAGAATCCGAAAAGATTCTAAAATTATTTTAAGTTTAAAAGAATAACTAAGGAGAGAATACAGGCCCTAAAGATCAACATGGTTTTCCTGCATGTCACCACAGGAGATGGCAGAGACACTAAGGAAATATTTTGCATCAATATTTACAGTAGACAGGAGCTTGGAAGCTAAGAAACATGGGAAATAAATAATGAGTTCTTTAAAATGAGTTCATTTTACAGAAAAGGAGGTGTTGGAGGTCTTAAAGTAGAAAAATGGAAATAAATCCTGGAGACCTTTTTAGGTATTTCCCAGAACTTTGTGGAAAGCTAGGGAAGAGATTCCTGGTCCCCTTGCTGAGATATTTGTATCGTTGATAATCATAGATGAGATGCCAGAAGACTGGAGAGTGACTAATGTGGCAGCATTATTGAAGAAAGTTGTATGGAAAAACAAGGGAACCATAAACTGGTGAGCCTTTCACACCAGAGATGCTGCCAGACCTTCTGAGCATTTCCAGCAGTTTCTGCTTTTGTTTCTGATACACAGCATCCACAGTTCTTTCAGTTTTTATTTAGCAGTTAGAGAGCATTACTTTTTGAATTGGAGGCCTGTTAGAACATAACAACATCCGAACATAAGAAATACGACCAGGAGTAGGCCATCTGACTCCATGAGTCAGCTCTGCCTTTCAATAATATCATGGATCATCTTTGAATGGACTGAGACTCCACTTACCCACCGCTCACTATAACCCTTCATTCCTTTACTGTTCACAAATCTGCCTTCACCTTTAAAACATTCAACAGATTTGCCTCAGCTGCTTCACTAGGCAGGGGATTCCAGAGATTCACAACCCTTTGGATGAAGATGTTGGCTTGACCAGCTATCGTTAGTAGCCACACACGCAAATGACAAGCAACATGAGTCCGACTGGGACAAACTGCTATTGGGACAAGCCAAACAGAGAACAGCCAGGGAATTCCTAGAGGCATGGCACTCATCCACAGATTCAATCAATAAGCACATCGACCTGGACACAATATACCGGCCACTGCAGCGGACAGCTGGAACTGACAACCGGAAGAGGCAGATACAAACCACTATAAATGCCGGAGGAAACATCACAGAAGTGCTTCATGGGAGGCTCCCAAGCACTGAGGATGTCACCTAGACGGGACGAAACGTCTGCAACACAAATTCCCAGCTCGGCGAACAGAACCACAACAACGAGCACCCGAGCTACAAATCTTCTCCCAAACTTTGAGCCTCCCTGCTTCTGTCTTATCTATCCCAGATATAATTTTACAATCCCCTCCCCCATTCTTCTGAATTCCAATGAGTATAATTCCAGTCTGCTCATAAGCCAACTGCCTCATTTCCAGAATCAACGTAGTCAAACTCCTCAGCAAACCCCACCCCAGTGCCATCTCATGTAAGGTGATGAAAAGTGTACAGAGTACTCCAGGCGTGGCCACACCAGCGCCCTATACAGCTCCAGCAGAAAGTCCTAATTTTAACCTCTATCCACTGGCAATGAAGGACATCATTCCATTTGTCTTCCTAATTAGCTACTGGACTTGCAAAACAGACTTTTGTGTTTCATGCACAGGAACACCCAGGTCCCCCTGCACAGCAGCATTCTGTAATTTTTCACCATTTTAAAGTAGTCCACTTTGTTATTAATCCTACCAAAATGGATGACCTCACGTTTACTAACATTGTACTCCATCTCCCAGACTCTTGCCCACTCCCTTTACCTGTCTATATCCTTCTGCACACTTTGCTCTATCACTCATTTAAGTGGCTTCTGTAAACTACAACACACTACACTTGGTCTCTAACTCGAAGCAATCTCCCTGAATTGTAAACAATTGCAGTCCGAACAATTGTAAACAGTTGCACTCTCAACACTGATCCCTGAGACACATTACTAGCCACTGATTGTCAACCAGAAAAACACCCATTTATCCCCAATTTTTGCGTTCTGTTAGTTAACCATTCTTCTGTCCATGCTAATGCATTGCCTGCAATACTGTGCATCTTTATCTTATGCAGCAACCTTTTGTGCAGCACCTTGCTGAATGCCTTTTGGAAATCTACATACACCACATTCACCAGTTGCCCATTGTCTACCACGCTCATTATTACCTCAAAGAATTCCAATAAATCAGTTAAAGATGATCTGCCTTTCATGAACCCATGCTTCATTAAATAAATGTAGGTGTTGCATTTTTGTGAGGCAAACCAGGACAGGACTATTACAATTAATGGCTGGGCCTTGGGGGGTGTTGCTGAGCAAAGAAACCAAAGGGTGCAGATGCATCATTCCTTGAAAGTGGAGTTGCAGGGAGACAGGGTGGGGAAAAAGGTGTTTGGCACGCTTTCATTCATTGGTCATAATGTTAAGTGTAGGAATCGAGATGTCATGTCTCAGCTGTACAGAACATTTGTGAGGCCACATTTAGAATTATTATAGACAAATCTGGCTGACCGTTTATATGAAGGATTTTGTGAAACTTAAGAGGGTGTAGAAAAGATTTCCAAGAATGATGCTGGAACTGGAGTGTTTAAGGTATAAGCTGAGGCTGAATAGGCTGGGGCTTCTCTTTTCCCTGCAGTGAGAGAAAAGGAGGCTAAGGAGTGGCCTGAACAAGACTTATAAAATCATGCCGGGCATTGATATGGTGAATTGCCAAGGCCTTTTTCCTCGAGCGGGAGAGTCAAAAACGAGAGGACAGCGGTTTAACGTGAGAGGAGATACGTTTGAAAAGAACCTGAGGGGTAACCTTTTCACGTGTATGTGTGGGAAAAGCTGCCAGCGGTAGTGGTGGAGGCGGGTTCAATTACTGCATTTAAAAGGTACCTGGATGGGTGTATGAACAGGTCACATTTAGAGGAAGATTGGCCAAATGTTTGGCAAATGGTACTCAGTCAGATTGTGATTCTAGTCAGTGCAGTTGGACCGAAGGGTCTGTTTCTGTGCTGGATATCTGTATGACTATAATGTTTGTTAAAACTGAAAAGAAGCTGTATTCTTACCACAGCTGGAATACTGTGACCTGTTCTTGGGACTCATATCACAAAGAAAAGGTACACTGGACAGAGAGACAATCCACACGAGGTTCAGTCGACTGATCCTAAAGATGGAGGGACTGTGTTGAGAGTAGAGATTGAATCGTTTGGGCCTATACTCATTAGAACATAGAAGATTCAGTACTGACATTCGGAAACATCTATTATTTTCAGGAAACTTGATGGTGTAAATGCAGAAATGTTGTTTCCCCTTGTGGGAGAGTTTCGGACCAGGGAGTAGAATCTCTGAATTAGAGGTCACAAATTTCGGGCAGAAGAGAATTTTGTCGCCCAGAATGTAGAGAATTTGTGGAATTCTTTACCACAGAAAACTGTCGAGGTTGGGTCATTCAGTATTTTGAAGGCGGAAATGGACAGATTTTGATTGGTAATTGAATCAATGCTGACAGGTAAAACGCTGGAAAGTGGAGGTGAGGGTTATCAGTTCAGCCATGATGTCATTGTTTGGAAGACCAAACCCCATTGGCTGAATAGGCTGCTTCTGGTTCTCTATCATTGACCTTTGCTCTAAGTTAGTCTTTTCAGAATTATCTCGGCCTCATTTAAATTAACCTCCATTTCGTGTTTGAAGCCCGGCTGCTTCAATGCCTCCTCATCATGAAAAAAGACAGGGATCGCCTTTCTCCCTGTTTGATGGCATTGCATTCTGCAACTAATGCAGTGACTGCATTTAAATTCCTCCAGTTCTGTTGAATATTTGTCAAACACAACCACAGCTGTCACAGAAAAGGTTAAAGACAGATCAAAACTACTTTTAAACTACCATATCAAACACATTGTCGGTATGCATTGCATGGAATAGACACATTGCATATTAAAGGTCTCTCTGCACTTATCCATTAAACACTGCAAGGGTTGTTCAGAGATGATTTGCTTATGTGTGTATGTATGTCTGTGCCTGTAGATGATAATCTAATTGTATAACAACGTTTCGATGCATCGTGTTGTTCACTTTTCATTCTGGTATCAAGCATTTCAAAATCAGAATGACAGTGGGTAGGAGTTCAAGCCCCTTTACACGGCTACATCAAATGTTTTCTGTGATTGTACAGCTCATGTAATGTGCTGGGTAAATCTCCCTCTATATCGTGCTGTCCAATGCAAACATGTCAAATACATTTTGGTTTAGACACAGTGTAGAGCTGCATCCAGGATTCCCTAAAAAAAAACCCTCCCAGAGCAGGTACAACACAGAGTCGACACAGAATAAATCACCCTCTACAATATTAAACATTCCATGAGATGTGCAGTAAAAGTTAATTATAGACTAAATATGCATTGCACTGAACCATTAAACATTCCTCAGCCAAGAATAATACTGCTGAGTTACAATGAAAACACTATCACAGTAAAGTCTTTCCGATCAAGCATTTCCAGATCACTCAATACTCAGACAGATTTTTGAGAAAATCTGGTTGTACTGACTCAAATCTCTCGAAAGAAATGGATGAATTTGGCTGAGAGCATATGTTGGTGAGGTGTTGGCTTCATGTTCTTAAGGAAAACGTTGTCCGATTGTGGAGAGGCAAAACAAGGCATCAGATATAAAGGAAAATGGGGGGAGGCTGGAGGGGAAGAGAGAAAAAGAGAGACAGAAATATTAGCTGTGCCAATGTATCACTTAATTATAGTTTTTTTTGACTAAACATGACAATTGATACCTCTGTCATTCAACAATTATACAAATTATGTATTAAAAAGTCCTAACATCAATTAGTATTGGAATCCATTGAGTTATTTGCATTTTTTCCACAATTCGTGTGCTGTGCTTGTGGGGAAATATAAATTGCGGTTTTGTTGTTCTGTAATTTATTCTGAGAATTCTATTTCTGTGTTTATTTACATAAATGCTTAATTGGTTTCAATGAAGTTATGGGGACAGCAAAGCCAGATGAAAGAAGTGATTTGTTGGTAAGATTCAAATCGAAACAAGTTTATTTTAAGAATGGTGACCATTTTCAGAAGTGAATACCAATTTATGAAGACGAATTGCAACAGATTTTATTTATTTCTGAATGATAAACACAATTTAAAACTTTTATTTAGGTTAAATATTCAGTGCTGAAAATTCTGCAATTAAACTTCAATGTTGAACTGGATCTACTCTGAATGTCGCTGCTGAAAATGTGTTGCTTATGCCTGAAATGTCGATTCTCCTGCTCCTTGGATGCTGCCTGACCTGCTGCACTTTTCCAGCAACACATTTTCAGCTCTGATCTCCAGCATCTGCAGTCCTCACTTTCTCCTACTCTGAATGTCCCACTAATTTATATTGTAGTCCGTTCAGACGGTGCAACATCACTCAAAGTACATTTTAGAATATTCACATGAAATACTTGAAATGACATCAGGAACTGCGCAACAATTACATTTAATTGATATAGTTGTTGTGAGGTTTTGTTACACGTATTACTTTCTGGTAAGGGTCAGCAATGAGTCCCTATCCCCAACTGCCCATTCAATAGCTTGCTAAAGCCACTTCAGAACACAGTGGGTCTGGAATCTCATGTTGGCCAAACCATGGAAAGGTGACAGATGCCTTGTCGTTCGTGAACCAGCTGTTTTTGTATTTTCCCATTGACTCGGGTTACATGGTCACCATTTGGCTTTCTTTCCGATTCCAGGCTTTCTTTGAATTCAAATTTCACCCTGGGCAAACGATGGTATTCCAAACCCCGTCCATTCAGCATCAAACTGGAGTTTGGGAATATTGGTGTCATGGTGTCACCGCTGTGATCCTAATATTGGGAATGCACAGAAAGCGGTCACAAACAGAAATGCAATAAATCTGACACTTTGCATCATGAACAAATATTGGAGTGCAATACTGGCAAGAACTCTCCTGCTGTTAACAGCAACATCACAGGAGACTTTGCATCCAATCATCAATCTAAACTGTGTACCGGACTCTGTCTGAAGAGCCTGACTCACCATAATTTGCATTTTTTGAATTCTTCACTGACTTATGAAAAAGTTCGTCACATATCCCAAGAAGGTGCTCATCAGCTACCTTTTTGAAGGCCTGCCATCTTGCTCGGCTAATTATGGTTGATCTTTCTAAAGAAGCTTTATTACAACCAAATGGCTTCTCAGTCGAGACTGTAGTTCTGGAAAAGTACAGCAGGTCAGGCAGCGTCCGAGGAGCAGGAGAATCGACGTTTCGGGCATGAGGCCTTCATTAGGATACCTGATGAAGGGGTTATGCCTGGAACGTTGATTTTTCTGCTCCTCGGATGCTGCCTGATCTGCTGTGCTTTTCCAGCACTACACTCTCAACTCTGATCTCCAGCACCTGCAGTCCTCACTTTCTCCTGATGGGTTCCTTAGTCAGGTTCGGCACAGGAAAGGACCATCACCTTATTGTTGAACGGGTAGTGCAGGCCAGGTAGGAAGGTCAGACGACCTCCTTTGACATGCTTCAAACCTTTGGTAGGTCTGTGATTATCGTTCATTATTCCAGCATTTTCATTTCATACTCTTTTATTAATTGAAGCTACCATGGTAGGGACTGATTCTGGAACTTGACTCCAAACCTTTTGATTGCTTATTACATACTCATAATGCCTCCTCAACCACTTTATCAAACTGTCATGTTAGCTTCAATGATTTTTTTATTGACTCCTGGAACATGTTGGTTGCTTTTAGTTGTCCGTAGTTGTCCTTCAGCAGATGGCAGTAAGCTGCCTTTCTGAAATAACATGTTCCAAAATGGCCTGAGGAAGGGAATTCCAGATTTTGACCCAATTACAGTAAAGGATCGGTGACATATTTCCATGTCAGGATGCCGAGTGTTTTAGAGAGGAGCTTACAGTGGTGCTGTTCCCATGTATCTGCTGCTCCTGTCCTTCGAGATGCAAGTGGTAGTGGGAAGGTACTGCCTAAGGAAGTGGCTAAGTTACTGCAGTGTAGGATTTTAGATAGTGCATATGGCAGGTACTAAGAATCAGATTTGGAGGCAATGGACGTTTGTGGATGTGCTACTGATCAAGTGGGATGCTTTGTCCTGAATAATGCGAAGCTTCTTGAGTGCAGTTGAAGCTGCTCCTATCCAGTCAAGGGGCGAGCTGTGCTATTAGCCTCCTGACCTCTGTCTCTTAGACAGTCAATTGGCTTTGCGAGTCAGGAGGGTGAGTTCCTCGCTGCCGTATTCCTAGCCTCCGGCCTGCTCTTACAACCATTGTATTTATATGGAGTGTCCAGCTCAATTTCTAATGAACAATAAAACCCAGGGTGTCGATGGTGAGGGATTCAGTGATGGTAACACTATTGAATGTCAAGGGGTTTTGGTTAGGTTGTCTCTTATTGTCAATGGTCATTGTCTCGCAGCTTTGTGGTGTGAATGCTATGTGCCACTTGTCAGCTTAAGTCTGGAAATTGTCCAAATTTTGTTGTGTTTGAATGTGGACTGAGGAGTCACTAAAAAGTGCGAGATGAATGCAGATTTCACTTCTGACCTTCTGATGGAGGGAATGTCATTGCTGAAGCAGCTGAACATGATTGTGCCTGGGACACTTTCTTCAGGAACTCCAACAGGGATTTGCTTTGGCTGAGATGACTGCCCTCTAACAAGCAGAGCCATCTTGCAATGTGTGAGGTATGACTGCAGGCAGCAGGGAGGTTGTCACCTGATACCCATTGAACCCAGTTTTGCTAGGCTCCATAATATCACCCTCTGTCGAATGTGACCTTAATGTGAAGGACTGTCACTCTCCCCTCATTTCTGGAATTCAGTTCTTTGTCCATGTTTAAATCAAGTCTGTAATTCAGACATGAGCTGAGTAGGCCTTGCGTAACCCACATTTACACAGGTTAATGCTGAGCTAGTGCTGCTTGATAGCACCTCCCTACATCTAACTCATGATTGAGCATGGACTGATGGGGCAGTAATTCGCCAGGGTGGTTTCACCTATTTTCTGTGCACAGGACGTGCCTGGCCTATTTTCCACATTGTCCATGCCAGTGTTTAAGCTGTACCGGGATTGCTTGGCTAGCACAAGTCATCAGTATTATTGCCAGAATTTTGTCAGGCTCCATAGCATTTGCAGTAACCCCTGCCCCCCGCCCCCCCCCACCCCCACCGGCCAACAGTGTCTTGATTTCACATGGAGAGAGGCGAATTCCCTGCTGACAGGTATCTGTGATATTGGTGATCTATGAAAGATGCCGAGATGGATCACACAATTGGCACTTCTGGCTGAAGATTGCTGTGAATGCTTCAGCCTTAACTTTTGTGCTGATGTGTTGTGCTCTCCAAAGCAGAGCAAGGAAATATCTGTGGAGCTTATTCCTTCAATGAGTTGTTTAATTATCAACTTTAAGTCATGTCTTGATGTGGCAGCACTGTGGGCTCAGACCCCTGTTTCCTGAAAGAATGGTCTAGGCACAATATCTCCAGACTATAATTCCAACCCCCACTCCATAATGTGGATATTCACAACAGAAGATTGCTTATCCTTTGTATTGTGTAGATTCCAACAATGCATCGTATATTCGCTTAAATTGTTAGTCTCGAAAATACTTTACTTCACAGACTTTAGGATATAATGTTCTGTTTTCAATTCTTCTCTCCGACAGGCAAGGCCATCGATGTCACACTGGCTTTCCTCCTCACTAATTGCAAAACCAAACGTTTTTCACCTCATCTTTGAACTTACTGATGAAAATTGCTACATTCTTGACTAGATACGCTGCAAACATCAAAGGATCCAGCAACCAGTCATGTAGAAAGCCACTGGACACAAGATGTCTTCACAATGACTACCTTCGAACATTACCTTCTGCCAACAAATAAACCTTCGAATCATTTGCCAAACTGAACCAGCTCCCATGAACGCTTACCATATTAAAGATGCAAGATCTGGTCAAAAACCTGATTGAAGTCAAGAAGCATTACATCCACTTTTTACACCCGATGTTACATCTCATTGCCTCTCCGGAAAACAGAATCAACCACTTCCGATATGATATCACTTCCACCAAAGCCATGCTGAATTTCATTGCTTAAACCTTACAATTCCAACTTTTAATGAATGCTGTCTCTTAGATTTACTTATTAACTTCCCTCAAGCTTTCTACTTTTAAACATAGGTTTATGAGTGAAACTACACATTGTCACTTAGCTCCTTTCACCCGATGACAACTCTTCTTATCTCTCTGACAGATAATTTACTCCACCTGAAATAATCTTGTGTCTCTTCTGTTTCATTCTGGGATTGAATACAGTGTTGAAACCAACAGCAATCTATCCGTTTGTTCTTGACACTGTCAGTGTGTGTTCCCCCTCAGAGGCAGGAAGACTTTGTGCTGATAATACGGAAAGTAGCGCCTGATGTATCATTCTCAGCTGGCACACAACTTCCTGTTTCTATGTGCCAGCAGCAAGCCACACATCTCACTTCTGATCAGAAAATAAACCCGGGGGATGCAATCTAGCGGAAACATCTGCCAATGTGGCCTATATCAGGACACAGAGTATGAAGTGATTACATTGAAGTGACATTTGCAAATTGACCTTTTGATCTCTGTTTCGCGGTCTGACTCCAGGACATCATTGGACGAGTCTCTCGACCATCTAACAAGCTCATTCGATTCACTAACGTCTGGGACATATCGACATGCACCTTGTCATGTCTTTGATCTTGTACTATTTGTTACTCTCTTTTCAGATTTAATGTTCCCAGTTTCTGATTCTGTCTTCTGTATCCATCACCTTCCCAGCCGAATACATTGTGTTTCCTAAATTTTGATCAACTAAACAAATAATACGGTTTTGTACAGACAGGTATGTTGGTGTGTCAGATTAACAGAATCAATATATGGAGAGATCACCTTGGCTGTATCGAACTCTGACCGACATTGAATTCAAATAAAGCACAGCACTGTATGGTTTCAATCTTTGCAAATCCTCTCTCTTTGAAAGAGCTTGTTCTAACGGTTAATTCTTTTCTTGATTATTTCAGAAACTATGACTAAAAATCCCTATTTTTAACAAAGTTTCAAATATTATTACAAGTTGCAGCCCTGGCATTTCCTACAGTGAGCTTTGTGGTGTTTAAATGTTCTGGTCAAAATTTGCTTCAAGCAGAAGACTTAAACATTGGTTTCTCCGAGTTCCCAGCCATTGCACTTGCAGTTCCATAATAACTGCAAGCTATTGCTAAGCCCCAGAGAGAACAGAATGTCCAGGCCCTGTACACATCCAAACGCCATGGTGTAGGCCTCTCAGCCCTCCGTTTCTTCCTGTCACGCCAAACCAAGCAGTACATGCTCAAACTCAACTACATTTCCTTTCAATCCTCCCACTTCCTCCAAACCAAAGGGGTAGCCATGGACACCTGTATGGACCCCAGCTATGCTTGCCTCTTCGTCAGATATGTGGAACAGTCAATCTTCCACAGCTACACCGGTATCATTGCCCATCTTTCTCACCGCTACATTGATGACTGCATCAACGCCACCTCATGCTAGCACAAGGAGATTGAACAGTTCATCAACTTTATTAAAGCCTTCCACCCTCACTTAAACTTCACAGGGACCATCTTGGACACCTCCCTCCCTTTCCTAGACCTCTCCACCTCTATCTCCAGTGACTGACCAAACATTTACTGCAAGCCCACTGACTCCCACAGCTACCTGGGTTACACTCCTTCCACCTGACCTCCGGTAAAAATGCCATCCCTTATTGTCAATACCTCTGCCTCCACCGCACCTGCTCCCAGGAGGACCAGTTCCACCATAAAACATCCCGGATAACCTCCTTTTTCAAAGACTGCAATTTCCCCTCCCATGTGGTCGACGATGCCCTTGAACCCCAACCCTCCAATCGCAACAGGGAGCCCTCCTGGCCCTCATCTTCCAGCGCACCAACCTCGCATACATCATATCATCCTCCGCTGCTTCCACCACCTGTAAACAGACCCCATCACTCAGGGTATATTTCCCTCCCTACCCCTATCTGCATTCCGGAGACACCATTCCCTCCGCGACTCCCTCATCAGGTCCATGCCCCTCCACCAGCCCACACCTCCCCTCTCACCTACGACAAGGCCCCAAATGATCCTACCACATCCCGGAGCAATTTGTCTATACTTCCACAAATGTCATCCACTGTGTCTGTTCCACCTGCTGTGGTCTCCTCTACATCAGGGAGACAGGACACTAACTTGCGGATCATTTCAGAGAACATCTCTGGGACACCCGTGCCAACCAACCGCACGGCCCCGTGGCTGACCACTTTAACTCCCTCTTCCACTCCACCAAGAACAGGCTGGTCATATTCTGTTCATTTCCAATGAGGGAATACAAAATAACCGAGCCTGAATTTGGGATGATATTAACAGGATTTATTTTGATCTAAGCATGAACAGATTATTTTGACAAAACAAGTGGAGAGATTCACTTCCTGAAAAAGCAGCTCAAGTGGTATAAGCTGGCACCAAACCGAGTTTGGTCAATACTGAGGCAAAAATACAGCATACAGTCTTGAGTGAAATAAATAAAGAAACTGTGTTAGCTCTGGAACAAGATAGAGTGTATTAAATATGAACAAAGACACAAGTATTTTAGGATGTAATAGAAAAGTAATTTATAGTATATTGAAATGCAAACAGAGATGTGAATTTGTGTCTTGACATTCTTCCTAGCTAAATTAATCATTTCAGAAATGCCTTTGTTAAATTTCATGAATCATTTGTTGGTCCATTCCACGAACCTTGTGAGGTCCTTGTTAAATTCTGAACCATCGCCTTCCAGGTTCACAGCGGTTGCGAGTTTCATGTTACAGCAAATTGTGAAGTTGTGCACTGTATGCCAATGTCTTAGTTAAAAATTTAAAGCAATCACAGCTCCAAACATTTATAAAATATCACTATGGATCTTCCTGGAATCCAAAAAAAATTGTCCCTTTGATCAATGATTTCTAAAATTTACTAACATATCTGTTGTGAAGGACATTTTCAAATAACTTGAAGTGCAAATGGTTCACATCAGTCGGAACACAGTAACATTTCATGTGTTACCCCACACAAAAAGAAATCAAGCAATATTCACGAGTTGCTCTCAGCAAGTCTATGATGGACTGTTTTATCAAACAAAATCATTCCCAATGTTGTGAGGGCTCATCTATCTTCTGTGCAATGGTCTGAATTTTGTGTCTGACTGCAGATGAAACTGGCTGATCTGGGTAAAAGTACAGTTTGTGCCTTTCACGTTGTTAATGTATATTGCTGACTTTAGTTGAAAAAGTGATGTTGTCCCAGGCATCGTCTGGCACCATAAATTAGACCATTAATTTCCACATCACTAACCAGACGATCAGGTGGGGTGTATTGAACTCATTGAAACGAATGCTTGGAATATTTCCGGTATGAATCATGTGAAGTGGAGCCTCTGAACGAGACATAGAACATAGAACAATACAGCACAGAACAGGCCCTTTGGCCCACGATGTTGTGCCGAACATTTGTCCTAGCTTAAGCACCTATCCATGTACCTATCCAAATGCCACTTAAAGGTCACCAATGATTCTGACTCTGCCACTCCCACAGGCAGCACATTCCATGCCCCCACCACTCTCTGGGTAAAGAACATACCCCTGACATCCCCCCTATACCTTCCACCCTTCACCTTAAATTTATGTCCCCTTGTAACACTGTGTTGTACTCGGGGAAAAACTCTCTGGCTGTCTACTCTATCTATTCCCCTGATCATCTTATAAACCTCTATCAAGTCACCCCTCTTCCTTCGCCTTTCCAATGAGAAATGGCCTAGCACTCTCAACCTATCCTCGTGTGACCTATTCTCCATTCCAGGCAACATCCTGGAGACAAAGTAGGAAAGATGAATTTCGAGTAGTAGGATGTTTTCACGACAGAGAGAGATCACTTCGCCCATCGCACTTGTATCACGTGAAGATAGAGCCTTCCAGCCAACACCCCATTTATAGCATGTTGTCCATAACCCTGCATGTGATAGCACTGTAAACATTCGGGAACATTGTGTAGGGTCTAATCCATTATCAACATCGATATGATCTCCAATGCTGTAAATCCTGGTTTATGGGGAAAAAGTAGGGGCAGAACTGTATCAATATTCAAACAGTTGGTCCAGCCCTGAGGAGCTAATAGGCCCATTTCTAAACGTTGTTCCTCAGGATATTTTGACTATTCTTGACTTAATATCATTGTAAACTGACATGAAAAAATGCAGACATGTTCCCCAGAAATGCTGACAGCAACATACCTTTATTCAGCCAAGATCAGCAACATGAATTAAGAAAGTTTTGAAAAAACTTTCTTTTAACTGATTATTGACAACACGGATTTCATAAAGTGCAAAGTACAGAGGGGAAGGGTGGAGGGGTGGGGGTGGGCGATGTTCACTATTCCCTGATGTCTGGATGCGTTTGTGAGCAACAGATGAATCTGCGAACCAGATTCAGGATGGTACTACAGGTATTTCAACAGATACTGTGTACACGGAATTCTCCCAAAAATCAGCAATGACATGAACATTTATTTGTGATAGTGTTTGAAGCCAACTAAAATTGAACAATATGGTGGGAGAAGTTCCTTTCATTTCTTTGAACTAGTAACAAGGGACACTGTCTGTGGATCTGGGGTGGCAGGAGGATCTTTCACAGCAGAATGTGAGGGAACAGAATCATGTTGGAAATCCAGATAGACTGTAACTTTTGTCACTGGAGGGTGAGAGTTCGGTGGGGGGGGGGGGGGGTGACCTCATATAAGTTTATAAAGCCATGAGTGGAAAGGTGAATGGCTCTAATTGACATGATTCATACTGGAAATGTACGAAGCTTTCGTTTCAAACATATCACATATCAATAAACTACACCTGACCCTACGGTTAGTATTGTGGAAATTAATGGTCTAATTAATGGTGCTAGACGATGCTGGAACAACATCTCTTTATTCAACTAAAGTCAGCAATATACATTCACAATGCGAAAGGCACAAACTGTACTTTTACCCAGATCAGCCAGTTTCATCTGCAGTCAGACTCAACTTAAAATTCAGACCATTGCACAGAAGATAGACGAGCCTCACAACATTGGAAATGATTGTGTTTGATAAAAGAATCCATCGTAGACTTCCTCAGAGCAATTCGTGTCAACAAACTTTTTTTTTGTGTGTGGGGTAGCGCACGAAATGTTACTTTAATCTGATTGATGTGAACCATATGCACCTAAGAAGTTGTTTGAAAACGTCTATCACAGTAGATACGCGAGTAAATTTTATAAATCATTGATCAAAGGGGACAATCTTTTTTGGATTCGAGGAAGATCCACAGTGATATTTTGTAAATGTTTGGAGCTGGGATTGTTTTCAATTTTTGACCCAGACATTGGTGTATTTTCCCTATAGTGGGGGATTTCAACAATAGGGAACACGTTTTTCCAATGAGTGGAGAAAAAAATTTTAAAAAGAGATCAGAGACAACTTTTTACACAGAGAATGGTTTGTGTGTGGGATGATTTGATAGTGGATACTTACAACCTTTAGAAGACATTTGGATAAGTAAATGAATATCAAACGTTTGGATGGATATGCGCCAAGTACACACAGGTGGGATTGGTTTAGTTTGGGATTAGAACTGGCATGGACTGGTTGTACCGAAGGGTCAGTAACCATGCTGTATCACTACATGACTCTGTGACTATTGATCAGTTTTTCTCAATACTAAACAGTGCTGTAGTGATCCTTGAATGAACTGTTGATGTTAAGGTTGCGTCTGAGACTCTGCGAATATTTCCTTCAATGAGAGGAGTGACTAGTTCTCCAAGTTACACAACTGAAAATAAACTTTTCTCCAGTATTGTTGCTGAGTCGTTTTGTTTCTGCGGAGGCAGTGGTTATAGTTTGCAGTTGGCTTTCCACAAACTGGTCAACCGTGAGACAAAATATCTTTGATCCACTGCAGAAACTCCACCTGCTTCCAGTAAATGAAACTGGGAACTCAAGGACCTTTTCTGTAGTCAGCTTAATTGCTGCCAACTATTGGATCTGGCCGATTAAAGGGAAAATGAATCAACTAAAGTAAAATCCTACCAAACAAATTATATTTTCCCATTTACTCACAATGTATGCATTTCACTTGGCATTTCTCCCTTTAAAAGGAAAGTCACTGAATACAGCATTCACTGTATGACTATCAGAAAACAGGACATTGAATGCAGTGACGTTCTGGTTAGTTCAGTCTGTTTATTGAGTATCTTTAAAGCTCCTGAATATGAAGTTAATGGATCCAAAATCCCACATTGCAGTAACATTTGTTATCATCTCAAAGTAAATTAACAAAATTGAATTGGTTCAAACTCACATCACTTGTTACACCATTCTGATTCATGTATCTCATTAAAACTGAGTGGGCCCTTTATACATGGTTAACACTGGTGTAGTGTAACCGTGAATTTTTGCTGATTTTTATAGGTTAACTGCCCTGTCAGAGCTATCAATGAGCAGAGAAATGTACTGTTTATAACCTACATTCGTGGTAATTATTACTGTAATACTCTCTAACTTAACCAAACATTCCTGATGTACCCAGACTGTTACATGCAATGGTTTAGACGTTGAGGGTTTAAAACAAATATGGACTGTCTTGTTCTAGTTCATTAGATGCTCTTTCAAAAGTGTACCTCGGTGTTATGTATCACTGCGGACTCACATTTTGTTTCTCAGGCACACAGCTTTCCTTTACTGTGCATTTTAGTGTCGGAGCAATTTGAAAAAAGAAGATTCAGGGAGAGACATTCTGCAATGTAAGGAGGTGCTTCTAATCTCCGGGTCCAAACTGTTTCGTGACATACACTCACATTCTGAACATAATCACTTTAGACATGCTCTATATTAGGTTGCCGAAACTGAATTTAGAAACGCAGATTAGAAATGGCATGTTATTTTGTAATGTGAGAGAGACTTTGAGTGACAGCAAAAATGAAGTCATTCATTTTGTTGGCTAATAATATTATTGAAGTTCTTTTTAGCTTTATCTGCTTGTGGTGGAATGTGGGATTAAAGGGAGTTAACTTCTAATTGAATATTCTAAATATAATCACTTTGGACACGCTCTGTATTCAGTTGCCTAAATCGAATTTTGAAATGTTTAGTATGAATTACATGTTATTTTTTAGTTGGACAGAGACTTGCAGTATCCAGGGAAGAAAAGCTCAACTGTTTTATTAGCTAGTTATATGTTTGAACTTTAATTTTAGTTTTATCTGCTTGTGAATGAATGTAGAAATAAAGGGAGCTAACTTCCAGTTGAATTTGTTTTTTAAACAAAATACATGCAACTAGCATGTGAAAAAGACCTGAAGCTACTCAAATTTACTTCCAAAGAAGCTATTCAGCAAAACCAATATCCCAAGATGTGTATGTGTCCATGTTTAAGCAGAAGCTCATTAAAAGACATGATCCAATGTGTTCGGGCTGTACAAGCTGATACCAGGATCCAGTCCGAGCCTCCAGCAGGAAACCAACTTGTGGAAGCTGTAAGCCTGCCCCTTCCGATGGCCATATAAATCCTGGGCACTGGACCGTAATTCAACACTCCTGGGTCGGCTCTGTTTAGAAAGACCTTAGCAGAACCGCTTCCCACAAGTTATCAGAATGATTGTGTCGACACTTTTTCTCAGTTTGTTACTGACTTTCTTATCATGTGAGTGTTTGTTGTTCAAGTCTCTCTTTGTGACTGTCTCAATGTTAGTCTACGGCAGGAATGTAAAAGACTCAGCTATCAATTCACCAACATTAATGCTCATGGTTTGTTTGTTTTCTTTTTAAAGGTGTCCAGTCGGAGGTTGTTTTGACCCAGCCAGAGGCAGAGACTGGCCGTCCCGCAGGCAGCCTGAAACTGACCTGTAAAACCAGCGGGTTCGATCTTGGCAGCTACTGGATGAGCTGGGTCCGACAGGTTCCCGGACAGGGTCTGGAGTGGCTGCTGTACTACTATGATTCATCCAACAATAACTATGCACCAGCGATTAAGGGTCGATTTACTGCGTCCAAAGACACTTCAAACAACATTTTCGCGTTGGACATGGGGAACCTGAAGATCGAAGACACCGCCATCTATTACTGTGCAAGAGACCACAGCGAGAGGAACCAGGGCTGGACCCATTCAAAAACAGCTCGAGCGAACATTTTGTCAATTCCATCATAAACTGACGGTCAGTACGAGTTTTAAATGCAATTATACCAACTGCAATCTGAAGCAGACCTCAGGCTGCCTCTTACAAAACTATCAAAGAGGAAATGTACCATTTAAACTAGCAAACTGCTGACACAATGGGACAATGTTTTGGGCATGTCATATGTACTGCTAACACTTCCATCAATTAAATGCTCGGACAAAATGTTAGATTTAATATATCTGACAGCTCAGGAAATCACTGCTAATTGTTATGTCAACTATGGCATTCATTCTAAACATGATCAGAACTAAATGGCTCTTTCAAATGAAAATTGAGACCTCGAGTAAAGAACAGAGAATGAGTGTACTGGTCTACATCATTGTGATACTACAGTGGGTCACAGTGTTGTGCACAGCGACATCCTCATACAAAAACCACTGACAAGTGTTTATCTCAAATTGGTGATTTCTACCATGGCAGGAGCGAGAAATAATGTGAGATGCAATTTAAACGCAATCCAGTAGTGCTAGTTTGTACAAATGTATAATTTTTTCTACCTTCTTCGTGTTGATTGTCAAGTTAAATGCAGACCAAACCTGGAAAAGTATTCCAAGCTTTCAAAATACAATGGATTGTAAAAGCTGAAATAACACACCGAATCATTTTTAGAGGAGTCTGAATCACTGCATTCTAGGATGTGAAGAAATTCTCTGCATTTTACAGTTTACAGTCTGTCATAGTATTTGACACAACGTGTCTCACAGTGGTATAGCTGGGGTGACACTGCAATTATGACCAATACAAAAACCTATTCAGCCTCCATTGTTTGAAACTAGTCAGTAATTACTTCTACAAATCGTCTTAACTTGCAGTGCAGTATTAGTTCTGTGCGGTTTAATGCCAGTATCACTATTTAATTTGTAAAAGTGTTCGGTAATTATTGATACACCAGTTGGGGATTTTGAGAATCAGCTCATGTGTTACTCTGTGAAGTATAAAACAGTATTAACATTAATCAAGAATGTTCAGAATTCACCAGCACAATTATGTGATGAAAATTTATCGTGACTTTATTTTGTCTGTGGTTCTGAAAATTTAAAATGATGGCAGATTTTTGATTTGTTTTATACAGAGCTAGTTATTGTGTGACCCAGTCCAGAGAATGTAACACTGTGACTATCTTGATTACTGGGGCCAAGGGACCATGGTGACAGTGATTGCAGGTAAGACCCTTGAACTTTCTTAGTGACTTTTTAAAAACTTTCTATTCATGTGACTAATTTCTGAATTAAATGAAACTCAGATTCTGTGCTGAGTTTGGTTTGGTTCGGATTGATTTTTGTTCAGACTGATTACAGACTTCAGTTAAGGCTCAGCAAATAGTTACAGTGGGGATGATGGAGTCAGTTACTCGGTGCATCTCTTTTTTTGATCAAATGGGCATTCTGTGTGGCTGGGTTACTTGAAACACCTAATGTCTCTTAATCAGTCAGCTATAAATAATGTTTAATGTCAGTGACACCCTGACTGTGAGTTTTATTATCAACAACAAACGCTAAGAAATCAAAGATCTTCGAGACATTACTAAACATTATTAAAATATGCTAAAATATCATTATTAATTTCTTGAATATATGTTCTTACCCTGATTATATTTTCGCATTTATTTTGTTAATTAGTTGATGACAAGCAGGTTAGAAACTGTCATAAAATTTTCTTGCGGTGCTATATTGCATTCTGTTCATGAGATTCTGAGTTTGTTTTACTTGATTCTGTTGAATTGAGTTGATTGGATTTTGGCTTTGTTTTAGTTGGTTCGGTTTGAACTGTGTAGATTGGATTCTGATTTTTTTTTTACTTGGTTTTGTTGAATTGTGTTGATTGGCTTTTGAAATTGTTTTATTTGATTCTATTGAATTGAATTGTTTGGATTCTGATTATGTTTCATTCAAATCTGTTGTTTTGAGTTGATTGGATTCTGATTTTATTTTCCTTGATTCTGTTGAATTGAGTTGATTGGATCTTATTCAGTTTGTGAAATTGATCAGCGTTTTTCTGCTTTCTGTAATCGGTGTTTTCTCTCTGGTGAGGAGATTGACTCTCTGGATTACTTTTCATTACCAATATTTGTGAAGTTCTTTGGTTTTTCATGAATCATTTCTGCATTTGTTAAACTTATATGACACATTTTTCTCTGCTTGATTGAAAACATTACATCCATTTGTAACGGTCTGAAAAACAACTTAAGGCAGAAACCGGGAAGTGTGAGAAATGAAAAAAACGAGTTTTTAATGCATTGACATTTTTTAAAAAAACTCAGTTCTAATTGTAAACTAACTGAATTTTGTTTTGAGTAGCCTCATTCAAAATAAAATTTGGGACTAAAATCTGAAACTGCAGAATTGGTCAGATTATGTAATTGAAACTAACTTAAAATTATAATGTGTTAATATTTGTCCATTCAGTAATTTTGTTTTGACCATGAAGTGATTAATCAATATATGCCTTCAACCGCTCTACTGTGCGCTGCACAAGATTGTCATGATCAGGAAGGGTGTACAGGTTGGAAATAAATTGAACTGTTGCCAGAAACGTTACAGCTTTAAGTGTTAAGTCCCCTCACAAACAAGGCTGCTATTATGACTTGTTATTTCTCTTCAATGTAATCATTAGTTTGCTGGATTCTGAGCAGGTTTGTTAGACTTCAATTTGTTTTTTTTTGTGAGGTTACATCATGTTCTTGGATCTGTTGAAAATGTTTGCAGAGCTAGATCTGCTGCAAACACACCGTGTTGTGATCTGGTGATCATTGACCTGTTGAGGAGGGACTGTGCTTGGGTAACATTAAATATGTTATATTTGGGAAACTGTTTTTGGTTTCTACATTGTTTTTGCAATGTTAACACGGTTGGTGACAATGAACCGCTCCAGGTTCCCCATTCATTGCGATCAGCATGCGAGGTGAAATTTCATAAAGCCTTTCATTTGTCTTTCACTTAATTTCATCAAGTGAAAGACAAATCGCAAAGGTTTTAGAAATGAAGGGAAACCAGATACCTTCGGGCGCCATTTTGACTTAAAAGTAATAATTAAGGATTAGTCTAATCCATGCTTTACAATCCAAATTCAGAACCCCACTATCTAGTTCAATCACAAGGTCTGTCTTTAAACAGTTTACAAGTCATAGAGAAATATAAATAGAATTCCAAAAGTCTAATGTTCTAATAGTTCTTGCTCTTGAGCAAAAATGCCATGACTGTCTTATAATTGATCAAGAAACACCTTTCAATTCCGCTGTACACTACATACATATTTTTCTGGCTGGAAAAGATCATTGGCAAAGACCATTTGGAAATTCTGCTCAATTCTATGAAGAACAGGTCAGTTTCACTGCTTTGATCAGTTTCACACGTAACTTGAGTTAATTAATTGTTATGTCCCTGATTAAACTGGATTTACAGGATAAAATAAAACATTAACTGAATTATTTAATCTGCACAGCGCTTTAGGTGTTCCCAATCTGTGCATTTTAAATAAATAGTTACATTTTCCAACAAAATATCAACTGAGGAGTCATTATTTCGAAACAACTGCTATAGTAAATTATGTCACCAAGGCCAAATTTCGAATTAATTAAAATAATCCACTCATGACCTCGCAGGGCAGCATGGTGTCTCAGTGTTTGGCTCTGCTGCCTCACAGTGCCAGGGTCCCAAATTCGATCCCACCCTCGGGTGACTGCCTGTGTGGAGTTTGCACATCCTCCCTGAGTCTGTGTGGGTTTCCTTCGGGCGCTCTGGTTTCCTACCACAGTCCAAAAGATGTGCAGGTCAGGTGATTGGCTGTGCTAAATTGCACACAGTGTTCAGGAATGTGTAGGTTAGGGTGCATTAGTCAGGGGTAAATATACATTAGGGGGAATGGGTCTGGGTGGGCTACTTACTGTTCAGAGGGTCAGTGTGGAATTGTTGGGCCAAACGGCCTGTTTCTATACTGTAGGAGCCCTACTTTTAAAACCATGGGAGTGCTTGATGCAAACGCAGAGAATTCATTTTACATCGATGTGTTCAGACGGATGCAGAGTTCACAAATTTGCAGAAGACGTGAACTGGAGGATAACAGAGCACATTGTTTATTCAGACACTGAAAAGAGAATAATATTTATTTTAATTAATATACTTGACCGATTTATTGCAATGTAGCGATCGGAACGAATCTGCTCTCATTAGTTAAGTGTGACAATCATTTAGATTAGATTTCCTGCAGTATGTATCGGGCCATTTGGCCCAACAAGTCCACACCGACCCTCTGAAGAGTAACCCACCCAGACCCATTCCCCTACCCTATATTTATCCCTGACTAATGCACCTAACACTATGGACGATATAGCATGACTAGTTCATCTGACATGCACATCTTTGGATTGTGGGAGGAAACCCACACAGACACAGGGGAGATTGTGTAAACTCCACATAGGCAGTCACCCGAGGCTAGAACCGAGCCTGGGTACCTGGATCTGTGAGGCAGCAGTGCCCACATTTACTTAGACATCCGCTAAAGCGGGCAACTCCAATCAGAAGCATGTTTTCAATTCATACCTTTTTAAACATTTTCATTCATTAAAAGCAGTTAACAAGAAAATGACCTTGCCCTAATTCCTTCAACAGAAATGCTTTCCACACTGGACTGCAGTATTGACTTTATGCAGTGCATGCAAAATCTCCACAGTTCAAGGAACGTTTTAAGAATATGTAAAAATAATTTAGAGAATAATCCATTTCCTCCGGATCTGTGCTTTAATTGGCGATATTTCCCACCTCAATAATTTTGTTAAATACAATGATTTATTAAGTTTATTAACTCAGTGGTTATTTATGTTCATTGTGAACACATTCTTGTTCACATTAATCCTCTGGTTAGTTTCTCTAATGAATGTTCAATTACAGCGAATATATTTGACGTGAGGAGTTGAGCAATGTCTCCTCTAGGATTAAGTCTGTTGTGCAGTTTATTTCAGTGCTATATCTGACTAACTTGTCAATGGTCCTGACCATTTGTAAATTGTCCAGTTCGGATACCTGAATCTCAGACTGTTCAATTTCATCTCGCGCTTCAAAACCACTTTTATCTGCCAGAAATACAATATTCGATTAGATGCCCCAGAATTGAGAGCCCTGACTAAGTTGTTCCAATCAGAACGAACATTTCAGGAACAAAAGGCAGATAGCAAGAGTTTTGAAATTGGTTGTTGGCAACAAGAGATATTTGATTGAGCGAGTCAGAGGGAAATATGCTGCATATTTTCTTTGTGCCTCAGTTATGCAGGACATGTTTCGTGGCACAATGCAGAATCAGAATTCTTTTGCATCTTATTATTTGAAAACCTATTATCAGCTTTTAATGTCACTGGCAACGGTCATATTACACTTCAAAACATTTTAATCTTTTCCAAACTAAGTCGACCGTCTGGTGCAGCAACATTCACAGGGGAAAGAGGAAGGGAGTTCTAGGTTGGAATCCAGTGACAGTGAATTGATGACAATGCAATTCCTAGATTTATTCCGCTGTTGTTCCCATAGAGTTTGAACAATTTGGAGCTGCTGTCAAAGCATTCTTCGATAAATGTTGAAATGTTACTTTCATTGTACAAAAATTCTGGAACAATCCCTGGTTGTTGGAAGGTGATAATAACTAACATGGTTTATGTATTGTCAAAACATGTGGGCTGTGTTCTCCGTGATAGTGTCAAGCTCATTGTGTTCAGGTCTGTTGTGATGTTGTAGTAGAGTCCCTGATTCTGTGCCAGGTTGCCATTGTTCACTTACAACCTGTTAGAGAGGTATGTAACACAATCTCTTATCAGGTTACTTCAGTGCAAGAAAGCAGATTGACATGTCTGGGTGTTTGTTGGAATTCTACTCACAGAGGCCAATGAAATCTATTCAATCGCTGTCCTGACTTGTGTCTCTTAGATATTAAACAGAAATTTGGTGGTTAGCAGCTTTTTCCAGATCAATATTTGTTCACAAGCTTTTGGGCATCGCTAGATGGGGTTAATAGAGAAAGTGCTCAAAGAAATCCCAGCTTTTGACTTGCTGTTATGACAATATCATTTATAACTAATACAGAATGAATCATTTTCGAAGCATATTTGATGAGATTATGCTTAGGCTGTTTTACTTTATATTAAACCAGTGCTGGAGCTGAATTTGATTGTTCAGTACGGTGGGAGTTCCGCTGAATCTATCACTTGCAGCAGATGGTGATAGCTTTTCAGTCGGTCTTCAATTGCTATCTAAGACCATCCAGTACCTCTGCTAAGAATTCTTTTTCCAACAAGAGTCAAGCCAATGTAATCACTGTTTATCTCAACAGGTGTGAAAACAATTTGGTGAAGGCGGTGTGTGTGTGGGGGGGGGGGGGGGGGGGGTCTTTGGATGCGAAAGGTTAACCGTGCCTTCTCTCCACAGGAGCTGCCAGACCTGCTGAATTTCTTCAGAAATTTCTGTCTTTATTTTGGTTTTCTAGCATTTAAAGTTTGTTGTTTCATTTAAAAATGTTGTGTTCGATGAAGCACGTTCTTCAGAGAAAAGATGCATTTGAACAAATTGCGAATGTTCAGAGATATTAAATATTAGAGAATCATTGAATTTGACCGCCCTGATCTCGAGCTGTAGTTTCACAAGAAACTATTATGAAGTAACAACACACTCCAGAGCGCAGTGGCTGCTGTAATTGGGTCGAAGTTATTTTGATCACTCAACTAGAGAATGTCAATGATCCCGTTCCAAATAATCAACAGAAGTTTTTTTCTAAAGCATGTGTGAAACAATTAATTTGTTGAAATATTTTCATAAAAAGTGTTCACCGCCAGTGCTAGCTTAATGAATGACACAATGATAGGAAGGTAGGAGCAAGAGGAGGGCACTCAGTCCCTCGAGCTGTTCCACCACCTACTTAGATCATGGAGCATCTGTGACTAAATCCACAGGTCTCCCTTTGGCTAAAACTCTTTAACACCTTTGATTAACAAGCAAAAACTATCCCAGATTTACTGATTCGACTGCCCGAAACAAAGAGAGACACCATTTCTGAAAGACATTCCTGTGAGTACTGTGACACAATGAGGCTGGAATTAATTGCTCATGAAAGTAAACTTTCAATCTCTGACAATTTCCAATTGAAACATCCCAATCATCATATTTCATTAATGTAAAACTATACTTCCCTGGAATAAAGAAATATAATGTGTGATTGCCTTGCTAAAAAATGAGGGAAGCTTCATTCCCAATACATGATTAAGAAATAGCTCTGTTCATTCAGTGAAAACACAGTCAAATCACACAAAAGGAAACCATGTCATCTTGTGTAGACACACAAGTGCCTCAAATTGTTTTCAATTCTTCCAGTGGTTGTTTGAATCTCTAGACAGGTGTGGAAGTGTCAGACTTTTTATATCGCCTTGAGAAACCAGTTATCATCAGCCTATTTGAATTGCTGAAGTTTGTGTGGTATTAGTACATTCACAGCGCTGTTAGGAAGTGAGTCCCATGGCTGTGATTGAGGAAGAGGAAACGGGCAGGGAAATAGTTGAGAGTCAAGTTGAAGTCTAATTTGGAGGAGAGCTTTCAGGTGAAGCATTTACATGCATGTGCGCCCTTATCCTCAAGGATCACAGCTTTGGAACATGCTGCCAAAGGGACAAGTCGGCATGCAATCTGGAAGCTGAAGAAGGCCCCTCGGCCCCTCTAGAATGCTATTCCAATCATGGGATCATCATTAATCATGCTGCTCACCAGTCTTCCCAACACTGAACCTGATTGTTTGCTGTTCAGCAAAAGAATGGTGAACCTTTGGAATTCTCCACCACAGAAATTGATTCACGACAAAACATTAAATGATTTCAATAAGCAGATAGATTCCTTCAATCCTTAAAAAAATGCTCCGGATATATGGGAGAAAGGCAAACAGGGTACAATATTGGTTGAAAGCCATGAAAACATTGAATGGGACATGGTTTGTAAGTTTGCACGTAACACCAACATTGGTGTTATAATTGGCAGTGAAAGTTATCCAAACGTACAATGAGATCTTGCTTAGCTGGGCCAATGGGCTGAGGAGTGGCAGATGGAGTGTAATTTAAATGAATACTACGTGTTGCTTTTTGAGAAGTCAAATCAGGTCACAACTTACAGAGTTAATGGTAGGGCACTGGATAGTGATGTTGAACACAGGGCCCTGAGGGTCCAGACTCATAGAGTCTTACAGAGTTCATGGTAAGGCACTGGGTAGTAATATTGAAAACTGAGGACCCTGAGGGTGCAGACTCATAGATTCTTGAAAGCGTTGTCTCAAGTAGCTAGTGTGTTGAAGGTGTTTGGCACATGTATCTTCATTGGTCAGAGCACTGAGTGCAGGAGTTAGGGCTTCATGTTGTAACTGTCCAAAACATTGGAATGAACTGCCAGAGGAAGTGGTAAATGCAGAGATAGGTCCAACATTTAGAAGACATTTGAACAGCTCCAGGAACTGGATAGGTCTGGATGGATATGGGCCAAATGCAGGCAAGTGGAATTAGTTTAATTTGGGAACTCTTGTCAGCATGGATGAGCTGGACCAAAGGAACTGTTTCTGTGCTGTATGACTTTATGACTCACTGACATTATGGTGGAGTAGGCTCAAAGTTGGAAGGTGGTGAGCAAGTGAGGGGCTAGATTGGGCATGTGGGAGAGTTTGGGCTGGTAGGCTGTGAGGAGTTGGCTGCTGGGTAAGCTTGCATGCACTCTGTCTGGCAAGGTGGCATCAAGGTAAATGGTAATGGTCACAGGATAATTTGGTCAAATTGTGCTTGGTAGGTGAGGGGTAGTTTGAGCTGAAATGCGGGAGGTCTGTCTTTGCCAGGCTGGTCTATGGAGAGGTGGGCAGGATGCCAGGCTGGTTAGTGGAGAGGTGGGCAGAGTGCCAGGCTGGTTATTGTAGAGGTGGGCAGTGTGCCAGGCTGGTTAGTGCAGAGGTGGGCAGTGTGCCAGGCTGGTTAGTGTAGAGGTGGGCAGAGTGCCGGGCTGGTTAGTGCAGAGGTGGGCAGTGTGCCAGGCTGGTTAGTGTAGAGGTGGGCAGTGTGCCGGGCTGGTTAGTGTAGAGGTGGGCAGTGTGCCGGGCTGGTTAGTGTAGAGGTGGGCAGAGTGCCAGGCTGGTTAGTGTAGAGGTGGGCAGAGTGCCAGGCTGGTTTATGGAGACGTGGGCAGTGTGCCAGGCTGGTTAGTGTAGAGGTGGGCAGTGTGCCAGGCTGGTTAGTGTAGAGGTGGGTAGAGTGCCGGACTGGTTAGTGTAGAGCTGGGCAGTGCGCCAGGCTGGTTAGTGTCGAGGTGGGCAGTGTGCCGGGATGGTTAGTGTAGAGGTGGGCAGTGTACCAGGCTGGTTAGTGTAGAGGTGGGCAGTGTGCCGGGCTGGTTAGTGTAGAGGTGGGCAGAGTGCCAGGCTGGTTAGTGCAGAGGTGGGCAATGTGCCAGGCTGGTTAGTGTAGAGGTGGGCAGAGTGCCAGGCTGATTAGTGTTGAGGTGGGCAGAGTGCCTGGCTGGTTAGTGCAGAGGTGGGCAGTGTGCCGTGCTGGTTAGTGTAGAGGTGGGCAGAGTGCCAGGCTGGTTAGTGTAGAGGTGGGCAGTGTGCTGGGCTGGTTAGTGTAGAGGTGGGCAATGTGCCGGGCTGGTTAGTGTAGAGGTGGGCAGTGTGCCAGGTTGGTTAGCGTTGAGGTGGGCAGTGTGCCAGGATGTTTCGGGGGTGGAAGGTCACTGTAATGAAGTGACAGGGGGACGTGTTGTCAAAATGCAAAGCTCGGAGTCTGGCAAAATGGTGGGTGGAAAAGGACAGATGTGAAAGGAGCTGGGATGCAATGTGCACAAGTTGACTTGGGTAAGGTGAGAGGTCAGTGATCATGGACTGAGGTCATGTCTTGGGTAGTGGGCTTTTGTCCGAGGTTGTGAAAATGATGGTGCCAGATCCAGTCAGCGCCAGATTCACCATGGGCCAGGTGCAGGGTGGCAGGAGTGTAAATGAGTGAAAGGGATTGTGATCATATGTCCATCCGGAACATAGAATATAGAACATTACAGTGCAGTACAGGCCCTTCAACCCTCGATATTGCGCTGACCTGTGGAACCAATCTGAAGCCTATCTATCCTACACGATTCCATTTTCATCCATATGTTTATCCAATGACCTTTTAAATGCCCTTAAAGTTGGCGAGTGTACTATTGTTAAAGGCAGTGCGTTCCATGGCCCTACTACTCTCTGAGTAAAGAAACAACCTCTGACATCTGTCATCTATGTCCTCTCCTGCTAGCCATCACTATTCAAGGAAAAAGACTTTCACTGTCCACCCTCTTTTTATCTTTTATGTCTCAATTAAGTAACCTCTCAACCTTCTTCTCTCAAATAAAAACAGCCTCAAGTCCCTCATCCTTTCCTCATTAAACCTTCCCACCATACCAAGCAACATCCTGGTAAACCTCCTCTGAACTCTTCCAAAGCTTTCACATTCTCCCTATAATGTGGTGACCAGAACAGTACACAATACTCCCAAGTGCAGCCACACCAGAGTTTTGTACAGCCGCAGCCTAACCTCGTGGTTCTGAAACTCATTCCCTCTATCGATGAAAGCCAACACAAAGTATGCCTTCCTAACAACTCTATCAAACTGGCTGGCAACTTTTAGGGATCTATGCACATGGACACCGAGGTCTCTCTGCTCAGCTACACTACCAATATGGATTGCCTTGGATGTGTTTCGTGTGATAGGGGTTGTGTGTTCCGGGCATGAATGGGTGTATAGCAGGTTAGGGTTTGTCAATATGAGTGGGAATTTAGGTCGAGACAGAATAAGTGCAGTGGTTAGTCTGCGACGTGAGGTTTGGTGGTGAACTGTGTGTCAGTTTGATAGTTATTAAAGTTAAAGATTACTTGTTCATTTCTCAAATCATATTTACGTAAATACTCAGCTGTAACACTCCAAAGTCGCTGAACCTTAATGGTCCTCCATTTTTCAGGGGCCTCCAGAATTCAGATAATTGTAAATGAGATGTTTCAACTTCCAGCCAATTGGCATGAGTTCAGCCGTAACAACCATCTTCCCCATCCCAGTGCTCAGCTCCTGCCTGTGCTGCTGCTGCAGTGACCTTCCTCCCAGAGAGAACATTCTGCCTTGCATTGATAAGTGAGGAAGGCTCACTGGACCTGATTTCCAAGTATGGGGACGGCAAACACGGGGAGACACAATTTTAAAGTGAGGGAAGATAGGTATAAGACAGATGTCAGAGGTAGTTTCTTTACTCATTGAGTAATAAGGGTATGGAATGCTTTGCCTGCAACAGTAGTAGATTCGCCAAGTTTAAGTACATTTAAGTCGTCATTGGGCTAACATATGGACGTACATAGAATAGTGTAGGTGGGATGGGCTTCAGATTAGTATGACAGGGCAGCGCAACATCGAGGGCCGAAGGGCCTGTACTGCGCTGTAATGTTCTATGTTCTATGATTCACTCTGACTTCTCTCCGGGGGTACTGCCAGCTGTTGGGTATTTCCAGCAGCACGGCACCTCGTGGAGAAGAAGTTGGTTCCGTGGTTTGTGCTGCTGCCTCACAGTGCGAGGGACTCAGGTTCCATTCCAGCCTCGGGTGACTGTCTGTGTGGAGTTGGCACTTTCTCCCCATGTCTGTGTGTGTTTCCTCCCACACTCCAAAGATGTGCAAGTTGGGGGAATTGCAAACGTTGTATTCAGTGATTGGGAGTTTAGGTGCATTAGTCAGGGGTAACTGTAGCATAATAGGGTAGGGGAATGGGTCTGGATGCGTTACTTTTCAGAGGGTGGGTGTGGACTTGTTGGGCCAAATGGCCTGTTTGCACACACTGTAGAAATTCGATGAATCTGCATTTCCTTGGTTTGCATTTTGGGAAACGTCTCTGCTCTTCACAGCAATCCAGTGAAAGTGTCAGTTGGTGAGATATTCAAACAGTTACTGGGGTGGCATCAGGATGTTCTTCTTCCGAAATTATATGGTAATGGTCAAGGTCGAGGGCATGTTTCTAAAGAGGGAACCAATGATCATGATCAGCAACTGGTAGGAAACAAAAATAAACCCCAGTTTTGCTGTCGACTTCAGCGGGAGCATATTGGCAAACGTTTACAGCTGAGGATACATTTGAGTAACTGATAAGGTCAAATTAACAGAAACTAACATGCTCAATTGGTCATTCTGTTGTAGAGACACCGTCTCCCCCCACGCTTTATGGCCTGGTCTCCTCCTGTCAGGAGCACAACACCGGTTCTGTGATCTTTGGTTGTTTGGCGATGGACTATTCCCCTGACGTCACCAAGGTAACCAGGAAGAAAGGTGGGGAGCTAATCACGACTGGATTGAAGACTTACCCATCAGTGAGAAACAAGAAGGGAACCTACACCCTGAGCAGCCAGTTAATCCTGCCCGGGTCAGCGGTAGATTGCCCCAGCAAAATCTCCTGTGAGGTTCAACACAGCGGGACACACAAGAGCAAAGTAATGCCATGTCCAGGTAAGTGTTGTGGGAACTGAGATAAACAGATCATCTGTGATTAACATGAAGAAGGTTTTCACAGAATCACCTTATATAGCACAGGAAAAAGGCCCTTTGATCCATCCAATTCACGCCTATCAATAACAGCCACCTAACTATTCCAGTCTCATGTGCCAGCACATGATCCATTGCCTTGTGTGACTTGCCCTTGCAAGGATACTTCCTACTTATAATGAGGGGCTCAGTCTCTCCATGACTTGTAGGTGCTGAGCTCCAGGCTAACACCACTCTCTGTTTGATTTTGTTTTCCCATGAGATCCACTTGGAACCTCCTGGCCTTACCTTCACCTTGTGCCCCTGAGGCATTGATCTCTCCATCAAGGGGAAAGGTTTCATCCAGTTTACCCTGTCTATGCCTAAAATAATTCTAGATATCATGATAATCTTCTCCCTAATTCTCCTCTGCTCCAAGGAAAACCCCTGTCTATCTAAACTAGTTTCTTAACTAAAACCCTCCAACCCAGGCAAGACCCTGGCAAATCTCATCAATACTGCCTTCAGTGTAATCACATTCCTTCGATAACATGCACACAACCCTTCCGTATGGCCTAAACAGTGTTTTATTAAGTTCCAGTATCATCTCACCACCCTTCATTGTCAATGTCTAGGCTAATAAAAGCAAATATCCTCCCACTTTCTTAGCCTCTTTATCCAGACGACACAGTACTATAGGGGATCGGTGGGTACATGCACCAAAGATCCTCAGGCCTTTCCAGGGTTCCACCATTCAAAACGTCATACCTCACAGATTCTTCTGCCGAATTACATCACCTTACATTTATTCAGAATAATTTCCATTTGCAACTTTTCTCTTCACATACAACCAACTCTTTCATATCCTCCTGCAATCTAAAGCCATTGTGCTCATGACTTACCAACATGACAGTTTTCATTTCCTCTGTGAATTCCCTGGTTAATCCTCCTAAATTTGAGTCTCCATCATTGGTATGTAAGAGAAATAGCAAGGAAATCAACACCAATCCCTACAGAACACCAGGAGACATAGATTTCCTGTCACGCAGACACCCGATGACTATTATCGCCAGCTCCCATCACTCAGCCAGTTCTAGATCCAATCTGTCAAATTTACTCGGATCCCATTGGCTCTGATTATTGCTATCATCTCGACATCGAGTTATCTCTATGAAAACTACTATCAAATTGTTACACATGACTTCCTCTCAATAAAATCGTGCTGAAAATTGTTGATTTATCTTGCAAATGAAGACTAATTTCACTTCTCAATAGTTTCCTTACCACTGAGACTAGCTTGACAGATCTGTGTTTTCATTATTTATCCCTTCCTTCGTCCTGCATAACATTGCAACGTTGGCTGATCTGCACTCACTCGGCACAACTGCTGTGGCCAGACAGGAATTCTAAATTATTGTCAGCGACCCAACTATTTCATCCTTTGCATTGCTCAACCGCTTGGTATATTTTTCATCTGCCCTGGAAATACAACCACTTTTCATTCAGCAAGACAACACAGAACATCACGTCATGTGTCCTAATTTCTGAAAGTCCATCACAACACCCCTCCATGATTTCTGTCCCCACATTGTCACTCTTACTAGTGAACACTGACACAACACATTCGTTTTGACCACAAACTAATCCTCCGGCTCCACTCCAATAATAACACTTAATGGGCAATACTGTTTCCCGAATAATTCTTTTATTATGAATGAGTCTGTAACTTTTAAAAATATTTTCCTTTATTTTGACTGCTATTATTTTCTCATGGTCTCTTTTGCTCTTCTAATTCCTTTGTCTTTCAAACTCCCCCTTGCACGTTCTGTACTCCATATTAGTTTCTATTGTTTTGAGATTTCAGTATAGACCGGAAGCCTCCCTTGTTTCTCTTTATCTCCCCCTCCATGCCCTTTGGTGTCCAGAGCCCGCTGCATTCTTGGTCCCACGCAGTGGCTTCCTGGGAAATGCCCTCCCTGTGATTTTCCTATCTCTTTCTTAAATGTGTCACACTGCTCTAACTCAGATTTACCAATAAGTGTCAGCTTCCAGTCCACTCTGGTCAAGTCATTACCTGATCTTACTAAAACTGTCCTTCCCCTTTTCAGAACTTTGGGCCAATTTCTATTCCTTTGCAGTACAATCTGAAATCCAACTGATTTATGATCACTGTCTGCAAAGTGCTCCACCATTGGTGTTTTACCCACTGGGTCGACTTCATTCCCTAAAGTTAAGTTCAGGTTCACCCCTCTCTTGCAAGGTCTGGATTAAAATTCTCTGTATTAAACACATACTTTGTTCAAATATTCTCCTGGAGGCATTTTCAGAATTGTGCTCCCTCTAAATCTTTGATAAAATGAATATCCAAGCCTATGCTGAGGAAGTTAAAAACCTCTTTTCTCATTCCCCTATTAAATTTACATGTCTCTGAAATTTGCCCATGTATTTGCACTTGGTATTTTGGACCAATAGTAAGGTCTATCGTGCTCTCCCAATGGTTATGTTTGCTGTGTTTTGGTTTTGAAGTACTGTCCATTTGCCTTTGTTCAAGGAGGTATCCATGATTTCATTTCTCTTTACAGCCTAAAATACTCTTGTCAGAATTGCAACAGAAACAACATTCTGTACTGCATACCCCCACCCCCATCATTTTCTATCTTTCCCTGTCTTGCCTGAAGGCACTAAATCCTGGAATATTGAATAGCCACTCCTGCCCGGCTCTCAATATGTCTCCGTGATAGCAACGGCATCATTTCTTCATTTATGCCAGTAATTCGTCTGCCTTGTTCATCAGACTCTTTCATTAAAACGAATACCATCCAACGTTGCTATCTCACTTCTGATGTTACCGGCCTATAGTTTCTATGCCTCCTTGACTCCCTTGCTGTGTCCTCTAAGTTTAGCCTTTCACATTGTCCTGCTGATCTTTCTGTGTGGATCCCAGCTTCTCCAGCACTCTGCACAATTATGATTCTTGTATACATTAACCACAAGAAACCTTGATATATGAGAATTGATTGTATTTGTTATGAAATTCGTCGGATAATATATGCGGTGTGTTTCCTAAAGGTCCAGATATTCTGCAACCAACTCTTCTCCTAACTGTGAGCTCCAGCGAAGAAATCGCAATCAGCAAGTTTGCAACCGTCGTCTGTTCAATCATCGAGTTCCATCCGAAGTCAATCTCCGTGAGTTGGTTGAAAAATGGCCGACCCTTGGATTCTGGCTTCTTCACGTCTCCCGTGTGTGAGGCGAACGGGAACTTCTCGGTGACGAGTCGGCTGATGGTCCCTTATGGTGAATGGTTCAACAGCGCAGTCTATACCTGCCAGGTCACTCATGGAGAGAACACTCAAAGTAAAAACATCACCGCACTCCAGGGTAAGAGACACAGACTGAGAGAGCTACAAATCATTCTGAACTCGGATGTGAATCAAACACACTAATTTATCAGGCGGAGTAAACAGCACAGTACAGCTTCTCGTTTCCCAACATGCCACGTATCTCATTTCAGTTTGAGTGATACATTAGCATTGCTCATAATTCAACCTTTAGGCAAGTCAGAAAAGCATGTTTCCTCTCTATTGAAGATAGATATATAGACAGTGAGCTTTGTTAAATAGTTTGTTGCCTGACCATGCTGGGAGAGGCATTCAGAGTGCTGAATGCTTGCCTGGTAGCTGCTTCAAGGATAAGTTTGGGGTGGAGGGGGATATTGGAGAGATATCTGATTGAAACATAGAAAATACTGAGAGACTGAGGTCGAGTGAATGTGGAATAGATGCTTTGACTGGTAGGCGAGACTAGGACCCAAGGGCACAGTCTCAGGGTCAAAGGGGCACCGTTTAGAACTGAGATGGGGAGGGTTTCTTCAGCCAGAGGGTGATGAGTCTGTGGAACATGTTGCTGCAGGGGGCTGTGGGGGCCAGGCCATTGTGTGTACTCAAGCCAGAGATAGATCGGCTCTTGTTTAGTACGGGGAGAAGGCAGGAGAATGGCTTTAGCCTGAAATGTCGATTTTCCTGCTCGTCGGATTCTGCCTGACCTGCTGTGCTTTTCCAGCATCATTCTGATCTAAACTCTGGATTGGCTGAACAGCCTTATTCTGATGCTCTATCAAACTGACATGGTTAACATATGCAGTGACCCTTACTTGAAAATAAATCAAAATGCGTTCAATGCTTCATTCCCTGCTCAGGAATGACCTGTTGGTTGGACATTGTATGACATCGATTTTTATCTGGTACTGAGCTCTTTAACTTCATTTATGGGATCAGACCACAGACCAAGTGGCTATCACATTTGATGAACTGGGATAAATGTGACCTCACAGAGCTTCTTTAAGATGCTCTCTGTAATTAGTGGATGAGGCAGGAGAGTAAATTCTGGTGGGAATGCTACAATAGGGATGAGTGAACTCGGAACTCGAGACAGGCTGATTTAGCCTGTTTGGGGTGGCGATGTTTACACAGTGAGTAGTGGATGTCTATAAAATTAGTGACATTTCCATCGCGTTTGTAGATTAATTTAAGACGCTTTTGTTTGTTTTTTTCCTCCCCTGCTCTATGAAGAAATTAAAAAGTGCAGCTTGGTAAATAAAGTGAAAGGACAGACCAGTTATGAACTAACTGAATGGAGGGAAAGACTTAAGGAGATGGGTGTCCTTCTCGATATCCAATGCTGTACTCAATGTCTTGTTTTCAGATCTATTCCAAACACAGCCCACGAGGAACCATGACATAAATTAGAGAATGACATCACACCAATAACGCAAAGTATTTTTAATCATGTTAAATATAATGAACAGAATACCCATGGCTGTTCACTGCTCCTGTAACACTTTAGAACTCTGCAAAGAGAATAATTATTATTTATTATAATCTGTCCAAAATTTGGGATGTGATTTGGCAGTCAGTGTGACCAGCAGCACTTGCACCTAAAGGTTATGAACATGGAAATGAACTCATTATATTCAGATTACTCTTGTCACAAGTATCAATGGATGGTCTTAAGTGAGAGACAAACTCCGAAAGAAAGATAATTCCATGGGTTACATGATGGTATCTTCGATGATTTTACTTTTTTCACAGGTTTCACTTGTTACAAAGCCAGTGTTCTTTAGGAATAATTACACAGGGTATGTTATAGGTAATCACAAATGTTTCACAGATCAAATACATCAACAATAGTAAGCATCATTTCAGCAATAGTTGGAGTTGCCATTTTGAAGGCGGTGTCTTCACCCTGTGAAGGAGTAATCTGAAGATTGGCTGTTTGTATCAGAAAGGGACATTTTTCATTGACTTTGATTTTTGTTTCATAGAAGATACCGAGTGCCACCCTAACACCGTTAAAATCCTCCCACCGCCAGTAGAACAAGTCTTACTGGAGGCGACGGTGACGGTAACCTGCGTTGTGTCCAATCTTCCTTCTGGAGTCAATGTGACCTGGAGACAAGAAAAGAAGCCTCTGAAATCAGAGTTTGCTGAGCAGGCTGGACAGAATCCCGACAGTGTGATCAGCAAATTAGACATTTCTACTGAAGCCTGGCTGAGTGGCGTTACTTTTGAATGTGTGGTGTACCATCAGAATCTACCGACTCCGCTGAGAGACTCCATCCACAAGGAGAAAGGTGAGCGGTGAGATTAAAGCACAAAGGATCCCATGTGTAATCCAGATCCAGTTACATCAATGGCAGGCTTTGATTGGAACTGAACCAACACCGCTGGGAGCATCAATGATGCATCTGAAGGCAGGATAGCTAAGTAGCTGATTAAGGAAAAGATGGACCAAAGGATATTATATTCTGATTAAGTCAGATATAGTGGGAAGAAACCTGGGTTGTGACGTCATCAGCAGCAATGACAAATTGCCAGAATGTCCTCGTTGTGGGCTGGAAACATGGAGGCAACTTTCACATTAAACTTTCCTTTTTTTACTGAACAGAATGTGTAACATACTGCTCCTTTACAAAAAAAAAGTGAATAAATCTCAAATTAAACATGGCGTATTTTAATATTTAGTGAAATTGTGATATTGGTTCAGGATTTTTTTGGTTGATTTATATTTGTCTCAAATATTCTGCAGTGATTAATCCGCTGGAGCCGTCAGTGTCGGTCCTCCTGCCACCAACAGAAGAAATCTCCGCTCAGAGGTTTCTCTCCCTCACCTGTTTAGTGAGAGGTTTCTCCCCCCGAGAGATCTTCGTCAAGTGGACAAGCAATGACAAGCCTGTGAATCCCAGTAACTACAAGAACACTGAGGTGATGGCGGAGAGCGACAACACCTCCTTCTTCATCTACAGCCTGTTATCCATTACAGTGGAGGAGTGGGCCAGCGGTGCTTCTTACTCCTGTGTGGTGGGACACGAAGCGATTCCATTGAAGATCATCAACAGAACAGTCGATAAATCCAGCGGTAAACCGAGTTTTGCAAACATTTCACTTGCACTGATGGACACTGTTAATTCATGTCAATAAAAATCTCAAAGTTGCATTTAATAATTCAACAGAAGTAATGAAGTTTTTTTTTCCTCCAGCTGTGAGTTAAATACTGAATTAGTTGTTTCTCACTCTGACTTACATTCCATCTGTGTAGTTAAAGTGGATTATTAGCAGGTCTAGGATGAGTGTCTTGTGCAGTTAATGTTCTCTGCTCAGATACACCCTGGGTCAGAGACAGAGTAAAGCTCAATCATTGCAGGATTCCACCAAGTACCTTATTCATCCTAAATCCCTCTGTGACAAAATCTGACAATGTCCATTTTATGTCAAGGGTAGGGCACGAGTTTTGAACTTGGTGTTTTTGATTCCCCCAATTGGACATTCTAACAAAATTCATGCCAGTTTTAAACTGCCAAATTACACCAATTGGAAATGTAAATTTAAGACACTTTAAAATTCAATTTGATTGGAACATACCAATCGTAAATAGTGCCGAACAGTTTGAATGTAACCTTTGTTTCTGGGGAACTGCCAGGGATCTTGCGCCAGCGCATGAGTTGACAGAATGTATCTTCACTTTCACACCAACGAGAATCAACAGATAAGTTGTTGTGGAGCAGAGGGGAGGGGAACGATGAATGGTCTGTCCTCTTGCTCCCTGTGCAGAGTTTTCATGGTGGATGTCCTCTGTAATGTAACCCAGTTACTAACAGGAACAGTCAGCTTCTTGCTTACTGTCCAAAGGTTTAACATTTCCATGCAAAACAATACCTTTGAAGCATGTTAGACACGCTTGGCTCTGTTAACAAATGATTAACATTGATTCCCATAATCCAAAACTGATGTTTGCATCGTCCCAGTTTGAATTCCATAGTTTTGTCTCAGTTTTCTGGAGCACATGGGATCAATTCTGGTATTCGAATACCTGATATCATTTTGTTTCACATACAGAACACAAGTAGACATTTTCTAATAAACATATTCAGAAATGTTATCTCTGGGGCAGTGGGGATTTGAACTCACGCTTTTCTCTCAGAGACAGAAGTTCTCTCACTGCAACAGAAGAGTTGCTCATAAAACGCTTATCTCTGCACGACGATGGGAAATGTTTCCTGCAACACCAAGGTCAAATCTAATTATGGGCAATGCATTAAAATTAGAACAATAAATTAGAATAATAAAGATTGCAGTCTGGTATAAGAACAGATACAGAGAGATGATCGCAAATACACACGTAATGTCACATATACGGGCTCTCACCTAAAGACACATATTTATGTGCACACTCAAATGTGCATATAGATAAGACGTCACACACACATACTCGCACAGAGCCACACATGCAAGTGGTACTTGAACACCCACCTAAGCTCATACAAAAACTCACATACACCGAAAGAAAATCATTTGCACAAATGAACAGGGGTACTCACACATAACCATGAGAAACATCGACACACGGTAACACACAAATGGGCATGAATACATATACATTCATACAGCACAATGCGTACAGACATACACACATGAACACACAGATACAAATTCCGAAAAATGACCTCCCACATGTCGACTCACACAGGCACGTAAGTGCACAGAGATATACATTAATATCATTATTTTCCCATTTTCAGAATCACAAACATACGATGTCAGAGGCAGCTTAATTAGTTATTTTTAAACCACATTGATCAGCATGTATACAATATCACACGCACACACAAATTCAGAGTCTCACATGCAGACACACAAGTGCATAGATGAACAAATAGAGGAGTGTTTATTCAATAAGGGTAATGGGCACAAGGATCAGCAAGTATCCACAAACAATAGCACAAACAAGCTTATCAGGAGATAGTTTGGGAAAGATTGCCACACAAGCAATCATCATCATATAAATACAAACATCCATCAAAACATAACATTGCATGCTAACATTTATTAAGCATAAACATGACAATAACCCAGTGTAGGTAGGATCTGAAACAGACACATAAGCACACATTTTAGATAGCACTAATGAAAAGTGAACACTCACAAAGACATTACAAGATAAGCATAGGCAGCAACGAAATGGCATATTAGCATGATGATGCTTACACACTGGGAAAAGACCAAAATTTAGGTGCACAAACACATGAGCTCACCAGTAGTAAAGGAACAGAAATATGTTTATTCATGCACAGACTCCAACATGGGCTAGAGTGAAGTAAGAGACTCTTATAACCACATACACAAACATTACAGGGAAAACAAACACACCAAGCAGTAGATCAAATAAATTAAGGGACACACGTACAAAAACTTATTCCTAAATATACAGATCCTACAAACTAAAATGTGAAGCAATGTCCTGACTGTGATGTCACTTATATTCATGATTTGCCAAGCAATTGGTCACCAATATAAAAGATGAGAATCACATTTGAACTTTTATTCAGTGATGGCTACAATTTTCAACTAAAGTGCTGTCACCGCCTATATTTATAATACAATGATATAATTAAAATCATCATTCGTAATAAGCATTCCTTAAATAATAATATCCTTAAATAATAGATGAAAAGAAAAATAATTTAAAACGTTCTGACATGGACAATGAAGAAAGAACATGTGCAGTTGGTATTTGTAATTTCTTGCTGAGTCAATAATGCACTAATAGATACAGATAAGAGTCACACTTGAGAAATACCTGACTGCTTTATGAAGATGTGATGGTCTCCAATTACATGACTTGGATGCAGATAGATTGATCTGGATCAATAAACAATCTAAATGCGTTCTCTCGGCTTTATATTCATAGATTCAATAGATCACACTTGGATTGAAGACTATGAGGATGATAACAGCAACATCTGGACAACTGCTTCCACGTTCATCACCTTGTTCTTCCTGAGTATTTTCTACAGCGCTGCCGTCACTCTGGAGAAGGTGAGAATAATCACATCTTTCTCATGCCAAGCAGCCCAATATGTTTTGTGAAATCTCTAAGTGTGCCATTGAATAAACATTAAATCTGAAAGTCCCTGAGCATAAATATCTGCGTCATTGCTTTCTCTCTCTTTTCCAGATTAAGTGAATGAGTTGTGGACCCCTTTGATTTTCCTGATCTGCTTATCAAGGTCTCTGAATTCCCAATCTGTCCTGTTGCTGACTCTAACAGTGAGATGACTTCAGTTTATCAGCCTGTAACTGAGACAATTATTGATGGATTTTCCTTTTTACTTTGATATCTTTGAGATGGTTGTGGTTGGAAGAATTTGTAGCTTCCCAGTTGTTTGAAGCCCGTTTGTTTTGTTTTTATTTGTTCCTTACTCAGAATGGTTGTCTACCCTTTCAGATGAGCCTTTGTATTCCCTTTCTTGTGACTGTTACTGATGTACAGAAAATCCCAGCTCACAGCGCATGTGTTCTCGTCTCAATGTGGCATCCAGCCATTATATTCACTTCTGTTAGCTTTTACATCAATCTTTTGGATAAAGATGTTTTATGAAATAGTTAATAAATCTCGAATGAATATGCACTAACCTTGAGTTTGCTTAATTCTTTCTTCAAGGCCAGTCAGTAATAATACATTTTCCCACATTCTACTCCTTTCCCAGCCAAATACTTTCACTTGTTCTGTTTGGTTGTGTTTCATCCAGTCATTTAGTTTAATGCTGCGCGACCATGCACCCCACTAATGTAAATACATCTTTCACACGATATGCCTGATGGAACACTCCAGAGGCAGAATGATTAGAGAACATTTCCGCTTATGCACCAAGGGTCAGGGCCTCGGGTCAACTCATGATAATTTTATAGGCTCCACCAGAAGCCGAAAAAAGGCAGACAACGGAGTTTGAAAGTTTACTCTGCACTGTCTAACCTAAAAGTACTCCCAATGTCAGGGCAGCCTGGGTTAGTAATGCAGAAATCGCCACCTAAAGCGCCCGACGAAACATTCATCAGCCAAAAAATGTCAACGTTCAGTCAGGTATTCAGACAACAACACTTGCACAATCCAAGGGCGGATTCTCAGAACTGGAGTTTTTCTCACACATAAATCTCATGGACCACAATTCCTGGGATCTACTTGACACACCACACCTGTCAGATCCCAGGGAATGAGACTGAGATCCGTCTGATACAGACATATCACTGAACAGCAAACCTCAAAAATAATAAATCAGAGGTGGCTGTGATCAGGCAAGGCACAGCTCATGAGTACTTGAAATATTCAGCCATTGAGATCCATATAACGCAAGACGGAATTGAGAACCAATCATAGCAACTGTTCACAGAGTCTGGAAACTATCAGCAGAGGAGAACATTCTCAATTTCTCAGAGTTGGTGAGGTGTATCATCCCGGGAATAGTGTTGTGAATCAGTCACGCACCCAATCTCATAAATTTGCATTTCTTTTCAAAAACTTGGCACCTGAAGCTAGATGCAACATTCCAGGTGAGACAAGAGACTGTTTTATTTCAGTTTAACATAATTGCTTTGTGTTTGTTCTCTACAGCGTAGGGTGATGAAGCTGGGTTTATTTGCTCTTCTGTCCATGTGTCATGGTACATTTCCTGATTTGTGCACATACACGCAGATGAACCTCTGCTCCTTCACCCCTTTGGGTTTACACCCTTACTATTGTATGTTCCCCTGAGTTCATCACAAAACAAAGAAGCACGTGACACCTCCCTGAGACTGAGATCTATCTGACACACCGATATTAATGAATAACAATCCTCAACAATTATAAATCACAGGTTGATTTCGATCAGGGAAGGCAGAGATTAGAAGTTCTGGAAACCCTGCTGCTGTCCATGTCCTTTCCCACAACCCCTCTGTCACGCTTTGAAGCTCTTAGCTGTTCTTCCAATATCCTAACATTTTATTTTAAATTGCTATTAATATTTTTCTGTAATTTAGCATTATAGACCAAAGCACAGGTTGAACCAACAAGGACTCCAAACACTGAACTCAGAACGTACATAATAAGGCAATCTACATTCTGAAACGGCAAACACCCGTTAACAAATGGTTAACAAGTACAAAACAGCGACCGAGATTAACTTGAACTCATCAAAATAAAAGGAAAGTACTCTGGAGGTAGAGCGGTGTAGGCAAGACCTGGGCAGACAGAATGGAGTTCGTTCTTTTAAAATTCTTGTTTCTATCCAGAATTTTCCTTCCACACAATGTAACCTTTTATTTCCCATCACCCAAGTCACCCATTGTATCTTTATTTTCAGCTACTAACCATCACCAGTAAGTTGAATAATTTATGTTCAAAGCCCCTTCCATCATCAAAGGTACGGCAGAAGTAGGAGGAGCTAGAAGGAGATTGGAATCAATTTTTCTTGTGGTGAAACATTACTACTGTTCTAACACAAGGTATTTCTGAGGGATGGTCGAGTGAAGCTATGTGGATGGAACTCAGGAATAAGAAAAGCATGATTACTTTGATGCGATTGTAATAGTCCCCCCAGTAGTCAGAGTGAAATTGAGTAGCAAATATGACGAAAGATCTTATTTATATGTAAGAATAATAGGATTGTAGTAATAGCAAATTTTAACCTTCCAAACATAAAGTGGGACAGCCATGGTCTTAAGAGCTTGGATGGTGAGGAATTTGGTAAGTGCTAAAGTCAATTTTCTTCATTAATATGCAGATGTAACTATCACAGAAGGAGCAAACCTGACCTACTCTTCTGATATAAGGCAGGGCAAGTGACTGAATGGTTAGTAGGGGAGCTTTTTGGGGCCGGGGTCATAATTCGATTAGTTGTAAAATATTTATGGAAAGGATTGGCATTATATATAAGTTAAAGTTCTTAATTGGACGAGGGCAAATTTTGATAGTATGAGACAAAAATTTTCAAGGGTTGATTGGAGTAGACTGTTTGCAGCTCAAGGGACGGCCGGCAAGAGTGAAGCTTTCAGAAGTGATAACGAGAGTTCGGAGGCATGATGTTCCGTTAGTGTGAAGATAAGGCTGGTAAGACGAGGGAACACTGGAGGAATAAAGATATTGAGGCTCTGGTTCAGATTAAGAATGAATCGTATATTCGATATAGAGAAATGGGATCAAGTGAATCCCGAAGAGTACAAGAGGTGCAGGGACATTGTAAAGAGGGAAATGAGGAGGGCAAGAAAGGAAAATGAGATAATGTTAAAGATAATCCAAAGAGATTCGACTAGTACATTAAGAGCAAAGGGGGAGATCTTAGAGTCATAGAGATGTACAACTTGGAAACAGATCTTTCAGTCTCACTCGCCCATGCTGACCAGATATCCTAAACTAATCTAGTCCCATTTGCTGGTACTGGGCCCATATCCCTCTAAACCCTCCTATTCGTCTACACACTCAGATGCCTTTTAAATGTTGAAATTGCACCAGCCTCCACTGCTTCCTGTGACAGTTCATTCCATACACACTATCCTCTGCATGAAAAAGTTACTCCTTAGGTACTTTCAACTTTTTCCCCTCTCACTCTAAACCTATACTCACGAGTATAGGTTTAGACGAGACTCCACCCACCCCAGGGAAAAATACCTTGTCTATTCACTGTATCCATGCCTCTGATGATTTTATAAACCCTTATAAAGTCACCCTCAGCCTCCAACGCTCCAGGGAAATCAGCCCCAGCTCATTCAGCGTCTCCCTATATAACTCTACATGGCTGTGAATATGTATAAGCCTAGAGGGATGGTTTCATAAATCATGTTACATTTTATATAAACGCTGTTTTTTTTTTATTATCATTTAGTTTAAAATGGAGGATGGGTGCCTTTTCAATTTCATACCAGTAGCACAGAAAGACCTGGGGAAATAAACTGCAACAAAAAAAGAAATGGACAAAAATGATTGCACTACGGATAATCTCACCATATCATTCGTGTAAAAAATAATTCCCTGTTTTGACCTTGAAGTTAATAGAGTCTATGAATTAGTCCTGTGTGTGTAATAATTTTCATCTATCTGTCATTCTACATTTAGTTGTTATAGTTACCGTGTGGATTACTGCACCTCTGTAAAAATTCAAAACAAAATAAAGTAAAACTGCAAACTAATATTGCATCTAATTACGAAAAAAAAATTAGCAATTCAATGACACCAAATTGGAAAGGAATGCTGAAATGTAGCCAATTCTGAGGACTACAAGAAGTTGCAAGAGATCATTAATTAATTTACGGTATGTTCAAATAATTAGCAAATGAAGAACCATACAGATAAACGTAAGGTGTTAGATCTTGGTAGGAATAATATGCAGGTCATTTATTCAAAGATGCACGTCTAAGTGAGGGAGACAAACAAAGGGATTTCAGCCAATTACATCAGTTACTAACAATTTCACCACAGGTTCCAAAGGCCATAAAACTGCAAACAAGGCTCTAAGCTTTATCTCTAAAGGGATAGATTTGAAAGTAGGGTCACTATAGAAATTTGGTTGACTATAAGTAAGAGTATTGCCTGCAGTTCGAGTTGACATATTATAGAATGTATGAGAGAGAGTGAAGAGAAGATTTATAAGAATGCTACACAAGTTTCTGGCTGTGTATATCAAGGAAGAATTGTTGTGCTGTTCACTTCTCTCTTGAAAAGAAGGATGACAGTTCTAAAATTATGAAACATTTTGAAAAGAGAAGGTACAGAGAAAACATTTCAGTATGGTGTAGAACATAACTAGAGGTTGTCAATATAAGACGGTACCTCAAGAAATCCAAATGGGAATTCAGAAGAGACCTCTTCACTGAAAGAATGATGAGAATGGGATGATATGTGACCAGACGGAATAGTTGAAATCAATAGTTGAGATGTATTTCAAGGAAACTAGGCAAGCACTTGGAAGGGATGGGAATAGAGAATTACAATGGGCGATTTAGATGAGAAAAGATGTGAAACACCTTGAGTGGAACATAAGCGCTGGCATGAACTGATTGTGCCAAATGGTCTGTATTTCCTCTGTAATCCTATGTAGAAAATCACCATTATATGAAACAAAAAGTGTATTAAGAACATCGAGAAGAAATATAAAGTTTCTCACAAAAAAAGTCTCAAATATTCAGCATTGAATATAAATGATTTTATCACATGGCCACACTTCACTATTTGCTTGATAGCACTGAAACAGCAGTAATCACAGTACTCTTACTAGGAGCAGGAGTAACCCAGTGTCCATGCACCAATTGGGGGATCTTAATGACTTATTAATGGTCTCAGTAGGACCTGCCAACCTGGTCCTGGGAATGTTGTGAACACTCTAGCCCTCACGGCTTCTTTCACTTACTTACTCTGATTTCCAGTTCCCGTAATGATCGCCACCATGGACAGGAGACTGTTCCAGTATGCAGATGGGATACCCTGTTGTGAGGCATAAGGTACTTCATTAGGAGGGACATCCTGCAGGCGTGTCTCTAGGATGCAGGAGGAGGTCTCCCACACAATGGAGGACCCACCTACTGCTAATAAACTGCCAGCATTGGCGGGAACAGACTCTACATTGACAACTTGAGTGGCCATCCTTTCCCTAATTTGGGATCAATAAAATACTACGGAGGTGGAAATATGAGAGCCACTGAAACTCCTTCCTTCCCTTATTATTATCCACCTAATGACCTTGCAGCCTGTCCCTAGAGGGCTCATAGAACCCAATCCTATTCCAATATTCAAAACATGACGAGCTGGCAAACTGGTCAAAATTGATAAAGCTTAACACAAACAGTCTTGTCCTGAGTGTTAAATTCTAAAGTGTAACTTGAGATGAGTTCCATAAAAATGGCAGAAGTACCGAAACAACCACTTCCATCCATCAGAAACAAATTTCTATGAAGGGAACGGGTGGTCCGCTATTTGGAATGGAGCAGTGCATTTGAAACGTTAATGTGGAGCAGCAATGTTATATGATGGATGTGTGCACAGTTTGAAGCTGTTTGCTGATTCAGTTTTGCTAAAGCTTTGGCAGATACATTCCAATTAGAATCAATTAATTCTGCCAAAGTGGACATTAAATACTCACATTTATGAGATGCTTTAACATAGAACATAGAAAAGTACAGCACAGAACAGGCCCTTTGGCCAAGGTTTAATCCTAATGTAAAATATAATAACAACCTACACACCCCTCAATTCACTGCTAAACATGTGCATGTCCAGCAGTCGCTTAAAAGTCCCTAATGACTCTGCTTCCACCACCACCACTGGCAATGCGTTCCATGCATTCACAACTCTCTACGGAAAGAACCTACCTCTGACGTCTCCTCTATACCTTTCTACTCATCTCTTAAAAATATGACCCCTTGTACCAGTCAATCCTGCCCTGGGGAAAAGTGTCTAGCTATTGACTTTATCTACTCCTCTCATTATCTTGTATACCTCAATCAGGTCTCCTCTTTTCCTCCTTCTCTCCAGAGAGAAACGTCTGAGCTTATTCAGCCTTCCTTCATAAGGCAAGCCCTCCAGTCCAGGCAGAATCCTGGTAAACCTTCTGTGCATGCTCTCCAAAGCCTCTACATCTTTCTTATAGTGGGGCGACCAGAACTGGAAACAATATTCCAAGTGTGGTCTCACCAGGGACTTGTAGAGCTGTCGCAAACCCTCACGGCTCTCAAACTCGATCCCCCTGTTAATGAAAGCCAAAACACCAAATGCTTTCTTAACAACCCATCCATTTGGTGGTAACTTTGAGGGATATAGGTACTGCACACCCAAATCCCTCTGTCACTCCACAAGAATCCTGTCTTTAGCCTTATATTTATTCGAGTTCGACCTTCCAAACTAGAAAAGGATGCACCAAATGACAAACAGGAGAAGTTTATTGGCATGTATCAGAAGAGTTAGGACCAAGACCAAAAACATGAATTCGGCTTTTAAGCAAGCTTTCAAAGAGGGAATCAGTACCAGATGGCATCTGAGGAAGTTTATCAGTAAAGTACAGCTAATTAAGGGGACTTGGCCATACTCATGGACAAAAAGATATGAAGCAATCAGAGAACCAAAGAACAGATTGTGTATATAAGGGGTACAACAGACAGCGTGGATCAAGGCTTTGAAGAATTTAGAGATTGACATAAGTTAAAACTCAATACATTAGATGATAATGAGCCTGTGAAGATCTCAGTCCTTTCTCTATGATCACAAGTTTAAGTTTATCAGTCTTGTCCAGGCCAGCAGTAAATGGGATTTTTATTTGCACTGTGCACATCTCCTGCTTTCACAAGATATCTTAGTTTTGCAAATGCAATAGAATGCATTTTGCACCATTTCAGCAATTCATTAAATAGAAATTGACCGAAGTAAACAACTTTCAAAAGCTGTCTTTCAACAACCAGACTGATACAATATTCAAAGAGGATCTTCATGAACAAAGTGGGCTTGTCAGGGGGTTAAATCATTTCAAATTCAAAAACTAGATTCTATTTTAATCATATCAGCTGGATGTTGGATACTCCATTAACAAAATTTCCCAAATTCAAACAATTGTTTGCAAATACAGAAATATTTTGACATAAAGGGAAACAACATTTTATACTGAACAAGAAAAGAGTTCTGATGCTTTGGAAAGTGCACAATAATTGATCGAGATGTTCCCAATGGAAAAATGGCCTGGTCAGATGGTGATGGACGTTGACAACTGAACTTTGTTATGTTTTCAATTGGCAGGTTGCCTGAGTGGTCAAGGTATTGTCATGCCAAATGAGGCAGAGAATGGCCATCACCAATTTAGTCGAATCACAACAAGCATTGGCAGTTAACTGCCAACCATCACCTGGTCCACTCTCCATGCCTTTATCAATCAGCACTCATTACCCAGACAGAATAAATGCTTTCTCCCTTTCCATTGGAACTCTTGAGAGTGTCCTGCTAAGTACAATATTAAAGACTTAAATAAAAAAAACTTTATTTTCATCAATACTCACATTTCCATGTTGTACCAGCTGGCAGAGGTGAAACTTAACTATAATGTATCAGGCCTACAATAAACTGGTAAAGTTCTGCACTGGTCTCAGAGGAAAACCAGCAACAATGTCCTTGTGGAGACATTACTTTGCCTTTGATACTATACAACAACAATTTCAAAGCCATTGAGGAACAGAAATAAATAGAAACAGAATAAATAAATGCACATACACACAGCACACTATTATTTAAAGTAATAGCGAGAAATTCTGCACTGACAGAAAACCTAATTGTCATTCTGAATACTGAATGTAGCACCAAAATCACCTTTGTGATAATGACAGTTTGAAAATCTAGCCCATATTGGTTTGCAGCAGTTGAATAATTAGTCATTCTATTATGAACCCTGGTTAGTTCCGACACCAGTATTTGACCATTGATTCAGATTGTTTTTAAAGGCAGATATCAATATGAAGTTGCACAGTGGCAGGAGCACGGCTATCCTATGGACAGCACTAAAGAGATTTCACCCCCATTGTCTCTTTAATAAAGAAATGGGGCAAACCTCAGAGATAGGGAAATGTAAATAAAGGAATCACAATCAAGATTTCATCCAATTTGATAGTAACTGATACCTGATCACCAAATTCAGCTGCCACTTGAAAGAATGAAAGAAGCCCCATAAGGGGAACTCCAAATTTGACTTGATTCTGTGTCACATTATCGCAAGAGAGCTTTGTAGTTGTCTTCTAGCAGATATCATTTTTTTCCACAAACCACAGAGATCAGAACCGAATAGTGCAGAACCACATCATAATTCACCTTGAGAAACTGTGTCAGTGGGTGTTTGGGTTTGCAGTGCCTCTGTGTTCTGAGCTTCGGCCCCAACCTCTTGCTGATCCCTAGTTTTCTTGATAAGTTGCAGTTCCAGTCAGTTTCTATTTCATCATTGTCCCAGATGAGAGATGTTTCAGCATCAGTGAGTTCACCAGTATAGCGCATTGGTTAAATCAGCAGTGGCTCCACTGAAAAGGCTTTTAAATCTTGAGGTTCATGGAACAGCACATATTTATCCATGTTAAAAGATGTAATAATAATTAACAACATTATATTTGATCTGCTATATTTCCCATTACTGACTGCAATGAATCTACCTCATGGGATACAGAAACTCACCAATGTGAGTAAAAATCTCTTAAACTTTGGCAAATCCCAGGCTATTGACTTAAGAGAATAAACTCCATACAATAATGCAACAAAGAAAAGCAGATTGAAGTCAAATGATGCACAGGTTTGATAGAGAGCAAAATCCTCTCTACCCTAGCAGAGTAGAAAAGTTGCGCATTTATATAACATATATATGCCACCTCAGAGTATCCTAAACATCTCTTTCCAGATCTCTGAAACAAGTGCAGAACCCCTGGGGACACTGTCAACTACATACTATCAAACCCAAGGAATCACAGACGGAAATATCAGCATGTGCCCATGTTACAGTTTAAAATGTGTTTAACACATCCGTTCGAGTAACTAACAAACTTTTTTCGAGGTATGAACAGTAAATGAGAATATGTCACTTGGCGCTTCGAGCCTGTTCCACCATTCAATAAGATCCTCACTGACCCGATATTAACAAGCTTATAAAACATTCCGCTGACAATATCCCACTTTAGCTTCTCTCATTCTATCATTTTAGTATATTCTACTACATATCTATTCTAATCTGAAGAATAATTTTCCTGTTGTTAGTCACTGTTCCACACTGTATTCCTTTCCTCATTCTCGAATTTAAAGAGCTTGCAATGCTTTTCCTCAGCCTATTCTTTAGACAAGATAAAATAGATTGCAACAGACTCCACTGTTTGCTTGTACTTGACACAATGAGAACTATTGAAATATTTCAATACACTCCTTTGGTGACAAATATGATTTGTTTTAATCCTTTAAAACTGGTTCAGTTCGTTTTATATTTGCATTGAATGGTATTTCAGTTTGATCCAGATGTTAGTATAAAGTGAAATATATTACAGCACTGAGTTTTGTCTCATTCTCCTTTGGGGGAAGTTGGAAAGGAGTGCTTTCTTACAACAGAGGGTCAAGAGAGTGAAAAATGAACGGCCAAGTTCAGTAATCATGCATGCAGGTTCTGACAAAGCCAATTCTCAATCAGAGATGTTCTATACAACAACCGAAGTACTTTTGATCATGTAGTCACATGTCAGGAATGTGATATCTATTTTGTGTACCGTGAGAAAAGAAGAAAGGAGATGATGACCAGATGGTCTGCTCATCGGGATTGAGCGATAAATATTGGCCGGGACACCAGATATAATCTCACTTTAATTCAAAATAATAAGGGTCCCATTAGAGGGCAGAGTTGCTTTGGTTTAATGCCTCATACATGTCTGATGTGCAGGATTATCTCAGGATTGCACTTCAGTGGCAGTATCAGTTAGTGTATTCTAACCCCGAGGGTAGATCTTGAACCCTCCGACTCAAAGATCAGCATTATACTCAGTGGCACCTGAGCAACAGACAATGCTCTGACAAGTGGCTTATTATTTACATCCCCAGGGATTAATGAAGCAATTAAGGGCAATTGCATCAATTCTGTATGAGATGCAAAACAGACCTCTGATGATAGAATGATAGTCTCCCTACCCTTGGTCAGTAGGCTTAAGTTCCTAAATTAGATTTAGTAGATTTGGATTCCTGTCCCACCTACTCCAGAGGTGTGTCATACATCGCTGAACATTTTAATTTTTAAAAAAGGAAAATGGGCTGTTGTCATTTGGAAAGTGCAACATGTGTAATTAGGAATCAGTACTTTGGGTCACCTTTGCTGATTCCCTGTGTGTTCTACTGGAGTCAGTAATTTCTATCAGTGTCCACCCGTTAAAGCTACAAAAAGTTCTGTAATATCTCTCCTCAGTAGGTCATTCTTCCCTTTTGAATATGGGCAGTGAGCACTCAGTCCTATCACTTTTTTAGCAACAAATGGCTACCCTGCTTCCAGCCTGCTATCAGCAAGAGGTTAACTTGCACTGTCAAAGTGTGGCAATACAGAGAACAACCCTCCCCATACATGACCCAGGCGAAGATCACAAAATGCAGCACAAGCCAGTGTTTCTGTCCAGAATTAGATAACCAAGAAGGATGTTCTCCATGGCTGGGGAGTCCCGAACCAGGGCTCACGGTCTAAGGAGACTGGCTCGGGCATTTTGGACTGAGATGAGGAAATTTTTCTTCACCCTGCCAGTGGTGACACTTTAGAATTCAGTGTCATAGAAATTGATTGAGTCCAAAACATAATAGATTTTTTTTCGGACTAAAGGGATCAAAGAATGATAGAACAGAGTACTGACTTGGATAATCAGCCATCATCATTTTGAACAGCAGCGCATGCTTAAGGGGCTGAATGGCTTACTGCTCCACCTATTTCTGTGACCATTCTGTGGCTTGAAGAGATGGATTTTGTTTCAAAAGCTAATCAAGATGATTGTGAATTAGACATTCCTCAAATTAAATTGAACAATGAGGAAGTTCTGGAAAACTGGGATAAACTGCTGAGTTACTTCCAGATGAAAATCGAAATGACCTGACAGAGTTGGTATAATCACATGGGGAGGTATGTGAGAATAACCTGGGAATTGCTAATCTCACTACACATAATATTGATTGAGGAAATGCTGTTCCAATCAAGCAACATCCTACGGACTTAAACTTTGAAGATTGGCACAGGTTCAGAAAGAGACTGAACACATGCTGAAGCATAACATGGTCGTACATTGGATCAAACTTACTTTTTGACTGTCACTGTCTTTTCTCGTGAACTTAAATTGTCAACTTCCTCAGACTTTGGACAGAGTTTGGACTCCATGTTTGTTTCTCAGCTTCAATTGAACGTAAGGACAAATTAAGACACTTCAAGCAAGCACTTTCAACTACAATTAAAGCGGCAGCTTGATATAGCACTTGGGGCAAATGGGATCGAATGTCATGGGGAGAAAGCATGATTAGGCTATTGAGTTGGACAATCAGCCATGATCATGATGAACGGCAGAGCAAGCTCGAAAGATTGCATGGTCGCCTCCTGCTCCTATTTTCTACGTTTCTAAACCGGCTTAAATATCCAAGAAAACTGAAGATTCAGAATTATAAGCCGTCATCAGATGATTTAGGTAAACAGGTTACACATTAGATTTTCTAGTCAGCATATAAAGTTAGTCCATATGATCTCCCAGTATTGTTGCTTGAGGCTGAGATTACAGTTCATTAGAAGCTTTCCCACCACTAAGATGAATCTGGTTGCTGGATTTATCCAGACAATTTTGAACAAAAATATTTTAAATGTTGTGATTCTCCAGTCTCTGATTCCATGCCTCTATTTGGACAGGATTAGGTTGTTGTGGATATTACCGCTGCAGCTTCAATGCTCCTCTTCTCTGTATCCTCAGGTGGCTCCAATTCAGTTGTTGTCAGTTACCAACACTCAATGACAATCAGCCTTTCCAAATGAAGCAGAAACAGCTGGAGATGCTCAAGTGTCACAGGACTCAAAAACATTAACGCTGCTTTCCCGCCACAGATGCTGCCAAACCTGCTGAGATTCTCCAGCAGTTTCATTTTTGTTTCAGATTTCCAGCATCTGCAATTTTGATTTATTTTAGCCTTACTAAAATTCTGTCAAACTTCATCTCATCCAAGTCTCAACTACTTTTTTTCGCCATGAACTGGGCATGAACTTCCTCTTCATAATACCACAGCCAGGCCCCTGCACCTGTGAATTTTAAACAGGGGATTCATGATCATTGGCCCCACTCATTCTTTTGCCACCCTTTCACTGTTTATGACTAATGATGACTTTTAGATTCCGTTTTAAAGTTAGCTGCCAGTCTCCCTTACTCTTTATTTCCCCTCTGAACTGTCTATATTTAGTATGGTTCTCACTGGGGTTAACAATAATCCATATTCTTTGCAACATCATGCAGGGAATTAGAGTATTGTTTTTGCCACCATTTCCTGCTTGTGGAAATGTTAAGCTGTACTGTACAGCTGAAGCTGAACATTGCCCAGATTTGTGCTCAAATGCCCTCTTGGCCCATTGAATTCAGCTCTCCTCCAGCTCAGAATTATTCTGGATTGTTCCTTGTTCATTTTATACACAAGCTAAATTCTTTCTATACAAGTATCAATGCTTCCTTAAATGATCCCAGTCTAATATTTAATGCATTTTATACATATTGTGTGTATGCACACAAATTATGAAGTTGGCAGTGCAGATTGAAGATATCATTAGGATTATGAACATTATAAATAGGACCGTGGCATGCAAAATAACGAAATTATGCCAAATGGTTATAAACAGTCCTGCTTTTCCCTCATGTCTAGTATTTATGCAGCACGCTTCAGGAAGGGATTTGCGATGGTGCACAAAAGGTACACAAAATTGGTACCAGAGATGAGCAACTGGGCAACTATTTGAATAGTTTGAAGAAGCTCGGGCTGCTCTTTTTGGAGAACTGAAGATAAATAAGACATTTTACAAGTGTTCAAAATCAAGAGGGATTTGCATAGAGTAGAGTAAAAGGGTAGGAGAATGCATCTGGATTGGTAACTCTGTGGAGGGTTGGTGTGGACTTATTGGGTCATGTGGCCTGTTTCCATACTGTGGGAATTCTATTTAAAAAAGGCTTGAGAAGAAAAGGACACTGATTTAAGATGATCAACAAAATAAATCAATGGTGACAAGGAATCCTTTAAACAAAAAACAGCATAGATCGGAAACTGGAATGTTCTGCCTAATGGTATAGTGAAGGAGGCAGCTTCAACTGAGGTCTTCAAAAGGAATCCACAATTTTCATAAGGAGAGGTTTTGCAGTATCACATAGTAAACGGACTTGGGAGTGGACATAGGCAAGTTCCTCTTTGAGAGCTGATTAAATCATTGTGTCCGATCTGTTACCATTGATCGTTGTATAACATTGCACAAACTACCAGCTCACCAGTTATTTCCTAATGGTTTGTCATATTCTGATATAATGACTAACTTAGTCATGCCTGCAACTAAACTTACATTGCATTTACTTCACTTGATCCAGGAGAACCTGCATTCCCATTTCCCTCACTGTTTGCACTGACAATGTTTCCAGAACTGCAATTCATCAAAGAGCACAAATTCAGTCATTTAACATCAGTAACCTTATCCAGAATCAAGTCCAAAGCAATTTAACAAAAAAAATCGCAGACTGATATTCCAATATTCGAAGCCTGATCGACTAGTTTTCTTAAGTTAGTCAATGACTGTGCAATTTTAATAAATCGCATTATTTGCCATAGTGATAATAAAAGAACAGAGATATCCATGCAAAGTGAGAATCAGGTGTAACAGGCCTTTAGCTGATCGTTGTTCTCTTCAGAAATAGAGATTATAGACAGGAAATATCCTTTCAGTGTAAGTCTAATGAGTTGCTGTAGTCCATTCCGTGGAGTGTAAGTGCTAGGTAGCCCACCATTGTAGCTCAGTGATGGTGAAGGGAGTGGAAATTAGGTATGTTAGTTCTTTTGCCAGCCAATCTCTTTGATCATATTGAGCTTCTTGACTATTGTTGCAATTAAACCAATTACCAGGTGAGCAGTGAAGATTCCAATGCTCCCGATTTTACCCTTGTAAGGATGGATGAATTTAATGAGGGGGTAATGACAAAGCAGTATACCCTGAATCCCAGTCTTGTAATCTTGCTAATGTTATTAGTTTTGCTGCTATCACCACCCATCCCCCTGGAGTGTATTGGCAATGCTGTCCTATGATCTGGAAAATGTTGCTGGGACTTTATTTGTTTTCAAGATGCATCATGAACCATCGTAGTCGTGTTGGTATGTGGTTCTTTTGACTTCCACAGGATGTATACAGTACACCACAATGAGGGAATGCTGGGGTCGGGGTATGGAAGAGTCAGTACAGGGTGAAAAGAAGAGAAAACCATTTATTTAGTATGTCACCATTGTTTATAGCCATTCCTGGGCTATGCAAGACCTTCATACTAAAAAACAAGCAAAATTCAACCGACCATTGAAAAACTTTGGATGTTTTATGCTGATTCAAGATTGGTCTCTCAAAATAAGCCAAGCATTTCTGAACCAGTCAAGCAGTTGTTTTCTGTGATTGTTCTCATTTGTGTTAGTGTTCACCACACTGCCATTGGATGCCTTCGTGAGGCAACCCTGACATAATCTTACAACAACTGCCAGCACTTCCCTTTCACAATATTGGATCCCTAACATAGCAGTTTTAAATCTGACATTATACAATACTTACTTGCCAATCTGTTTCCTTTTGTTTCTGACAAACTTCGGTTTCCACCTAATTCACAGTTTGAGGTTTGAACATTTTCACAGCCGCAACCCATCATAAAGTACCAGTTAGATCATTTTAAATATGTGCATGATCACCAAGTTAATATTTGGCACTTCTTATCAACATCGAGAGTTTTGGCTGTGAGGACAGGAGCTGGTGGTTGGGGAGTAAAGAGGTCAAATAAAGACTTTCTGCACTGGGACAGAGGGAAAACATCCCAAATGCAAGGATTTAAGTTTAACTTCCTGATCTTTGAAAAAGAAACTCAAGCTCTTCACATACTATTGCTAATTTAACCCTTACAAGCACAATTTGTAACTCAATGTTTGATTCACAATCCGAATATAGTAATTTCTCATTTTTCAAATTCACTGAAGGTTCATGTCATATTAGTCAGTATTGGCTGTATTGTTGAAAAGACAATTTTATTCCTTTTCCTTGCCTGCTCCTTCATCCATTCGGAGTTTACTGCAAGATCTGACCATAATGAACCCAGAAATAATTACAGGTCTCTGACCCAGAGCAGTGTAATGACCTCAGTATTTAGGCTTCGATTAATTGATGCCATCAGTGAAACGGTGTGGATGTGATGCTGCCTGTATTGAATTCACCATGAAAGCACTTTATAAGCTTGATTCAAACAAATAACTATTACTAGGGAATGTGCCTGACTCCGTGGATACACATGGCCTCTGGTCAACTTAAATTATAAAAAGTGCGAAGCATTCATTGGCGACATTGTATGGGAGATAGACAAGGCGAGGAGACCAGGAGCTGGTCCCAATCCATAGCCATATTTCACCAAAGTCTGGAGGCCATGGCAATGATTTTGGAGGGAGTGTGGAATGGTGGGTGGGGGAGTGAGGATGAGCAGGAAAGAGAAACAAAGAGAAGCGATGAGGTGGGGTGAAGGAGAGGAACCCAATTCTTCAGTATTTTCACTATAGCTCCAATGGCCAGAAACAGAACCTCAATATTGATCAGCAAGTAATTTCCTGTCTCAGCATTTAGGGTGGTGGTACTACTGTTTAAGACAACTCTGTCACTAATATTAAATTCCTTGGGAGGCAGTCTAGCAGCCTCTTTAATGTAGCTGCTGTTGTCTGAACTGGCATTTGTCGCATTGCACAAAACATTTTAAAGGAATCAGTGGTTCTCCAACATTCCCTTTTCACATTGTTGTATTCCAAATGAAGCATAATTAAACCACATCAAAATCAGATCAAATCAAACTTGCTTCCTCATGGTTGCCCTCACGTCTGGCAAACTTTGATTCCCATCCTCCTGACAATATGGTCTGTCAAAACGTCCCCAGTCACAAGTCATCATGAAGCACAAATTAAGCAAAAGGCTTACACCTATAAACAATTTGCAAACATTTGGAAATAAACCCTGAAGATCAAAAGGCTCTATTGAGCTGATACAACATTTTTTAAAAAAAAGAGGAATCACTCTACTCACCAGGAGTAATGCAAATATTGGGAGGGACTGTAGTCTGGAATGGGGGTGTTTGCTATAACACTGGGAGATGTTGTCAAGAGGAATCTTACAGAAATCCCTGCTTTCCAGAAATTCCTGTTCACATTACATTCTCTTAAAAAAGGCCACTTTCAAAAGCTATGACTGCAATATATGTTGCCTTATTTTCAACTTGCACAGAGGTTTGCAGGACACCATGGTCAGTTCTTTTTGAAGAGATGGGGATGAGGGGAGGTGGCCGATGTTATAGTATTGGGAAGCAGAGAGTTAGGTAGTCAATGTGTTTTCAATATGTTTAGCCTCATTGCACAGTCCAGTGCTTAGAAGTGAACAACTGAAGGCCTGAACATTGAAGGTCTGGAAATGATTATTGAACGACTTTGTGTGAATGCATGCTCAATTATTCACTGGCTTTGAACTGGGAGGTGGTAGGATATAGAAAATGGCAGGTAGGGACTCTGGCACATTCTCATTGCTAAGCCATGCTGACATAGACCAGTTCTCTTTGACATCTTGACTCTCCATGATCTCTCAAGCCTTCCTCCCTCATTTCCCTGATTGTGCCCACCTTTGCAGCCTCAGCAATGATCAGTATGAACAGTAGGTCTCAGAAATGTGTTGATCTGTCCTCCCTCTTACTGGAGTAGCAACTCTTGAAACTAAGCTGCGCTGTCAACTGATGAGTAACCCTGGCAAGAATCTCTTCATTTTAGATTAAAATGGAGCTGGAAAAGGACAGCAGGTCAGGCAGCATCTGAGAAGCAGGAAAATCGCAGTTTCGGGCAAAAGCCCTTCATCAATGAAGAATCTCTTCATTGGTCACTGCTGGCAATATACCATCCTTAACATACGCCTCAACCTCCAGGTTTCAGTCCCAGCATCAGGTCTGCAGCATTCACTGCAAGCTTCACCTAAAATGATTTTTTACAAGACTAACGATAGAGCAAAGATTATATGCCAGTCAATAATTTCTTTAATGTAAAATAACAAACTGTGGAAGTTGACAATCTGAAAGAAATACAGAAGTTGCTGGAGAAACTCAACATATTTTGCAGCATCTGCGGAGAGAAAGCAGAGTTCACCTGGAGTCAAGTGAACCTTCTTCAGAGAGATCTGAAGTTGTGAACATGAGTCATTCAACGAAAAACATTAACTCTGCTTTCACTCCACAAATGCAGCCAGATCTGCTTGCTGTTAGTAGACAGTCACACATTGTGTTCAGCTTACTTTTCAATGACCTTCTTAGTTTCTGGAGAAGCAGAAACACCAGCTCCCTTGCACTTTCAGCAGTTAATGTTTTCAGAGCTGCAAATGGTCATCAAGTGCCATTAAGTCAATTGAAGCAAACATTTACGTTCAGAATAAAAATATTTTTAGAAACTTTAATAGGAGTGTCAGGATTTCAAGCCACTGACAGTCAGGCTGGAACATGGAAATGAAGGATGTGACAAACCCATTTCATCAATACTTTACACGTGTTGCACAGTCTAGAAGAGTCTCAAATAAAGAGCTTAGGGCAATTAGAGAAGGGCAACTAACTGTCCAATTTCTCCATTTAAGAGCTTTCGATTCTGGTTCTACATACAGGATTGACCTTTCCTCATCAATGGGTATTGGCTCAGCAATTGCAAACATTAATAGTGACACAGAAAGGTTTGCCACTCTGCTATTGCTCCAATTGATCCATCAGCTCTTTAGATTTGGCCGTTTCCTTCTTGGGATAGTGACCCCGCAACAGCTTCTTGATCAGTCCGCATCAGCAGCATGTCAACATTAGTGGTACCATCATTCACAGCAGCGCTGGGTCCAGCTCTCAGTCCAAGCAGCAGGGCTCCACCACAATTCACAACATTATTACTGCAAATGGCTTGTGTTTAAGAAAAACCACCACAATCTAACTTCTAGAAAAAATACACACTTGGGAGGCAGAGCCCAGCAGTTTCCATCATGTGCTAACTATGGCCTGGAATAGCGTATTTTACATTGTTTTCGGATGTATGCAGAAGGAAATATCTACATAACTTCACAGGAATTGCTGGTTCTCCAGCAATAACCTTTATTCCAAATACAATATTAATCAGGAATTAAATTGCACTTTGGATCAAACTGACTCTTTAATTTCTTCAGTTGTTCCTGACGGACTATAAGTTTCATTTCCATCGCAGTTTGGATTGTCGCACTTACCATGCCTGCAATTGGTCATAAAAGATAAATGAAGTTATTCAAATGAGCATTTGGCTCCATCCCACAATTGTGTGCCAGCTGTTGGAAAGACTGAAGATTCTGGATTCAGGACTGCAGCTTGCATTCAGCCGTTTGAGTGAAACTGGCCACACTCCAGATGGGTGACTGCAATAGATGGTGAATTTGTTCTTAAAAACCTTTGTTGCTGGTGATAACGATTAGCGACAGAAAGGGGATATCAAGTTCTTGAATGTATTCATATTCAGAGTTTGGAAACTTCAATAACAAAATGCAAGCAAACTTATAATGAAGTGTCTTTGATGTCCTCTCCTAATACAATATTTTTGAACCAAACTTCTGAAGCCCTAATTCTAATGCAGATAACAGAGAGACAGTAATGCAAATGCTCTTGCCTGGAGTGGTGTTCCCTGCGCTGCTGTGTGATGTTTCCTGAAAAGTACCGAGAAAATAATTTCCTTTCTATTTTGTGTACTCTGAATGAAACAAAACATTAATCACATATTGTTTTCAAACTTACTTTTTTCATGACAGATTTTGGAGTGTACAATTTTCCATCGACCTTGTACTATGGACTGTCAGGTGGTTTGCTAATAGTCAGAAAAGTGCTATTCAGTCGCTTTTAAGCGAACATCTACATCCACAATAAAATCATCATTATTAACCTGAAACATTGAGTAAGTATTTCAAGCCATGGACAGCTAGTTTTGTAAAACTAGTTCAAGGCACAATTACAGTAGATGGTGATTTATTCCCCCAAAACCCTCATTGGCTCTTTGCAAGACAAGGTAATGAGGTTGGAGTGTTGGAGCAAAGAAGGGAGATACGATGCAACCAATTCATTTCTTCAATACTTTATACTTGTTGAAACGTCTCAAAATATCTCAACTAAAGAGTTCCAACCCCAAATGGAGACGAGGCAACCAATTTTCCAATGTCTCCAATGAGGACCTTTGGTACTGTCTCGACAGACAGGGCTGAATTTTCCACGTCACCTGGCTCTTGCCAAGATTCTGATGAGTCAGGCCAAGTGGAGCGGGGTTCAGGAGCAAAGCCCAATCCCTTCTGCACCATTATATTATCTTGTCAGTGGTGGGCAAATGAAGGCACCATTTGGGAGCCACTCATGTCTGTCTATGTTGTGAACAATAGAGCTCCTCAACTCCCACAGTGAGCTTTTGTCTGGAAATCTCTTTAGTACAGGCTCAGCAATACCCATCACTAATGGCAGCAAAGGAAACGTCGTTGCCTTGCCTTCACTCTGGTATTGCTGTTAGCTCCTGGGATCATGCTATTTCAATAATGGTTTGTGACCAGGCAGCAACTTCTGTATTAGCTACTGTCAGTACCATGTCACCCTTGGCACTGCCAACCATCGCGTTATAATTCAGCTCTCAGTTCAACCAGCAGGCTTCACCAGAATTCATAAAATTATGACTGCAAAGGTCTTGTGTAAGAAAGAACACCATCTTCCAACTTCTGGATGTAATACATATTTTGCGGGTTAAGCTGAGTGTGGTAACTAGGGCCTGCTACATGGTTCCTGGATGCAGAAGGAAATATCTACATAACTTCACAGGAACTGCTTGTTCTCCAGTAATTGCCTTGGAGAATATAATATCAAATGAAGCACGAAGTACATAAAAGATCAAACATATTTTGTAGTTATTGCAACCAATACTGGAGAACTATATTTTCCATACCCCAAGCAGTTTGGATTGTCAAAATTGCCATGTCTGTAACTGATCAGGCAAGATAAATTAAATCCTTATGTTAGCATTTGCCTCCAGCTACTATTGAGTGCCAGCTATTGAGTATGATTGATGTGCGGAACGTGGCACAGTGGTTAGCACTGCGGCCTCACAGCGCCAGAGACCCAGGTTCAATCCCCGCCTCAGGCCACTGACTGTGTGGAGTTTGCACATTCTCCCCGTGTCTGTGTGGTATTTCCTCCGGGTGCTCCGGTTTCCTCCCACAGTCCAAAGATGTGCAGGTCAGGTGAATTGGCCATGCTAAATTGCCCATCGTGTTAGGTTAAGGGTATGGGTGGGTTGCGCTTCGGTGGGTCGGTGTGGACTTGTTGGGCCGAAGGGCCTGTTTCCACACTGTAAGTAATCTAATCTAATCTAATCTAGCTGCTTGAATGGCTGAAGACTCTGGATTCAGTTGTGCAGCTTGAGTTCAGCTGCTTTTGTTAAACTTCTTACAATCCAGACGGATACTGCAATCAATACTGATTTTATTCTTCAACCCCTTTCATAGGACACTATAGCTGGTGATAAGGGTGAGTGTGTGATGGGATACATATTTCTTGAATATATTCATTTTAAGAGACTAAAATGATCAGGAATAAGTAACCCAAACTTGCAAGCAATTTTGAATTCAAGCTTCTTTGATGTCCTCTCCTAAAACTGTTTGTTTTGAAAAGAACTCTCCGACCCAAAGAACAATGTGGATAATGGAGAGGCAGTATGTGATTGCTATGGTCAGGAATGGTAATCTCTGCACTGCTGTGTGGTGTTTTCATGAGGGGTCTGTACGTTATCTTACCATAACTGCCTGCCCACCAGCAACTTAGTTTCACTTTCTTGTACTCTGAATGAAGCAAAATCATGATCACATATCGTATCAAACATACTTTTTCGAGACCGCCTTAGATTTGGAAGGCACGGTTTTCCATCTCCATCGCAGTTTAGGCTGTCACGTTTACCAGGCTTGCAATTGAACAGGCAAGTTTAGTCACTGAAATCAGCATTTGTCTGCATATACAATTGTGTGCCAGCCGCTGGAATGGCTGAAGGATCTGGATTCAGTATTACAGCACTTATTCATATGTTTTTAAAAAAAAACAGCTCACACTGCAGAAGGATGACTGCATGAGTTGGTGATTGTTTTTTTGTCAAACTTACATAACTGGTTTGCAAGAGGTCAGAGCACAGGTAGGGGGGAGAGGCAGAGATTGTCGGGGAGATGGAATTTTTCCTTGCAGTATAGACCAGAGAGGTCAATGGGAGGTAAAACGTTCAGGACCCGGCTGATGAAGGGGAAACGTTTCACTGAAGAGATTGGGATGTTTTAAAGCAATGGCTTTTCCAGCAACTCTGTTTTTATTTCTGATTTACAGCATTCGCAGTTCTTTCGGGTTTTATTTGGATGCTTTCTGTTGTTCTAGTTAAATAAGAGCATCAATCAGTAGGAACAAAGCAAGCATTAGGGATGGAAATTTAGAGCGATTGCTGTGGTCTAGTCTGCAAAGGTGTTTGTTGCACTGCTGTCACATGCTTTCAAGAGGCAGCCCATGAACAATCTAAACAACAGCTCTCCAGCAATTTCCTTTCACGTCTTTGAATTCTGAATCAAGGATCATTTATACACAAACTGGAGCAAACTTATTTTCTGCAACTATCCCTGGAGAAATTAGATTTCCCGGTTCTTCACAGTATAAGCAGCTGAAATTAGTCATGAAAGATAACATTTTAAGATAGGTCTTGTATGCACAATTGGCTGATGGCTGGTATAAAATTGCTGGATGCTCAGGGATTCAGTATTATATTCTTTGATCAACTGTATTTATTAAGTAGATCAACTTCCAGAGGCAGTGGGACAATGGAAAACAGTAGGTTTTTTTCTTTAAAACTATCATAGGGGCTTTGAAAGACATCACAGGCATCATGAGGGGAGCAGAGGATATAGGAATCCTAATTGTTCAATATATTTATTCTTTCTTCAGAGTTCAGCTATCTAAATGTTCGAATACAAATTGAGATCTGAATATTGAATCGGCAAGCAATTTTCCACTGACCACTTTTGAAGGTTTAGTATTGATGCAACTATATTTTAAGCAAACAAAATATCTAATCCCTCAGAAAAATGCAAACATTATAGACATATTAAAGCAAATTTCTTAATGTGACTGCCGTAGGTTGGTGTTTGTTGCATTACTGTGGCATTACTCAGACAAAAGCCCCTCCATAGAACTTACAGGAAGTGGCACTCATTTTCTTTCACATTGTTGTGTTCCAGATGAATCTTAATTAAGTCACACATTGGACAAAAACTTTCATTGTGATCACTGCATTCATTACTGGAATCTCTTCTGCCTTGGAAGTGTCACAGTTTCCATATCAGCAATTATTGTTACAGCACAAATTAAGTGATTTTAAACAAACACTTGAAAAATTCAACCATTGAAAAAGCTCTGAAGATGGAGGATTTCAGCATTATAAACTTGTTTGTTGGATCTTTACATTGAAACTCCAATTTATCAGTTTAATCAACCTGCCACATCCCATACAAACAGGGATGAGTTAGATATTCAACATGAATATGTCTCATTAATTGTAACTTTAAATCCACATTCCTGCCTACCCTGAAAACCTTTCGCCATCTCTCTCTCAACAATAAACTGTTTATGTTTGCCTTTAAAATATTCCAAAATCTGCTTTAATAACGTGCCATAGTTTCCACATTTTGAGAGAAAACAAATCATCTGGATGTGTTTTAAATGGGCAACCACTGACATTTAGACAGCAATCCTTCATTCCCGTCCCTTCTGTCAGAGGAAACATCTTGTTTCAATTAATTTGCCTCTTCCTCTCCTAACCACAAACTGACAAAAGCCTAGACTATCCGAATTCCCATTGTATGACAAGTCATTCTGTAAGTATTATTCTGGTAAGCATTCTCCGAATTCCCTCCAATGTATTTACTTCCTTCCATAAACAGGGTGACCGATAAGAATTAGAGGATTCAAGATACAAGCTCAACAGTGCTCTCTACTTTTGTGTTTAAATTCCCCCGTGATAAAAGGAAAACATTTATTCACTGTCCTAATTACGTACTGCTAGAACTTTGTGATTCAGGTAATGTTACACTCTGATCCCACTGCATCTCAGAGCTATGGAATCTCCCTCTATCAAAACAAAATGCTTTTCTTCCAGTCAAAATGGACAACTTCACTTTTATCCACGTAAAGCTCTATTTGTCAGGCCTTTGACTACTCACTTAACCTATATTTCTCTATAGCGCCCCAATGTCCTGTGAAGTTATTTTTTAGCCTTTCTTTGTCATGTCAGCTTTATATTAATTCCTTCGTGAGTCATGGACTGTGAGTCAATAATTTGAAGATTTGAGCAGATACAGATTTGTTTTAAATAGCTGCTCAAGTTATATTATCCTAACCATTCTGAACTCTGGTTAATTCTCAGTTCCAAACAAACACCGAAGTAATGAACATTCATGTAAAAAAGGCTGAACCCCTGAATATAATTAGAGTATACCAAAATAACAATAAGATTCTTGTCAGCACCCCTCTCTCTCTGTCACTGTCTCTCACACACACACACACATACACACACACACACACACACACACACACCATGGATAAGGGAAATCATGAAATGTAAGATGTCTGTAAGGCAAATGGATACTATAAACTTCCACTGTACTATGTCAACCTTTTCGCAAAACAACAATGGTTGACTCAGACCCGTGGCCTGTGCCTCTTGCTTGATGTGGGAGCTTAGGAACGTGGCTGACGCTCCAGACTCTTACACTTGTAAGAAGTGTGTCTAGCTGCAGCTCTTGTTTGACCGCATGACGACTCTGGAGCTGCGGATGGACTCAATGTGGAGCATCTGTAATGCTGAAGATGCCGTGGATAGCACGTTTAGTGAGCTGGTCACAACACAGTTTAGAATTGCTGAGGGAGATAGTGAATGGGTGACCAAAAGACAGAAAAAGAGTAAGAAGACAGTGCAAGTGTCCCCGGCCGTCATCTCCCTCCAAAACAGGTGTACCGTTTTGCACGCTGTTGGGGGAGATTACTTACCAGGGGAGGTCAGCAGTTGCATGGTTCATGGCATCGTGGCAGGCACTGCTGTTAAGAAGGGCGGTAAAACGACTCGTAGGACCATTGTCACAGGGAATTGTCTTGTGAAGGGAGTAGATAGGCGGTTCTGTGCTGGAATGGGACTTCTGGATGGTATGTTGCCTAACAGGTGCTCAGGTCAGGTATGCCACCGATCAGCTGCAGAGCGTTCTAAAAGGGGAGGGTGAACAGCCAGTTGTATTGGTGCCTATGGACACCAACGATACAAGTAGAAAATTAGATGAGGAACTCAAAGAAGAATTCAGGGAGCTAGGAGAGAAGTTAAAGAGGAGGACCTCAAAGGTAGTGATCTCGGGATTACTACCAGTGCCACGTGCTAGCCAGCGTAGAAATAAAAAAAAGACAGGTTGAACACATGGCTTGAGAGATGGTGTAGAATGGAGGGGCTCAATTTGTTGGACATTGAGACCGGTTCTGGGGCAGGTGGGACTATTAGAAAATAGACGGTCTACATCTGAACCAGACTGGAACCAATGTCCTAAGTGGGTTTTTTGCTACTGCATTTGGGAATATTTAAACTAATGTGGCAGGAGACTGGGAACCAGAAGAGAAAACAAGTAGGCAGTGATGTGGAGACCGGAGACTGTAAGAATTATGAAGATTGCATTCATAAAGGGAAGAGTAGACAGAGAGTAGATGAGCACAAAAAAAAACTGGGAGCCTAAGATGCGTCTACTTTAATTCAAGGAGTATAGTGTGAAAGGCAGATGAACTTAGGGCTTGGATTGGTGCCTGGGAGTATCTTGTCATTGCAATCACAGAGGCTTGGTTGAAGTAAGGGCATGAAGATTGGCAATTAAACATCCCTGGATATAGACGCTTCAGACAGGACAGGGAGGGAAGTAAAAGGGAGGGGTGGAGTTGCATTGCTGGTCAAGGACGATATCACGGCTGTGCTAAAGGAGCACACTATGGAGGTCTTGGTTAGTGAGGCATTATGGTGGAGCAGAGAAATTAGAAGAGTGCAGTTACACTGTTGGGGCTGTATTACAGGCCTCCCAACAGTGAGCATGTGGTAGAAGAACAAATAGGTAAAAAGATTTTGGAAATATGTCGAGGCAACAGGGTAGTGGTGATGAGAGATTTTAATTTTCCCAACATTGACTGGGATATACTTAGCGTCAGAGGTGTGGGTGGGGTGGAATTTGTAAGAAATGTCCAGGAGAGTTTTATACTGCAGTATGTCAATAGTCCGACGAGGGAAGGGTCATATTGGACCTGGTATTGGGGAACAAGCCAGGATAGGTGGTAGAAGTTGCGGTGGGGGATTTCTTTGGGAATAGTGACCACAATTCTGTAAGTTTTAGAATACTCATGGATAAGGAAGAGAGTGGTCCTCAGGGAAGAGTACTAAACTGAGACAAGACCAATTATTTCAAAATTTGGCAGAAGCTCGGAAATATGGAATGGACACAGCCATTTGAAGAGAAGTCCACATTTGAGACATGGGATGCTTTGAAAGGTAGGTTAAGGATAGTGCAGGATAGGCATGTCCCGTTGAAGGCAAAGGATAGGAAGTGCAACATTCGTGAACAGGTGGATGACAGGAGAAATTCTACGACTAGCCAAGAGGAAAAGGGGAGCATACATATGGTCTAGGCAGCTGAGAACAGAACGGGCCCTGGAAGAATATCGGAAAAGTAGAACAAGTCTTAAACGAGGAATCAAGCAGGCTTAAACGGGTTATGAAAAAACTTTAGCGAGCAGAATTAAGGAGAATCGCTAAGCATTTTATTCTTATACAAGAAGCAAGAGGGTAACTAGAGAAAGGATTGGTCCACTAAAGGATAACGAAGGAAGGCTGTGTGTCGAACCTGAGAGAATGGGTGAGATTCTGATTGATTCCTTTGCATCAGTGTTCACTGAGGAGAGGAACATGGTGAATGCTGAGATTAGAGATAGAAGTTTTATTAGTCTTGATCATGCTGACATAAGTAGCGAAGAAGTGTTGGGTAGGCTAGTGGTTATTAAGGTGGACAAATCCCCAGGACCGGATGGGATCTATCCCAAGTTGCTAAGGGAGGCGAGAGGGGAAATAGCTGGGGCCCTGACAGATATCTTTGTGGAATCCTTAAATACAGGTGAGGTGCTGGAGGATTGGAGGGTAGCTTATGTTGTCCCCCTGTACAAGAAGGGTAGTAGGAATATTCTGGCGAACCAAAGACGAGTGTGCATGACGTCAGTGGTGGGAAAGTTGCTGGAGAAGGTAATGAGGGATAGGATCTACTTATATTTAGAAAATAATTGGTTTACAGTGGTAGGCAAAATCGTTTTGTGCAGGGGAGATCATGCCTTACCAACTTAATTGAGCTCTTTGAGGAAGTCAGCAATTTGCCAGACGAAGGAAGGGCTGTACATGTCATATACATGGACTTTAGTAAGGCGTTTGATAAGATTCCCCATGGTAGACTAATGGAGAAATTGAAGTCATATGGTGTGCAGGGTATTCTAGCTAGGTGGATAAAGAACTGGTTGAGAAACAGGAGACAGAGAGGAGTATTTGAAGGGAGTTTCTTGAAATGGTGAAAGGTGACCAGTGGTGATCCACAGGGGCCAGTGTTGGGGCAACTGTTGTTTGTAATATAAATAAATGATCTGGAAGAGGACACTGTTGGTATGATCAGCAAGATTGCAGATGACACGAAGATTGTTGGAGTAGCAGAAAGCATAAGGGACTGTCAGAGAATGCAGGAGGATATTAAGGGACTGGAGATTTGGGCGGAAAGTGGCAGATGGTTTTCAATCCAGACAAATGTGAGGTAATGCATGTAGGCAAGACTAATTCTAGAGCGAATTATACAATGAACGGAAGAGCCTTGAGAAAAGTTGTTGGGCAGAGAGATCTGGGAGTGCAGGTCCATTGTGCCCTGAAGGTTGCTGCACAGGTGGATAGAGTAGGCAAGAAGGCATATGGTTTGCTTGCCTTCATTGGATGGCGTATTGAGTATACGAGCTGGCAAGTCATGTTAACATTGTGCAAGACATTGGTTCAGCCGCACTTAGAATTCTGTATACAGTTCTGGTCGCCACATTATCAAAAGGATATGGACGCCTTTTGGAGGGTGCAGAGAAGGTTTACGAGGATGGAAGGTGCTAGCTATGAAGAAAGGTTGAGTAGGTTCGGTTTATTTTCATTAATAAAAAGGTGATTGAGGGGGGACCTGATTGAGGTTTACAAATTCGTGAAGGGTATAGACAGGGTGGATAGAGACAAGCTTTCTCCCAGGGTGAAGGATTCAATAACGAGAGGTCACGCTTTCAAGGTGAGAGGTGGAAAGATTAAGGGGGATACACGCGGCAAGTACTTCACACAGAGGGTGGTGGCCGTTTGGAAGGCGTTGCCAGCAGAGGTGGTAGAGGCAGGCGCGGTAGATTCATTTAAGATGCTTGTGGACAGATGTGGTAGATGGAGAGCAGAGGGATACAGATGCTTAGGAATTGACCGACAGGTTTAGACAGTACATTTGGATCGGCTCAGACTTGGAGGCCGAAGGGCCTGTTCCTGGGCTGTAAATTTCCTTTGTTCTTTTTTGTTAACTTATACATTCCTTTTCATATTGTATTTATTAGAAGGTGAGAGGTTGGGAAGTGCTTTTGCCAAAAAGACCGGAATGTCCTTGGTCAGACATCACGAACAGAATTTATGCAGGGCATCCATTAACCAGGACAGGAAATGAAATGTCAGCTTTCATTACAAAATGAATCATGTGTAGGAGTTGTGGAGTGTTGTTGAGGCAGTATTTCGGCTATTGTGGACAGACTTTCTGACCTTTATAAATCAATGGTCTCCTTGTCACAGAAGCAGTGCAAAGCTGTTTTATCAGAATAATCTCTGGGGTGATGGTAAAATGAGGAGAGTGTGAAGGAATGGACTTCCATATGAAAAGAGTGTGTTTGTGGCTGTCCATATGACAGTGACCGGTGTTGCCCTCGCTCTAACTACCATCCTTGATAGTGTAGGACTTGGTATCCTCACCTTGCACGCGGGAGTTGAGGGTGCAATTCTCTGCGGCAGAAAACCATAGAGTTTTGGAGCAGAAAGATGTGAAGCTCCGGTCCTCGGAGTTGTTGTTGGAATTTTCAGCGGAGCTGGGAAGAAGGTTTCCAGCCTTTTCCTCCCCTTTCTTGATGACATTCTCAGCGCTGCTGAAGCTCATGTGAAACGCTGCGGTCCTGTGAGTGTTAAGAATTGAATTAGTTTCAATCAATATTTTCCGCTTCCGATTGTTGGGGTTTGAGAACACAAGACCCAATACCCATCAAGTGTAGGACAAAGTATTTGACGAGATTCCACCAAGGGACTGCACGAAACAATGTATAGGAGAAAATGGCTGACAACGTGCGAGCTGAATTCATAAAGTTCATCTTGCCCGTAAATGCCACGGACAACTGTTCCTCATATCGATATGCAGGACACTGAGTATCTCTGATCCCGGGAGTTGGAACTGGGATTATATGACCGTTTGCAGCACTGGTTACTTCCTTGTGTGAAGTACCTCCTGATGGAACACATGTAAAAGTCTATTGCTCATTGAGAAATACATACAAAATAGTAGCCCAGAGCAGTATTTCTGTTGTGTTTCTAGTGCTACTCTTGACATGCCCTACAACACTGTACTTATTCTGTGCTTCCTGAAGATTAAGTGAATGCTTCTATGATCGTATTGTGGGCAGGAATCTGCGTTTTAACTTCAATAACACGCGTATGAAGCCCAGGTCCACCAATGTCTTTTTTGTCTTTCTCTTATCATGTGCAATTACAACACAGTAAAGAATCAATTAATATTGAAAGACCACATTCAGAGGCGTGCGAAATGCCGAGATCTTAGTGATATTTATGCAATGATTAGAGATTGCCTTGATTCAGGAAAAAAGGATGTAAAATGTATTTTGTGTCGAGATAAGGAACAGTGAGAAAAGAAGTCAGTAGCAGGTGCAGTTGACAATCCCACTCGCAGTAACCAGAGTGAGAAATAAGACGTACAAGAAAAAGTACTGTGTGTGAGTGCTAAAAGATGGCAGTAATCATGGGTGATCTTAATTTCCCCTCTCCCACTCCCGGTTCTATTGTAAAGAATCTTTGGCGAACAATAATCAATAAAATACGTATGGCCCATAGAACAAGACAAGCCATATCTTGGTCATCGATTACTTTACAGCCGACTTAATTTCCGTCTTTTCTTGGAAACCATCTGAACCACACTTTTATTGGGTTTCTTTCCATATTAATATTAGTCTTTTGATTATTCCTAACAAAGTGCATGACCTCACACTCACAACATGAAACTGCAAGATTTCTCCATTCACTCATACTATCATTATCTTTTTGCAGTTTTGCACGTCCTCATCAAAATAAGCCCGCTCAATGATTGCGTATCGGCAGCAGAACTGGACACATTTCACTCTGCCACTTCCTTCAAGTCATTAAGACAGATAAATAATTGAAGCCCGATGACTGACCATTTTGAATTTCACTAATTATATGTTTTCAACTTGGAAACTGTTCAATAATCCAGATTCGGTGACTTCTTGTGAGTAGACAGTGGACAGTTAATAATGATTTATTACCCAACACCGTGAACTCTCTCAGTGTGCAATGATCTATTTTATGACTCCTAATTGAGTATTTGACAGAAATTCGAAAGGACTATACCGAACAGCTCCCTTGATCAGCTCCGCTGGTCATCTTAGCATAGAAATCTGGCAAATTGGCAAGTGTGATTTTCCTTTCAATAAATAATGTTGACTCAGTTTGAGTGCAAACATCTCTTCCTAGCGTTGTGTTTTACTCATTTTAAATGGTGATAGCATTTTCCAAATGACAGCAAAGACATTAGAGCAGATAGCAGCAATTTAGCCCATCAAGTCAGCGACAGCTTTCAATGATATCTCGGCTTATTTGTATAATCCTCAACTCTACTTTTCAGCCTTATCTCCGTGGCCCTTGATTGCGGACTGACTAAATAACTGTCTATCTCAGCCTTGAATGTACCCATTCTTGACAGACCTCTGTTGGATGCATTTCCACAGACTTGCTATCCTCCGAAAGAGAGAATATTTTCCTCACGTCAGTCTTACATGTTTGACCCCATCCGCTGTGATAAGGCCCACTGGTCCCACATCTTCCCAGGTGTAAATCAGAGCAGAAAAAACACCGGAAGATCGGTCTTCACTCTGCAGAGCCAGCTGTGAGTCTTTGAAACATTTTCATATCTTAACCACAGATGACACAAACAGACATGAATTGCATATTAGATTTGCCAAAAGCGAATCTTCTTCAAGATCACGTAGAATCATAGAGTCATAGAGATGCACAACATGGAAACAGACACTTCGGTCCAACCCGTCCATGCCGACCAGATATCCCAACCCAATCTAGTCACACCTGCCAGCACCCGGCGGATTTCCCTCCAAACCCTTTCCCTTCATTTGCCCATCAAAATGCCTCTTAAATGTTGCAATTGTACCGGCTTCCACCACATCCTCTGGCAGCACATTCCATACACGTACCACCCTCTGCGTGAAAACATTGCTCCATAGGTCTCTTTTATATCTTTCACCTCCAACCCTATACCTATGCCCTCTAGTTCTGGACTCCCCGACCCCAGGAAAAAGACTTTGTCTATTAATCCTATCCATGCCCCTCATAATTTTGTAAACCTCACGAAGGTCACCCCTCAGCCTCCGACGCAGCAGTGAAAATAGCCCCAGCCTGATCAGCCTCTCCCTGCAGCTCAGATCCTCCAACCTTGGTAACATCCTTGTAAATCTATTCTGAAATCTATTCACAACATCTTTCCGATAGGAAGGTGAACAAAATTGCACGCAATATTCCAACATTGGCTTAAACAATGCTCTGTACAGCCGCTAACATGACCTCCCAACACCTGTACTCAGGACTCTGACCAATAAAGGAAAGCAGACCAGACGCCTTGTTCACTATTCTACCGACCTGCGACTCCACTTTCAAGGAGCTACGAACCTGCATTCGAAGGTCTCCTTGTTCAGCAACACTCCCAAGGATCTTACCATTAATGGCATAAGTCCTGCTAAGGTTTGCTTTCCCAAAATACAGCACCTGGCATTTATCTCAATTAAATTCCTGCTGCCACTTCTCAGCCAATTGATCCATCTGGTACAGATCCTGTTGTAATCTGAGGTAACCCTCAGTAACTCAGCTGGCGATGAATGCACTGGACCAATACAACAACGTTTTTATTTTCTCGATCCATTGCTATGTTTATTAATCTCTCTGCACATGAAAATGGATTCTTCTGATTCACTTGAATGGATTAAATTCCCTCCAGTGCGCCCCCCTTCGTCCCTACCAGTCCACACTGACCCTCTGAAGATTAATACACCCAGACTCATTTCCCTGTGAGTAATGTACCAAACACTATGGGCAATTTACAACGGCAAATTCACCTGACGAACATATGTTTGGACTGTGGAAAGAAACCCACGCAGACAGGGGAGAATGTGCAAACATCACACAGACAGTGGCCCGACGTTGGAAGCAAACCTGGGACCATGGTGATGCGAGGCAGCAGTGCTAGTTGCTGAGCCACAATCAGCTCTCATCAACGCGTGTAATTCAACTGGATTTCCCAGCATCCTACTCCGTTCTGAACCAAGAGAGGGGGACAGCGAATACTGGGGTCAGGCTGCGGACAGGGCAAACCAAATACTGGTGTTTCCGGTTGGAACCATTCATTTCATAAGATGTATTAAGCACGGGAGGTAAATGTGTAGTCGTGTCCGAGTGGGAAAGGTGATGGGTTAGATATCCATTGGGAATCCCCACGCAGTTTCGAATTCTGCCGACTACGTTTTCAATGATTTCCGAAAGGACGATTTCGCGCTCAAACTTGAAAAAAGAACAATCTCAACAAACCATGCCAGTTGTTCGATTTGATTTTGTAACCTCGAGTTCTTAATCAGAACCGTACCACTATCAAAACCTTGACCGTTTCTCTTCCCACAGATACTGCTGGACGCATCGAGTTTCTGCAGTATCCTCTGAATGTACTGTGCAAAAGTGCAACTTTACATTCGATTCCGTTAATCACAGTCCTCTATGTACTGACCCTGGACGGTGGCAAGTTTTCTTCCTGTTCGTCAAAGCGCCCATCCCCACCGCTCCCTCCCACATCATTATAAACATCCTCAGGAAATCTCTGGTTCACCTTCTTCGCTCCAACGTGAAACTTACCAGCCTCTGGACTCTCTCCTCATAAAGGCAATTCTCACCCCCGGACATGGTGCAAGACAGAGGATAGTGAAGAGATTTTGGAGAAATATTGACATTTGAGAGCGGAACAATGTTAAGGAGGTAAAACATGGAAACCAGTTTCCAGCTTTGTGGATCTTCAGAAACTTTTTGGGAAGTGGCATCGGAGGGGAATGAGCAAGGGTGAACTGTCGGACTGAGCAGAAACTGTCAAGACAGCTTCCCCCTCTTTAAGGGGACGGGACATTAACTCTGATGTTCTCGGGACATGAACTGATCTGAGGCATTGAAAGATTTCTCGTTTTTGTATATGAGGACTCCAGTATATTGAAAAAGCTCGGGCCAGACAAACACTGAGAGGCTGGAACCCAGACTGTCCTGGTTGTGTGAGAGACTTCCCAGTGACATGGGTATGCCTGCAGTGAGTGGGATCAGACTGTTCCTATGTCTCCATAATGAGCGTCCCAGGCTTTATTTTGAAAAAAATACATCTGATAGAGGACAGTTGTCATTCTGGGAAGGGCAGACTGAAGTTGAGATTCAGTAACCGCCTACTTTGGAGGATCGTGTGGTGTGCTGGATTGCACTGTCAGCGCATGAAAGATAGCTGATTCAAGAGCCCCCCGGGCGACTGAGATTGCTGCCCTTAATGCATCTGTTTGCTTTGCTGCACTGTTTCAATTTCTAATGAGATCAAAAGATATTCTCCAAATTGAAAACACTATCGTGTGACTAACCACAATGACATTTCCGCATTGCTGTCAAGATTAATGTCAAGAACTGTGACTTGTGGGAATCTGAAACCAAAAAGAAACTGCTGCAGAAACGAGCCAATTTGGTAGTACCTGTGGGAGAAAACACAGCACTGATGACGTTCTGAAACATTGCCTATTAATGTCTCTCTAGAAATGCTGCTAGACCTGCTGAGGTTTTCTTGCAAGTTCTGTTTTTATTTTGACTAAATGCCCATTCCATCCATCAGGATGATGCAGCCAGCCTCACCATGCACCGAAATTTTACACGTTTGGAAGCTGTGAAATGATTGGATTCAAACAAACCCAATAATGATTTACTCTTCCTCATCTCCACAAGGTAAGAGACATGGGAAGTGAATTGCACAGTGTCGTCCTGTCGTCCTGGATGAGTGGTTAAGGCAATAGAATTGAAATTCATATGGCTTTCACCATGCAGCCTCGAATCCTACTGATGGTGATGGAGAAATGCCAATAATTGCGAAGGGAAATTACTCCCTGACTTCGACTGGAAGAGTCAGCTTAACAACAAAAATGGGCAAATTGGGCATGGTCGGAATCTGCAACCCACTGCTTGTCAGGGTGCAGCAAGCAGAAATTTCTACAGAAATTTGAGACGCATTGAGGTTTACACTTCTACCACCAACTGCGTTTGAAACTGTGAGCCAACTGTTGGAAAATGAGACAAGAACAGTCAGAGACTTGTGTTCGACTGGTGCAAACTTGTTCAGCTGAAGTGCATTTTCTGTGCTGCAGAAATCTTTGACATGCTGCGGTGAGGTGGTCGGAGAAACTGGCGGATGTGAAGCACGTTAGACTGGTCTCATCCTGACATCTCTCCTGCTCTCGGAAATTTGTCTGTCTGTCCACCTGTGTGGACGAAAATGAGGATGATTTCCTCAGGGCAATTACCATACAGTGTGACCACGTCAAAGTTCAGTCTTTTGATTGTGTCATTTAAAGCACAGGGAGTATCTCATTGAAATTTACCCTGGAAACATCAGAACATGCAAGGTTAAGTGCCTCATGCTGGAAACTGGGACGAGAGTAGATAAATATCCGGTCTCCCACACTGCAGATAGGCGGAAAGGCCTTTTCCACGCTGAAAGGAATGGAAGAAAGAAGGAAATTGATGTGCAGCTAAAATGATCACAAATGAAAAAATAAAAGGGGATTCATTATGGAAACATACAGCACCATATTCAATTTCCCTGGAAGTCTAGTGGTAAGGATTCAGTACTCTTACTGCTGTGGCAATGGGAGATTTCCTCTGACGGGTTCTCCTGTTGACAGCCTTCCCAAAGCAGGGAATGTTGTATGGTGCTGGCAATTGATGGAGTTTTGTCAGAAACACGATTCAGACTGGCGTAAAACAAGTAAGTGCGAATCCTGGAAATCTGAATCCAGAACAGGAATTGACAGACAAATTCAGCCGGCCTGACAGCACCCGTGGAGACAAAGAGATTTACTGTTTCATATCGCAGAATCAGGTTACTTGTGCATTTTATTGTTTTAATTCCTGGGTAATTGCCATTTTCAATTCACGAGTCAGCATACATATCAGAATCTCTCATTAGCTGACAAACGTCATCTGTAAAATGAAAAATGTCATGTCGGCTGTAATGCTGTTGCTGTTCTCCTAAGTTGGTGAAAGGCTGGCCTTACTCATTACCTTTATCTTGTCCTTTCTGTCCATGAGCATCAACGTTGAATGGAGAGCTTCTGTTTTCAGTGTCTACCTTCGTATGCTTATTTATTTGTCTCCCGTTGTCTCTCTGTACCATCTCACTCTCTTCTACATTCTCCAACTCTCTGTCTGTCAATATCCCTCAATTTCTATTCCTCCTCTTGGAAAAGTCTGAAATTCGGTGGCTTTCTCCGCCTCCCTCCCAACCCGCCACCCCCCCCCCCCCCCCCCCACGCCGCCAGAGTGTGTAGAACTGGGCTCACAATCTCCAGGTAATATCTCTGTCACTTAGGTCTGAGGTCAGGTGACATTTCTTCCCTCAAACTATGATCATTTACAATTGTAATTAGAATTCATAACCGACCAGAAGAAAAGCAGTTTCTCTCCAATTATAGGATTTCAATGACGTCATTGCAGTTTGTCTAAAATTAATGAATGGTGACAGCAGACAATGAGAGCTGACATCTCGCAATGGATGCGTTATTACCACAACATTTCCTGGCAAGTCTGCAGTGTCTCCTGTCTCACTTCATTATTTTAAAAAATGACTTGCTCTGACAGCGAGAGACTAAAAGTAGAATAGATGGAGAAATCATTGTTGAACAGAGTAAAGAATCTCGGCGTTAGATGAGCAGGATAGAACATTGACTAATGGGTCCACAGCAGGCGGCAGGGCTTGGTATCACCAACTAACAACGGGCTGAGCTCAAACACAAGACGCATGCTGAGCCGTCACTTTCGCGATATTGGATCAACAATACGGCTTTTACAATAAGTTTATGTAATGAACTTTCAATGTACGGAACATTTGAGAGCATTTCACACCATACTCGCCTGGTTATTACCAGATGCTTTAACTGACAAAGCCACATACGGTGTTCTTCAAATCCATATGTGCATTTAATTAACTATTTGATCACAGTAACTCAGACTTCCTTGCAGTAGTAAAGCTGCTCGATGAGAATATATATCAACCTGTGCTTATGCAGGAAAGAACAGTTCACAGCTGGTCTTCCTTCAGTGAAAATGCACCGAAAGAGGAAATCTCTTCTTGCTTTGCTTTCAAACTATTGCCTTCCCCTCTGTAATCTGACAGGATAAAAAGGATGCGTTCATCCTCTCGGGGCCGAAAAACATTTGGGGTCAGAGACCCGTATATCTGTCCCGCAGCAGGTATTGCTTTGCTCCGAACAGACGGGGTGTGCTGTGTGGGACTGAAACTGTGTTCGATCACACACAGACGCGGTGTATCAGCTGCCAGCAGATGTGGAGAAGTTTGGGGCGGATTCAGACCCATTCTGGGAAATAGACTGGATCAGGAATTCAGGGGAGCTTAGTATCACAGACAGAAGGCTGGAGAATTGGGTTGGGAACAGAAGATGGGACTGAGTTCCTGGATCAACCAGCTCTCTGTTCTGTGGGCGTTTGAATTCCCCGTTCGACTAGATCACATCTCAGCCACGCGAAAACCTCACTATCCTGCCCCACCCCACCCCTGTTACTGACAATAAACTGTTCATTACGTAAACGCACGTGCACGCAACAACATCATTTTCCGAGTGAATTGGGAAAAGTTTAGGGAGAGTTCCGTTCGGTTTCATTCAGAGCATTCGAAATCAGTTACTTTTGTTTCAGCACTATTTGACATGGAGCCGTCACTGTCAATCCCCCGAGCTTGTGGCCGTTCGCATTCCACGGCTCTGGATATTTTGGTTGGTGCATGGTTGGAATGGAACCTCACGTTTTGAAAGGGACATTGTTTATCGTATATTCGGCTGAACTGATAAACGTGTCTCTGGCACCTCTGGTACAGTGGAAACAGTTTTCACTCAGAAACCAACACATGATCAAAAACAGTGTTAACAATGTGTCAACAAAATCTCCAACAGCGAGCGAATGCGCTCTTGTGTGGGGTTGCAACATTGCAAATTGATTAGATTAGATTATTTTACATTACAGTGTGGAAACAGGCCCTTAGGCTCAACAAGTCCACACCGACCCGCCGAAGCGAAACCCACCCATACCCCTACATTTACCCCATACCTAACACTACGGGCAATTTAGCATGGCCAATTCACCTGACCCTGCACATCGTTGGACTGTGGAAGGAAACCGGAGCACCCGGAGGAAACTCACGCAGACACGGGGAGAACGTGCAAACTCCACACAGTCAGTCGCCTGAGGCGGGAAATGAACCCGGGTCTCAGGCGCTGTGAGGCAGCAGTGCTAACTACTGTGCCACCGTGCCGCCCACAAGAATGGAGAGTTGTGAAAATATTAACAGATAAAAGTGCCCCTACATTAAACTGCATCTGCCAAGTGTTCTCCACTCACTCATACTATCGATACGTGTTTGCAAAATTCCACATCCTTATCACAATATTCTCACCCACCTATTGCGTATCGCAGCATTTCACTCTGCCACTTCCTCCAAGTCATTCGGTCAGATAAAACATTAAATCCGATGACTAACCAGTTTGGATTTCACTAAATATATCTTTCCAACTTGAAAACTGCTCATTAATCTTGATTCGGTGATTTCTGTTAAATAGACAATGGACAGACAATGCTGCTTTATGACCTAACACCGAGAACTCCTATCTTGTGCAACAGACTTTTATATAGCCCCTTATTGATTGAACTTTACTGAGCATCGTCCTGCACCAAGTCTGCAGGTCATGCTACCAAAGAAATCTGTCAGATTGTCATTGTATGTTTTTCCTTTCAAAAATGATGTTGACTCAGTGTGACTGTAATCTTCTCTTCTAAACTTTCTGCTGTTCTTAATTTGCAATGGTGGTTCACATTTTCGAAATGACAACAAAGACATTAGAGCAGATGGAAGCAATTTAACCCATCAAGTCAGCGACAAGTTTCAATGAGATCACGGCTGATTTGGTTAATCCTCAAATCCCCTGTCGGCCTCATCTCTGTGGCCCTCGTTTCCCGAAGTGACCAAATGTCTATCTTTCTCAGCCTTGCATGTATGCAGCCTTGACAACCCTCTGTTGCAAACAACTTCACAGATGTGCTACCCTCTGAAAGAGAAAATATCCTCCACACCAAAGTCTGACATAATTGGCCCCTTCCACTGTGAGGAGGCCTTCTGGTGCCACATTATCCCAGGTGAATATCAGAGCAGAAAAAACCCTCAAGGTCGGTCTGCACTGTCCAGTGCCAGCTCTGAGAGTTTGCAGCATTGTCTTTTTTTGACTTTTGAATGAACAAACAGACTTTAATCTTCGTCAAAAACACTTCATTGGCTGTAATTTCGCTGGCAGTGTGGTGCGCTAGAAAGTCGAGTGCTTGATCACAAATATATCACTCTCAAAATGTTATCTCTGTTTCTCTTTCCACAAGTACAGCTAGATCCGTCGGTTTTCTGCAGTATTCTGTGAATTTACTGTGTATAAGTGCTGCATTTCATTAAATTCCTTCAATCACAGTCCTCTGGACACTGAGCCTGTTCAGTGACAATACTTTCTCCTGCACGTCAATGTGCCAATCCCAACCGCTCCCTCCCGCATCAAGATAAACAGCTGCAGAACAGAACCTCTCCATCTCCATTAATGATGACCGACTTGACCCTGACATTTTTTACAAACCCACCGACTCCCACAGCTACCTGGATTACACCTCTTCCCACCCTACCTCTTGCAAAAATGCCATCCCGTATTCCCAATTCCTCCGCCTCGGCCGGATCTGCTCCCAGGAGGGCCAGTTCCACCACAGAACACACCAGATGGCCTCCTTCTTTAGAGACCGCAATTTCCCTTCCCACGTGGTTAAAGATGCCCTCCAACGCATCTCGTCCACATCCCGCACCTCCGCCCTTAGACCCCACCCCTCCAACCGTAACAAGGACAGAACGCCCCTGGTGCTCACCTTTCACATTACCAACCTTCACATAAACCAAATCATCCGCCGACATTTCTCCCACCTCCAAACAGACCCCACCACCAGGGATATATTTCCCTCCCCACCCCTTTCCGCCGTCCGCAAAGACCGTTCCCTCCATGACTACCTGGTCAGGTCCACGCCCCCATACAACCCACCCTCTCATCCTGGCACTTTCCCCTGCCACCGCAGGAACTGTAAAACCTGCGCCCACACCTCCTCCCTCACCTCTATCCAAGGCCCTAAAGGAGGCTTCCACATGCATCAAAGTTTTACTTGCACATCCACTAATATCATTTATTGTATCCGTTGCTCCCGATGTGGTCTCCTCTACATTTGGGAGACTGGGCGCCTCATAGCAGAGCGCTTTATGGAACATCTCTGGGACACCCGCACCAATCAACCACACTGCCCCGTGGCCCAACATTTCAACTCCCCCTCCCACTCTGCCGAGGACATGGAGATCCCGGGCCTCCTTCACCGCTGCTCCCTCACCACCAGACGCCTGGAGGAAGAACGCCTCATCTTCCGCCTTGGAACACTTCAACCCCAGGGCATCAATGTGGACTTCAACAGTTTCCTCATTTCCCCTTCCCTCACCTCACCCTAGTTCTAAACTTCCAGCTCCGCACTGTCGCCATGACTTGTCTGGACTTGTCCTACCTGTCTATCTCCTTTTCCACCTATCCACTCCACCCTCTCCTCCCTGACCTATCACCTTCATCCCCTCCCCCACTCACCCATTGTACTCTATGCCACTTTCTCCCCACACCCACCCTCCTCTAGCTTATCTCTCTACACTTCAGGCTCACTGCCTTTATTCCTGATGAAAGACTTTTGCCCGAAACGTCGATTTTGAAGTTCCTTGGAAGCTGCCTGAACTGCTGTGCTCTTCCTGCACCACTAATCCAGAATCTGTTTCCAGCATCTGCAGTCATTGTTTTTACCATCTTCAGTTAACTGTCTTGGTTGCAAAGAAAACCTCAGGAATCTCTCCAAATGCCAGGACATCTCGACCGTGGACATGGTGCAAAGCAGAGGAGTGTTAAAGAGATTTTAGGAAAATATTTTCAATTGACAGGTGGAAAAAATTTTAAAGAGGCAAACCATTTAACCCAGTTTCCAACATTGTGTATCTTCAGAAACTCTGTGAGAAGAGAAATCCAATGAGAATGGAGAAGGGTGAACTGCCCAAATGAGCAGAGACAGTCAAGGCAGCTTCCCCTTCTTTAAGAGGACAGACCATTAACTTTGATGTTCTCGGGACATGAACTGATCTAAGACATTGAAATAATTCTCGTTCCTCTACATGTCAAATACATACATCATCTTGAATCCGGGACAATGAAAAAACTCGGGACCACACAAGGGACTAGGAGGCTCGAAGGGAGATGGTCCCAGTTGGAGGAGAGTTGGTGCTCAGTGACATGGGTGTGTCTGTCGTGGATGGGATAAGACTGTTCCCATGCCTCCATAATGAATGTTCCAGACTTTATTTTGGAAAAATAAAACTGGTAAGAGGACACTTCTCGGTCTGGGATGGACAGACTGAAGTCTGTCACAGCCTGCTTTAGATGTTCGGGCAAGGTTTTAGGTTGGACGTTTCAGCGTATTCGACTATTAAATGAAAGGCTGGTGGTTCAAGATCTCCAAAGGCGACAGCGATCGTTGTTGTTAAAGCATCTGTTTTCTCTGCTGCAGTGTTTCTTGTTTCTAATGGGGGCAGGAAAATGTTCCTCAAACGGAAAATTTCCGTGTGAAGAAACACAAAGAACTTTCTGCAATGGTTTAAAGGTTAATGTAATGAACTGTTGCCTCTGGGAATCTGAAACAAAATCAGAAACTGCAGACAAAACTATCTGGTTTGGCAGTACCTGTGGGAGATTATTGAGTTCTGATGAAATTGTAAAATATTGTCCACGATTCTCTCTGCATGGATGCTGCCAGACCTGCTGAGTTTTGTCGTGGAAAAAGTATAGAGAATCACCAGGAGACGTAGAGAGTTCTTCATGAAGTCGGTCTGTTATTTGCAAACGAAAAACCGTGACACCGAGAAAGCAGATTCTCGAATGCTCTCGAACTTCATTGTCCATGGTTTTTTATAATTTTTTGCCATGCTTTGTTTGCTTATCAGCATGTCTAAATATATTAATCAAAGTACCTCACACTCGCTACACAATAAACCAGTGATGTTAGTTCCCATCATCTCTTTAATTGTTCATTCTACTTAACGTTATTCTCATGTGACGGTTTGATATTTAATGTCAAACTTTCGCAACAATGGTCTTTCATTCCAGACCCTACTTCATATTTTCCCGATGCCATAATTAGTTATTTATTGTCAATAATCTGAATCAGGCTGACTCTATTAACTATTATTTAGATATTTAATGCAATGTCCCAAATATTTATGTTCCCAATCGAGTCATAATGATACTTAACAGGAAGCCTAACTTTATTAACTGTAATCTAATCTCACCGTCGAGACCTTTCAGCGTCAACCTTTCTTTGCTATTTGGTGTGAGAGAATTCCACTATTCTTATCTCATCCTGCATTCTACAGACCCCTTGCAACAGATCGCCAGTGGGGTTCATGCTTTAAGCCTTCCCTTGCTTTCATGCTATAAACCTTCCCTTACTTTCACGCTGTTTATTTTCCATAACAACATTTTGTCATTCTGACCAATGGCAGTCATTCCTGGCACTGGATATACTGACGTTGAAGGGTCAGCGATCAGAGAGGACTGTCCCTGTAGTTCTGCTACCGACTCTCCACCTCCCGCTCTGTTAGTAACCTCTCAGTCTCCTGGAAAATGCATTGTTCCCAATTTTGCCGGAGTCCAGACCTTTAACCTTGGCTGAGCAATGATCTGAGAAATATCATTCCCAAACGTCTCATGTCCGAGGTAATAACAATTAATAACGATGTCTATGTATCCTCCTCGAATCTGTGAAAATCATTGTTGCGGACTGTAGGAACATTTATTGACCGAAATTGAGGAGGTTTAGAACCAGATCAAACACCTATGAGTTAAAAAGATGGTCTCAGTCCCTTTTTCTTTTCTCCTGAAGGCAAATGTACGGCAATGCAATTCAATTGGTGAAACTTCCAGGCTTGAACCGAAACATAATTTACTTCGCACTATCGTTGTAAAACAAACAAAAAACAAAGTGTTGACTAACCCAACTCTATTGGAAAACTGAACGAAATGAAACATCATTTAACTACGAAACAGCCAATGTTCGAATATATTAACATTGCATAAACCACACAAATCTGGCCTTCCTGCTACCGGAATGATATTGTGAAACTTGAACGGATGAGGAAAAGTTATAATGTGATGTTTGTAATTCTTAAGCTTCCAAATGGTTTTGAGGTGCGAATGTATTTTAACCTTGAAGAAATTTGACGCATTTGAACCTCCTTCCTGTCCACGATAGAAGCTGTTGAATCTGTTCCGAATTTCTAGCGTCTTCTGTAATTATTCAAGGTTTCTGACGATAGCAATCTCTCACTTTTCCAACAAAACAAAACGAACCTTATGTTACGAACAATATTCAAATAAGCAATGGGCAGCAGAGAGGAAAGCTTTCGAGCAACGGTGCCCGGATTGTCACGGCAATTAACAGGAACCATCGCCATGAAAACCCGAAAGCAACCTGACAAATCCATTTCGCCACAGAATGCAACGTTGGTGCTCAAGACTTTTCCTTGCAAAACCACAGGAAAAGCCACAACACTACGATGGCCGGGAATCGAACCCAGATCAACTGCTTGGAAGGCAGCTATGCTCACCACTACACCACCACCGCTCTAGCAGCTCAATTGTCCCTTTTCCCAAACACACACAACAAGGCCATGATAGTCACCAACTGAACTGGGGCTGAAAGCAAAACAAGAAATTGCTTGTAAAACGTCAACAGGTCTGAAAACACCAGATCAGAAGCCTTCAGCTCTTAAGAACAATCACTGGATCCAAAAGGTTCACTCCCCACAAAAACTGACGGACCTGCTGAGTTTCCCAGCAATTTTTGAGCTGTCTCTCAGATCTGCAACATCTGCAGTTCTTTGTCAGATAGAAAACAAACGTTGACCCATTGAAGGGGATAATTGATCAGGTGATAGTCCTTTTCATACACAGATATAGATGGGATGGAGCATAGGATCATAAAATTCTTACAGTGTAGAAACAGGCTATTCGGCTCATCATGCATCCCACCAAGTCTCACCCTCTACGCTATTCCTGTAACCCCGCATTTCTCATGGCTAACCATATAACCAACACTCACCTGGACACTATTGACTATTGAGCGTTGCAACTCCAGCCTAACCTGCGCATCTTTGGACTGTGCGACGAAACTGGAGCACCCGGAGGAAACTCACGCAGACACAGGGAGAATGTGCAAACTCCACCCAGACAGTCTTCAATCAGACAGGGATCTGGGTAATTGGAGAAGTTTCAAGAGGGAGTGCAGACTGGTTTGTGAATGATGGGCCGAAAGACTGATCTCAGTGCTGTAAAGCCTCTACAGTAACGTGATTCCCTACATCCAGCATTCAACACAGTTTGCATTTTGTTTTAATCCGTCCTGTCATTGACATTATTTTGAGTGAAATGTATAGAGAGAGGTTGTTTGCGCATTCACTCAGATCTGCGTTTTGATGGATCAGGAGCAACATACAAAACAACAACTGGCGGAGGGAGAATTGAATTCCCCTTCCGAATCTGCCGAGGACATGCAGGACCTGGAACTTCTCTATCACCACTCACTCACCACCCGCCGCCTTTTGGAAGAACGCCTGATCTTCCTCCTCAGGAACCTCCAACCCCAGGGCATCAATGTGGCCTTTACCATTTGCCTGATTTCCTCCTCCGACCACCTTATCCCAGTTCCATCCTGCCAGCTCGGCACCATCCTCATGGCCTGTCCTACCTGCCAATCTTCCTTCCAACCTATCCACTCCACCGTCCTCTCCGACCAATCACCTTTACCCCCACCTCCATCCATCAATTGCGCTCTCCGCTCCCTTCTCCTCAGCCCCACTCCCTCCCATTTATCTGTCCACGATGGACACTCCCAGCCTCATTCCCGATATCGGTGTTTTGCCTGAAATGTCGACTCATCTGCTCCTCGGATGCTACCTGACCTGCTGTGCTTTTCCTGCATTACTCTAATCTTGACATTGATCTCCAGCATCTGCAGTCCTCACTTTCACCTCGCATGACTGAATTCCTGCCCCTTACAAATCGAATTGGGTCTCGTGTTTTCATCATGAATTTCATTATGTTTAATATATTTTATTTTAAAAATCATCACAGTATATTGATGCCCTCATGAGCATGTAATGCATTTGGACAGAACAATGCCTCCTTTCTCTGTGAACAAATAGAATTAAAGGAATCGTTTTGGGGAATGTTTTCTCTCACAGAAACAGGAATAGGGAGTTATAATTCTCTCTGAAATAAACACAGGCCATTCAGAGGAATCTGATAAGGTCATGCAACATCTGCCGAGAGAAGGGAAAGGTTAGCTCATGTGTTATGAGAGAAGGGGAATTCAGCAGAGCGGTAGGAAGTTAGAAAAGTAATAATTACTGAACAATTGGAAGGGGGATAACTCTGAAGAAAGAATGAGAGGTCTATACAGCCTGTTTAAAATGTTCAGTCTGTTCTAGTAGTCAATCCAATCAAAGCTAGACTTAGATTTCATATCCAGTTTCCTGTGCAATCCACATATCCCGTGACTCCCTGAGAAACCAGCAATCTGTGTCTTCCAATCTGAAATGCACTCAATGAGGGTGCATCAACAATCGTCAGGGACAGAGAATATTAAAGACTCAGAGGCCTTAGAGTTAATCGCTCTCTCCTCATCTCAATCCCAAATAAACTGACCCTTACACTGAGGGTGCTGTCAATAATACCAAAAGATCTGTAAATTGTGTAACTTTAACATTGACTTCTCTTCACAGATTCTGTCAGACATGCTAAGCTTTTCCGCAACTCCTGAGACTGCGTTATCGTGTTTTAGATGCCCAGACCCACAGGATCAATTTCTCAACATCTACCCTCTGAAGCCTGTTCAGAATTTGATGCATTCAAATGAAATCCTATTTCAATTTTCTCGAATATGGACACAATTTATTCAAAAGCTCAGCATTGGAGCACGTGGGTTTCAAACAGTGACCTTTATTTTGTGGTTCATTAATGTGTTTGGCTCATTGCCACTGGGTTACCACGTATTATTCAGATATAATTGTTCTGGCGAAGTTGACGATGAGTTGGCGTCTTGAACTGCTGCCATTCATTTTGTCCAGATAAACCCATAATGATGTAAGGGAGGGAGTTCGAGGATTTCCAACGAATGGCACTTGTGGAACTGAGACGATTTTCCGAGCCAGGGTGGCGTTGTCAACTGGTGTCCCGTGTATCTGCTGTGCTCAGTGTTCCACGCGATAATGCTGTGGTTCTGGAAGCTGCTCTGTGAGGAACTTTGGGTAATTTCTACAGTGCATCTTGTCAGTGGTATATTCCATTCGTACTGAGTGTGGATGGTGGAGACAGAGAATGTTTGTGACTGTGGTGCTGAGCAAGCTGCAATGCAAGTTAATTCCAACTAATTATGGGGAATATAACTACTTGCCATCATCATCAATCCATTTCACAGCTTGACATCCAGTAATTACACGGATGTGGTGTACAAGTCTGTCAGTTGCTCAAATGAACATGATCTTTTCACTAGATTCACCTTTTCACGGGAATTATGCTGAGAGACCTCACGCGACTGTTCCACTTTCTCATCAACATTTCATCTGTAAAAACTGGGAACGAGCTGATGGGACAAAGATGGTGCTGCAGATGGTTAGACACAGCGCAGTGTCAGTTACTGCACACTGAATCTGTTTGGCTTTATGCATGTGTTTCTCTGAATGTGTGTGTATTATCGTGTGTTCCTGTCTTTGTGATTCTCTGTGTGTCTACCCATCTATCTCTGCCTGACTATCTGTGCTTATGTGAGTGTGTTTGTGTCTCATTGTGTGTATGAGTGTGTGTCTCCATGTTTATGTATCTCTGGGTCTGTACCTCTGTGCAGCGGGCTCTCTGTTATTTTCGGGATTGTAACAATTGCAATGAGGTTTAAACCTCAATATATCTGTACCTCTGACTCTTCCTCTTGGGCGTGAAGTGATACATGTGTGTTTTGTGCCTGTCTGTGTGTGCGTGTGTGTGTGTTTTGTGCCTGTCTCTGTGTGCGTGTGACAGATGAAAATACATACAAATACTCAGACACAATCACATATACAGAGAGATGTGCAGAGGCTCCTACAGACAGAAGCACACATATCGACTTAAAGAGACACACGTGCACATACAGTCACACAGCCATACACACACAAGCGCACAGATGTTGATGGAGACAGCAAAAGTGATACTATTAGGATTTCCTTCATAAAACTAAATGAGAAATTAATAGATTTTTGGATTGTTTGATTTTACAGGAAATTTGTCCATAATTTTGTCTGGACAGCTGCACCTTTAACAAGTTTTTGAACAAAGTAAGAGAAAGGTGGTTTAGTTAGTAGAGTGCGACGTTAATGTTGAAAGGATGAAAGCAATTTGAATTGATGAACCTGTTTTACCATACCTGCGTTTTCCAGTCTTTTCAAAATGGCCGCTGATGCTTCTGAATTGGATCGACGTACTGTATTGTTCCAGGATGATGAATTAGGAATTGAGAACCTGGAGGATATTTCTATTAGAATCAATGCCGATAATTGGAAAAGTCCTCTTCCATAGGAAAGGGGACTTTGGGATTGCTGTTAGATCTTCAGCACTTCGAAGACCACCCAACAAAGAATAATGAAATACAAAATTACACAGATAATCCACTGGACTTCTTGAAAAGTTTCAAATTAACAATGCAACATATTTTGATGGTGTCGTTTGTTGTAACCATTTTATTATACGGATCACTAGAAAACCGAATGTGAATTCAGATATATTGTCCTAAAATACAAATGGTGAAATACGTAAAAGCTTTAAGAAATGTGAAGGTTGCATAACATTGCAAGAAGGGAGAAATAATAAATAGACTGCACTTTTTAAAAAAAAAAAAAGGGCTTCATGTATTTTGCAAGTAAATGCGTTTTTGAAATGGAATTTTAGTTTTCTCAGGGCGAATACATGTAAAAATATTTTTTTTTTAAATTGAGTGTAATTGTGGACTAAAATGTGAAAAGAGAGACCTTACAAACAGATCGAAAGTGGAGGATAGCTGCACGGTTTGACAGCAATTTACCTGATAGTGACCCAATTATTAAAATGTGATTGGAGATGAACGGAGCTATACACAGATGCAGCCTTTGTTTGTGACAAGGAGCTTATTGATTATTGGCCACTAGTTCACCACTGACAAAGGCTGTCTGCTACCAGCAACGATGTGATTGGTTCTCAGGCAATTAAACAGCTTGGGACTCTGAACAAGATACAGGGAAGTTTTCAACTGCTCAGGAGCTCTCTGTTCGCGGCAGTGATAGGTGCTTTAATCCTGAAGAAACCTGGTTTATTTTTGTTTCAGCTGTTCCTATGAGCTCTGCCTTTTAATGAGTGTGTTAGAGACTGTTTGTAAGTATTAACCAGTCCTTCTGCATGGTGTAACTCAATGACAGCCTCCAAGATGCACTGCACAAGCTTACCAAGGCTCTAAACAAAGTACATTCCAAAGACATGACAACGAAGAATGGAAGGACAGGGGAAGCAGATGAATGGGAGGGTTATGACTTGGAGCCAGTGATCAAACCTGGTTTAATGAAGAGTAGATGAAGATAAATGAAGAGTAGAGTAGATAACGTCAGGAAGTATGGGATACGGTGAGATTTGGCGATCTGGATTCACAATTGGCTGGCTGACAGAAGGCAGAGAGTGGATGTAAATGGAAAACATTCTGACTGGAGGACAGTGTTGATTGGGGTCCCGCAGGGCTCTGTTCTTGGGCCTCTGCTCTTTGTAGTTCTTATAAATGACTTGGATGAGGAGATTGAAGATTGGGTTAGTAAGTTTCCAGGTGGCACTAAGGTTGCAGGTATTGTCGACAGTATAAACGGCTACTTCAGGCTGCAGCGTGACATAGATAGGATGCAGATCTGGGCTGAGACATGGCAGATGGAGTTCAACCTGGATAAACGCGAAGTAATGCATTTTGGAAGGACGAACACGAATGCTGAATATAAGGTTAAAAACAGGATCCTTGGCAGTGTGGATGAGCAGAGGGATCTGGGTATGCAAGAACATAGATCCCTCAAAGTTGCCACCCAAGTGGATAGGGTGATTAAGAAATCATATGGAGTATTGTCTTTCATTAACGGGGATTGAGGTTAAGAGCTGCGAGGTTTTGCTGCAGCTCTACAAGTCCCTGGTGAAACCACTCTTTGAATATTGTCTCTAGTTCAGGTTGCCCTACTATAGGAAAATGCAGAGGCTTCGGAGAAAGTACAAAGAAGGTTTACCAGGATGCTGCCTGGACTGGAGGGCTTGCCTTATGAAGAAAGTTGGAATAAGCTCGGACATTTCTCTCCGGAGAGAAGGAGGAAGAGAGGAGACCTGATCGAGGTATAGAAAATATTCTGTGCAATAGATACAATCAATAGGAAGAGACTTTTCCCCCGGACAGGATTGACTGGTATGAGAAGTCATAGTTTGAAGATATTAGGAGGAAGGTATAAAGGAGATGTCAGAGGTAGGTTCTTTACGCAGAGAGTTGTGAATGCATGGAATCAGTTGCCAGCTGTGATCATGGAAGCAGAGTCATTGGGGACAGTGGTGCGAATCCTGGACATGCATATGGATAGCAGTGAGTTGAGGAGTGCGTAGGTTAAGTTACTATATTTGACATTAGGATTAAATCTCGTGGTCCTAAGGGCCTGTTCTGTGTTGTACTTTTCTCTGTTCTATGTTCTATGAGTGCATACACTTGGTATATCTAAACGTAAGATGTCAACCTGGTGAAGCTACGACACAGAAATAGTTGCATGCCAGAAACCATAAGAAGCAACGGATAGACAAGGCTAATTGACTTCATCACTCCCTGATCAGACATAAACTCTGCAGTCCTGCCAGCTCCCATCATAAATTATGCGGGACAATATAATAAATCAATTCTTTCACATGAACGTCGAGGCTAAGGGATACGAAATAGATCCTTTCGAAATTATGACAGGCATGGAAGTAATGGATAATGGAAGTCTTTTACACAGACCACTGGAGACATAGGTTTAAAGTGTTATCGAGCAAACCAGACCCAGATGTATGGTATGCAGATTGATTTTGCTTGTTTTGTGATAGTCATACATTCTGAGAAACAGTGAAGCATATTGTGTTGCATTCTCTCCAGTACAAATCATACCTTACATAAGGACATCAGTTTAATATAGTTTCACAGCTTTTGAACAGGTGCAGAAAAGGATCAACTCTATATATGACAGGTCCATTAACAAGTTTGATAACAACACGGAAGAAATTGTTCCTGAATCCATTGGTGCGTATTTTCAAATATTTGCATCTTCTGTCCGATGGAAGAGGTTGGGAAATCGCATTGCGGTGGTGGGAGGGGCCTTTGATTGTGTTGGCTGCATTCCTGAAGCAGTGGGAATTCAAGACCGAGTCAATGGAAGGAAATGTGACTTGCGTGATGGATTGTGTTAGGTACACGCATCTCTGCAATTTCTTGCAGTAAGGCCAGAGCAGTTACCATACGAAGCGTCTGGATAGAATGTTTTCTGCAGTGCAATATTAAAATTGATCAGAGTCATTGCCATAATGCTACATTTTCTTACCCGTCTGAGGTGGTAGAAGCATTGATGTGCTTTTTTGGCTGTAGAGTTGACATGGATAGACTGATTGTTTGTGATATTTATTACTCGGAACTTGAAGCCGTCCATCACCTCCAAATCAGCACCAATGACAGAGACCAGTGTGCGTCCTTCAGTCCAATTCCTGAAGTCAATGGCCAGTTCCCTTGTTTTGCTGTCATTGAGGGAAAAATTGTTGTCTTTACACCATGTCACTAAGCTCTATATCCTGTAGGAGAAAGTGAGGACTGCAGATGCTGGAGATCAGAGTTGAAAAATGTGTTGCTGGAAAAGCGCAGCAGGTCAGGCAGTATCCAAGAAGCAGGAGAATCGACGTTTCGGGAATAAGCCCTTTTTCATGAATGAGGAGGGTGTGCCAAGCAGGCTAAGATAAAAGGTAGGGAGAAGGTACTTGGGGGAGTGGCGTTGGGAATGCGTAGGTGGAAGGAGGTTAAGGTGAGGGTGATAGGCCGGAGTGGGGGTGGGGGCGGAGAGGTCAGGAAGAAGATTACAGGTCAAGAAGGCGGTGCTGAGTCCGAGGGTTGGCACTGAGATAAGGTGGGGGGAGGGGAAATGAGGAAGCTGGAGAAATCTGCATTCATCTCTTGTGGTTGGAGGGTTCCTAGGCGGAAGATGAGGTGCTCTTCCTCCAGGCGTCTGTTGCCATGGTCTGGCGATGGAGAAGGCCAAGGACCTGCATGGCCTTGGCGGAGTGGGAGGGGGAGTTAAAGTGTTCAGCCACAACGTGGCTGGGTTGTTTGGTGCGGGTTTCCCAGAGGTTTTCTCTGAAATGTTCTGCAAGTAAGCGGCCTGTCTCCCCAAGGAGGCCACATCGGGTGCAGTGGATGCAGTAAATGTTGTGTGTGGAGGTGCAGGTGAATTTGTGACGGATATGGGATGATCCCTTGGGGTCTTGCAGAGAAGTGAGGGGGAGGTGTGGGCGCAAGTTTTGCATTTCTTGCGGTTGCAGAGGAAGGTGCTGGGAGTGGAAGTTGAGTTGGTGGGGGTTGTTAAACTAACGAGGGAGTCGCCGAGGGAGTGGTCTTTCCAGAACGCTAGTAGGGGATGGGAGGGAAACATGTCCTTGGTGGTGGGGTCTGTTTGGAGGTAGCAGAAAAGACAAAGGATGATACGATATTTGGAGGTTGGTTGGGTGTTCCTGAAGAAGGGCATGTGCCCGAAACGTCGAATCTTCTGTTCCCTAGATGCTGCCTGACCTGCTGTGCTGTTCCAGCAATAAAGTTTCAGCTTTGATCTCCAGCGTCTGCAGACCTCACTTTCTCCTGTTAGGTAAGGATCTAAGGTGGGGTTCTGTCCTCGTGGCGATTTGACGGGCGCGGTTCAAGGGCGGAGGAGCGGGAAGTGGAGAAGATGCGGTGGACAGCATCGTCAACCACGTCTGAGGGGAAATTGCGGTCTTTGAAGAAGGAGGCCATCTGGGTTGTTCGGTATTGGAATTGGTCCACTTCGGAGCAGATGCGGTGGAGGTGAAGGAATTGGGAATATAGGATGGCGTTTTTACAGAGGGCAGGGTGGGAGGAGGTGTAATCTAGGTCGGTTTTGAGACCTACCCACTATCGTGGTGTCATTAGTAAATCTGTAAATGGAGTTAGAGCTGAATTTGGCGGGACAGTCACGAGAGGGTAAGAAATATTGAAGGGGGCTGAGTAACAGCCTTGAAGGAACTAGTATTGCGTACTATTGAAGAGGAGGAGATTCCAACTATCCTCATTCATTGTGATCTGCAGGTCAGAAAGTTAAAGATCCAGTTCTCGATGTGAGGAAAGTCCTAGGACTCAGAAATGTCGATGAGTCTTATTGGCATTAGGGTCTTCAAGGCAGAGCTAAAGCCAATATACAGAAGTCTGATGTAGTTGTCCATGTTATCCAGATGTTCCAGAGATGAGTGAAGTGCCAGAGAGATGGGGTCTGCATGGATCGATTACGATCGAGGCGAATTCTCGAGGACCTGATCAATCTCGGAGGTAATGTTTGCCCCCATTCCTAACCTCTTCAAGCACTTCATAGATGAGATCGGCCATGATTGTATTTAAAATCGGAGCAGGTTCGAGGAGCCGAATTCCAGACTCATGCTCCTATTTCTTGTGTTCATTTGTTCTTTATAGCACATAGGGAAACATGTTAACGAATTGTCCTGGCAGACAATGAAGATCCACACACACAAAACCCATTTCTCGGCTATAAGCCCATCATCCTGAAGGTTTCAGCAATGCATGGGATTATTGAAATACCCCACAGGTAATATGAATGCTTATGATTCAAACATTCATCCTCGTAATGAGAGTGTGTGAGACTTTACGTTCTTCTGGGTGTATGGTAGCCGACTGTAAAATGAACCTCAGCAGGAACTGCAAAGAAGAGGGTATCAGAGTCAGGAGCATAAGCAGTCCAAGTGCTGCAAATGTTGTTAGGAAGAGGGCAACCTGCACAAAACTACTCAAGACAGGGGAAGTGGGGCCTGGGAGTGAGGATGTCGATTCAACATTACCAGAAGTGTTAACGTGAGTTGATCAATCAATGAATTAATTAAAATTTGATGAAGAAATGTATCTGACTCTCTCTGTCACTGTGTGTCCCTCTTTTTTATTAAAGTGATAAAATACCGCCCTCTGCTGGCCTCCCAGTGTCACTGTACACGCAGCAAGTTTTTTTTTTCTCTCTGGGACACTTTGCTCCTGTCCCTGTACATTCTATTATTTCTGACAGTCTCATAATGACCTGAATGACTCAAAGGCGCAAGCGGCTGCGCAGTGACGTCACAAAAAGAATGGCCACAACCAGTGGGAAAAGTCTGACACCGAGGAAGCGAGACGAGGCAACAGATGACTCGTGCCGGGGCCGTGAGGTGAGGGAGAGCGATCCCCTCTGGCCGCCACGAGAGGAACCAGCAAACACTTTCTGAATGAAAGCAACTAGATATTTTTGGAGAACTAGGTCATTTATTCTCATTTCATCATTCCGTAACAAGGCAGCACCCACCCCCTGAAATACTTCAATACTATAGTACAGGAAATGTATAAATATTAGGAACCACAGAACGATGAAAAGGTTGAACATTATTGCTTGGACAAAATTTCAGCAGTGGCCCTGTTTTCTGCCTCCCTCCACTTTCAAATCTAAAAGTTACATTTGTTGCCTCCGAGTTTAAATGAACCTTCTCTGAATTTAATTATTTGAGAAAACAAAAGAAGTGGAGAGCAATAGTGATAAGGGGATTGCATTGTTTGGGCACCAGGCAGATGTCTGTGACAGTGCAGATGCGACACCAGGTAGCACGCTGCCTGCTTGAGTCTGGGATGTCACTGAGTGGCTGAAGGACAGTCTGAAAAGGATATTAGCAAATATAAGATGTGGCAATGGATGGAGCCTTGAAAACAGTATATAGCAAGCTGTGAGATCAATTGACAACACTGGGTTAAATACAGAGTAAAGTTCCCTCGATGATGCCTAACCAAACATTTTGAAGATATGTATAATCTGAGAAGTGATAGAAAATTAACTCACTCTCAATTATCACCACAGAAACGCACGTCCATACGCATGCGCGCACACACACACACACACACACACACACACACACGCACACACACACGCACACACACACACACACACACACACACACACAGGCAGTAATTCTCGATTGTTATCCAAGAGGGTTCCCATTTTCAACGAAAATAGATGTATTCCAGAACTTACTCACAGAGTTCTTGACTTGATTGTTTCTGTTAAGTTTGGATTCCCAATTATATTCCTGATTCGTAACATCCACATGGACAATTTTCCTCAGCCCATGTGCTATGTCCTGCTCACAAAAGCTGCATTTGATTCCAATACCGTATGTTGTTTGATACAGGAACCTTTCTGTGTCGGGGGGATTGAGGCTTGAGTCCGACCCAGGTGTGTGAATGTCCTGTTTATCTGACATCCAGGATTGTTTATTGAAGCTTTGATGTTTGGAAATCCCGATGTTTTTTTTTTTACAGTCCCTTAGTAGAAGTGTATTTACTTTCAGTCAAGTACTCCTTTAACCTGGATCTTATTAATTGATTCAACATCATAGTCCACCACCTTGGACACAAATCGGGAGAGTTAAAGTGGTGGCGTCACCAAATATTTGGAGAGTTTGGCAATTATGACCAGGATTTGGGCCTAGGGAGGTGAAGACGTTTTACTGTGATCGTACAGGAGATATGGACACCATGAAGCATCTCCAAAATGATAACGGATGAACGTGACAATTCACAGATATTCTGGGCGAGCAGAGCGAAACAGGCAGAGACACTGAGTAAGGAACAGAGAGCGACAGAAGATTTCCAAAAGGCATCTGCTCAAGTCAGTCTTGATCTAAAATCTGAGTATATTATTGGTGAAACTAGTTTACAAGTAAATTGTGAAGTGGAAGTAAGCTGCTGTCAAACAGATCGATGTAGCGATGGTAAGTGAATGGGCAAAGCCCTGTCCATTACAATACAAAGTGGAGAGTGTCAGGGAGAATCGACAGAGACTTTAGTTTAAATGGGGAGATGTTAAAGGACTCTGACGTAGAGAGTGATCTGTGTGTCCTAGGATATTAAAACACATTGAGTTAATCTGCAGGGGCAGCAAGGTATTAGCAAGGCAAAGGGATGAAGTTTTCGTTTGTTCATCGGACGTGAGCATCACTGGCTGGACACAGAATTTATCCCTTATTCCCATCAGCCCTTGAGAAGATGGTAGTGAACTACCTTATTGAACTGATGTACTCCATAAAACTTTATTTTTGGAGAAACTGCAGCTTTTTGTATTCCCAGTCCCAATTTTAAACTTAACTGTTTGGGTGGCACAGTGACTCAGTGGTTAGCATTGCTGCCTCAGAGTTCCAGGGACTCGTGTTTGATTCCAGTATGGTGCGACTGTAAATGGAGTTTGTAAGTTCTCCCCGTGTTTGCGTGGGGTTCTTTCGGATGGTCTGGTTTGCTTCGACATGTGCACGTTCAGTAATATTAGCCATGCTAAATTGCCCATAGTGATCAGACATGTGAAGGTTAGGTGCATTAGTCAGGGAAATGTACAGTGATAGGGCAGGGGAATTTCACACCGCTGGGATTATATATTCATTTACTCTCGTCTGAGTGAGAGACTGTAATTCCATGTGTTGTCAGCAAGCTGATGTACAGCAGAACAAAGTCTCTAAGCTAATTGAGGGGAGCAATTCGTAGAACAGGGAGAGAATAGGGAAAAAACAAATTGCTGATAAAAGCTCAGCAGTTTTGGCAACATCTGAACAGAGAAACCAGAGTTACCACGTCGTATCCAGTCACCTTTTATCTGAGCCAGACCTGAAACTTTAATGCTGATTTCTCTTCAAAGATGCTGCCAGACCTGCTGAGGTTTTTCAGGAACTTTTGGGTTTGTTTCTGATTGACAGCATCTGCAGTTCTTTCAGATTGTATTTCGGTAGTGAATGGAGTTAAGTTCAGAGTAAAGCTGTTTCTGCACTTCAGCTTTTCTAACTACCAGACCATGTTCACCGTGGAATTAGATAATGACGAATCAACCCCTATCCCCACATTGTCCCTATCAAATGCACTTAGCATAGTTATATCACTGGCTTATAGGCAGAGTACATTTCCCTGTACACTTTCTCCAAATAAACCTCCTAGGGTCCGGGAAAAATAGGGTTACATACAATGTACAGATATGTCCACAAACACTCCCATGTCAGGGAAGCTCTGTGTTAGATTACAGAGTAAAGCTGCCTCTACAGTGTCTATCACAAACTCTTACATAGCTCATACGCACAGACACACTGTCATGCAGTCACACATGTTCAGTCACACGCACAGTAGAGCATTGAAAACTCCAGATCTCAGGATCTCACACTCGAACACAAAGTCTCACTCAGCCAACCTCAGCCACCAACTCTCAGTCAATCAGTCACAGACACCTCAAAGCCACACTCGCTCATTCACATACACAGTTACTCTTTCACAAATGTATACTAATGATACACATTCCGATAGGCTTGCTTGATGGTAAATCAATTTCTTTATTTTTAGAGAACACAAAATTTGAAGGCAATTTACGTCAGGCTGGTCCTTGATAAATTCCTGTTATCTGGATAAAATACATCTTACTCCACGCTAAATCTCTGACAGATTCTGAACAAGACCACGCACCTACAATTCAGTAGCTGACCTGTCATATTACTACCGTATTTTCCTCTTGAAGTTTGGAAAGTTAGACAGACTTTTAAAAATCTCAGGGCACGGACCTTAAAAGGATTCTGGAATCTGCATCTTAATCAATGGAAACTTTTTAACAGAGTTCTCCATATCCTGCTTTTATAGTTTAATTTATAAATTTACATTTCTACAATATAGGAATGTATCAATGGGAGAAAAAAAAGCTTTTCACACATTTGCCCCTCACCTGTGCTGACAGAATTCAGACTCAAACTGAAGATTCTCTGCTCCTGCATCCAGTTTACCAATGTACCATTTGATTTAGATTATCCCTCCTCTAACATCGAAATTGCATCGATTCACATGCCAATTTATTTCATCTGCAGGACGCCGAGAGATGAAAATGTATAAAGTGTGCGATGTGTTTTAATCTGCCAAACCAGGACAAATGATTCCAAAAGTGTCAGTAGCCATTATAGGTTTGTTTCAGGTCGCCACTTCATGTCAGCACAGCGCTGACAGCGACTTTATAAACAGAGAAAGGCAAGAACGGGTTGGGGACTTGGGAGTCCATGTGCAAATGAATGCAGCGTAGATTCACAGAACTATAGTTGGACGGCACGGGTTCAATAGCCATGGAAATGACACAAACCCAGGACAGTATCCCTGGAATTTTGAATAGTCTAAAATGATGAAAGTTTGAGAGTCAATGAGAGCAAATGCAGGATTAGATAGGGAGAAAATATCGTTGTTGCTTCTGGAATCTATAAATAGGTTCAGTGTCGAGTAATCTAACAATAGACTGGAATCCTTTGAAATCTCAGGCCACGTTCAGCATGAGGTTAGGTTTTGTTTTAATCACCCGACACTGTCCCCATCAATCTCTAACATAGGCATAGGGTTCAGTACAGATTAAAGCCCAATTACACTGTTCCCATCAACCACTCCCAGGGCAGGAACAGCACTGAGTTAGATAAAGAATAAATCTGCCTTTGCATTTTCCATATCAAACCCTCCCAGGACAGGGACAATACTGTGCCAGATAGTAAACAAAACATCGTCCATATAACCAGAAAATGACTGCATTCCATCTGTTGCTGCCTTGCCTATTGTGGGTCACAGAGTGAGCTCCGAAACACCTCCATGGCAATCTTATCCTGTACCTGTGGCTGTGGCTCTCTATCTGTGCCTGTAAGTCTCTCTCGGTTTCTGAAATTAGCTCCCATTCCCTCGACAATGCTGAATAAATTTCAAAACCGTTCAATTACATTTCAAACATTTTCGGATACCCTTAAGATTTTTTTGCAGGGTTTATAAATATCATCCTCACGTTACTTGCGGATATCCAGTGTAATTCCTCTACATTTATATAGCCCGTAATCCACAAAGCAAATTAACATCCAGGGTCTGTGAACAATCTGGAAGTTCCATGAAGTGTCTCTCTTTATTCTATGCGATTGGTCATTAACAGTAAGGAAGCGTTCCTATGATTTTTTTTTTCATTGAGACGCCATCAGGAATCCTGAGGACCACTTTTATTCTCAGACTGACTGTTCATCGTCACTGCAAAGAAAAATCAAAGTTTCAAGATGCAGGAAAATCTCAACGAAAACAACTACTGATGTGCTTCCCCAATGTAATCACTGATACTTTTTAGGATGAGATTTTGAGGAGGACATTTAGCGGAATGAAACCAGGAGCAGGACGAAGCCATTCAGCCCCTACAGCCTGCTCTCCATTCAATGTGATCATGCCTGATTCCCTAACTCAACGCTATATTCCCACTCGCTCTCCAAAGGTCGTGGTAGAGAATGGTACAATTACAACAATTGGTTCATGTTTGTCGGAGGAATCGAACAGAAACTGAATGATCCCGTTGAAAATGGTGAGAAGTTCTTAAACATTATCATTCAGGGGGATATATGGTATCAAAACTTTAACTGACAGTGGAGTCAATAATGTGGAGGACAATTGATATAAAAGAGTACAGTACAGGCCCTTCAGCCCTCGATGATGTGCTGATCGGTTAATCTATTTTATGATCAAACTAATCTGCAAAACCTATCTTCCATGTGCCTATCCAAGAGTCGCGTAAATATCCATAATGCATCTGATTGAACTACCACCGCCACAGAGTCTGGTCGGTGCATAGAAAGAACTTACCTCTCATCTCCCCAATAACCTTCCTCCAATCACTTTTAAATTATGCCCCCTTATGAAGACATTTCTGTACTGGGAAGAAGTCTCTGGCTATTCATTCTATCTGTGGTTCTTATCATCATATACGCCCTTATCAATTCACCCCGCATTCTTCTTCACATCAATGAAAAAAGCCCTCGGCCCCTCAATATTACTTCATAAGAAATGCCCTCCAGTCCAGGAAGCATGGTGGTAAATCTTTTCTGCAGCGTCTCCAAAACTTCTGCCTTCAGGATCAATCTAGTCAGATTGCAGATTTAAAAAAAAATCTGTGACTGATTCTGAACCAGCTTCACGTGGAATATGCTTTACAAATCACAATCCCTCAGGTATCTGGAGGGTTCGCCATGTCAGAGTGTGATTTTGATTAAATACAGGAAATGTCTTCCCCCCCCCCCCCCCTCCCCCCCCCCCCCCCCCCCCCCCCCCCCCGCCCACGGTCATTGCGTGACTGTTTTGCTCTTTATGACAAACAGAAAGCTCTCGCCTCTCTCGTGTCTGTTTCATAGGAATTCTGTGCTTCATATTAATTGGCCACGAACAATAAGGAAGTCTGGCTCTGATTGTGAGGATATCAGGATCCTGTGGACCACGTTCATCCTCAGACCGAATAGAAATAACTTCTGCATGTGTCCTCCTAAATTCTGCTACTCTTCTCTTCCCTGTTTTCTGCATTTTCAATTTGTGTCATTTGCAAATTCTGAAGACATGTCCCGTTGTCTGGAGGTTGACAGTGAGTAAAGCTCGATGTCCACAACAAAGACTCCCAAGCCAAGTGTCAGCATGCTGACATCTCTTGATGTCAGTGACCAAGTCCTCATTGACAAAATGGGAGTTTGAGGTTCAGAAACTAAATAACTGTGACACTCTGTTCTGTCCATTGACTCTCCACCCCACAGTGAAATTCAAATAATGACCTAGTTCCCTGTTAAAAGCGTCAGTTGGAGCCGCCTCCATTCGAACTCCAGCAGGGCCCTCCACACAAACACCAAGCGTTGTGTCAACAAAAAACATCTCTCACTACACATCTGTTACTTTTTCAGATAATTCCAGCCTGTGTTGTCTCATTCTTGAACCTTATATTCGGGGAACAGTTTCTTCCAGAGGTGTCATGATTTTTGAAAATCCCATCAGATTCCCAATCTGAAAAGTTCCATTCTTTCCAATCCATCCCCATGATTGAAGGTGCGGACCCAGGAACAAATGCACACAATATTCCAGTAATCTGTAGTGATTAAGGAAGTGAGCTCACTCTCCACCACCTTCTCGGGAGGAATAAGTGACAGCACAGACAGTGAAGGCCACATGTCCAGGTTTTTGCAGGGGCCTGACATGCAACGCCAGCCTGTGCTTCTCCAACAAATACCTGACCAATGGAATGATTCCTTTATGAATGAGTTAATGCAGAGAATTATTTATATTTTTCAGTGTAATTCTCTGGTTGTACAATCGACTAGAATCTGCTGTAAATGATAGTCTCCATGAGGTGTTTGGAAGTATATCAGGTATTCGTACAGTAGATATTCGATCCTTTTGAATGGCTGGATTGAACCCAGTGGATGAGTTCCTTTCCTGAACACACGCAGGTTCAATTACCAAGCAAGGTCACAGGGCACAGGTTTCACGTCGGTTCCCTTGGAACTAGCTGTCCAAGCTCCATGTGTAATTGTCAGTGTCCCTCTGTGCAGCCTATAGTGAGGCCCGCAGTGACTCCTTCTTGGATGTGCCTTTCCCCTTGGGGAACACAGACATGGAGATTCTACAGAGGCTGCGCAGTGGGGCCTGACCCCTGAGTCCCATCAACCTGCGGCTGGGTCTCTGACCTCACAATGGGAGATAACCCTCTCTCAGCTCGAGCTGGAGATTCAACAACAGCCAATAGTATTTCCCCCTGTAGCACGGCCGCTTAAACGGGAAGGAAATGAAATCAGAGAAAGTTGCTCGGATAGAGAGAGCAGCAGGGAGAGAAACTGAAGTTCTCACGTGTCCAAAATCAGGTTGGAGTGCAGTGACTTCAGCGATTCTAGCTGTCTTTTGCCATTTGAACTGAACTGATTCTGAAATATGAAAGTTAAATCGAGGAACATGCTTCGTGTCAATAAGGGGGAAAGTGGACTTTACATTTCAACATCAATAAGTGTTAAGCGTAATTTTTAATGAATCCTAATCATACGTTACTTATTATATTGCCAATTAACAAATACTCACAATCTGCTGTAGACACTTACTTTGTCTGAGTTCCATCCGCTTTCGTCAAAACTTAAAAATGCAGCAATTAAAAGGATTTAGAGACAAAGAACAAAGAGGGGAACCGGAGGGAACGAAAACAAAATGGAAGTGCAGGAATGATGAGATAACAAAATGATAAGGATGCAAAACAGAACCTCTTTTTCACAACTTTCTTGCCCAAAGTTGCTTGGAAGCACAAAGTAATAGGTCGGGAATGGGGTTTGTGGTGGAATTGAGCATAAGTGCAAAATATTACTGGAAGCTATGAAATGCTGGGACTAGGATTGGAATCAGGAGGTGTGGCCATGTGGGCAGGGTAGGAAAAGTCTTGAGTGCAACATTGTCAGAACTGGTCAATTAACGGTCGGTCAGCAGGGGGCGTCGTTCAATCAATGTGGGCAGAGGATGTTCCGGTTCAGAGAATGCAGCAATCATATTTAAAGGCTGTTACCTATACTTTCAGACAACAGCTCTGGAGAGACATTGGCTACTAACAAATATTTAACATCAATTAGATTCAGATTGCTCCCTGATTCATTAAAGTTCCTGCAGGGTGCTTGGGCACAGGAACAGTCCCTGTTCTCTCAAGGCTGGAGAAGATCAATAAGTCAATGTGGGCAAGTTCAAGTAGAGATTGCTGAGGTGGTGAGTACGTGTGGTGAACCTGGTTAAATTGACAAATAGGGATCAGCGAGCGGAAATTTTCTGGAAGAGTTACAAGGTTAAACTGAAGAACTTACATGTGGCCAGAGATGAAAGTGAAATTGAAAGCAAAACACATCATATCCAGCCATTGCCAAATTCATGGCAGCATACTGTCCTTCCAAAAGGTCAGGGTAAGGAGGATCCAGTGTGCCCTGACAGGGTAGATCAGCTGCTGACTGCAGTAACGGGATTATAGGGCGTTGTGGGGTTTCGGGGGAGTGGGGGTGGGGGGCTTCACAGTCACTTCCCGTGACCAACAGCAGCTCCTCATCCCCCCTGAAAATTACACTAGAAACCACGCAGAAAGCTCCCAGGTTGTAGGCACCCTCTCGTCTTCAGGCAATTAGACGAGAGCCAGAATGATCAAAACCAACAGAGAAAACAGAGAGCAGCTTGACGTCACTTCAGCTGTCAGTGCAGAGGTACAATAACATCATAGCACCCGCATTTGCTCAGAAGGTCACCTTGAAGTCCTTAGATTTCACAAGTATCTACTTTGTAATTACATATCACCGTGGTGTGTCGCTATTTTCAATTAATTCTGGTGGGATGCATGACAAGTCAATACCGTCAATTGCGCACCCCACTGGGAGCAGGGAGTCAGGGAACTGTCTACAGAAAGTGGCCATTGACAACAGGGAAAGTGGGGGTCGAGGAGAGCGCAGATAGGTGAATTGGAGCATGACCAAGAGTATCAGGAGCTTCCCTGGTCAGAGGGTTCAGGGCTGTGTGAAATTACTGCCCGCAGCATGGAATAATGGACGTCCAGGTTCTCTAATGTGAGATCCTCAGAGGAACAGTGGATACTTGCATTCAATTTACATAAGGTCTGTAGGCTCAGGAGGGCGACTGGGCAATAGTCTGAATTAATGGCAGCATCAGTCACAGTGGTAGGGCCAATACTGGAGTTAATGGGTTAGGAGAGTGGGTCTGTTATGGGTATTCTCAAAAACCGTATAGTGCAGAGGGTCTTGCAACTCAGGTAATTTTCCGAGTCGGAAGCCGCAGACGGTTGGACATACCCAGTATCCAACACAAAAGAAATGACCAGCTCCCCACCACCTCCACATCCTTCATCGGAATTTCAGACGGAGCGTTTGAGAGACATATTGAGATCGCCTGTGAAAACTCACTCTCACGATAGCCCTAGTTAGTTGCTGGAGCACGGGGGAAGGGATCAGCCACAGTGTAGGCAGCATGTTGAAGATGCCTCTGTTGTGTGGTGGACTGCTGTCATGCCTGAGGGGAGAGAGAGAGGTTAGATGGCCCTGGGGGACATTGCCTGTACCAGCACTGTGTAACTCAGTGTTCCAATTTCACACTGTTCCAGCACTGCCTTCTTTGAATTGCCCTAGTTTGCGGTACTGGCCTGGTGGTGTCCCTGTGGTTGTCAGGTTGTGCGAGCCAGTCGAATGCCCCCGTCGGTTTTGGTGTAGTGAACAACCCATTCCCGTCCAAGTTATTAAGTACAATTAAATTGTCCGTCCTGCTCGTCGTTCGATTGTGCAACGTGAAAACGTGAGCATATGTAAGGTCTGCACGGCAAACTTTTCATTCTCTGCTAATGGAATGTCGGACGAGGAGTCGCAGATCTCCCTGAAGCGGACAATGACATCGAGCAAATGCTTGGCTGTCTGCAGACACTGGATAACTGCCCGAAATCGGCGTGCAGTCTTGCACTGGCCTTTATTGCATCCTTCACTGTGCTGTCCAGCCACGTTTTCCCAGTCTGAAGCGGTGTCCCAGGGGGATGTCAATAACAGGGCTAATGGTCACCCAGTGGGTCATATGCACAAGCTGTAATACGGTCTGCACATCTTGGGACCGATAGTTGAAAATACAGGAAATTTCGAGGGCCCAATTGCAGAACGGGAGCTGTCACTTTAACGGGTCTGGGGCATCTTGTAGCATGGCCCGGATCTCTGCGTGGATCCAGGTCTTATACAGGGGAGTGCACCCAATTATGATGCGGGGAAACTGACAGTTGGTGGCCTGGTAATTTCGGCAAGCACTCGGGCTTCTTGTGAGTCTGGAGTTATCGTTTGTGTTGGGCAGCAGTGGTGATTCATACTGCCCGGCGGCTAATTGTCCCACCTCGGGCTTGCTGTGTAATGCAAGGTAAAAAAATGCAGCCACTTCATTCAGGCCCAACGGGTTTGGCTTTGAAGCCAGTATGGGAAACGTCGGGTACTGTGGGGCATAGGGCGGTGTGGCTGTATCTGGAATTATTTTGATCACAATGTCGATTGTTATTGCAGCAGTCTTTCGCCTTCGCGGCCTGATACTTCTGGGCAACCTGCCCAAACTTTGCAAGACACTGCAGCATGTATACAGTGTCCCAGGTGGGGTCAACGTGCCCTCCTGTAATGGCCGTGCTACAATATTCAAGTTTACCGGATTTAAAGGACCTCCCATATGGCCAATTTCCTTGTGGACATGTTTAAATGTCTCCTGTAAAGTGGGTAAACTAATTAGATTAGATTACTTTACAGTGTGGAAACAGGCCCTTCGGCCCAACAAGTCCACACCGACCCGCCGAAGCGCAACCCACCCATACCCCTACATTTACCCCTTACCTAACACTACGGACAATTTAACATGGCCAATTCACCTGACCTGCACATCTTCGGACTGTGGGAGGAAACCGGAGCACCCGGAGGAAACCCACGCAGACACGGGGAGAATGTGCAAACTCCACACAGTCAGTCGCCTGAGGCGGGAATTGAACCCGGGTCTCTGGCGCTGCGAGGCAGCAGTGCGAACCACTGTGCCACCGTGCCGCCCAAATCACCATCCCCTGTCTCTTTCAGCACAGTGTCTGCCAGTGAACCAGGTATAACAAGAGAATAACAAGAGAATCTCCTATCTTTATTTTGATTTTCACGTATTTACAGGGCGGCGTGGTTAGCACTGCTACCTCACAGCGCCAGCGTCCCAGGTTCGATTTCAGCCTTGGGCGACTGTCTGTGTGCAGTTTGCACATTCTCCCCATGTCTGCGTGGGACTCCTCCGTGTGCTCCTGTTTCCTCACACAATCACAAAGGTGTGCAAGTCAAGTGAAATCGCCGTGCTAAATTGCCCATAGTGTCAGGTGCATTGCTGGGAGGGAAATGGGTCTGCGTAGCTTACTCTTCCGAGGGTCGGGGTGGACTGGTTGGGTCGACGGTCCTGTTTCTACACTGTAGGGAATCGAAACTTACATGCCTCCTCAATATCGTCTTGTACAACTTCGGTTCTGGGCCGTTCCCACCACAAGGTTGGGGTTGCCCAGCAAGCACATCCCAGCAGTGGGTGGAATTCCCTGCCCCCATGGCGTACTGGACGTCCTGCACTGACTGCTAAGCATTGCACTTCGGTTTTCGAGGAAAGACAAAGGGAGTACTTCCGGAACACACAAGCAGTGAGTGATTGGCAGGTCAAGCAATAAAGGATTATCGCGCACTGCACTGTAAACAAACACTTGTCTGAAAGGATAAAGACACTTAGACGAGACAACTGAAACTGACAATACATGCAGTCAGCAACCGCAAAACAAACAGACACATCCAAAGCAAATGCTCACAAACCATAAGACAGAAAAAAAAGTGAACTGGCGGAGCCCCGGTCAATTTCCTTCGAGCTGAGGACTTTCTTAGGATTGATGCGAAAAATTTAATCAGCAGCCTCTCATTCTATTTTGCCAGGCTTCCCTTGCCCGTCCGGCTCTCCCCTGGCTGGATCTGGGTTACGGCACAAGCTCTGGCCGTGATTGATACAATCTGGACACAATCAAGCATCCAGCAGCATTAAGCAGTTCTGGAATGGGATCGGGGGTTCCAGCTCTCTTCGTGGGTATGTGAGAATGTCCCTTTCCTTGGCAGTAAGGTGATACCATTGTTGCTCTCCAGAGATGGGCAAGGTATTCTGGTGCATCCCTGGCTGACCTGAGCTTCACGTGGCTTTGATATCACTGGGGTACAAGATTATCCTTCGGCCTTTGGTTCAGCTGTGTTTATCTTGTCGAGGAAGCTTATTGGTAGATTGTCTGGGAAGTGTATTCCCTGGTTTGTGAATAACTGTGATCATGTATGGTTTCCCTTGTCAGCCTGTTTGGTCAATGCTGAGGCATTTTGGGTGTTCCTTGTATGGCTTGGACAGGCTTGATTTTCTGTGTTCTTATTGGCCATGCTGTGTGTAGGCAGGTTTGCATGTCATTTCCCATACTGTTGAAAAATAAACTTTCTGATCTGCAAAAGTTGTAAATTCAAAATCTTAATTCAACATCAATCTGTTCACATGGGGACAAGCCACACAGCTGTTCCATGGACTGGAAGGTATTCACTCGGGATCAATCCTAATGGCACGCAAACGACTTCAACAAAGGGAGAGACGATTTGTCTTCTCTTTTGGTAAGCGACTATCTTCACAACCCCGCCTAATGTCACCCAAACGACATGACACTGGAAAGACACTATTCGTCTGTTCTGTGTATGAGAAGGAATTTACTAAATCAGCAAAGGGTCAAACGAACTTGAATGGGCACACTGAAGAGAGGCCTGCACTGAGTGTGGAAAGAGATTCACCTGGTCATCTCTATTCAGTGAGCACGAGTATATTCACACGAGCGAGAAACATTTACTTGCTCCTTGCCTGGGAAGTGATTAGCTCGGGTCTCCAATCTCAGCAGATATGGACTTGTTCCCACAAATGAGAGAAAACTTTAATGGTCTGACTTTGAAAAGAGCTTAAGGAGTAGCAATGATGTGATGGAACATCAGAAAACACATGAGAATCCCTACAGTGCAGCATCAGGCCCTTCGGCCCAACAAGTCCACACAAACCCTCCAAAAAACACTCAAATCCATTACCCTCCCTTATATTTACCCCAACTATTAACCTACGGTATTGGTAATATATCATGGCGAATTCACCGATCCGGCGCACCATTTTGTCTTGTGGGATGAAATTTGAGGACCTGGAGGAAACTCACGCAGACACGTGGAGAATGTGCAAACGCTACACAGACAGGCCTCCGAGGCTGTAATCGAAGCCAGCCCCTCATGCTTTGAGGCAGCAGTGCTAAAGACTGAGACACCGTGCGTGGAGAGGCAGTTAATTTGCACTGTGGGTTGCGAGGGATTCAATTACTCACTCGCACGTGTGACAGCCCATTCAGGTGGAATCTGTTTCGATCAGTTGGCTGCTTTGTTGGCTTATAAAACAGTGTGATGCTCGCAGCGTGGTTCGAATTCCTATCAATGGTTTGAGGTTAATTTAAAAGTTGTCCTTCTCTAAATCTTCTCTGACCTGGTTAAATCACCAACAGCCCCTTCTGTCTCAAATGAAGGCAGTAGCCTCTACGGTCTGGAAAGATGGTAATCGTGCAAACAATCCGGTGAGGTCGCATGGGAATGCGATATGGAGTTATTGCATCGAGAATTGAACTGTGTTCATTCTGTCAGCCGCGGTTTACTTCATTGGATGTGTTTAATCTCTTCAATTGATCTGGTGTTTAATTGTTCAGTTTTCAATCACATCAAATTCAAAGATTCTTTTCCCGGATTTCTGTACAATTAGAGGAGACTGGTAGATATCCATTGACTGCCCTGTACTTCATCCTCTTCTTCATTGTTAAGTGTGGATTTGTACTAAAACATATTTCGATGCAATCAGCATTTCTGAATGCTCTTCACATCGAAATGAAGACCTTGTGAAGGGTATTCACTTATATCAGAGAAACAACAATCCGACAGTGAGAGCATAAGATTGTGTTCTCATCAGCGTGAAAATGTTTATGGGACCTCAATTACTGGAAACTTTTAAAGCATTTCCCACACTGCGTCATTAAAACAAATTATTGTCACAGTGAACCCGTTGCTGTATCAGAAGGATGGATGGCTTACGTGCATCCTTTCACGTTAGAAAACTGAGTAACTCCCTTTCCACACTCAGAACAGTTGAATGGCTTTTCCCCGATGTGGTTGCACTGATGAATTTTCAGTACAGACAAGTAATTGAATCGTCACCACATTACCGCAGTTTCTCTCCAGCGCCCCTCCAATTATATCTCGATAGTTCAGATAGTGAATGCTTTCACTCCACTGTGAATGTAACATTCTGCTTTCATTTTCAAAGGCCGGTGAGGTTCAGGCGACATGGAACAAAGCAACTCCATCAAATTCTGATGTGATGCTTCGTTTCAGTTTCCCAAATGCAAATCGTCATCTTTGATACTCCTCAAATAAAACCAGATATATCTCAGTAAGAGAGAACTCCACAAAACACCAAAGCGTATGATTTTCATTCTTCGTCGGGTGTAGGTATTCCAGAACAGGTCAGCATTTATTGTTCATTCCTGATTTGACTGTACAAGGTGGTGATGAGTTGCTTTCTTGAACCATCGTTTTCGTGTGCTGTCGGTAGACCCAAATCATAGGGAATTAAATCCACAATTTGGACCCAGTGATTCTGGAGGAATGGCAATATATTTCCAGAGCAGGATGGTAAGTGGGCTGTAGGTCTTTCCTATCTATCTACTACCCTTTTCCTTTTAGATGGAAGTAGTTGTGAGTTTGTAATGTACTGTTTAAGGCCCCTTGGTGCATATCTGCAGTGTATCTTGTGGATTGTGCAGACTGCATGTCTGGGTGTTTGGTTGTGGTGGGAATGGATGTTTGTCGATGTTTTATTAGTTGTGTGTTGCTGCTCAATTCAGTTGCTCTGTTCTGGATGGTGTTGAGCTTTTCAATATTGTTGCAACTGCACTAAGGAATCCTCAAGAAGGTTGTAATTTAAAAGTCTCTTGCAACTCAGATGCTGACTAATCTGCTGTGCTTCTCCTGTGCATTGTTTCTTTAACACTGCAATCATTCAGGCGAACAGAAACTATCCCATCATGTCTCATTCTGTATTGTAAAGGAGTAAACAGTTGGTCGGGAAAGAACAAAAGAAAGAGAAGAACATTTGGTCAATGAGGTGAATAACGCTCTCGCGCGGAGAGAGAACAGCTGTTCGTGGAGACTGCCGGTGACAAACCATAGGTGGCGTGTTGTCGCAGGCTATGTGTCAGACAGGCTTTCGGGAGTCGCGAAAATCTCTGACTATGACCTGCTCTTGTGGCCACAATGCTTTTGGCTGCTAAAGTTAGCTTTTCAAAGACATTGTGACTTTCACTGAACCAAAGAAAGACTTTGGACCCAACTTTCAAATGTCCATCATGAAGCAACGTTCCATTCTCATCCCATGTTTTTCAGAACATTGTCTGGAACCTTAATCGCTGTGGTACTCCAAGTCATCAAATAAATATTTTCCTAATTACACCACCTCCAGTGAAATACTATTACCAAACATATATTCCCCTCCCCGCCCTTGTCCGCCTTCCCCAGGAACCATTCCCTCCGCGGGACCCTGGTGCACTGTGCCTTCTCTCTCAACTCCTCCACCAACAGCCCCATGGAAACTTTCCCTAAAATCGCGGAATATGTGACACATACATTCATAGAACATGAGAACGAGGAGCAAGACGATGCCGTACGGGCCTTAGAGACTGCTTCGCCATTCAATAAGATCATGCCTGATCTTTCCATGGATTGCATCCACTTAACCAACCTCTGAAGGTAATCATTACTTCCTTTATTGTTCAAACAAAAATCAGCCCTATCTTAAAAAAAAATTATTGATGTATCATCAACTACTTCGTTGGCAAGCAGTTCCGTAGAGTACTGCCCTGGTTGAAGGAATTCCTTCTCAATTCAGTCCTAACTCGGCTCGTCCTAATCTTGAGGCTGTGCCCTCTTGTCCTAGTTTCATCCGCCAATGGAAGCATGCTCTCTACTTCTATCTCACACATGCTCTTCATAATTTTATATGTACCCATAAGATCCGGCCTCATTCATCTGAATTTTAGATACAATAGTCTCCTGTCATCAGCGAACACCTTCAAATCCGGAATTCCATTCGCCAGAATATTTCCCATTAACCCAATATTTCAATGTTCCTTTGCAAATTTTCACTGTCCTCTGCACTCTATACTCAGCTACTCACCTTTGTGTCAACTGCAGACCTTGGCACGATGCGAATGGCTCCAAAATCCAAATCATCCATATAAGTTGAAAGTAATTGTGGTCCCAGTACCGATCCCTGAGGCAAACCGTTGATGGACAATAGAATAGCACTGATTTATCCCCGCTCTGCGCTTCCTGTTGGACAAACAATCCTGAATCCATGCTCATACTTTACCCTTAACAGCATGCATCCGTTTGCTGTCAGCCCCTGAACCGCAAATTGTCGATGGCATTTTGAAAATCTAGGTACACCAATTCACTGGGTCCCGTTATACACCATGCTCGTAATGCCATCATAGAACTCGAAAAGATTTTTCAGGCATGACGTGCCCTTCATTAACCCATGCTGCGTCTGTCCAGTTTCTGTCGAGATGCCCTGCTATTTCTTCCTCGATAATATACTCAAGAAATTTCTGCACTGCAGAGGTTAAACAAAGTTCTATAATGTTGGGGAATGGGTCTGGGTGGCTTGCGCTTCGGCGGTCGGTGTGGACTTGTTGGGCTGAAGGGCCTGTTTCGACACTGTAAGTAATCTGATCTAATTCCTCATATTCTGTCTGCCTCCCTTTTTAAACAGTGATGTCATATTTTTGTTTTCCAATTAGCTGGGACTGCCCCAGACACCAACGAATTTTGGAAAAATACGGTCAGCAAACTTCTTTTTAACACACCATCGCGTTTAACACCCTGCGATGTTAAGTAGCTCCAACAATCCAACACTCGATCTTTTGTTATAATGACTGTTCCCAAGTCGTCACCAACCGTCATCACTTTGTCAATTGCTGGCATGTTATTAATATCCTCCACTGTGAAGACCGACGCAAATGCCTGTTCAATGTCACGGCTATTTCCGCATATCCCATAAGTAAATGCCCCTTCTTATTCACGAAAGTGTCAACGTTTACTTTTGCCACTCTTTTTCATTTTATATTTTAATGGAAACTTCTGCTATCGATCTTTATATTCTGTGCTAATTTTAATGTCATGCTCTTTCTCACATTTTCTCTGCATTAAATTCCATTTGCCAACTCTCAGCCCAGCTCTGCAGCATACCTGTGTCTCTATGTAACCTACAATATCTTTCAGCACTATGCACAACTGTACCGAACTTAGTGTCGTCCGCATATTTACGAACCCATCCTTCTACGCCCCCATCCAGGTCGTTTATAAAAAATGACAAAAAGCTGTGAACCCAAAACAGATCGTTGCAGTACACCAAAAGCAACTGAATTCCAGGATGACGTTTTCTCATCAAATAACACCCTCTGTCTTTTTTCAGTTGGCTAATTTCTGGTCCAAAGCACGACATCCTCCACAAGCCCATACCTCAGTATTTTGTGCAGTCATCTACCATGGCGAAATTTATCAAACGGCAAACTGAAATCCAAACGTGCATTCCATGAACGGCATTATCCTCATCTATCTGTTTAGTCACCTGGCGAGTTTTAACAAGTTTGTAGCTCAGGATTAGCTTCCACATGAAGATTTACTCGTTGAGCTGGAAGGCTCACTTCCATACATTTCTTTACCCTGCTGGGTAACATCTTCAGTGGGCCTTCGGGCGACGTACTGTTCAGGATTTCTGCTTTCTATTGACATGTTTGGGGTTCTTTGGGTTGGTGATGTAATTTCCTGTAGTGATATTATTTCCTGTTCTTTTTCTCAGTGGGTTGCAGATGGGGTCCACCTCAATGTGCTTTTTGATAGATTTCCGGTTGGAATGCCATGCTTCTCGGAATTCTCGTGTCTGTCTCTGTTTCACATGTGCTCGGATGGATGCGTTGTCCAAGTCAAAGTGGTGCCTTTCTTTATCTGTATGTAAGGATACCAGTGAGAGAGGGTCACGTCGTTTTGTGGCTAGTTGACGTTCATGTATCCTGGTGGCTGGTTTTCTGCCTACTTGTCCAAATGCAAAAACTGATGGCATTTACAAAATACCGTGCAAGAACTAGAAACAAACACTATATTCGACAAACACTACAATCGACGGAGACAACACATCCATACTAGGACAAGCCAAACAGATACATGCAGAAGAATTCCTCGAAGCATGGCATTCCGACCAGAACTCTTCCAACAAACACTTCGAGCTCGACGCCATCGACTACCCGCTGCGGAAAAATAACAGGAAATGACATCACCATCGGAAATTACACCACAAACCCAAAGAACCCCAAACATATAAATTTTAAACGGGAATCATGAACAGTGCTTCGCCTGGAGACCCACTGAAATTGTTACCTCGTCGTGTGATGAAATGTCTGGAAATGAACTTTCCAAATAAGTGAACAAACCGACATCCAGTTTAATGACCTGCTCAAAGAACTCAATAATGTTTGTGAGTCTCGACCTCCCATTCACAAAACCGGCTTGACCTTCCCTCATAAACTTATTCCAATCGAGATTATTACAAATTTTATCTCTTAGAACTTTTTCCAACACTTTACCCACAACCGACGGAAGGGTCAATGGTCTATAATTTCCAGGGTTTTCTCTACTTCTTGAATGAGGGAACAACTTTTACTATCCCGCAGTGTTCTAGTACTATACCTTTGGACAATGACAACATAAAGATCAAAGTCGAAGGCTCGGAAATCCGATTCTTGGTTTCCCAGATAATCCTAGGATAAATCCCATCCGGCCCACGGGAATTTATATATTTTCACATTTTCAGAGTTTGTAACACCTCGTCCTTGGGAATTTCAATCTGATCTCGTCTCGTAGACTGTTTCTCAGTATTGTCCTCGATAACATCTTGTTTCTCCAGAGCGAACCCTGACGAAAGATATTGCTTTTGCGCTTCCCCCATCACTTCTGACTCTACACACTACTTACCACGACTGTCCTTCATTGGCGATATTTTATTCCATTCATTCTTTTAGTCCTTAAGTAACTATGGAAAGATAGAGGATTTTCCCTTATCCTATCTGCCAACAAATTCTCAGCTACCATCCTGGCTCATCTTCAGTCTCTCTTCAGGTCTTTCATGAACCTCCTCAGTAATCATGACTCCTGCACTTGACAATTTCCTCCCTCTCTGACAGGTACATACTTATCAAAGACACAAAGAACCTGCTCCTTGAATAACCTCCTCACTTCTATTCTGCTCATTCCCTGCCGTTTCCTTGCCCAACCTGTGCATGCGTGATCTTATCTAATCGCATTACAATTTTCTTTCCCCCAGCAGGAGCGCTTGCCCTCCGGTGTATACCTATCCCTTTGAAAAGCTCAAGTAAACATAATTGAATTTTGGTAACTATCACCAAAGTGCTCACCTACCGCCAAATCTATCACCTTGCCGTGTTCACTACCCGGTACCAAATCTAATTTGGCCTCTCCCCTTGTTGGCCTGTTCCATTACACAGTAGTGAAGGAATCTCCATCGCAGATACTCAATACTCTCCTCATCAAGGCTACCCTGACTGAGCTGCTTCGACCGATCGACATGTTGATTAAAATCCCGCATGATAATTGCCATACCATTTTTTCAGGTGTTATTTATGCCTTTGTTTCCTGCCCTCCCCAATGCGATCTTAAAATTTGGAGCCGACAATCAATGACATTTTCTTCTTAGAACTTCTAATTTCCTCCCAAATGGATTCAAACTCATTCTCCATAGAACGTATATCATCTGTCAGCATCGGTCTGAGGTTTTCCTTGAATGTTTGAGTTACACCACCTTCCTTACCACCATTTCTGTCCTTCCAAATTGTCTCATGCCCGTGAACATTTCGCTCCTAGTCTTGACTATGCAGTCTCTATGTCTCTGCAATGTCTACTAAATTGTATTCGTTCGTGATAATTTATGCCGTTATATCCCCAACCTTCTTCCGAAAACTACGAGCATTCAGGTATAGTGCCTTTATGGTCGCTTTCCTACCCATTTATTAACAACATCTCTAATAATATCTTCTAAGCTATCCTTTCTTCTTACGTCTTACTTCTCCTTGCTTGTCCATTTCTGAACTTCCTGCTTAGTACACAAGTGTTCAAATACACCTTCCAGGTGAAGCCACACTTTCCCTACACTTCACACAATCCAGTCTAATAGATTCACTGCTCATATTGTGGTCGCCACTACCTTGGGAAATGAAGTCTGGATTGAATGACCGTTTTGCAGAATGCAAAGTTCTATCGCCAGAAATGTCCCTGAGCTTCCAGTTGACTGCTCCTTTAGCACAGAACCATGTTTCCTCACCAACGTCTCTATCTCAGGCTTACTGCAGTGTTCCACCATAGCTCAGTGCATGCTGAAAAAGTCACAGACCATTTCCTGCTTGAGCACCCCGCGAACATCCATACCAATTTCAATCATTTTAGAGGCCTGAAGTCTCCCATGTCCTGGCCCCCGACACACCCACCAGGCCTAGTTATAGCATAGCAGCCATTACACAATACCTATGGTTAATCATAAACAGTCTCCGTGAACAGTTGTTCATGCTCCAAACAAATCATTATTAAGTCCTATGTCCAACTGTTAGTCTCTCTTTCGGCTCTATCCCGACATCTCGTTCACTCCTAATTACTGCGCGCCCACATATCTTCTGCATATAGACCAAACTTTTCCTGGAAACCATCAAGGCTAAGGACGGCGTTACTGGACCGAAAATGTTAACTCCGATTTCTGTTTCCAACATCTTTTGGTCTTGCCCCTGAGGAAGCTTGATACTGTGCTTGTGTGATGACCCATTGCACATAAGACACAACTGTGTTAATCCTGAAAAGTTCTCTTGTTGATGAATCCCATTACAATGTGAGGCATTGGCATCGACTTCGTAGGTCAATAAATAAAAAAATCATGTGCTTGGATTTGTGCCGCAGTTCTGTTCTGGATATGGAAAACAGCAGAGAGCTAAATCTCTGCATTGTCAGATGGGAACAGATAGGAATCTCCATAAGTGGTGGAATTAAGTGAAAGTTTTTCAGTTCGGGAAAATTCACACCATTTCTCACTGTAATAGACTGTGGCTATCAAAGCAAAATATTTCATAACCACAAAGGCTTAATACAGCATTTTCGAGTTAAAATATCTGAATGATCTCCTTCCAGTGTGACAGTACAGTTGTGTCAGCAAATGGGATAACTGACTGAATCACTTTACTTGTTCAGCAAGCGAACAGTCCTCTTGTGCTAAGATATAGGGACAGAATGCAGGACGTGGGATGGAAATGTTCTGAAGAAGTTTGACATCGGGACTGATGAAGTGTTCGTGGTTCTGAGCGGCTTGAAGTGGGCATATTCCCAATTCAGGACGGATTTGTATCTTATGTTTTACTTTCCTCTTTGGGTTTGTAGTGGATTGGACTGACGCAGTTCCACTTTTCAGCAAGATTGGGAGAGATAAACACGGGAATCACACAGCAGTGAGTCTCACATCAGTTATAGGGAACCTTTTGGAGCAATCCCTGAAGTAGAGAGTTAACTGCCACTTGTCCAGGCAAGGTTTCATCAGGAAGAGTCATCACGGCTTTGTTACAGAATGTCATGCCTAACAGATTGGATTAAATATATTTTATTGGCAAGTGATCGGGTTGTTTAACGAGGGTAGTGAAATTGATGTTGTTTGTGTGGATTACAACATAGCCTTTAACACGACACCACACTGGAGACTGGTAAAAGGATAAAAGTGAAAAGGGATTCATTGTCCCCTGGCAAGTTGGATCCAAACTTAATTTGGTGGTGGTAGGAGACACAGGATGGTGATAGAAGGCTGTTTGTGTGATTGGAACTGGTATTCAATTGTGTAACACAAGGATGAATGCTGGGTCCCATGTCGTTTGTGGATGCGTGTAAAGAATATAGAACAAATTCGGGGGAAATGAGAATCAGAGTTGTCGATGATCCGAATATTAGCAAAATGGTTAATAGTGAGGAAGAAGGTCTTAGGATGGAGGAGCTCAGAGATGGATTTGTCAAATGTCAAATTCAGATAGGGGATGTTGAAATTAACCATGAAAAACATGATGTGATGCACATTGGAAGTAACACATCAACGGATTACTCAATGAATGGCAGGACACGAGGAAACCCAGAGGAACAGAGAGACTTTGCATGTTGTGCAACATATCCGTGAAGGCAGCAGAACATCGTGACAATCACAACTTTATCAGTCAAGGCAAAATTTATAAAAGTAGATAAAGTGGTGTCCCAAGTAGACAAGATGGTGAAGAAAGTACTTCGCACGCTTTTTGTCATTAGTCAGAAAGTCGATTATCCAAGTTGTAATGTCATGTTGTGGCGATATAGAGCATTGGTGAGATCACATTTAGAATACTGATTGCAATTATGGTCAACTTCTACAGGAAGGATTTTGTAAAAATTGAAACTGTGCACAAATGAGTTACAAGGATGTTGTGGGGACCTGAGGGCTTGAGTTAAGCGTGAAGATGGGGTAGGCAGGGGCTTTTTCGCTGGAATGTTCCAGGCAGCGCGTAACGTTCTCACGGTTTATAAAATCATGAGGGGCATGGATAGGCAACTGGACTAAATCGTTTGCGCAGGATGGTGAAGTTCAGAACTGGAGGGCACAGGTTTAAGGTGACAGGCACTGAGGCACACTAAATAAGGTATAGAGAGTGAGAAAACGATGGTTGATTTCCAAGAGGCATTGCTTCAGCTCAGTCTTTGGTTTTAAAAATAAGCATTTTTTTTTCGTGAAAGTAGTTTTGTAGTTAAGTCGTGAATGGAACGTTAGGAGTACTAAAAGTGAGCGATGTGCCAATGAATAAGTGAGTGGGTACAATATTGTCCAATGCACAATGAAATGGAGAATGCCATATTTATAAGGAACAATCAATAAAGATCTTTTAAATACAATGTGATGTTGCAGGACTCTGAAATACACACCGAACTGGCTGTGCTGGGTTTATGAGTCACATTGACTTTTCTGCAGGAGCATCAACTGATTCGGAAGGCAAAATGATATTTTTCATCTGTTCAGCAGTGGCGAAGCAAATATATATTCCTCCGTTCCTATCAGCAATTGACAAAGTGAGCATGCATAGCCTGATCGAAACATTCCAGTTCATGAAACTCTTTTTTTCCTTTTGAGAAACAGAACGAAGCAGTTATTGAACTGCAGCTTTCTCTTTTCCTTTACCAAGTTTCATATCCAAACATTCAGTTGAACTGACAGGATGCTGAATTCTACAACAATTGTTTCTTTTCTCTCAGATATTCAGCCTCTGCATTTTTCTTTTCTTCAGTGATCTGAATGACCTGATATTTATGGGGAAATGAATGTTGCAGTTTGTCTCACATGCGACAGAAGAATCAACTGAGTGACAGGTGCATCTTAATTTTCCTATGCAGTTGAGCTGAGGTGGTGTCGAGTTAAATGTGTGGATCCGGAAAAGTTCACCCAGGAAGGCAGCATCTTTGGAGTAGGAAAGTCGATGTTTCGAGCACAAGTTCTTCGTCAGCAATGTTGGAAACATTGACACTCCTGGTCCTCAGATATTGCCTAACCACTGTGCTATCTAGTGCCATCTTTCCTGACTCTAATCTCTCGCATTTGCAATCCTCACCTTCTCCTTAGGCGGGGTAGCGTTAGATACTGTTCCTAAGATGTAACAACATGTTCATAATAATAGTTTGGATATGCAGTTAGAAGCTCGTCACTGATGAAATTCATTCTCCCCCTCTCAATCTGCCAAGTACATGCAGGTCCTGCGCCTCCTTCATTAACATTCCCTGAACACCTGACGCCTGAACGAAGAAGGTCTCATCTTCCCCTTGGACCCTTGATGCCGCATGGGATCACCAGTTTCCTCATTTGCCCTTCCCTCACATTATTCTAGTTTCATGATTCCAACTCAGCATTGCCTTCATGACTTGCACATCACCTTTCCAACCTACCCGCTGCACCTCCTGTCAGAACTAGTATCTTATTCTCCACCTTTATCTACTCCTCGCATTCACAGCTATCACGCCCCCAAATCCCCGAAGCTCCCATTTATCTATCAGTCCCCACTGCCACAAACCTCATTCCTGATGAAGGGTTTATGGCCGAATCATCAACTCTCCCGCTCCTCGCATGCTGCCTGACCAACCGTGTTTTCTATCACCACACTGTCGGCTCTGAGTTGTCGCATCTGCAGTTCTTACTGTCTCCATTGGGCAGTATAGTGTAAAAGTCACATTAGTGGAAAAGTGCAGTTTCTGTGGCTTTCTAAGTTGTTAATTTCATTTGCTCAATCGGCTCTAGCTGGAGTACTGTGTGTCTTTCTGCAATTATCATTATAGCAGGGATGTGATAGCATTGGAAACGGTGCTGAACATATTTACCAGGATATTGTCTGTTCGAAGAGTTTCACTAATGAAGATAGTTTGGACGGACTGGGCTCTCACAAAGATGTTCTCTTTTCGAAAAAGAAACGGAGCTGTACTTTTTCTCAATGATAATGTCTCTTGATATCTTTTTTATCAACGGCATTTTAAAACAGTTCGGGCTCCGAATCGGATAAAGTGTTACAGAGATGAACGTGTTCACTGTGAGGCCTTTCGTTTCTCCGTAAACAGCTGAGGCTGAAGGCCAAAGATTTAATGTTTTAGAAATGAACTGTATAATGGAAAAAGAGTGCTCATTCTGGAAAGTTGAATTCCGGTTTTGAGATCCTGCAGCAGTGGTGCACGAACTAATAACCTCTCTCCTTCTGCCCTTCTAATTTTTAACTGTAAGCTCTGTTTCATTTTTACTGTTTTTAAGGTGCTTTTGTTGAGGATTGTTGTGTATTTTCAGAACAGCATAAGTAAGTCTGCTTTGGATAGACTAAGTTCTGTGGGTATCCAATATTCTGTTTTTGTTTTTCAATAAGTCATTTTGTGAATAATTTTTGTAACTAGTTTACTCGGGTAATTTTCACTGTACGCTTAACGAAAAAAATATAACGTTACGGTCTGGGTTGTCTGCTTAAAAACGTTTTGAATGGTTTAGCCACGCCCATAACAAATTGGGAGGTAGTTGATGGATTAAAAGAGCAACTGATAGGTGCTTGCGTCTTTATTTCGGGTGTTGACTTGGATTGGGGTAGGCAATGCTTGGGAAAGCAATGTCTCATTTAGGTTCAAAGAGTTGTGTTGCTATGGACGATGGAAAGGTGGTAGTTTTATAAAAAAAAAACAAGCCGGGCTTCTGGAATTAGCAGACATACTGGGGTTGTATTTGCCTCTTTCTGTGAGGAAAGGAGAGATCATTCCCGCAGTAGCTCAGCATTTAACTAAGCTGGAAAATCCATGAGAATTTGTAGCGATGGTTAAAATTTATTTGAAAATGAAGCAGCGTGAGTTAGACTCGAGAGATAAGGAAAGGACACCAGATTTGAAGCAGTTTGCGATACGATTTGAAGTAGAAAGAGGGAAGAAGAGAGAGCAGCAGAGTAGAGAGAAAGGGAGACAGGGTTTGAACTTCAGAAATTGGCAATTATTAAAGGAATTCACATTAAAAGGCTGGAGATAAAGGCTAAAGATAAACTTAATCTGGAAGAGCATATTGTTAAAACGACAAGGTTAGCAGCCGAAATGGTTGATTGTTATGAAGTGGTTCATAAAACACGGATGGGCTTCCAGAATCATTTTAAGTCTGAGGGATAGAAATTGGGGCAAAGAGAAATCCTCACGTGGAAAGGGAAAGTTAAATCTCTGTGAAAATCATTAGGAAAACTTATCACAGGGTAAATAGTAAACTCTTGAAGGGAACAAGATCTGACGTTTTCATTGCAATAAAGTAGGCCACATGAAATCAGTGTTGGAGAACTAGGGAAAGCACTGGAAAGTCAGATGCAGGGAAACGAAACAAGCCTGGATGTTTTGTTGGCATGGCAATAGAAAGCACAGTGGAGGGTGGAAAGCTGCATCAGAGTGCACAAGCCGATCAGAGGTTGGTAAGGGGGAAGTGCCACATCTGCTTTAATAATATACCTGCAAAGTTAAAGTTCATTTACCTTGGCCAGGGGTAGCAGATAGAGAGGTAACAATATTCAGGGACACAGGATCGTGCCTGTCTGTGATTCAGAACGAGGGGACAAAATGTACTCCTGAAGAACTATGTGTACGGGAATTCATGGTGGGACGAAAAATTGCTCAGTTATGTACAGTGAGGCGAGAGTGGGCAGAAAGAGTGGGGAATTTCTGGTGGGAGGTCTGGACAAACTCTCAGCTCCAAGAATACAATTTGTGCTTGCAAATGATGTAGCTCAATCACCGGTAAGCGTGCTGCCTACTCCAGATGAAAAGCCAGTCGAGATGCAGGCAAGTGCAGCAATGCAGGACGTTTATCAAGGAATTTTCCCAGATTGTATCTTAACGCGATCGCAGAGTCACAAGCTGAAGCAGACCAAATCAAAAGGCACAGATAAGGAAGCTGAAATATGATTACAAGTTTTTTTATCAGGTAAGTGGGACACAGCAGGGGACGAGCGTTAATAATGCAAGCATATTCAGCTCTGCTATGCTACTGAGTTACAGCAGAAAGATGAAAAATTAAAGCAGTTGGATCAGAAGACATATACTTGGAAGGAGAACGAATGCATCCCCGTGTGATATTACTTAGCAAATGATATGTTAAGGAAGAAATGGAGAGCAACACATATTCAAGCAAGTGAGAAATGGGCAGAATTTATTTTTCCAGTAGGGTACAGAAAAGTGGTGCTGCGAGTGCCGCATGTGCCACAAATTGGAGGGTACGTCGGCGTGATGAAAACGGAGGCTAAAATACAAAGACATTTTTACGGCCTGGCTTGCAGGGGAATGCCTTTGAATTTTGCCAGACGTGTCACACATTTCAACTGATAGGAAAACCATTGGAAATAATAAAGTCTGCACCTTTAATATCTATCACAGCGTTCGAGGAATCTTTCTTAAGTGTCTTCATTCATTGTGTAGGATCCCTACATCCAATAAAAGATGGGAATAAGTATTAATTAACAGAAAAAGGATGTCTTGACGAGATTTCCAAATGCTGTTCAATCGTGCAATATGACAGCTAAAATGATAGTGGACGAATTACGGTTTTTTAAAAGAACTAGATTAAGACTACCATCAGAGATACAATTAGCTCAAGGGTCAAACTTGACGGAAAAACTTTTCAAGGAGTGTATAGATATATTGGAAATAAAACGATTCAAATCTACTGTGTACAATCCAGAATCACAGAGTGCATTGGAAAGGTGACGTCAATTATTAAAGACTATATTGAGGTTTTATGGTTCGGAGTAGCCAGATTATTTCCATAAGGGAGTTGCATCAGTGCTGTTTGCGATCTGAGATGCACTAAAATAATCTACCAAACTAAGTCCATCTGAAACCAGTTTTGGGCATAAAGTAAGAGGACCCTTAAAATTTATTAAGGAAAAACTAATAAGTCAGATTACAGAGACCACGCATTTGGATGATGTGTCAAATTTTAGAGTTGAACTAAATAATGTTGGGGAGTTGTCGAGACTGTATTTAAAAGTATCACAGCAAATGGTGAAGCAGGAAGTGTATGAGAAATCACAAAAATCACAATTTTGCCGCTGGGAATAATGCAATTATTTAAAATTCATTTGTCGGTGAAACTTTAAAGTAAGGTTTAAAATACCTTATCAAATTGAGAGGAAATTGAGTGAGGTTAGTTACTTGATAGGGACTCCAGTCATGAAAGAATCTCACAGAATGTGCGATGGGAATATGCTCTAACGGTATTTTGGCAGAGAACGAACGGAAGATGAGAATGCGTTATTGACTACGACACACTGGGAAGAACCAATGTCAGGGAATTCTGCATTGGACGTTCCTGAAATAAAATTGGATAATGCAAAAGTTGTCCAAAATTGGTAAAATTATTCAGTTATCTTCCAGAAGAAAATCGAAACTGTTATTAATCTTGCATGGGGAGATCTGCTGAAATATACTGGGAATTAATAATCTAATTGTAGATGATATAAATATAGGAGATGCTGTTCTTACTTTGGAACATCCTTGCAGGCATAACCCTTTAAAGTTGTACAAGTTCATAAGGAGATATCACGTATGCACCAATATGGCATAACCGAAGTGAGTTTCAATGAATGGAGTTCACCCATCATCATGGTGCCAAAGCCAGAAAAGACCCAACAGTTATGTGTGGACTACCACAAAATCAATGTTGTTAGAAAGACTGATGCGTATACATATCTGCAGTTGGAGGACTGTGTGGAAAAGATTGGAGGAGCAACTTGCATTTCTTAGTTAAACTTCCTCAAAGGTTACTGGTAGGGAACTTTGTCAGAAAGATCAAAGGCAATTTTGTAACGCCAACTGGCCTGCAGAAATTTAAAGTAATGCCGTTTGTCCGAAAAACACTTCAGCCACATTTCAGAGGTTAACTGACAGGGTAATTGCCGAATACGCAACTGATTGGTGTATATTGTGCCTGGTGACTTTCAGACTCTCGTGGATTGAATATTTACAGCATTTATCGGGCTTTTTTGATCGAATTCGGAAGTCAAACTGGTTTGTAAACCTAGCTGAAAGTGAATCTGCCAAAGCCAAAGTGACCTTCCTGGGAAATGTCGTTGAACACGGACAAATAGCCCCACGGGATGCGAAATCGAAAGTTACAGGGGACTTTTACACATTGTTGGCGAAAAGAGCAGTACAAAGGTTCCCTGCATTGTGTGGTTTTTGCTGAAAGTTTGTGCTGAATGTTAGCAGTGGGACTGTTCCATTCACCGAACTGTTAAAAACAGACAAGAAATTTCAGTGAACACAAGACATTCAAAATGTTGTTTTTCTCAGAGCAGAGCTGATTGTGAGGAGACATGATTGACGTGTACGAAATAATGAGGAGCAAGGAATTATAGATTAAAGGAAACATTTGCTCTTGATCGATCACCAGGGTTTGTAGATTTCAGATAAGATGCAGAAAGCTTTGAATAGACTGGTAGGAAAACTTTATCAGTCAGCAGGTAGGAGACTCTAGAACTCACACTCTATAAAGATCAGTTGGACAGTTAACCCTTCATTCTTCTCTGATTCCACTGGCCAAAGAGTTTCGAAAAATGCTCAAAGCAGAGCATCACCGCGAGCAACAGTTATTCGATTGGTGGCTTTATGAAATGGAAAGGTGCCCATAAGTCACCTGCACGACTATTCGGCTTCCCTCCTGTGATGACGCTGGGACATTGACTCTCATGTTCTCAGGTACATTTAATGAAGGCATTCTGGTTCCTGCAGATGAGGAGCTCACACCTTATTTCGGGTTTTGAAAAATCACTTTTTAAGCGGGATTAAAATCTACCCTGTCTGCGAGCCAGGTAGGATTCGAACCTACAGTCTCCTGAATCGTAGTCAGGCACATTATCCATTGCGCTACTGGCCCGATTCACGGCCTTAAGAGCCGTGATGTTAATACGGACACGGTTAATAGCAGTCATGTTCACCAGTTGAACAAGCAATAAAGATAATCACTGTCACTGCTTCAGTCTAATCTTCATCACCTTTCAAAGCAACCAATTTTCCAAAAAAAAACACATATGTCCTCATGAAGCTTCCATTCACACTCTGTCTGCTTAGTCATTTAATGGAATGTGATGTGATGAATTTCGAATCCACTTCTTCAGCATCACTGACGGGAACGTGAGCCTAATCACCACATTGTATATACCAGTTAATTTTCAGAGGTTTCGAGTACAGTAGCGACTTTTGCGAATATGCAGGAAAGTGAAAACTGTGAACCGAGCAAAAAAAAATCCCTTCATGGAAATTAATCCAGTGCAAAGTCAAACATATTAGAACGGCAGATGACGTAAACATTCCTCTGCATCTCTCTGCACAGATGCTTCTCCAAGAATTGACTCTTTGCAGAATTCTTCTTTGTAATTTAGACTGTCCCAGTTGTAGATATTCTTTCAATCCACAAACAAGTGTCCTGCTGAAAACTACTTACTTAAGAATAAAATAGTTGACTATCTATTCTACCAGCTGATGTCCCAAAGTTCCGTGTTCCATGTGAATACAAGTTCTTTCAGGTGAAATTGGAGCTCCCAGCCTGAAGTCCCACTGCTTCTTGATGCGTGGAAATTGAAGCCGCTGTCGTTAAGGCGGGAGCTTTTAGCCTCGATATTTCACGCCCCTCTGTATCATCAGAGAATGGCATTACGCTCACCGATTGCATTTTCGCAGCCACATGCTCGCGCCGAACGCCATTACCATTTCCAATTAGTGTTGGGTGCACTGCACATCAATTTCTCTGATTCCACGCCCTTGAACTGGGATTATATGGCATGCCATTATATGATTACGTCAATAAGTGAGGAAATTGGTGAAGTAACCGATGTTAAAATACACTGTTATTGAGAAATACATTTCAGCGATACCCTGCAGTATCCCATGACCCTTTGAAGTTTGTAGATATCTCGCAAACGTAACATCCTACAATCTCAGTGTTGCAATTTCTACAGTCTCTCCGGACATAGAAGCGATATGAATGCAACCGAATCTGAGTTCCCACATCTCAGTCACTGTTTGACAAGTATTCCTTTGTGCGTGTGTTTCTGTTCTTGGCATAACCTCTGCCCCGATCCTTATTGCTTTTTGCCTCGTGCCTTTCCATGTGGCGCCAGGATCATGAAATGGTTCTTCCTTGACATTGTCAACACAGCAAGTTCTGCTCGAATCACTGTCAGAGCAATCGGCATTTTCCCGTTTTACTCCATGTAATATGTGCTTAGCAAACGCTGAGAAAATCAATCTTTGTTTTACATGAAAATACTCTACGTGGTGATAAGTTTCCTTCTTCAAACACCCGCTATCTGACATCTTTGCGTTTTACATATCATAACCACCCTTTATCGGAGAAATCTCTCCCTCCTACAAGAACTAACTCGCCTAAATATCCACCCTCCCATTTCACTGAGGTATTGCGCAATATAATACTCACATTTACACTGTTCATTCTGTACTACTGCGGTCACTGTTTTGGGTGAAAGTACACAAACCCATGGTCGGCACCTTCAAGCAATTCAATCCATTTAGATGCCGCTGTTCTGTAATTAATCCTCATGGAGCAGCTTTTACTGACACGGACAAGAGATTACTGGAACATCGGGCTCAGGATAAGTGCACAGCGCAGGATTGAGCAAATGATGTTTTATTGGAAAAGAGAAGTTTCTGTGGCTTTCTCCAGTCAATTATTTCATTTGTTCATTCGGTTCCCCCGAAATATTGCGTGCAGTTCTGCAATTCACATTACAGGAGTCATGTGATCACACTGGAAACCATGCAGAAATTTACCAAGTTGAAAAGTTTAGGTTATGAAGACAGATTGTTTTGACTGGGGTTGTTTTCTTAAGGCAGAGGAAACTGTGAGGATACATGTTTCATATGCACTAAGTAATGAGCGACATGGACAATGCAGACAAAAAGAAACGTTTCCTCTTGACCGATCAACAGGGGCGTAGACTGAAGTTAAGAAGTGGAAAGGATTGAGGATATATGCAGAAAAATCTCATCAACAAGCGGATGGTTGAATCTGGAATCACTGTCTGAACCCACATAACCTTCAGAAATACACGGATCTGAACTTGAGTTGTTCATGCATACAAGGCCAAGTGATGAAAGTGAATAAAGATAGTCAAGCGATTGCATCTGACGAAAGCAGGTACAACGACCTTGAGGGCTGTCATTCTGCACATACTTGGTATTCGTGTAGCTGTCCATGGTGGGCTAGCAGGTCCATTTTTTTCGCTTCCTTCGCTGTGACCCGGTTTTGATTCTCAGTCCGGGCGTTGGGTTTGTTTTGATACTGACAGTGACATCAGCAAAAGCAGACCCCCTGCAAGTGGAGTGTTTTTAGTACCTCGGATCAATTAATGACGTCGAGAAATGAGAGACGATGTCCCAGACTCTTAAATAAAGGGGACGGTGCCTCGGCAGTCTCTGCTCATTCTGACAGATCACTCGCCATTCTCCTCTGATTCCGCTTCCTAAAGGTTTTCCCAAAATTGTCAAAGCTGAGACTTGGCTCTGTGTCTCGTTTCCTTCACAATCGCAGGTGCCACAGTGAATCTCGGAAAGTTGAAAGGTGTAGAGGGCCACCTGAGTGAAGAATTCAGCTTTCCCCCCCAGTGATGACTCTGGGATATTGACTCTGACGGTCGCAGGGGTATTTAATGAAGGGACTCCTGTCCCTGCAGTTCAAGGTGCAAACCTCATTTCGGCTTCAGAACAGTCCGTTTTAAGTGCAATAAAGTCAGCGCTGCCCGCAAGCCAGGTTGGAATCGAAGCTCCACACAGTAGATCTGTAGTTAGGTATGTTATCCATTGTGCCACTGACCCGTTGTATGTGCTACATTGTGCGGTAAATTAACTTGTATGTGAAGTTGAAGCCTGCCAGTCTTGCTCTTGAACCAAGTCGAAACCTTAACTACAATCTCTGGACCATAACCATGCGCATTATCCATTGTGACACTGTGCTCGCGCGTGCTTGAGGTTGGCATTCTGCAGAGTTGTGTTCTAAACACGGACATGACCAATCGTACTCATGTTCACAAGTTGAATAACCAGGAAAGATAACCACCGTTACTGCTTCACTCCAATGATCCACTCTTTGTGCAGCGGGAGGTTTTGGAACGAAAAGACATTCATCCTCATGAAACTTCCATTCACTTTGTGTCTACTCAGCCATTCAATGAGATCTCCACTCATCTGATGAATTTCAAATTCACTGCACTGATTTTGCTCCATCACTTTTGATCAACTAATGCCTAATCACAACATTGTATTCAAGCTGATTTTCGAAGTCTGAACGTATTTTAACGGCCTGTGCGAGTTTACAAGAAATTCAATAAAATGAAATGACCAAAAAAATTCCCCTTCTGCCCAGAGCAGAGTTAGCCATATGAGATAGCTCAGAGAGAGAAAACATTACCTCCATTTCTCTCAGTGCAGCTGTCAATAGTAGCTGCTCCAGATACAGTTGGAACTTCCAGCTTGATATCCCAGTGCTCCCTGCTTCGTGTCAATGGAAACTGCTGCAGTTCAGGTTGGATCTCCCAGCCTGATGCGACGTATACCACGTCAATAGAAACTGCTCCACGCAATGTTGGAACTCCCAGTCCCCGGCATTTCAATTCACTCTGTACTTTCAGTGAAATACTTCACACTCAATGATTTCATTTCTGAACTCATATCCGTTGCCTCATCCCCATCCGCATTTCCAGTTTGATCTTCGCTGCTGTACCACACAGTTTCTCGTATTCCAGGCATGAAACCTGGCACTATATGATATTCCACAGCAATGGTCACTTCCTTGTATGACGAAATTGCTAAAGTAACCGATGGTAAACTGCATTTCTTTTGCAGAAATACATTCCAGCAATTCCCTGCGCTATTCCCTGATGCTTTCATTTTCTGGAGAACTATATCAATCTTCACCTTCAACAAACTAAGTGATGAAATATCCATCGGCTCGAGAGATACCGAAGTTAACCATTCAGCTCACCATGAGTTTGCATGTCTCAGTCACTGTTTGTCAAGTATTACTACTGTTCATGTGGTCCTGTTCCTAACATATCCTCTGCCACTACCTTTACTGCTTTTTGCATCATGCTATTCCATGCGGTGCCGGTATCATGCAGTGGTTAGCGCTTTGCGTCGTGGCAGCAGAAAGATCATCTGCAATTTGACTTCCAGTATTGTCACTTGTTACCGTTTTATGCAGAGTAAGACATGCTTAACAAAAGCAGGAGCGAATCAATCTTTTTTGACATGAAAATATTCGTCGAGGTGATGATTTTGCTCCTTCAAACCCTCGCCCTTTCACATCTCTGCTGTCTATGTATCAGGATTTAAACGCACCAATTCTCGGAGATTTCTCCCCAACCCACGATCAGTAACCCTGCTTTAGGTTCCTCCTCCAATTTCCCTGAGGCATTTGGCTATCAAGCACTCGCATTGACATTGTTCAGTCTGTGCAGCTGCAGTCAATGTTCTTGGGCGAACGTGATCAAATCCCACAATTAGGACCTTAAAACCAATCGATCCATTTACATACTGCTGTTGTGAGATCAGTGCTCATGTAGCAATTTTTACTGACATGTTCCGGAGATCACTGGAACATCAGGCTCAGGAAAATGACACAATGCATATTTGTTTTTTTTTTGGAAACGATCAGTTTTTCTGTTCTAATTTCAATGGAGAAGAGGAGACTGTGAGGAAACATGATTGAAATGTGCAAAACAATGAGAGATAAAGGCGTGTTCGGCTGAAAGAAATGTTTCCGCTCGGACAAACGCCAAGTGGTGTCGATTAAATGTACGAGGCAGAAAGTTTTCAGTAGATAAGCAGTAAAAACTTTATCCACCAGTAGTGGTGGTGGATAAATCTGCAACTCATTGTGATGAAATCAACACAACCTTCAGAGATATTCAATCTGTATTCGTGATGCTAAGGCATACAAGACAAAGAGATGGAAAATGGAATGAGGATACTGAAGCGGTTGTTTCTGCAAAGAACGCGTCCAACACATTTGAGGGCTGTCAGACTACGTGCCTCCGACCGTTGTACTCGTCCCTGGTCGTTCGTGGTTCTGAATTGGCACTTTTACCACTGCAGCCCGCGTTCAATTCCCAGTAAGGGCTGTTTTGTTCAGCATCAACAGCGTGGGCTTCTGTGATAGGATTCCTTTCAATGCTTCGAATCAATCAATGTCTCCACGAACATCAGAGTCAATGTTCCAGCCTCTTAAAGAAGGAGAAGTTGCCTCGGCACTCCATGAACCAACATGAGACTGAGATATTTATTTTGTTTCCTTGTCATTACTATGAGCCGCAGCGATTGGGTCGATGGCTCTGTGAAATTGAAAAGTGCCGATTCGCAGTGTGTGGGACTATTTGGTCTTCCTCACTTGTGCGAGGTTGACTGTGATGTTCTCCGGGATGTGTACTGAACGAGATTCTCGTGTCTGCATATCAGGAGCTCAAGATTCATCTCGGCTTCAGAACAATGAGGAAGATTAGGTTGTGAGATTAATAAATACCTGTATTAACCTCGAGCTAGAGCGGAGTGAAATCTACAATGTTCTGATCTTGAGTCAGGCACGTTAGACTTTGCGCCACTAGCCCCATATGTTCTTCACGCTTTCATGCTTCAGAGTTTTGATGTTAACAAGGACAGGAGAAATAGCAGTCATATTCAAAAATTTAACCAGGAAAGAAAATCACCACCACTGCTTCAGTCCAATCCTCCCCACGTTGTATTTCAGCGCGATTCATAATGAAAACATATCTGTCATGATGAAGCTTCTATTCAGCCTCTTGTCTGTTCAGTCATTGAATGGGATCATCGTTGATCCTGTAAATTTCAACATTAGTTTCCAGCTTTTCCTCCATAAATCAAGATAAACTCGAGAATAATGTCAACATCAAATAGAGTCAGAGAGTCAGAGAGATGCACAGCATGGAAACAGACCCTTTTTTCCTACTCGTCCATGCTGACCAGATATCCAAACCTAATCAAGTCACACCTGCTATCACCCCGTCCATATCCCTCCAAATCCTTTCTATTCGTATATCCATCCAAATGCCTCTTAAATGTTGCAATTGTAGCAGCCTCCACCACTTCCTCTGGCAGCACATTCCATACACTTATTACTCTCTGTGTGAAAACGTTGCCCAGTGGGTCTCATGTGTGTCTTTCCCCTTTCACCGTAAAACTATGCCCTCTAATTTTGGACCCACAGACCCCAGGGAAAAGACTATTTCTATTTACCATATCTTTGACCCTTATAATTTTGAAAGCCTCTAATAAGTCATGCCTCAGCCTCCGACGCGCCAGGTAAAACAGTCCCAGCCAATTAAGCCACTCCCTCTTTAGCAAATCATCCAACATTGACAGACTCCTCATTTCTTTCTGAACCCTTTCAAATTTCGTAACTTCTTTCCGATACGAAGGAGACCAGATATGCACGCAATATTCCAACAGTGGCCTGCCGAATGTCTTGTACAGCCGCAACATGACCTCCCAACTCATGTACTCAATACTCTGAACAATAAAGGAAAGCATACCAAACGCCTTCTTCACTATCCTATCTACCTGCGACTCCACTTTCAAGTTAAATTTCAAACATCAGGATTCTATGAACCTGCACTCCAAGGTCTGTATGTTCAGAAACGCTCCCTTGGACATTGCCATTAAGTATTGAAGTCCTGTTATGATTTGCTTTCCCAAAATGCAGCACCTCACATTTATCTGAATTAAACTCCATCTGCTATTTCTCAACTGATTGGCCGAACTGGTCAAGATCCTGTTCTGTGGTAACTCTCTTCGCTGTCCAACACAACTCCAGTTAAATGACAAAAAGTAGAGGACCCAGCACGGATCCTTGTAGCACTCCACTGGTCACGGGACTCCAGTCTGAAAAACAACCCTCCACCACCACCACCCTCTGTCCTCTCCCTTTGATCTAGGTATATACCGTTAATTTTTGGAAGTTTAGTTCGCTTTAATGACTTGTATGGGTTTTCAGGAAATATAATATCATGGCACGAGCTGAAAATCACTTGCTGCAATTTAACCAAATACGCAGTCAGTTTTATGATAAAAGGCAGAAAAAGAAAATATTACCTGCGTTGCTTTCTGCACAGATTCTCCTCCACGAGCTGAATCCTTGCCACATTTTCCCTTCTTTTTGCGAGATTTCCCTGGGACAGATATTCACTCAATCTACAAACATGGGTCCTGCTAAATACTACTTTAATTCAGATTAAAATAACTGAGTATCCTTTCTCGAACTTTACGTCTCATCGGTCCGTGCTCCTTATCAATACAATCTGCTCCAGGTGAGGTTGGAACTTCCAGCCTGCTGCCATAATGCCCCTTGCTTTATGCCAACAGAAGCTGCTCCCTATAAGTTGGAGATCCCAATCTGATATCACAATGCTCCTTGCTCCATGTCAATAGAAGGTACTACAGGTGAGGTTGGAGTCCCAGCCCCGGCGTTTCATGCACCTTTATACCGACACAGCGGGCTCATCCTCATGCCAATTTCCAGTTTGACCTTCACTGCTGCGCCACTCAGTCTCTCTTAGTTTAGCCCTGGGAACACGAGATTATATGATATTCTGCAACACTGGTTACTTATGTGGAATATCACAATTCTCCATTTCATAAATCAGAATTCAAACCCACGCACTTTCAGAGATTTCCCTCCCTTACAAGGCCATTAAACCTCCTTTACATCGCTCCTGCCATTTCACTGAGGCATTCGATAATATAACGTGTACATCGGCACCATTCTGTCTGTGTTGCTGCTGTCAGTCTTGATGGGTAAACGTGTCTTATCCCATCATCGGAAACAGGAAACCATTCGATCCATTTCAATCCCGGTGGTTGTGAAATCAATCATCATGTCGAAGACTTTACTGGCATGGACCAGAAATTACATGTTAACAATTCGTCTTGATTTCCTGCCACTAAGCCAGTATGGCACCTTACTTGCTACGTTTCCATTAATGCCACAGACGTTTATCTTTCAACCAGTTTGCCATGGTGAAATGAACACACACCTTGTCAACCATACTACTCTAATACTTGTGGTCTGTGGCTTTCAGTCTGACGTTAAGCTGACTGGTTTGTGATCTCTACCACCAAGATGCTCTCCCGACGCCATTCCTCCTATTGTGCTCCTCTTGTTGGTCTTGCCATGACTGATCAAATCAGTGCTCTTGAAATCACTTCAAAAATCATTTCGCATTACAATGACACACTACATTGGAGTTGTGAAAATCCACTGTTATTTCTACCCTTTTATTTGATCATTATTGAGAGATTAACTGCCATTAGCTCCACTATACCACTAAGTTTTTCTGGTCTCTGTGGCACTCTTCCACCAGTGCCACTGCATTTTTTGTTCCTTCGCTGAATTTTTACAGTCGCGTTTGATGTTCATTTAAAACATCATTCCTCAGAACTGCAATTTTTCAATCGAGCAAAATTGCCAGCCTTTTCATTTAAAGTCCCCTCTAATGATATCAAAGGGGCAAAAAAATGAGAGTTTCAGCAGCAGATGAACTGAGATTCAGCGGAGTTATCAATTGTCAGCGTGTGGGGCACATGTGATCGTTGTGATGATAAGATCCAACAGCGCAACCCAGCAGTTTTCATGCAAACATTTGTTTGGTGTTGGCTGCACAAACTGTACAATTTCCCTTCATTTCACAATCGGTCTTTTTGTTTTTGGCTTTTCTTTTCTTCCTGTAGTTCTCCCTTGATGGTAGTAACTCTGTCTGACGTTCAAAATGCCTACCTTTCTTATACCCCCAAATCGGATTATCTCATTTGTTCGATGTTGGCAGAATAATAAATTCGAAATCGATTGGCCTTTAATTTAGAGAGACGTAAATGAATCTCGTTGGTTAAATTTGAATTGTCGTCAAAACAGGAACCAACTCAGGTACCGATTTCACAGCCAAATGTTATATATTTTCAACTTTCCAGTAAACTCTGAGACTGCTCTCGTAAGCTGTCAGTGTAGAACAACATTCTACCTCTCTTCAAGGTACAGCACACACTTTCACCTTCATAACAATTTGGAATTGCACATCAGGCTGTCACTGGCCCACCGCACCCAAAACCAGAAATACAGACCTCAAACAAAGAACAGTTATAAGTGGATAAAGGAGCAGTAAAATGTGCCATGTCACAGTCAAAGTGAAACAGGGGATAGAGAAAGATACTGTACTTGCCAGCACACAGAAAATAGTCAAGTATTTTGCAGGAATCTACATCATATCATGAGAATGAATTGATCTAATTTTTTTAGACAACATGATGATGAGGTAGAACTCCATATTACCGCCAAGAGCAGTAGCCTGTAGTGTTTAGTGCAATGCAACACTGCTTCAGACTCTCTCATTCAGTGTAAAATCCATATTTGGCAGTGGGGGAATAAGGAGCGTTCGAATACAGAGAGCAGAAGTAGAGGAGTGGGAAGAGCACAGAGGAATGTTGGGCTGGCAGCAGTGGTGGATTAATGGGGTGTAAGACCATGGAGGGATTTGAAAACAAATATGAGAATTATAAAATCAGTGGAGAGTCATCGTGGGAACCAATGCAGATCTGAACATGTGTTACTGGAAAAGCGCAGCAGGTCAGGCAGCATCCAGGGAACAGGAGAATCGATGTTTCGGGCATAAGCCCTTCTTCAGGAAGCCCTTCTTCGGGCTTATGCCCGAAACGTCGATTCTCCTGTTCCCTGGATGCTGCCTGAAATGCTGCGCTTTTCCAGCAACACATTTTCAGGTCTGATCTCCAGCATCTGCAGTCCTCAATTTCTCCAACCCATGCAGATCAGTGAGTTTTATTTAGTCAGAACAGAAGGGAAGTCAAGGAGGAAATGACAAGTAGTTAGCTTAACATCTGTCACATGAAAGCTTCTCAATGTTTTTTCAATAAAGTTGTTGAGCAAGGCACTTGGAGAAAGAAAATCAAGGATATGATGAAAATTCAAGATACTTTGCGAAAAGGTAGTCAGATTTAACCAGATTATTGATATTCTTTTGTGGAGCTATCGTGTGTTATGGATAAACCGCCATTTACTGACTCATTCTTGAGGCTGTCAAACTTCACTTGAAGGCTCCCACCTTCCTCCTTACAATGTACATTCCGATCCAGTTGGTGTCATCAACAAGTTTGGAAAAATTACAAGAAATCCAAATGTCCAAATCAGGTTAGTGGTTGGGAACAATTTGGTTCAAGCATTGAACCATAGAATCTCTGCAATGCAGTCACTGCAATGAGGCCCTACACTCTCCCGATAATGCTGCATTTCGCATGCCCAATCCACCTAGCCTGTACATTCCTGGATATAATGGGCAATTCACTTAAACCGTGAATATTTGTACTGTGTGCAGAAACAGCAGCATCCGCAGGAATCCCACGCAGACACTATGACTGTGCACAATTCATGTTGGCAATCGCGTGACGATGGAATTGAACCCCGGTCTCTAGCACTGTGAGGCAGCAATGCTGTCACTGATCCTTGTGGTACTCCACCCGTAACAGAACACCAACGTGAGAAATGTGCACTTATTCCTACTCTATGCTTTCCAGCTGGTAAACAATCCTTCATGAATGCTGGCACGTTTTCTCCAACCCCATTGTGTTTTGTGATGTTGTGTGGGACCCGATAAAAAGCTTCCTGAACAAGCAAAACAGTGGGTTTCCAACGTGAATTCCACTCCACAGGAGACTTTGCAGAGATCACATAACTTGAAAGATGACTCCCAGCGCATTCACATTCTCTCATTGTTTTCCTCTTTCTTCAAAATTTTGGGATGAAGCCTGTTTGGTCTAATTGACTCAAACTTTAGTCCAGTTAACTTTTGAAGTACGACCTCTTTCCTGTTCTTATTTTTTTGTCCCTTGTTTCATATTTTTGGGACATTTAATCTCCCGCTGAAGGGCTTCTGATTGGATGTTGACTGACGGCCTGTGTTTTTCCAGTACCACATTCTTTGACACTGATTGCAAGCATTTGCGATCCTCACTTTCTCCTTTTCCACAATCTTGACATTTGCATAGTATCTCACTGTGCTGATTCGCTTTGCGTCTTGCCAGGCCAGATGATCAGCTGAAGCCTCGCCCACACACACGTGCTCTGTTTCTCCCGACTTTGAACGAAGTTTGTACCTTTCCTGTTCAGAACACCATACTATTCAGGTTAGGATAAATGATGTGACTCCGTCAGACCCTGCTGTGATCTTTGATCCAAATTTGCTGGGTGCAAATCAATCCTTCTAATACCCTGTAAAATTGATTTGAAGAATATAATTGAGAGAGAACCCATTCAAAAATGCTCGGTCAAGTGTCTAAACAACTCTTTATGTGGCTCAGTGTCAAGTGCTGCCTTTTCACATTCCTGTGAATCATTTTGGACATTTTGACAGATGGAAGACGGGGTAGAATTATAATCTTATGTTGTTGATTTGGATATCCATTGCAATTCCTTCATCATTTCTAGGTGTTTAACCTGTAACTCCTCACCTGCCAGTAATCTGGGACCACGTGCACTACGTGGACTGCAGCAGTTCAAGAAGATCATTTATCGACGTCTACACAGGCAATTGGAGATTGACAATATCAGCCAGTCTTGCTCATGAAAGGGCTGGAGAGTGGGGTGAACTAACCTGATCAGGGAACCAGCATTGGCACGATGCGCCAAATTATCTTGTGTTGCAATCATTCGGTAATTGCGACTAAAATTAAAGAAAAAAAGACTCACACAGGCTGCCATGCATCTGTTTCTGCATTCACCACTCAGTAAGAAAGCAGCTAATCGTTGGAACATCTGTACTTTTAGACTCAGTGCTGTGAGAAACACCTGCAAGAAAATAATAGCAAAATACTGCAGCAGCTGAAATATTTTTTAATAAAACAGGCTATGCTGTAATAACTTAGCTGGTCGGGTTTGTGCAGGGAAAGAAGGTAGATGAATGTTTTAGCGTGCGCAGACAGACATCAGGAAATAAAAATGAAGCAGATTTTCTTCATCCTTATGATCTGAGAAGCAGAAGGAAAATGGAGTAGATTTGTGACAGTCACAGGCTCTGGGGATGGTAATTGGTGGGAAAACTCATAAAGACACAGTCGACAAGAGTTATGGTAAAATAACAAAAAGGGGTATCTAAAATTCATCACTGTCAATCCAGGTAAGAAATTCAGAAGACACAAATACACCTTGGTTTGGGTTTGGTCTGTGTAAATACTCTTCTCTGAACTCACTGTAAATGCAGTTTCGTAAACCCTTCTCTACCAGTTCAGGAGAGAAATTCACAATCATTGTGTCCTGGTCACAGTCTTGTTCCATGTACTGTGCTGTACTGTAGAGGTTGGCGGACGTTATCTCAAGTCCAAATGGCACTCCGTCAGCGCCTCGTAACACCAGAGCCATTGCTCACGCCACCTGAACATGCTTAAGAGAGGATAAAGCAAACATGACTGACAAGGGAAGACAGGGAGAGCACAGAAACAAAAGAAAAACACCATCTGGTGTAGATTAGTGAAACTTAGAGCATTTGGAAGGGTTCAATAACGAGCAGAGAACAACCGAAATGGCAAGATGAGTTATTAAGATTTAGTACGTAAGCGTGTGAACTTGAAATATAAAGAATGGTGGAAGAGTTTGTTCACATATTTAAAAGGTTACAGAGAGAATGGTAAGGTAAAACAATGACTGCAGATGCTGGAAACCAGATTTTCGAGTAGATTGGTGCTGGAAAAGCACAGGCATCTTCCGAGGAGCAGGAAAATCCGACGTTTCGGGCAAAAGCCAACAATAACCAGAAGATGCCAGGGAAGCTGCAAGGTCTGAAGGGATTACGTCACTGAGACCAGATGGGCTGCATTCCTGATTTCTGAAGGAGATTGCTGAGGAGATTGTGGACGCGTTGGTCGTGATCAGTCAGGAGTCATCGGCGTCAGGGTGGGTCCCAGATGACTGGAAATTTTTAAATGCAACACCCCTGCTGAAAGAAAGGGGAGAGGCAGACACAGACTACTGTCGGCCATGCTAACGACAGTGTTGCACAGCACTTGGAAATGGATGGTAAAATACAGCCAAGTCTGCATGTCTTCATCAAGTGGACGTCATGTCCGACAGCTATGCTAGATCTCTTTGTGGAAGTACCAAGTAAGTTAGGCAAAGCAGAGCCAGTTGACGTGATCTAATTCAATACCCATAAGTCCTGTGATAAGGTACCATAGGGCATATTGCTAAATAAGGTAAAAGCACGCTGTCAGTGACAAGGAGGGGATTGGCTGACTGGCTGAGTGAGAACAGAGGGGTCTTTTACAGGATGGCAGCTACTGATTTTTTAAGACTTGCACAGCCATCGGTGTTGAGAGCATGACTATTCAAGTTACACGTTAAACATCTGGACAAAGGAACAGAGTGCATTTTCGCTACAGTTGCACTTGACACAAACGTAGTTTGAGAGACAGGTCGTGTCAAGAAAGCTGGGAAACTTCATAAGATGCTAGGCAGGCGCAGAGAAGGGGCAAATAAGTGGCAAATGCAATACAAAATGGGATGCGTCAGGTTATGCAGTATGAGAGGAAGAAGGCAGGCTTCGACTAATTTCTGTTCACGGAAAGACTTTAGAAATCCGAAGCGCAATGTGATTTGGGAGCCCGAGATCAGGCAGGTTCAGCTGGAATTCAGGAAGGAAAATTCAATTTTATAATTTATATCAAGGGGCCTCAAATACAAGAGCAGAAATGTCCAGTTGAGCATTTATATAGTCGTGGTCAGACTGCATTTGGAATATTGCAGGAAGTTAGGTTCGATATTTAAGGGTATTTCAGAGTCATACAGCAGTTCAGCAGACCATTCACTCCATATATACCATGCAGAACTCATTGCCAAATTAAAATAGACCCGCCTGCCTGCCGTTGACCCAAAAACTTCCAAAACATTCTTAATCAGTTATTTATCCAAATGAATTTTAAATAATTTAACTATAGTTGCATCCATCACTTCCTCTAGCGGTTTATTGCACACAGTGACCAAAGGGTGTAAAACAAAAGCTGCCACTCATGTCCTTTATAAATGTTCCTTCTCGTACTTTAAACATATACCCCTGGATGCGATCTCCCGCACCTTTGATGGTAATCTTATTTATGCTCCTCTCGATTTCACAAATCTCTAGAAGGCCAAACATCGAAGTCCTCTGCTCCAGTGAAAAAGAAACCGCAGCTTATTTTTATAACAGAAGACTTCTATTCATGACATCATTCTGGTAAATACTTTCTGAACGCTCTCCAATATAATAAAATCCTTCTCCTAACGACGAAACAAGAACTGTACACAATACTCCAGAAGTTATGATGACATTGGATAGGGTCCGAAGAAGGTTTAAAAGAATGATCCTGGGGGGAAGAAATGCTTGTCATAAAATGTTGAAAACTCGGGGGCTGTACTTGATGCAGTTTAGAAGTTTGAGGAGAATCTGATTGAAACTTAAACAATAAAGAGAGGGGCAATTAAAGAGGCTGTGGAGAAGTTTTTTAACTAGCACGAGAGACCAGGAGCCGACTGCACAGTATAGAGAGAAAGGATGACCATTTTGAAGTGAGATGCGGAGGAATGTCTTCAGCAAGAGGCTAGTCATCCTTTGGAATTCTGCCGTAGAGGGCTTCGTGGTCAAGTCATTGCAATTTTTCAAGATAGACATAGATAGGTCCCTGATTGATAAGAGGATCAACAGTTACAGGAGATGGCAGAAAGCCGAAGAATGAGGTTGAGAATCATATCAACCATGACCAAATATTGGAGAGGTCTCGATGGGTTGAATGGCCGAATGCTGCTCCTTTATCTTGTGGCCTTCTCGCTATTGCGTGTGACTTCAACCTGCCCATAGACTGAGCAAGTCAGATCAGTAACAATACTATGGAGGAGACTTACGTGGTGTATGTATGAGATGGTTTTCTGAGTCGGTACATTAAGTACACAAATGGAGGACAGAGCATCCTTGATTACGTACTGTTTAATGGCTAATGTGCACAGTTCTCGTACTGGTCTCATGAAGTCCCCACATTTTCACCTTGTGCCTGAGGCACAACTACTCTCAGGTTCAAGCACCAACAGTCAAATCGCGCGATCTCTCTCTCTCTCTCTCTGTGTCTCTAATGAGTCAGCAGGCCTGGGAATATGTCAACTTTGATTTCAAAGCTTTATTTGTATATATGTCAAGGAATAATTGACAATCTATCTCTATGCTGTCCCTCAGGAAGAGTGAATAAGTCAGTGAGAGAACTCTTCATTGAGGTGGAGAGTGATAGAGCTGACTCAGATTATGAGCCGAAATCGAAATAGAAGAAATGATACTAATATGAAGCGTGAGCAGGGTACAACGAATTGGGGAACAGAACTTAAAGGGATGAGAAGCACTTCAAAAACATTTGCAGGAACTGCAACTGCTTCTCACTCCTGTCTGACACAAAGAAACCGGGAAACGTGGCCATGTCATGGCTAAAAAGCGAAATTAGGCATAGTATTGCACTCAAGGAGCCTTGCAAATTGGCTGAAAATAGTAGCAAACATCAGACATCAGCAGACGATGAAGTAAGAATTAATACAGAACGAAAATTTCGTTTAACAGTAAGCATATAATGAATTGTTAAACTCCTGAAGGTATTTGAATTGAGAAAACAAAAAACGATGATTGAAAACAAATCCCTTACAATGAGAAATAGAGGATGTTATAATGCGGGATAAATATATAGCACACCAAATAAACATGTATATTGGTTCTGTCATCACAGATGATAAAAGTAATATTCCTTAAGTGCTGGGAAGAAAAGGAGAGGGAGGAACTGAAAGAAATCAATATTATCAGGGAGATAGTGTTGTGGAAATTGGTGAGATTAAAGACAGCAAATTCCACCAACTGCGAATCAAACAGCAGTGTACATGAAGTCACCCTAAATGCAGTGAATGCGTTCTGTAAATAGAGTGTGGAGTCTACACAGAGTAAATTAATTGTCATATTTCAATATTCTAGCGACACTGAAACAATATCTAGGGCTTGGAGGTCAGTTAATATGACGCCACGATTTATAAAAGGAAGTAGCGAGAAAACATGGAATGAAAGAAAAGTTAGCCTAACACTGGAAAACAGTAATTGGATTGGGCAGAGCCAGCATGAATTTACGAAACTAAAATAGGAAAGGCGATCTCGTCTTCTTGAACACAAATCTCTGAACGTAAGCATGCAGGAGCAGCAGCAGGTGAGGAAGCCAAACTGGGTGTTTGCCTTTGTACTGAGAGGATTTGAACACAGGAGCAGGGAAGACTTGCTGAAATTGTGCAGGGTCTTGTTGACAGAACAACCGACAGTGCAGTTTAGTGATCCTTATCTAATAAAGGATGTTCTGCATTCGGAGATGGCACAATAAACGTTTACCAGACTAATTCATGGGATGACAGGACTGACGTATGAGGATTCGTTTGGATGAAAATCATTCAAGTTTAGAATGATGAAGTAGGATGTCACCGAAACGAGTAAAATTCTAAAAGGTACGTACAAGGTAAATGCAGGAAGGATGCTTTCAATGACCAGGGCGTCCAAAACATAGAGGGTTGGGAGGTGGCGTCATTTCTAAGAATATGGGTAGTCCATTTAAGACTGAGATGACGATTTTATTCATTAATCAAAGACTGTTTACTAAGTGAAATTTGATGCCACGGAAGGTAATTGAAGCCAGAATGTGGAATGTTGACAAGATGAAGATATCTAAAGTTTTGAGGCAAGAGGGATCATAAGGTGTAGGCCCAAAGAAGGAGCAGGTTACTGTGCGGAATGATCATATAAGATCATACTGAATTATAGAGAAGGATCAAACATCACAACAAGCCAGGCCAGTTCTAATATTTCATATTTCCATTCTGTTAAAGGTGGGATATGAAAACCAATTGTTTTAACTGACACGGATATCAGTAACATATTGTCTAGATTTAAAAAATAATTCTGTAAGTACTTATCAAACAGTAATCGGGGAGCAATTTTAGCATACGAACTTTAGCAATTCGAGGAGGTGCAAAGTAACTTTTGAGATTCATACACTGGCTGTTCGAGATCTCAATTTCAATTCAGTTCTCAAATTGCCGAATGTTCTGACAAAAGCGAGATAGTATGTATGAAATAAGTAAACGTCTTTAAAATGTTGCTAATGCTGGGTGGAGGGAGTGGTAGGAAAGTATTGGGAAGGGGAGCAGTGAGAAAAACAATGGGTCGGGTTTTTGTTGAGGGATTGGCCACGAATGACCCCAAATTCCAAAACTCCCGCGACCCGCTATCCTGCTCAGGAGTCTTGTCTCTCCACTTCCTGCTCCATTCTTTCCGTCTCTGACAAATTTACAGCAAGGTCAGTGATAGAGGTGTTCATGGGGTACACTTTCCCACCAATTCCAGTCACAAATACACTCCCAAGCGTCTCCCAACAACATTACATCCTCATGGACTACCGCAATCATTTCAAACAATATCACTTATTTTCAGCTCTTCACACTAAAGATAGATCAACCCACCGTAACCTGATAAATTTTAAAAAAATAAAACTGAAACAGGAATAGCGGTCGCTGACGGGGGCCTGTTTCTGAGAAGAAGACTCATGCTCTCTGTGGCTAAATTGGCGATCCCAGATAAACTATGTTTGGTTCCAGAATCATTTCATGACCAAACCTGTAACCTCTAACTGGGCTATAGCATCTGGCGCTTCCCTCCCCTTTAGCCTTAATTAACGATTGTCGATTGGAGACAACAACATTTCGTTCCATTGAGCACTCGCCGCGAGCATGCTCACAGTTCATGTTAACCCTATGCATCCTGCAGGATCCATCCCAAGTGATGACGTATAATGTTCAACAGCGAAGAAGAGGCGGTCCTACAGGACCAAGCTGGAGACACTGGTCCTCCAACCAATCAGAGAATCTCATGGGCTCGCTGGGCGGTCTGATAAATCAGAGAATGCTGCTTGTCTAAAATAATCTAACCAGAACTTCCACACACCAATGCTCAATCAAAGTTCGCTTGAAAAATTCTTCCAGTTCAAAACACAATTGTTAATGATGACTCTGTTCCCTTTCCCGCAGACGAAAGTGAGGACTGCAAATGCTAGAGATCAGAGTCAGCATTAGAGTCGTGCTCAGCAAGCACAGCAGGTCACGCAGCATCCGAGGATCATGAAAATCGAAGTTTCAGGCAGGCACCCTTCATCAGTAGCCTTTCACGCAGCCAATTTATGATCAATATTGCTACTATCCCTTCTATTCCTTCATCCCCAGGTTTCATTCACAGCGGTCTCACAGAACTTTTGTCTTTTGTTTTGCAAATCTACATTTATCTGATCGTTTTGGATTAGCATCATCAAGACTTCTTCTTATCTCATCAAAAAAACCGACAGAACGTTCACCACGATTTTCCATGAACTATTCTATTTTAACTTTCCTGAATGAAACACATATTTCTTCACGGGGCACCTCATCTTGTCTGATATTACCGTTTGCAACATCTTTCATACAGCTTTAAATGGTTATCCTGTCAGTACTGAATTGACAACACGTTTCTCATGGTAAACTGAAAGCGTGCATACATTTTAAAGATGAGGAAATGTGTCTGAATGAGTTGTGACTTGGACATTAGTTATCGTGAATACAAAGTAATGACAATCAGGTTGTGATGGTGTTAACCTCTACCACACTTTCAGAAGCTGCCAGACAAGCTGAATACTTCCAGCATTTTCTGTTTTTTTTTAAATATTTATCAGATTGCCAGTATTTGGATTCTGCACTTGAACTTGGGACAAAAGGGATGAAAAGTGGGTCGGAAGCAGGAGCAGTCACCTCCTTCACTCATGCAACTCCCAGCTCTTCCTCTGGTTTTGTAGTTTTGTGACAACACTAACTGGCTTGAATATTGGATATTAATGATCATCTAAGTATTTACATGTTACACTTTTAGCCCAAACATGGAAGAAAAAAAAAAACATCAATTTATATCAATTTCACAATTTATTTGTGCATGTCCAGGTCATAATTCTACTTTTAAGGGGAAGGCAGCATTTCATATTGGTAACAATAAATGCTAACGATTCGCAGGCCATGGCTGTGAGAGCACGGAATCCAAATGACTGGATTTCCAGGGACAGTCGCTGTTTCTATCAACATGGACACTGTCTGATTCGGCATTACAGTCTCCCATCCTTCTGCTCATGATGCCTTCAGTTCTGTCTTGGTTTTGTTCCGACTGGGTTCTAATGCACGGGCTATCCAATCATCTATTATGTTGCTTTTTCCAAAGAGTGAGGATCCTTCTCTCAGAGCACACTGCCTCCGTAGTTCAATGTTTAGATAGGGGAGGAACACGGACAGGGGAATGGCTGAATGCTTCCTTTCTTTGCTGCAACCAAACTCTGGTGTTGAAATTTGAAATGGGACAAAATAAGCCAATTGAGTGCAATCCTATTTTCTGGCTGATCTCTCCAAAGGCCACAGTCATTTCGCCAGAATGTGTCTGTGTGTTTGCCTCTGTAAGTGAAATGGGGTTTAGATCACCGAGGGGGTTTAAACACAGGTTATCCATCTTAAACTTCAGTCGGATACATTGCAAAACGTGCCTGGATGATAGCATTACGACGAGTGCTTGAACCATTTGAGAACACAACGGGAGAGGCCAAGAGCTGAAAACTTGGATGATGGGCCTCTTTCCATTCTGTAACCAATCGATGACTTGCTCAAACTTATGTACTGACAAATTAAACGCCATATACTTTGGCATTAAAAAGCAGTTCAACAGCTTGCAAGGAAGCACTGGCGGTGTATTGGTTAACAGTTGGTGTTTTGTTCACTGCGGCCAGGGTTGGGTGCCTGGTCAGGGAATCAGGTTATATTGTTGCTGAGAGTGACAACAACGACAGTGGAGCAGCTCTGATGGGAATGCTTCAATATCTCAGATCGGTTCATGCCTCGAGAACATCAGAGTTCATGTCCCTGCTCCTTCAAAGTCTCTGCTCATTCGGTCAGTTCATCCTTCATTCCCCCAAAAGAATCACAGAGTTGAAACGGGGCTCTTTTAAATTGTTTCCTTAAAACTCCCACGGGTTGCAGGTATTGGATAGGTTTGAAATTGATAATGTGCACAAGAGCAGCGTGCGAGACGCTCCTATCTTCCCCTCCTCTGACAGCGCTGTGAGGTTGACTCTGATATTCTCGGTTGCATTCATCGATCCGAGACATTAATCGGTATATTAAAAAGTGCCACAAATAATTCAAACAGAATGAAATTCTTTCAAATGTTCTGGCTACAAAGTATTCAGAAACAGCTCATTTTTGAGAGATATTTAGGAAAACCGAGTTTAAGAAGATAAACAACTTGCTTTGCAAGATGCTTCCAATGAAGACGTCAATTCTTTTGAACGATTCGGTGGAATTTTAGTTCTTTCTATTACCACAGACACATCTTGCGAGAGTGATAAATGCCTCAGTAGGGACCGACTTTCAGAAAATTAGGAATTTAACCATTTGGCTACTTCTTCCTTCACTTTAGACTTGAAAACCAGAGCCTGTTTACGTAAGCAAAGATGTAAACAGGCAGCAGGCAGCCATTCGAGGACAGGCCAAGCCGTTTAGACTTGATACACGCTGAACGTATACCTTCTGAGGCAGCCTGGCTTCCTGTAATCTCCCATCATCCTGCCTGTTTACTTTGGATTCCTCTAGTTTGTTGTTGTTACATTGGAAGAGAAGCATTAAGCCGCTTCCCGTACTTCTCCTCCCCAACTGTTTCCCCGTGACTCTATGGCTTCTACTCTCTCATGTTGCTCTTCCTGCCAAACTGGAGCATTCTTCGCGTCAGCTGCTTGTTATCCACATGTCCCTCGAAGGAGAAACACAGAAGTGGAATTTCAAACTCAAACAGCTTAGCCCTGGAGAAAACTACTTCACGCTTTTTCATCAGAAATAATTACCACCCTATCTAACCCTATGATTATCTTATATGTCTCTATTAAGTCACCTATCAACCTTCTTTGCTCCCACGTAAACAGCGTCAAGTCCCTCAGCCTTTCCTCGTAAGATCGTCCCTTCATACCAGGCAACATCCGAGGAAATCGGCACGCTTTCCAAAGTTTCTACATCCTTCTTATAATGTGGTGAACAGAACTGTACACGATACTCCAAGTGCGGCCGCACCAGAGTTTTGTACAGCTGTCGCATAACGTCATGGTTCCGAAACTCGATCCCTCTATTAATGATCCTCTGGGGATCCAACTATAGTACTCGTACTATAGTGTTTCCAGTCAATATTTGGAAAGTTGAAGTCCCCCGTGACAACTACCTTCTCTGTCTCATTGCTATCGAGAATCATCTTTGCTATCCTTTCCCCAATATCTCTGGTAGTATTTGGAGGCCGATAGAAAACTCCCAACAGCGTGACCTCTCCTTTCCTGTTTATAACCTCAGCCCATACTACCCCAGTTGATGAGTCTCCAAACATCCTCTCTGCAACTGCAATGCTATCCCTTGACCAATAATGCCACTTTTACCATCTTCTCTGTTTAGATTAGATTAGATTACTTACAGTGTGGAAACAGGTCCTTATGCCCAACAAGTCCACACCGACCCTCCGAAGAGCAACCCACCCAGACCCATTCCCCTACACCTAACACTCGGGGCAATTTAGCATGGTCAATTCATCTAACCTGCACATCCTTTGGACTGTGGGAGGAAACCGGAGCACCTGGAGGAAACCCACGCAGACACGGGGAGAATGTGCAAACTTCACACAGACAGTCGCCCATGGTGGGAATTGAACCTGGGGCGTCTGGCGCTGTGAGGCAGCAGTGCTAACCATTGTGTTACCGTGCTGCCTACTGTTCTTACTGAAACATGTAAATCCTGGGACCTGCAACAATCATTCCTGTGCCTGCTCTATCCATGTATCCGAAATGGTCACAACATTGACGTCCCAGGTGCCAACCCATGCTGCAAGTTCATCCACGTTATTTTGGATGCCCCTGGCGTTGAAGAAGACACACTGCAAACCAACACCTTGCTTGCTGGTGCCATCTTGCATCCCTGATACTTGATTTCGGATCTCCATACTCTCAACCTTTTGTATAGTCGAACTACAATTTTGGTTCCCATCCCCTTGCTGGGGATTAGTTTAAACCCACCCCCAATAGCCTTAGCGAATATTCCCTCCCTAGGATATTGGTACCCTTCTTGTTCAGCCGAAGACTATCCTGCTTGTGCAGGTCCCACCTACCCCAGAAAGAGCCCCAATTATCCAAGAATCCAAAATCCACCAGCCTCCACCATCCCTGTAGCCACGTGTTGAACTCCAATCTCTTCCTATTCCTCACCTCACTAGCACGTGGCACGGGCAACGAAACAGAGACAACAACTCTGTTCGTCCTAGCTCTAAGCTTCCATCCTAGCTCCCTGAATTTCTGCCTTAAATCCCCATCTCTCTTCCTACCTATATCGTTGGTGCTCGCTGGACCATGACCTGTGGCTGCTCCCGTTCCCACTGAAGAATCCCAAAAACACGATCAGAGATATTATGAACCCTGGCACCTTGGAGGCTACACACCAACCGTGAGTCTCTTCCATCCCCACAGAACTTTCTATCTGTCACCTAAGTATGGAGTCCCCAATGACTACTGCTCTGCTCCTCTCCCCCCTTCCCTTCTAATCAGCAAGGATAAACACTGTGCCATAGCCCGGTGTCACACTCATTTCCCCTGGTAAGTCGTCCCCCACAATAGTATTCAAAACGGTATACTGTTGAGGGGAATGGCCACAGGGGAGCTCTGCAGTGCCTGCCAGTTGCACTTCCGTCTCTTGACTGTAACCATTTTGCCTTTTACTTGTACCTGAGGAGTGACTACCTCCCTGTAACTCCCCTCAATAACCCTCTCTGCCTCCCGAATGATCCAAAGTTCATACAACTCTAGCTCCAGTTCCCTAACGCGGTTTTCGTGGAGCTGGAGTTGGGTGCACTTCCGCAGATGTAGTCAGCAGGGACACTAGTCATGACCTTCACACCCCACATTCGGCAGGAGGAACATTCAAATGCACTCACCTCCATTCCCACAATTCTAAATTCCCAAAGACACTGTTGAAAAAAACAAAGAATAAAAAAATCCTCGTTATCTTACCAATCTTACATTACCCACACTTCAACCCACCTATCACACTGTCAGATGACATGTCTCCTCATATTTGTCTCTGTACCGCCTCGGCTCAAAAGCCTCATTCCAAATGAAGAGCTCTTGCCTGAAACGTCGGTTCTCCTGCTTCTCGGGTGCTGCCTGCCCTGCTGTGCCTTTCCAAGTCCACAATCTCCACTCAGTGGCGAGGCAGTGGATTTGTGTTGGGGACTGAAGATAGAGGCCTCACTTTTGCACAATTCAATTGTAGGTAATGTCTGCTCCAACAGGACATGATATCAGAGAAGTCCGGACAGTGTTTGACCTCGAGCGAACAGGGATTTGATGGTGATCACATCCACCTGTTGACCTGCTCCTTCGCAGAGGTGGAGGCTTGCAGATTTCCTGTCAAATTGTTGGTGCCAAAATCCCTTAACTTCAATCCTAGCTTCAGGCACAAGCCACAGTCTGTGAGAGAGTCTTTCTCATTCTCATGATTTTAAAAAAAATATAATATCAATTTCACAGCATATTAGAAGGAGTAGTTTTAATAAACAATCAGTCCACCATGATAAGATGAAGTCGCGCAATTTATCCGAAATAGAACTTGACCAGAGTTTGAACATGGAAGGAAAAGGCTCCGGTTACAGTGGGAGAGAATCGTTCACTTCTTGTGTGTGTGGACAAGGCTTCTGCACTCACCAGAGCTCACAAACTACAATTGTAGTCATATTTAAGTGAGACTGTAGACACGTGATGATTCATTTCTCCATCTGAGCTAAAACCCCATGAAAGCAATGATACCAGGAACAAGCTCAATGTGTGGGAAGGGATACACTCCTTCTCTGACCCACTGCAACACCTGCTCAATCACAATGACGAGAAATGATTTCAATGTCTGGATTGCGGAAAATGCGATTACACGTCCTGTGATTGGATTATCCAATAACATGCTCATACCCATGAAAAACCTTTCATCTATCCAGAGTTCCGAAAATGTTATCATACCTCTGTGTAGTTGATGCATGGGAAATGTGCTCACACGCATGAAAGTCCTTTAGAACTTCTGGGGGCCTGGCGTCCGATCCACGTGCTCACCCAGAGGACAGACATCTTCAATTCCACAACTGTGGGACATGCTGCAAATGTCCGATCGACGTGAAATCCCATCAACATTACTAACTGGTCTTTTCAACGCCCAGAACGTGACTAGTGTTGCAAATGCTCCTGGGGACTGACATGGCATCGACGTATTCACAAAGAAGAGACCCTTCAAATGCTGAGATTGTGGTAATCACTATTCAAGTTCCTTCGGAACGTTTAATCATGAACGTCTTCACATTGTGGAGAGACTATCAAATATCCGGTGTGTGGGATGTGCTCTCCAGTCCCTGCAGGACTGATGTTCCATCGACATTTTCACAAGTTGAGAGACACTTCTATGGGGAGGTAATGAGCAAGTGAGAAACAGTATATTCTGTGAATGTGATCAGCTTGAATTCGCAGCTGGCATTTGTCAAGGTGCAGTATCGGAAGCTGCGAAATAAGGGTCTATGGTGTCAGGGGCAAAGTACTGGCAAGGCTTGAGTTTTGGCTGACTGGCTGAAAACAGTTGGGTGAAAGGGTCTTTTCCAGGATGGCAGTGTGTGGTTCAGCAAGAGTCATTTTTGGCACCACAACTATTCCCGTTATGCGTGAATGATCGGGTCAAAGGACCTGAGAGTTTTGTTGATATTTTGCAGAATACACAACAACAGGTGGAAGGACAGATGGTTTTGAGGAAGTGGGCAGGCTGCAGAATGACATGGACTTGATTAATGCATGCATAAAAACATTGATGCAGTAGGACACTGTGGAAAAGAGAGAGGTCATAAAGTAATGGCATGATTAGAGGCATAGACCATTTTGTGACGGGGAAAGGCTTCAGAGATTCCTCGGTTAAAGGCACTTGAGAGACCTAGTTGAGGTTTCTCTTATGTTTCACATGCAGCTTCTGTTGGCCGTTAGGAGAGCAAATGCAATGTTGGCATTCATTCAAGCGAGTTAAGAACCAACTGCAGAGGTTTGCAACTGACGCGAGAAGAGGCTCCCGTCAGACGCATTTGGATTATCTGGAATAGCTTTTGCCCTCATGTCTCAGGGGAGATATATTATGACTGGTGGATAGGAGGTTTACAATGGCTGACACAGTGGTGGCACTGCTGTCTTCCAGCCTCAGCAACGCTGGTTCAATTTTTTCATCGGCGACTCTCTGCAGTTTGCACGTTCTTTCCGTGTCTCCGTGAGTTTTCTCCACAGAAGGAAAATACGTTGTTGATGTCATTTGGCCATGGAAAATGCAGAGTTACAGGAATCGGGTAGAGGTGTGAGCTTATGTGCAATGATCTTCGAATGTTTCATGGGTTCTTCTTGGGCTGATTTGCCTTTTTGCACATTGACAGGATTCTATTAGAACAACGTTGATCGAAGGGATGAAGGACTTGTCGTCGAAGAATTTATTATTTAAAAAAATCACAGTTTCCATGTAAACATGCGATCTCAAATCAATCTCTTGAACAATATGAGAAGTGGAGGGGCATTCTTCAAAGGAAATCATGAAGGCAAAGCGAGCATATTAGATAGCCTTAGCACATAAATTTAAGGATAAAGTAAAGAGATTTTATAAGTACATTCAGTGCTCGAGACCAAATCGGATCCCAGGAAGATCCAAGAGCTAACATTTGTCTTGTACCTCAGCAGATGGGAGAGACACTAAATGTTCATTTCACATTAGTGAACGAAATGGAGGCTACAAACATTTATGTTTTGAAAGTAGTTCACATTGAAAAGAGGAAGTTCCGGAAGACTTGGAAAATATAAAGTTGGATATTTCTCTGGGATCTGATCTCGTGCAGCAAGGGCTTTGTGGGAAAACATGGAAATAAACTGTTGGGCCCTTGGTAGAAATATTTGCATCACCTATTACTGCGAGTGATGTGCCCAATAAATAGAGTGTAGTTTTGTTGAGGAAGGGATGAATGGAGAAAACTGAAAATGATATACCTGTGACGCTTGCTAAGGTCGTGGGTAAGTTGTAGGAAGCAATTCTGAGCAATCGGATTTATATGTATTTTGAGAGACGAGTAATGAATAGGGCTAATCAGTTTGGTTTTGTGCGAGGGAATTTCTGTCCCACAAACATGGTCGGGTTATTTGAGGACGAAACCAAGACTATTGATGATGACGAAGTGGTAAGCACTGTTCAGTTGGAATTTAATAAATCCTTTTAAAAGGTTCCACAAGGTTGATTAATTTTTAACATAGAATTCAACGTAAGCTTTACAATTAGATATAAAATTAAATTAATGGTAGAAGGCATGAACGGTGGTGGAAGGTAGTGTTCTGACTGGAGGACTGTTACCAGCTGTGTTCCACAGGGTTCAATACTGAGCCCACTTTCGTTTTTCATTCATACAAATGATTTAGATAAAAATGTATAAAACATGGTCAGTGAGTTTGCAGATGATATCAAGATTGGTAGTAGAGTGGACAGTACAAAAGATTGTGTCAGATTGTAACAGTAGATTATCAGTAAAAACTACTGAAGTAATTTATTTGATTTATTTGATTTGCTCTTGCTGATCAAATGTTGGACCCGGCAGCTCGAACGAAATCAGAAGCACTGTGGTCAAAGCAAACGTTCACACTTGAGGAAATACCCGGGAATCAGGGTGATGTTACTGAGCAATTGCCTGTGTGTGATGACATCACCCACATGAATACACAGCATTTGGGTTTACGCAAACAGGTGATCTCGACAAAGAATGTGAATGTCTGTGGAGAAATCGAAAAGGAGATTTATCAGAACAGTCAAAGAAATGCGGAATATTATATCTAAGTTCAGGGTGGAGAAGCTGAAGTTGTTCTACAGAGATCAAAAACGATTCAGGTGTGATTTGTTCAACATATCCTTCCAGAAAATTAACCGACTGCAGTGTCAGAATATGAGAAATGTCAGAGTGCAATGATATTTAGTCCATTTCAATGTGCACAGATACTCCCACACGAGCTGAGTCTTTGCAAAATGTTTATTTAAAATTGTGACAATTCCCTGGAGAAGATCTTCCCTCAATCCACTAAAATGTATGCTGCCGAAAACTATTTCAGTTCAGATTGAAATGGCTCAGGGTACTTTCCATCAACCCAATGTTTCCTGCACCATGTCAATTGAACTGTATCCAGATGAGGTTAGAACTCCCAGCCTCTTCTCCCAATGCTCCCTATTCCATGTCAACAGAACAGAATTGCTCCAGCCGAGTTTGGAGCTCCCAGCCTGGGCGTTTCACGCGCCTCTCTGCGTTCATAGAAGAAATGCATGCTCACGGACTTTGTCAATGGCAGATGGAGTAGAGATCTACGCCTTCATTCCACTCCCAATTTCCGATCGGATCTTCGCCACTGCACCACTAAATTTCTCTGATTCCAGACCTGGGAACCGGTGTGATGTGAGTGTTCAACAGTTATTACTATGTGGTCCCTCTGTACTGATAAAGTAACGATGTGAAACTTCGTTGTTTTTGAGACTTACACTTCAACAATTTGTGTACTATCGCCTGTACATTTAATCTTTGCTAGAAATCTATTGAACTCAGTCTTCAACATACTCAATGATGGAATCTCCACAGCCAATGAGGGCATCGAAGATGACGATTCATTCCAATCTCAGTTCGTTGTCCTCTTGTGCATGTGGTGCTGTTCCTCGCCAATCTCAGCCAGTGCATTTATTGCTTTTACTGTTGGGTTTTTCATGTGATCGTATCGTGGCTCATCCTCTGCATTGTGGCCGAAGCAACCTCCATTCAAATCCGAGTATCAGTAATGCGCATTTGTTCCATGTTACTTCACATAACCCTTGCAAAACAAACGCAGAAAGGAAACAATCAATTTTAATGTGAAAGTACTCTCTAGGGTGATGACTTATTTGCTTCAAACTTTATCTGCATCGAATCTCTGAGAATTTTCTCCCTTTCACAATCACTATTCTTCCTTTCCATCCCTCCTCCCATGTCTCTGGAGCATTGCACAAACTAACATTCACTTTCACATTGACACCGGTAGGTTCGTTTTGCAGCTGTCACTCTTGTTAGGTGAACATGCCCGAATGCCACCATGAGGACCTTTAAGCCACTTTATGCAATCAGATAATGTGGTTGGTTATCAATCCTCATGTACAGTGTTTGATTTGCATGGACCAGAGTTCATTGGAGCACTGGGTTCATGAAAGGATACAGAACAATTTCGAGGGAAAGATACTTTATTGGAAAAGACCAATGTTTGTGAATTCCCCACATTTATTTCAAGTCTTTATTCGTCTCTCACTAGAGTATTATGTACAATGCTGCAATTCACATAAACGATGCGATATGACAGCTGTGGAAACGGTGCAGAAGTGATTTGCCAATATATTGTCTGGATTGAAAAACTTCAGCTGTGATGGAGTTCATTTAGACTGGCCTTGTTTTTCTGAGAGCTGTAGAGGTTGAGAGGAGACAGTATTGAGATGTCGGAAATAATGAGTGGAATGGGTTGGATACACTTCACGAAAACTTTCCCTTTGATGGAGGGATCAATCAAACGGTAGCCATAGATTTAAGATAAGGGTCATAAATGTTCGAGTAGCTGTACATAGAAAACTTTATCAGCTGGGGAGTGGTTGGAAACTGGACATCACTGTTTGTATATGTCAGAGCGGCAGATATTCTCACAATTTTTAGAGATATTTAAGTGTGAATTTGTAATGCTTAAGGCATACAACGTTAAATGATGGAAAATGGGATGAGGATAATCAAGCAGGTGTTATTGACAAGAACATGCGCAAGTAGCTTGCAGGCTCAGTTAGCTCTGACATCCACCGTGTGGCATTTGGTAACCTCAGTTGTCACGTGGGAGGCCAGGGTTCATTTTCCCGCTGGGGCGGCTCTGACTGTTTCAGGGTTTCAAGGTTTGTGTTAAGATCTGCAGTTCCAGTGAAGGGTGCAGATGGTGTGCGGAAGTTTGGTGGTTTTGGGAAGTTGATTGGCGGCCGTTTCCTCCAGTTTCTCGGTGATATCCTCAAGGCAGATGAAACTCGTGTGAAGCGCTGCTATCCTGAAGCGTTTTGAATTGGTTTGATTTCCTTCCCACAGCTTTCAGTTGCTGGTTCTTGTCGTCCTTTGCATGTCCCAGTATGTTGGGTCCAAATCAACTGTTTTTTGATGGAGTCATTGGATGAGTCTCGTCATTCTAGAAATTCTCTGGCTGCACTTTATTTAGCTTGTCCTATTATTTTTGCGTTGATCCAGTCGAATTTGTTGTCCTCGTCATCGCTGTTCGTTGCTACTCAGAACAGCTGGTTGTGTTGTTTACTGGATCCTCCAGAAATACTTTGCAACATTAGATATTGCCGCAGATCCCTTGCCAAAATCAACGCGAGGAGGACATGCCATGACCCAACACACCAATCACTCTACATTATAGGTAAAAAATGTCTCGGCACGTACAGGCAGACACCTCTGACCATTCGGATTTAGGAGAAAACATAAACCGAAAGCCACGTTTGACAACATGTCACCAAAAAATGGCCCAATACCCATCATCTGCAGTACACATTTGGACAAACAATGTTGTACGTAGTGACTGCAGGAAACATTATAAAGGACAGACAACTCACGATACGCATTCATGAAGATCAACTTGACGCAAAACACCACTGACAGGTGTCCTCAGTAGGTTGACTCATGACACTGAGTGTCGCTGATTCCGTGGCTCGAAGTTCGGTTGTGTGACAGTCTGAGCAATGGAGAGTACGTTGCTGAAAAGGTACAGCAGGTTCGGCAGCATCCGAGAAGCAGGGGAATGGACGTTTCTGACATGAGTACTTCATCAGGCATTCGGCCAAAACGTCGATTATCATGATCCTCGGATGCTGCCTGGCCTTCTATGTTTTCCAGAACCACACTCTCGATTCTGACCTCCAGTATCTACAGTCCTCACTTTCTCCTCCGTCTGCAGCAATATTTAGTTCCTTGTGTGAGGGAACTGTTGAGATCTTCAATGTAAAATTCGTTTGCTGATTGAGATATACAACCAGGTACGTAACCCAAAAGAGTGTTTATGTTGTTTTGAGTTCCCTGGCTGCTCAATGTGTGCTTCTGTGATCGCACAGTTGGCAGTGCTCTGGGGAGCGGCTGCAGTTCTCTGCGTTCGGAACCTAGATGCTATTGGTGCTGTGTGATTTGTTCTTGATTTGTGAAACAGTGACGGATCAACTGATATTGCAAGAATGCTAACAGGCGTGGAAAGTATCGAGGTACTGGTGACATTTGATTAGAGATCACCGAAATCAAGGAGAAAAGAATTTTGAATTCTTTCGAGTCGTGATGAAGAACAACCAGGGAAATAAGTCACCAGCGGGTACAGTTTACAAGGGCACTCACAGGAACCAAAATGCGAAATAAAACGTACAAAATGACGTAGACAGATGAAGGATGACAGTAATCATGGGTAACCTGACTTCCACTCCCCAGGTTCCCTAACTCCCACTGCCAGCCCCATTGTAAACAAATGTTAGCGAGCCATAAACATCAACGTCGTCCATTGGAACGATCCAAGTCTTTTCTAAATTTTCGATTAGGCTATTAGTTTCAGTTATTTTCTTTCCTGGGAAACAATCTTTTTCATTGTCAGCATTCGGGAAGGAAGCCATCCTTTTTGTCAGGGAAAGAATATGACACTAAACTTTGTGCCGTGTATAATATTCTTCTGCGTCACATGTTTCTTCTACTTTCTCTCGATTTTAATAGTAATCTGTCTTTTGACTCTTCCGACGAAAGTGCATGACCTAATAATCCGGACATGAAACTGCACCTGAATAGTTTGTCCCCACTCCCGCAATCTATCTATATGCCTATGCATATTGCCATGATCTTATCATAACATGCGCTTCCACGAGTGTGTATTGTCAGAACATTTGGACACTTTTCACACTGCCACTTGCTGCATGCTATTAACAGAGAGATAATTGAAGCCTTGAACATACCCAGTCTTGACAAGCCTTGGCTGTAAATACTTCTACATACTTGCTACACACTGAATGTGAGAACATCCTCCTCATTTGTTTCTTAAGACGGTAACGCCTTCCCCTGAGATTGGGATCACTGTCCTGCACAATTCTGGATATAAACAAGAGCAGGACAAACTTTTAAAGTAAAACATAATCTCACTGGCGTTTCCAGTGCAAGTTCTGAGTTTTCTTTTTTGACCTCTGTTTGAACAAACTGCCCTGATTATCACATTATTATTGACAATGAAACATTTGCTTCACAGGTGCTTCAGTGCCTGTGATTAAAGTGGAGCTGAAAAGCGCGATAGAAGTGCATCTTTATTCCTCGAACATTGCCGTGTTATTAATCTCTCTGCTCACGAAAAGGGATCCTTCATATTCATTCTATCTCTCATCAATACCCAGCATGTTTCCCTCACAGTTGATTTTAAATGTTTTCTTGTTGGAAGAGTTATCGCTGCAACTCCAGAAAACCCGCCGAAACAACTCGATATGTTCTCAGGTCTACTCATTTCTTGACATGCAGGAAACTTGCGTTCTGAACAAGAAACGGACCTGACTCAAAACGGACCTGTTTCTCTATCCACAGATGATAAAATAAACGCATGGGATATATGTAGGTTTCACTGAGTTTATTTGAAACAAGTTGTCTTTTTCCATTAAACGTCTTCACTCCTCGTTCTCTGGTCAATTACCCTGGTCAGAGGCAGCAGTTCCTCCTGACGATTAATCCGCCCATCCACAGCTCTTTCTCCCACATCATTATAAACGTCCCCAAGAAATTTCCCATTAATCTTCTTTGCTCCAATCAAAACATTCCCAGGATCGTGAATCTCTGTACATGGTGAAAAGCAGAATTGTGAAAAGATTCTGGGAAAATGTTGCCAATTGTCAAGTGGGAAAACTGTCAACAAGCAAAACAGAAATCCCAGACTCGAGCTTTCGGAATCTTTAGATATTCCTTGGGCCGCGGATTCAGTGGAAAATGAAGGGTGAAATGGCCGACTGGGCAGAGACAGTTTAGAAATCTTTCCGTTCTTTCGGAGGCCGGTACTTTGACTCTGATATTCTCCGATCATGAAATGATCTATGATAGTGAAGGATTCTCGTTCCTGCGCGTCAAGATGTCAAATCTCATCTCAGCTCCAGGGCAATTCGAAAACACGGGAAGAGATAGGACACTGAAAGGTTGGAAGTGAGACAATCCCGGTTGGCGGATAACTGGTTCCGGTGTCATGGGTGCGTCTATAGAGGGTGGGATCAGACTATTCCCATGACTTCACCGTGAATTTCCCTGGATTTATTTAGGTAAAATGCTAATTAAGGATGATTGTCAATATGGGAGGGGCAGGCTGCAGCTTGCATTCGGGGGTCATTGAAGCCGTTGGCTCATTAGTCTCTGTGACGATGTTCGTCAGTGCGTTCGGCTCTTCACTGACAGGTTGCTGTTGTCCTACGACCCAGGAACAGAACGACAGCTGTTCTCACACCATCTTTTATTTTGTGCGCACAGTTTTGGGTTTTTACCAAGGTCAGGAAAATGTTTCTCAGAAGGCTCAAAGGGAGAAGTTCCCCGTTTTAGGAGAGCTGTTTCCCGGTGACATGTATGCGTTTGCAAAGCATGACATCAGACTGTTCCTATTGTCCACAATGAATGCCCCAGGATTCATTTTGGAAACTTTAACCAATTGAGGATAATTTTCATTCTGCAAAGGGCAGGCGAAAGCTTGAATTCACTGACAGTCTGCTTTAGGAGAACCTGCAAGGGGCCTGCTACAAGGGACTACCTAGTCTCTGTGGAGCAATTAGTCCTCTAGTTTCGCTGTTAACCGAGAAAGTGTGCACACGCATGGAGCGGCAGGTGTTCTTATCCATCCGACTCATTTGCTGTGCACTTTCGGGTTTTTAATAGGGTTAAGGATATGTATCCAAACGGAAAGCAAATCCAGTGAGGAGCCACAAATGCGTTACTGTATTGTTGACTGGCTAGTGAATGGTTGTGGACACTCGGAATCTAAAACAAAAACAGAAACTGATGAAGGAACTCGGCAGGTTTGCCAGTACCTGTCGGAGAAAACAGAGTTCAGAGAAACTCCTGGAGAAGCTCTGAATCGTTGTCTCTATTTGTCTCTCCCCAGATGCTGCCAGATCTGTTTAGTTTCTCCTGCAATCTCTACCTTTCTTTTTAACTGAATGACCATTTCAACCACCGAGATTGATTACACAGACCAAACATGTCCTGACATTTAACCCTGTCGAAACTGTGGTGATTGAATTCAAACAAACCGAACAGTGATTGCCTGTCCCTCAGCTCCACAGGGAGGGAGTACTTGAAACCAGTTTAGTAGCACGCTTCTGCAGATGTGGCCATGTAGTTTAGGCGATGGGCGTTAAATGCAATGTGGATTCCTCATTCAGTTAAGCATTTTACTGACTGTGATTGAAAGCCGAGAGTGAACTTGAAGAGTGCTTGTTCTCTGCTTTCTTGTTTGAAATTCAATCGCAGGATTAGGTGAATTGCATACACTCAAATAAGGAACGTTAAGAATCTGCAACCAACTGCCTGTCAGGATGGAAAAGACAGATCACTCCAGAGCAGGAAAGACCCATTTAGTTGTCCACTTCCATGACTGAATACATTTGCCCCTCTGAACCAATTGACGCCAAATGAGATAAGAACAGTTCAGGAGGATTGTGTTGGACTGGTGCAGATATATGGGCCAAAGGATATTATTGTGCTAGACACTTCCATGACCAGCTTCGAGGAGGTCATTTTGTCAAGTAACAGGACATTCTTTGCTAAATGTCCCTCGTCGAGGAAGAGGTCGAAGCTACTCTCCCCTGATCTTTCTGTCCGTCACGGTATTCATTGGGACATTTCAATTGGTAATAACTGTTGCGGTGCATATTTGTGGAATCAGTCTATATGATAATGAGGACAACGAAACTGTGATTTTTCATTACCCAGCAGAGAGCAAGCCCTTGCAGCTTACAATCCCTGGCTCTGCTTTTGAAATAAAGATTACTTTCTCGATGTGCCTGTGTTTATATCAAACAGCTCATTGACATCGGGACTAGACGTTCAGAGGAAGCGGGAGGTGTGACAGCGACAGAAACAGAACAAGACGAGACATGAAAGTGTTTAGATTTTGCCGTGTGCCCGTTGTTTTTAGGGAGGAATGTCTGCTGGGCGCTAACCTGTCAGGTCCCAGGAGCCAGAGGGCTGGTTTTGGTGGGATTTGTGTTATTGAAAGTTTCACATGAGAAGCGTTTGGGACCATTTCAGCTCAGTATCTATTTCATATCGCGGCTCACAGCAACGGTGCATATTTTCTGGCGAAGTGCCTTGTATTCCACTTAAAGCCTCCTTTCTCTGGAGATACTTGTAGACATAAAGCACATGGAATGGGTATAATCCTGAGGACTCTGTCACTATCGGGGAATGTGCTTGCGTGACTACCTCTGTATTTGAACATGAGAATCCGTTCCTCAAAGGGGTTACAACAGTGTGACCAGCTCAACCTTCAGTCCCATTGTTATGTCATTTCAGATCACATAGACAATTTCATTGCTGCAAAGTGGGACGAGATTAGATGGATGCCTGATAACGTACGCTTCACGATGAACGAATGGCCGTTCACAACTCCTCCCCCACACGCTTCTTAAACTCGAGGCCAGAGAGAAACTGACCTGACGAGAAAATCGCTTCACAACCTTCCAGAACCTTATTATTGTCCATTCTGCTACCAACTTTTCAAACTTACTTACCATGCTTTCTATCTTCCACCTACATCATTTATTTAAATGAAAAATAAAATGAATGTGCGCTCATCTAATGGGATAGCATTGGTAACAGTCCTCCAGTCCGAAAACTACCTTCCGCCACCATTCTCAGCATCCTGCTATCTAACTAACTTTATATCTAATTGGAAACCTTATATTTAACTTATGCGATTTAACTTTATGAATTAGTCAACCGTGTGGAACAGTGTAAAAGCTTTTATTAAAGCCCAAGTGAGCAAACTCTACCACTATGTCCTCATTGATCTTCTTGGTTACGCCTTCAAAAAACTCAATCAATTTTGTGCAAAACCATGCTGATTAACCCGATTCATTCCTTGTATCTAAAAATTTAAATAAATCCTATCGGTAAGAATTGCATCCAACAACTTACCCACGACCATAACCAGACACACAGGTCTATCGATCCCAGACTTCTCCATGAATTCATTTCTAAACAAAGGCACAACATTAGCCATCCCCCAGTCATTCGGCGCCTCACTCGTAATAATAGATGATAAAAATATTTCTACGAAGGGCCCAACAGTTTCATTCCCTAACTTCCCACAAGTTTCCGGGATACAGGAGATCAGATCCCAGAGAAATATCCAACTGTATAGTTTCCAGGTCTTCCAGCACTCCCCTTTTTCAATGTGAACTGCTTTCAAAACATCAGTATTTAGGTGTACCCGCCACTTCGTTCTCCACAGTGTAAACTGACGAGAAATGAACATTATATGTTTCTCCATCTGCTGAGGATCAAGACATAGGTGAGCTTTTTCATCTTAAAGTGGTCCTATTTCGTCTCAATTTCTTAATGTACTTGCAGAATCTCTTCAGATAATGCTTAACTTTATGGTCTGAGGCTATTTAATATTCTCCATTGACCTTTATGATGTCCTCCTCAAGAATGTCCCTCCACTCCTTATACCGTTCAAGACGTTCACTTGAAACCATGCGTTTATATGGAAGGTGTCACCTCGGTTAAAAAAATTCTTATGACAAGGCCTAAATCCCTGCGATCAACGTTGTTCTACCGGAATACCTAAAATGTGCAAAACGGAGATTTGGACCAAGAAACCCCCACTAATCATGCGAAGGGAATCGTACCCAACTCACACCTCTACCCAATTCCTGTAACTCTGAATTTCCCATGACGAAAGAACGTCAGCTGCACATCTTTAGTCTGGGGAGGAAACGCAGGCTGAAACGGACAGGATGTGCCAACTCCAAATTCACATTCGTCCAATGTAGATATTGAACAAACATCGCGGAGGCTGCAAGACATTACTACTCACAACTGAGTCAACCATTATAAACCTCCTATCCACCACTCAAAACATACCATCACTTAGATATGGGGCCAAAACCTACTCCCAATGTTCCTAATGCAATGGTCCAGAGCCTCCTATTGACTGAGGCCTAAACCTCTGCCCGTGCTTTTCAATTTGCTTGAACAGAACGCCGACATTGTATTTGCCTTCCTAAACACCAACTGAAATTGCATGTTAAACATAAGAGAAAATTGAACTTGGAATTCTTTCTGCTTTCAGAAAATTGTCTATGCCTCTACTCTTTCCACCAAACACATGACCTCATATTTTCCATAAAGTATGGCAACTACAACGTTTTTCGAAGAACTCATTCCGTTCAAGTCATTCTGCAGCATGCCCGCTTCATCAATAAGATCTGGCCTTCCACCTATCATTGTGTCTTCTTCAAATGGAGCAACAACACCCTCAGTTCCTTTGAATGGATCATTCATACATAATGTGAATAGCTGTGGTGCCAACCCTGACTCCTTTGAACTCCACTAGCCACGGGCTGCAATCCTGGAAGAGACGTCTTTACCCAACCGTCTGCCTTCTGCCAGTCAGCCAAGCCTCAATCCATGGCCTCTTATTTAGCAGTTTGCCACACTGCACCTTGACATATGTCTATGGAAATTCAAACCGGTCACCTCCACAGGCTTGTCTTCGTCTCATTTGCTCATTATCTCCTCAAAGCATTCTAATATATTTCTCAAATGTGATTTCTCCTGTGCTAATGCTTCACGTACTCTGAAATCCCATCCTTTCAATGACCTTCGATACTGTGTTTAACACAAAGCAGATGTTTTTGGTTGTTATCTAGAATATTAAAACTTAGCTTTCAGATCTGAATGTGAAGAACAAAGTTCAATCGGTGTTGAGATATGTAAACTCTCCGCTGTCTCAGTAGGGTCGATGAGTGAGTGAATTCCATCCCTCAGTGGGATCCCTGTACTCTCTCAGCAGGGTCGATGAGTGACCTAACTGTTTTTCTCACATGGAGCAGGTAAAAGCTTGCTGACAACTGCAAAACAGATGGTGTGCTGAGAGTTGAGATGATTGTTTGAACCTATTCCTGGAATAAATTCACTTGGAACGTCTCCCACAATTCGAAAATATCGATGGGACATCAGTTCTACAGAGACTAGAGAGCACATCCCACAGACTACATGTTTGAAAGGTCTCTCCTCAATGTGAAGACGTTCATGATATACTGTCCCCAGGAACGTTTATAGTGATTAATGTCTATATTCAGTGTCAACACGTTGATGACACGTTTCTATTCAGGAAAGAGTGCAGCACTTCCCGCAGTCAGGGCATTTAGAAAGACCTGTTAATACTGTGTGAAAGATGATGAGCCATAGGTCGCTCGGACGTAACAGCACGTCCCACAGATTTGGAACTGGAGATGTCTCTCCTCCGGGTGAGCACGTGGATCACACGTCAGGTCTCTTTGATTCTTAATGGACTCTTATTTATGTGAGCATATTTCTCAAAGATGAAGCACACAGAGGGTTGATAACATTTTCCAAAGTCCGGAGAGATAAAAGGTTCCTCATTAGTATGAGCGAGGTGTTCGGTTCTCCAATCGCTGGATGTTTTAAAGCATTTTCCGCAGTTCAGGCATTGAAATAGTTTCTCATCATTTTGAACGAGTAGGTGTCGCAGCAGGTCAGAGACAGAGTGAATCCCTTTCCACACTCTGAGCAGGTGAATGGCTTGTTCCTGGTATCATTGCGTCCACGGGAATTCAGCTCAGACAGGGAGTGGATCCCCACGTTTCCCCAGTCTTTCCTCAGTATGATTGCAATTGAGCTTTGTAAGGTCTGATGACAGGTGGAAGCCTCGTCCACACACACAATATGTGAACGATTTATCTCACACTGTAACCAGAGCTTTTTCATTTCATGTTCGAAATCTGATCAAGTTGTATTCGGGATAAAGTGTGCGGCTTCATCAGATTATAGTGGAGAGGTTGGTTTGTAAATCTTACCCTTCTAAAATCCTGCGAAACTGATGTTATCCAAAAATGAGAGTGTGAAACCGTCTTTCACAAGACTCTAGATTCTGTCTGAAGATAAGGTCTGAAGGTAAGGGATTTTCGACACGAAGAATTTGAAGAGAATTTTGTCAGAATCTTTTATGCACACAGCCTCCACCACAGAGACCAGCGGGTCAGCAGGTGGATATGAACACGATCACCTCCCTGTTCCCTCCAGGTCAAACACTGTATTGACTTGTCTGCCATCCAGTCCTGATGGAGCAGACATTTCTTACAATTGAATCATTGCAAAACTGAGGCATCTGACTTCAGTCCCGAACTCAAAATCCACTGCCTCGCCACTGAGTTAGAAGTGTGATATTGGAAGAACACAGCAGGGCAGGCAGCATCCAATGAGCAAGACAATCGATGTTTCGGGCACCATCAGGAAAGAGGCTTGTGAAGCGAGGTGGTAGAGAGACAAATGGGAGCGTGTGTGGTTGGGACAAAGTAACTGAGAGTGTGATAGGAGGATGGAGGTGTGGGTAATGATTATAGGTCGCAGCGCAGGGTGGAGCAGATAGGTGGGAAGGAAGATGGACAGACAGGACAGTTCATGAGAGCGGCAGAAGCCCTGGACCTGAATGAACTTGGCTGTGTGGGAGGGAGAGTTGACATGTTCGGACAGGGGCCAATGGTGTTGTTTGGTGCGGGTGTCCCAGAGACGTTTTCCGAAGTGGTCTGTAATTAGGCATCCGATCTCCTCAGTGTCGAGGAGACTGCAAAGGGAACAATGGATACAGTAAATGACATGCGTGGAAATGCAGGTGAAACTCTGATGGACATGGAAGGGTCCTTTGGGGCCTTGGACAGAGTTGAGGGCGGAGGTGTGGATGGATGTTTTGCAAATCCCCTGTTGGAATGAGAAGTTTGCTGGGAGCGGATGGGAGGGTGGTTTGGTGGGGGCGTGCACCATCAGGAAGTCGAAGAGGGAATGATATTTACAGAAAGTGGGTAGGGGTGGGGAGGGAAACATATCTTGGTTGGTGGGTTTCATTTGCAGCTGACGGAAATACCGGAGGATGACATGATGTCTACAGAGGGTGTTGGATTTTAAAGTGATATAGAAGGGAGTTCCGTCCTCGTCTCAGTTGGAGGGATGAGTTTTGGGAGCGGAGTTGAGGGAAGTGGATGACATGAGCTGGAAGGCATTATCGACCAAGTCCTTGGAGAAAATGCCTCGCCACTGATTCAATCTCCTCCCTGGTAATTGTCTGGGTCTGAACAGGCACGTCATAACCATGGTGACATACTTCACTTCCTGATGTGTTTTTAACCACATATCCCCAACATCACCATGTCAGCCGACTTGCATTTCATTAACATCATTAACTCTTCCACGTCTCTGCTCTTCTGCAGCTCAAACTCTAATCCATTCGTTTGGAAGTCACGGTCATAATACACTTCCATCCGTCTATTCAAATTCCCTCCCTGCTGTTGTGCTCGTGATGCAAGGAATAGGGAGAGAGTGGAGTTGAACACATGGCTACAGGGATGGTGCAGGAGGGAGGGTTTTGGATTCCTGGATAATTGGGGAGCTTTCTGGGGTAGGTGGGACCTGTACAAGCAGGACGGTCTTCATCTGAACCAGAGGGGTACCAATATCCTGAGGGTAAATTCGCTAAGACTATTGGGGTGTGTTTAAACTAATCCAGCAGAGGGATGGGAACCAAAATTGTAGTTCACGTATCGAAAAGTTTGAGAGTAGGAAGGTCCAGAACAAGTTTCAGGGTCGCAAGATTGCAAGACGTTGGTTTGGAGTATGTCTACTTCAACGCCAGGAGCATCTGGAATAAGGTCGATGACCTTACAGGATTGGTTGGTACCTGGGAATTCGGTGTTGTGGCCATTTTGTAGACATGAATAGAACAGGGACATGAATAGTTGCTGCAGATTCCCGGATTTAGATGTTTCAGTAAGAACAGAGAAGAAGGTAAAAGAGGGGGGACCTGTGGCAGTGTTGGTCAAGGACAGTATGATAGTTGCAGAAAAGATGTTTGGGGACTCGTCAACTGAGGTAATATGGGCTGAAGTTAGAAACCGGAAATGAGATGTCACCCTGTTGGTAGTTTTCTATAGGCGTCCGAATAGTTCTAGAGATGTAGAGGAAAGGATAGCAAAGATGATTCTCGATAGCAGTGAGAATGACAGGGTAGTTGTTATGGGGGATTTCAACTTTCCAAATATTGACTGGGAACAAACCTAGTGCGAATACTATCGATGGGTCAGTTTTTGTCCAATGTGGGCAGGAGGGCTTTCTCACACAGTATGTAGACAGGCCAACAAGGGGGGAGGCTACATTAGATTTGGTACTGGGTAATGAGCTCGGCCAGTTGTTAGACTTGGAAGTATGTGAGCACTTTGGTGATAGCGATCACAATTCTGTTATGTTTACTTTTGACATAGAAATGGATAGGTGTATACCACTGGGCAAGAGTTACAGCTGGGGGAAAGGCAGTTATGATGCGATTTGGCCAGATTTAGGAATCATAGGATGGAGAAGGAAACTGCAGTGGATAGGCACAGTAGAAATGTGGAGCTTATTCAAGGAAACGCTACGTGTTTCCGAGATAAGTATGTACCTGTCAGGCAGAGTGAAAGCTGTCGAGAGCGGGAGCCGTGGTTTCCGAAGGAAGTAGACTGTCTGGTCAAGAGGAAGAAGACGGCTTATGTTAGGATGAGAGGCGAAGGCTCAGTTAGGGCGCTTGAGGGTTACAAGGTAGCCAGGAAAGACCGTAAAAGAGAGCTCAGATGAGCCAGGAGGCGACATGATAAGTTTTTGGCGAATAGGATCAGGGTAAACACTACAGGTATTTAAGGAATACATGAATGACAAGAGTAAGATTCTGGCCAATCAGCAATAGCACTGGAAAGTTGTGTGTGGAGTCAGAGGAGATGGGGGAAGCACTAAATGAATACTTTTCAACAGTATTCAGTCTAGAAAACGACAATGTTGTGGAGGAGAATACTGAGATACAGAGTACTACACTAGGTGGGATTGAGGTTCACAAGGAGGAGGTATTAGAAATCCTGCAGAGTGTGAAAATAGATAAGCCCCCTGGGCCGGATGAGCTGTATCCGAGGATCTTCTTGGAATCCGGGGGGAGATTGCCGAGCGTTTGGCATTGAACTTTAAATCGTCATTGTCTACAGGAATAGTGCCATGCGACCTGAGGATAGCAAATATGGTTCCCATGTTCAAGAAGGGGAGTAGGGAAAATCCTGTTAATTTTAGATCAGTGAGCCTCACTTCAGTTGTTGGTAAATTGTTGGAAAAGGTTATAAGAGATAGGATTTATAACCATCTGGAAAGGAATAATTTGTTCAGGGATAGTCAGCATGGTTTTATGAAGGGTAGGTCGTGCCTCACAAACCTAACTGCTTTCTTTGAGAAGGTGACCAAGCAGGTAGATTAGAGTAAACCGAATGATGTTGTGTATATGGATTTCAGCAAGACGTTCGATAAGGTACCCCACAGAAGGCTATTGCACAAAATGCGGAGGAATGGGATTTTGGGAGATGTAGCAGTTTGTATCAGTTATTGGCTTACTGAAAGAAGATAGAGGGTGGTTGTTGAGGGGAAATGTTCATCCTGAAGTCCAGTTACCAGTGGTAAACCGCCAGGGTCGGTATTGGGTCCACTGCTGTTCGTTATTCTTTATAAACGACCTGGATGAGGGCGTAGAAGGGTGGGTTAGTAAATTTGCAGACGACACTAAGGTCGGTGGAGTTGTGGATAGTGATGAAGGATGTTGTAGTTTACAGAGAGACATAGGTAAGCTACCGAGCTGGGCTGAGAGGTGGCAAATGGAGTTTAATGCGGACAAGTGAGAGGTGATTCCTTTTGATCGGAACAACCGGAATGCAAAGTATTGTGCTAATGGTAAATTTCTTAGTAGTGCAGGTGATCAGAGAGATCTCGGTGTTCAGGTAGAGAGATCCTTGAAATTTGCCACCCAGGTTGACAAGTTTGTTCAGAAGGAGGAGAAAGTGAGGTCTGCAGATGCTGGAGATCAGAGCTGAAAATGTGTTGCTGGAAAAGCGCAGCAGGTCAGGCAGCATCCAGGGAACAGGAGAATCGACGTTTCGGGCATAAGCCCTTCATTCCTGAAGAAGGGCTTATGCCCGAAACGTCGATTCTCCTGTTCCCTGGATGCTGCCTGACCTGCTGCGCTTTTCCAGCAACACATTTTCAGCTCAAGTTTATGAAGAATGCATACAGTGTTTTAGCTTTTATTAATTGTGGGATCGAGTTCTGGAACCATGAGGTTATGCTACAGCTGGACAAAACGCTAATGCGGCCGCACTTGGACTATTGTATACAGTTCTGGTCACAACATTATAAGAAGGATGATGAAGCTTTGGAAAAGGTGCAGAGGAGATTTACTCGTATGTTGCATGGCATGAAGGGAAGGTCTTACGAGGAAAGGGTGAGGGACTTGTGGTTGTTTTCGGCAGAGAGAAGAAGGTTGAGAGGTGACTTAATATAGACATATAATATAATCAGAGGGTTTAGATAGGGTGGACAGGGAGAGCCTTCTTCCAAGAATGGTGACGGCGAGCACGAGGGGGCATAGAATTAAATTGAAGGGTGATAGATATAGGACAGATGTCAGAGGTAGTTTATTTACTCAGAGTGTAGTAAGGGTATGGAATGCTTTGCCTGGAACGGTAGTACGTTCGCCAACTGTAAGTACATTTAAGTCGTCATTGGACAAGCATATGGACGTACATGGAATAGTGTAGGTTAGATGGACTTCAGATTGGTATGACAGGTTGGCGCAACATCGAGGGCCGAAGAGCCTGTACTGCGTTGTAATGTTCTATGTTCTATGTTCTATGGTCTAACTCCCACTGCTTCTATTCAAGGGTGCACTTGCGTTCTGTTCACTGTTTCATTGTGTATTATCTGAATGGCATTTTTACGAACGCCCATTTTCGCAAACGTGCACTGCGGCCTTCGCAGCTTTATCTTTCCACAAGGGCTCCCACAGGATGGAAGGTAAGGAGTTGCAGGTTATTCACCCAATGATGTAATCCTGAGGTCTTCCAATACCTCTCCTGCATGTCGGAGTACTCAAAACAAGGGTTGCTCACCCATCACCGGGCAGCTAAATTTCAAATTTTTCATCAGTTTCTACAAATCTCTAGACTGTCTTCCCTCTATCTATCACTGGCATATCCTCCAGCCCACTCAAGAGCAAATAGAGCTGGTCAATAGTATGCAACCCAGCCAGCAGACACGACACCCAAGATTATGTTTTAAAGTGCACTCTCAGATATTCTGCATTTCCTCGAATTCCAAGCTCCGGAGCATGTTTGATTTGAACTGTTTCACGTTTGGTGCCTGAATGTCACCTGCCAAGGCCATAAATTATGAATTCCCGTGGCAACGTAAATCGCACCAGGCAAAAGGAAAGGAATTACTCACCAAGTAATTAAGAAAACCTGCAATACATGTTGAAATCAAGGGTAATGAGCTGGTATCAATACTACAACGTACCTTTTATATAAAAGAAGCTTCAAAGCTTTTACTTTCTGTGAGTTTAAACAAATGTTGATCCCTGTCACATTATGAGATATTGGGAAGCTGACAAAGTGTTATATCAAACACGTGATCAAAGAAGTGGGTTTCAAGTCGTATTTTGTCACACAAAACGAAGCTTGTATCACAAAACTGAGATGACCGAAGTTTTTCTGCTAGAGGTCATCATCTTTTGTCAGTCTCAAAACGCTTCATATGTTAGTGCTCCCATAGCTCAGTGGTTCGAGCCCGGAGTTGTAACCTCGATTCACACTACAACCTTGCTGAATTTTCTTGCAACTATTGCAGCAAGCATCCGAAGGTGCGTTCTCCATGTTGTTAGGAATTATTTTTGAAGGAATAGCTGGAAGTCATTTTATAGGCAGACCCCACCCCCCCGCCCCAGGCCCCATTTGTTTCTGTTTGGAAGTCCACATACGTGTTTTTCCTTCGAGGAACATGAGGATGACAAGCTTCTGATGCGAATAATGCCTTCATTTGGCAGGAAGAACAACGTGATTCATGAAAAGCAGAAAAGAAACGGTGAAACAATGGGGGACGAAAACGTACAGGGATGCGGTTGAATGCTTCTGTTCCTTATGTAGAGACAGGAATCTGCTTGAATCCAATTAAACAGGCAGGAAGTTGGAAGAACACAGCTCGCCAGGCTGCCTCAGAGTTGGAGAAGTCAACGTTGAGCAGGTACCAATTATTGCCGATTGGGACAGTCCTTGAGGTACAGCCTCCCGCCTGTTTACCCCTCTGCTTATGTAAACATAATCGGTTTTAAAGCGAGTCATGAAGAAAGAAGAGGCCAAACGGGTCAATTCCTCAATTTATGGAAGTTGGGCTCTCCTGAGGCCTTTGTCACTTTCAAAAGATGTCTCTGTATAGTTCCCTCTATGGGTCAAAATGAGGTTCAGTTCTCCCGCAGTTCATGAACAAAGTTGACGGTATCTGACTTCAGTCTCATTCACTGGTTCATTGGAGATTAAAACTTTGCAGGGAAAATCTCATTCAGATGAACACTTCAGACGTCAGGCTGTGGGCCAATTAGTTGAAATTGGAAACGAGAATATTTGGATGTTTGATGACTGGCACTGACATAATGTATTATTCTGTGCTCTAAAAGCACGGTGTCACAAACACTCTTTTTTGGAAGGAATTTCTCATCGCAGGAAAAGAAACCTATGCTGTTAAGAGAAGACGCAATTGCACATGCCGTCCTTCCTGGTCGACTAGTGGTTACAATGGAGCGTTTTCACCGCTGTGGTTTGGGTTAATTTCTTGGTCAGGGAATCTGGATTTATTGTTCCTGATAAGGGAAACAACACAAGTCGAACGTCTTTGACATTTCAAACGCGTCCGAATGTGCCTTGCATAATTGTGCAGGGCCGCAAGTTGGCTCACTGGTTATCACTGCTGCCTCACAGCGCCAGAGATATGATTTGCCGACAACTGGGTCGACTGTCAGTAAGTTGCCTTATTCAGGAGCAAATGAAGAGAAAAAGAGTAAGGAATTGTTCTGTGAGGGTTAATCCCAGGAGGATTGGTGTGCATTTGTTGTATCGTATAGGTAATTTCTGAACTGTAGGCATTCCATGTTCCCTTATTGTGTTGCTTTAGCACATGTTCAGACAGGCGAGAAAAGTGAGGAGAAACAGTCACGACTCAATCAGTGATTGATCCATTGTGCAACAACCAACGGATTTACTTTTGACTGAACTAGCTCCCATTTTCCCTACATTGGTAGTGGTAGTATACAGCATTAGAGCGGGTTTTCATGTGTTGTTTTGGCCCCAGCATCCTTTCTCAACATGGACTATACTGGGACATAAAGAGATGATAAAAGACATGGATGGCGATGACTGGAATGAAAAGACATCAAGAAGAATGGACAGCGTTCACTTGGAAACAGAAAAATGGAAAGGAAGCCAATGATGTAGTGGGGGATAATGCCATTTGAAAAGACAAAGCGGGGTATCATGGGATGGTGGAAAAGACGAATAGATCATGTGGCGTGACACCAGGTAAAACTGAATTGTGTCCGTATAGAAGGTTTTTAGGCGATGTGAATTTGGTGAGAGTAAACAGGAGGGAAATTCCCTCATTCGGATGGATCTATATCTAGAGTATAGAACTTGAAAACCAGCGATGAATGATAAAGAGAAGTTTGGAGCTCGCATTCCTTTTCATTCTATAGCTATTGAATTCGAAAATGATTACTTTTTCTCAGGAAAAATTATTCAGAAGCTGATTCTAAATTATTTGTAAAGATGCGTGCAGACACACAAGGAGTGAATTTCACCGGGACAGGGAGTCTGGGCGGCCAGAATGGGTACACGTTACGTGGACACTCTCTAATTTGTTAACGTTAATTGGAAAGAAGCCCCATAACACCTGCAACTGAGCACGACTAAGTGTAGAATGAGCTGATTGTGAGGAAAGCTTTAGCAGCTTGTTCTTCGTGAACTTCTATAAATTGTAAAAGAATTGAGCTGTTTGTGTTAGCTCAGCATTAAAGGGAAGCCGGTTAGCACAGTCTGCTGCATAACTGGTTTATGATATAAAGTGATGCCAACAGTGTGGGAATAATTTGCGCAATGTCTCAGCATACCTTCAGGATCCTGATCTCCCCATTCAGCTAATAATTTAGGAGATGGCCAGAATCAAAAAGAAACTACACTATCGTGAGTTGGAACTGACCTGCCGATGTGATGCACCTTTGTTCTTTCATCTGTTGCAGTAGAAAATTTGGCTGCAATCACAAAGAAGGGAGTGAGTTCATTTGATGCTCACTCATCTCCCCAACCATATCTAGTGACAAGACACGAAAATAATTCCTGCTTGAATTCTGTAATCTTCATAGCAGTACTTAAAACAGCTTTGTCATTTCTATTCCAGTTTTTCTGGTAACAGGCAAAATGTCCAATGAGATAAACCTAATAACTTTTGGATTGTTTTAATGGACTGTGCGAGTTTGCAGCAAAATTAGTAATATAATACGAGCTAAACGTCCTTTCCAGAATTTAACACAGCGCAGGATCAGCGACATGACAAACGTCATCGACTTCAAAAATCACCTCTGTATCTCTCGTGAGTGATGGATATTCACTCAGGGAGTCTTTATGGCTGGTCTTAAGTGACTGAGGTATTTCCCAAGGACAGAACACTCCACAAAATCAGATATTTTTTAAATAAATGCTGTTTTACTGAATGTCCTTTTGCAACTTTTAAATATATATGCATACAAACACATACATGCACGCCCACACACATTTATACATATGTGTACATACAAATATCTATATACATATAGCTTGCACATTCGACGGGAAGAACATTCGACGAGAAGGTTGAACAGTTCATCCACTTTACAAGGAGGTTGAACAGTTCAACCCCTTTATATCCGAGCTGCCTCATTCTCCCATGAGGAGGTTAAACAGTTCATCCACTTTATATCGGCGCTGCCTGGTGCTCCCACGAGGAGGTTGAACAGTTCTTCCACTTTACCAACACCTTCCACCCTGATCTCAAATTCACCTGGACCGTCTCAGACTCCTCCCTCCCCTTCCTAGACCTTTTCATTTCTATCTCGGGTGACCGAATCGACACGGACATTTAATATAAACCGACCGACCCCCACCCTGCCCCCTGTAAAAACGCCATCCCATATTCCCAATACCATCGTCTCCGCCGCATCTGCTCCCAGGAGGACCAGTTCCAATACCATACAATCCAAATGGCCTCCTTCTTCAAGGACCGCAATTTCCCACCAGACGTAGTCGACGATGCCCTCCACCGCATCTCTTCCACTTCCCGCTCCTCCACCCTTGAGCCCCGCCCCTCCATCCGCCACCAGGACAGAACTCCACTGGTCCTCACCTACCTCCATGTACAACGTTTCATCCGTCGTCATTTCCGCCAACTCCAAACGGACCCCACCACCAGGGATATATTTCCCTCCCCTCCCCTATCAACGATCCGAAAAGACCACTCCCTCCGTGACTCCCTCGTCAGGTCCACACCCCACACCAACCCAACCTCCACTCCCAGCACCTTCCCCTGCAACCGCAAGATATGCAAAACTTGCGCCCACACCTCCCCCCTTACTTCTCTCCAAGGCCCCAAGGGACACTTCCAAATCCACCCCAAATTCACCTGCACCTCCACACACATCATTTATTGCATCCGCTACACCCGATGTGGCCTCCTCTATATTGGGGAGACAGGCCGCCTACTTGCGGAATGTTTCAGAGAACACCTCTGGGACACCCGGACCAACCAACCCAACCACCCGTAGCCCAACATTTTAACTCCCCCTCCCACTCCACCAAGGACATGCAGGTCCTTGAACTCCTCCATCGCCAGACCATGGCAACACGACGGTTGGAGGAAGAGCGCCTCATCTTCTGCCTGGGAACGCTCCAACCACAAAGGATGAACTCAGATTTCTCCAGTTTCCTCATTTCCCCTCCCCCCCACCTTGTCTCAGTCAAATTCCTAGAACTCAGCACCGCCTTCCTAACCTGCAATATTCTTCCTGACCTCTCCTCCCCCACCACACTCCTGCCGATCACCCTCACCTTGACCTCCCTCCACCTATCGCATTTCCAACGCCCCTCTCCCAAGTCCCTCCTCCCTACCTTTTATCTTAGCCTGCTGGACACACCTTCCTCATTCCTGAAGAAGGACCTATGCCCGAAACGTCGATTCTCCTGTTCCTTGGATGCTGCCTGACCTGCTGCGCTTTTCCAGCAACACATTTTCAGCTCTGAATTGTGTGTGTGTGAATTCAGAACATTAGAAATGGATGGTCGGCCATTTGAATGTTCTTCCTGTAGAATGTGAGAGCTTAGAGTTTACAGTAATGTCCGTGACATTTGAATCTACGGGAATTGCACCCAACTCCATCTCCTTGGCAACAGCTTTAGGGATCTGGAGCTGAACATTGGATCTTTGGGTAGTCTGAAGTGAATTGAGAGGAGTTATATGGAGGCAGTTACACTTCAGGTACAAGAAAAAGGTCGATGGTATACAGTCGGGAGACGAAAAGGGAACAGGCAGCCAGTGCAGGCATCCACTTTGGTTGTGCCCATCTGTAACAAGCAGACCGTATTTGTTACTTTTTGGGGGGATGTCCTACGAGGGGTAAGCCATGGGGTACAGATCTCTGGCACAGTGTTTGTCCCTGTGATCAGAAGGGTAGGGGAGAGGGGAGGAGAGCAATAGTTATTGGGGACTACATGGTGAGGGGGACAGATTGCAGTTTCTGTGGGTACAGGGCAGGCTCATGATTGATGTGATACCTCCACGTTACCAAGGTTTGTGATGTCTCGCAGCGTGTTTTCAGGATCCTTAAGGGGAGGGGGAGCAGCCCGAGATCATGTTTCACATATGCACTAACAACTTATGTAATAAAATTGATGTGGATGTATGGCAGAAATTCAGAGATCTAGGGTGACATTTTAGATCTAGATCAAACAGAGTTGTTCTCTCTGATTGGTTACACATACCACGTTATAGTGAGGGAAAGAATAGTGAGAGAGCAGATGAACACGTGGTTGTAAGGATAGTGCAGGTGATAGGGATTTGGGTATCTGGATAGTTGGGGCTCATTCTGGAGTCGGTTGGACCTCTACAAGCAAGATGGTCTTCACCTGACCCAGAAGGTTACCAATATCCTGAGTGGATAATTTTCTAAAGCTCTTCAGGAGGGTTTAAACGAATTCAGCAGCGGATTGCAAACCCGAATTTTAGCTGCGGTTTGCTGGACGTTTTGAGTGGTTAGGACATAAATAGGTTTTTGGGTTAGCGAGTGAATGCTGGCAAGGGTGAAGGTGGTTTGAAGTCTATCTACTTCACCGCTCGGAGCATCTGGGATAAAACAGGTGTCATGGGTTGTTCACTGGGACTTCAATATTGTGGCCATTTCAGAGACATGAATGGAGCACTGAAATGAATGGTTGTTCCTTGCACCTCAGTTTCGATTTTTCAGGAAGAACAGGGAAGTCGTTAAAGAGGGGGAGATGTGGCATTTTTAGTCAAAGACAGTGCTATGGTAGCAGAACGGATATTTGGTGAGGACCCGACTCAATCTGTTGAACTAGAATGGGCTGAGATTAAAATCAGGCAAGTGGACGTCACCACCAAAACGTTCTAGAGATATGGAGGAAAAGATTGCAAAGATGATTCTGGAGAGGAACGGAAGTAACAAGGTAGTTGTAGTGGGGAAGTTTAACTTTCCAAATATTGATTGGAAATGTTATTGTTTGAGGAGCTCTGATTGGTCAGTCTTTGTCCAATGTGTGCAGGAGGGTTTCGTGACGCAGCATGTAGATAGGCCAAGAAGAATCAAAAATATATTGGATTTGGTACTGCGTAACGAAGCAAGTCAACTGTTCGATTTGGAGATAATTGAGCACTTTGGTGATAGTGACCACAATTTGGTAAGTTTATTTAGTGATGGATAGGGATATATATATATATATATATATATTCCAGAACATGAGGTACCGCTGGGAGAAAGGCCAGTATGATGCGATCAGGGAAGGGTTAGGATGCACCAGATGGAAAAGTAAACGCAGGGGTTTTGCACACCTGAAATATGGAGCTTGTTCAGGGAGGCGCTCATGCATGTCCTTCCTAAGTGTGTGTGTGTCATGCAGGGAATATGAGGTTGAGACAGGGAGCCATTTTTACTCAAAAAGTTGAATTTCTTGTCAAGATGGAGAAGGCGGTGCATGTAACATGTAATATGAAAGCTGAGTTAGGGCACTTGAAAGTTAAAAGCAAGCAAGGAAGGGCCAAAAGAGAGAGCTACTCAGAGCAACAGTGGACATTAAAGGTCTTTAGCTGGCAGGGTCATTTAAAACCCTGAAGGTTTTTCTTGTCATTTCAAGATGAAAAGAATATCTAGGATATGATTAGGGCCTGTCAAGAACTGTAGGAGGACGTCGTCAACGGAGTCCGAGGAAAGGAGAGGCGCTGAATGTATATTTTTCATCATATCTCAAATGAAAAAGACAATGCTGTCGAAGAGAATTTTGAGATGCAATATGTTAGAATAAACGAAATTGATATTCATAAAGACGAGTTGTTAGCAATTCTTGAAAGCCTGAAAATAGATTGTCCCCTAGGCTTGATTGGATGTATCATAGGATTCTCTGGGAATCGTGGGAGGAGATTGCCGAACTTTTGACTACCAACTTTAGTTCGTCAGTGTCTATGTGATTAGTGCGAGAAGACTCGAATTCAGCAAATATTGTCCCCTTCTTCACGAAGAGGAGTAGGGAGAACGCTGGAAATTATAGAACAGTGGAACGTATTTCCTTGAAGGTGAAGTTTTGGGAAAGGTTATGAGAGATATGATTTATGATCACCTGAGCAGGAAGAAGTTGATTCGCTACAGTCAACACGATTTTGCGAATAGCAGGTTGTGCCTCACAAACTTTATTGAGCTCTTTGAAAAGGTCAACAAACAGGTGGATGGGAGTAAAGTGGTTAACATGGTGGATATGATTTTCACGAATGCACGGTCGGCTGTTGCATAAAATACAGAGACATGGGATTGAGGGTGATTTCGCGGTTTAGATCAGTAAGTGGCTCGCTGAAAGAACACAGAGTGTGGTAGTTAATGGAAAATATTCATCCTGGAGTTCAGTTACTCATGGTGTACCACAAGGTTCCATTTTGGGTCCACTGCTGTTTGTCACCTTTATAAATGACCTGGGTTCGAGCATGGGATGATGGATGAGTAAATTCGCAGAACACACTAAATCGATGGAGTTGTCAACAGTGCCGAAGTCTGCTGCAGGTTACAGACGGACATGAATAATCTGCAGATCGGGGCTCAGAGGTGGCATATGGAGGTTATTGTGGAAAAGTGTGAGGTGATTTACTTTGGAATGAACAACAAGAATAAAAAGTTCTGGGCTAATTGTAATATTCTTGGAAGTTTCGATGAGCAGAGCGATCTCGGCATACATGTATATAAAACTCTGAAGGTTAACACACACGTTGATGGATTTGTTTGCAATGAGCACAGTGTGTTAGTTTTTATTGGGAGAGGGATTGATTTTCAAGGCCAAACGATCCCTTTGCAGCTCCAGAAATTTGTCTGGTATGGCCAAACTTGTCGAGTTGCGTGCGGTTCTGGTCGCCACATTATAGAACGGATGTGAAAGCATTGGAAAGGTTGTAGACGAGATTTCCTCGGATGTTGCCTTCTGTGAAGGGAAGGTCTTACGAGGAAAGGCTGAGGGACTTGAGGCTGTTTTTGATTGAGATAAGAATTTTGAGACGTGAATTAATAGAGACATAAAAGATGATCAGAGGTTGCTTTCAGGTGGACAGTGAAGGCCTTTTTCTTCAAATGGTGATGGTTGGCACAATGGCACATCGATATAATGTGAGTGTGATTGATGCCGAGGACGATTCCTTTCTCAGAGAATAGTAAGGGTGCAGAACGCCTTGCCTTCAACAGTCATAGACTCACCAACATTCAGGGCAATTAAATAATCATTGGATACATTTACGGCTTATAATTTCAAAATGCTGGTCAGATGGACTTCACATTGGTATCACAGGTCTGTGCAACGTTAGTGCCAAAAGCTCTTTATTGCGGTGTAATATTCTGTGTTTGAACTGTTCTTCAGCTTGAAGGTGCAATCATCTCTGTTTACTATCAGTAAAACAAACACCTGACGAAAATCCAATGCGCAATTTTGGCAGTGCATGTACTGCCATTCTGTCATGCAACTACAGCAAGCTAACTCATTACACCGCTGGATCTGCCGTCTAATGATGACAAACGTCTCCTGATCTTACCACTGGGACCCTCAACCCAATTACTCATTTTTTTTCTTTGGACCTGAAATGAAACATAGTGCAGAGCAGGTTATACTGATAATGAATCACCGATTATTAAGCATCAACTTCAGGAAAATGGCACAGAAAATGTGGTGAAAATCGATTTTATTGAATACTGCACACATTTTCCGTGGCTTCCTGCGTTGATCACAGGAAATGTTATGTCGCCACTGTACTGGGATTTCCCTTCTATCGGCGTCAATTCGTCAGAGAATTCGATTCACTGACATTTCACCAACTTGCTTTGGAATGTTCATATGACACATCCACTCACACTGCACACAACATCAACAATGTTCAGCATACTACATCCACGAGCATGTGGAATAGTTTTCATAAACAGTGAAGTTCCGATAATGTTATGCAAAGGCAAATTGAAATTCAATTTAATTAGTAAAGTCGCAAGAATCCAGAGTAAGATTCAAAATGTCAGAAATTCACGTTTATTACCTTGGGCAGATTCCAGCCCAGCAAAGGGGAAATCTGCCCCTGAATCCCCTGAATCCATGCAATTGCTTGCTCCATGTGTCCACTTGGAAACCTATGTGAAGGAACATTCAAACTGAAGGAGAACTTGTGAGAATCCTCTGCTGTCTGATCTAAAGCTGAAACAAGAGCTGTCTATTCGAGCTGGGAGGGAAGCGAGGTGGAGGTGAGACCAAAATATTACTTGGCGTTTATTTCATATTGTCCTCATTGAGATTGTTTAAAAACCCGGGCCAGAAATGTCACAGACACAAAGGAGCAGAAGGAGGACATTCTTAACACCGATCCTGCCCCGCCACGGCATTCGATATCATCATGGCTGACACAACAATGTTTAGTCTTTTTCCAGCCCATCCACGTCATCGTGTTGCCTAGTGGCTAGCAGATATTTATCGATCTCTATCATAAATAGACTTCGAAAATGTAAATCTGTGAGAGGAAAATGTTCCGTTTTGAGACAGTGGGTTTCTGCACGAATATTGTTGGGTTTTCAGATGACAGCCGTGTCTGGTCTGACCACTTTGCAATACATAAATTAAAACTCGACTCTGACGGGATTCGAACCCACAACCTTTGAATAGCAACTTATACAGAGATATAGAAGTCCAACGCGCTTTCCATTGCGCCACAGAGCTGCGCACAGAGTGAGTTTTAAGCACACAAGTTTGCCTTTGACGCATTGCGTTCAGGACACCCATCTCGCGCCTGTCTGTCCTCGTCACACTTTCCGGTACCTGGTCCTTATCCACGTGTGCTCTGGCTCATCAAGTGTTCGGTTACAGACTGCTGAAACGTTCTCATGATACTTAGCTTTACCACATGTTCAGATAATAATTTCCAGATAATCAATACTCTATAGGTGAAAGTATTTTTCCTAAATCTAATCCTTGTCTCCTGTCTTTCATTTATGTCACTCTGTTCCTTCCCAATACAGGCTTATCCTTGTCACACATATCTATCCTCTTCATAAAAATGAGCACGTTCATCGGTTTCTCATTCAGCCTTCTCTGCGCTTAGATAAACATCCCCAGCCTAGCTCGTGTACCTTCACAATGGGAGAGGTACAGCCCTTGCCATTCTTTTCATCTCCAGCGAAATTCTCCTCCTGAAATCAGACGCTTCCAGCAGTCTGGCGATTACAACGGAAAAGCAATGTTCTCAGAAGGAAAGCCAAAAGGCCTGAACAAAATCAGCAGCTCCTGTCCATCTCTGATGAGAAAGGAAAGTTAACGTTTCGAGTCCAATGATCCGTCTTCGGAACTGATGGGAAGGGCGGGTGGACGAAGAATGTGGAAGAGGGCGGACGGTTTCTAAAATGATTGAACTCGATGTTGGGTCCTAATGTTTGCATGGTCTGTTGGTAGAAAATTAGTTGCCGGTCTTCCAGCTTGTGTTGTGTCTTAAAGAGCACAGCAGCAGACCAGAAACTGGAATGATTGCCTGGGAACACAGTGTCTCGATTAGAGTGGGGCTGGAAAAGCACAGCAGTACAGGCAGCAACCGAGGGCAGTAAAATCGACGTTTCGGGCAACAGCCCTTCATCAGGAATACAGGCAGAGACACAGAAGGGTGGGAACACATTGTAATGTTGAAGTACAGGAGACTGGAAGATCGGGATAGTTTTTGTTGATTCTGGACAGAACGTAAGTGATCTCAGCTTTGTCACCGACATTATTTTCCTCTCTCTATTGGAGAAAGTTCACATTCTGAGCAGGAAATACAGTTGCCTCGATTAAATGAAGTGCAGACAAATCTCTGGAAGATGTGACGAGAAACTTCCACAGTGAGGAGAGATATCGGAAACCAGCAGGAAATGTAACTTACAACATACAACGTTACAATGCAGTACAGGCACTTCGGCCCTGGCTGTTGCCGCGACCTGTAAAATAATGTGATGTTCATTGTAATGGAAAATCAACATTTATTTTGAAACCAATAAAAGCACAGGGAAACAAATAAGTAAGTACCTAACTTTGAAGAGGCAAGTGTTGCAGACAGACTGAAAAAAATGTAAAGTTAAGCCGAAATAATAGCAGATTTACAAGGCCAGTAAACTACCATATCAACAGTCAAGGAATGAGAAATAAAACTCCGTATCTGGAAAGTAACTCGAATGTTTCAGGTCCCTGAACTTGAGGTGTTGATAAGAAGAAGCGAATTCTAGCATCAAGGGAAAATGTATTATTTGTGGAAGATGAGCTAGTTTCCTTTTTGGTAGATACAGGAGCAACATACTCTGTCCTTAAATTAACACAGTTGAGAAAGTCGATGCAGTGGATGCATCAGGAGTCGTGATACGAGAGAGCTTAACCGCACCACTGTTGTGCGGAACCAGTAATGGTGAAGCATTCCAATTCGCATTCCTATTGTCGGAAATCTGTCCTTTAAATCAGATGGCTCGCGATCAAATTGTGAGATTGGGGTCGGGTTGTGCAGTACCCTGACAGGCTTGCAGGTAATACGAAAAGATTTACCAGTGCAAGCTGTAAATTACGACTCATGACCAAGATGCATGTCTATGAGTGGCGATTAAGCCAGAGAACCAAACGTTCAGTAAGCGATTCACTCGCCCAGCAATCAAGTAACCATGTTAATTCCATTAACACAGATTTCCTTGCTGGGGTTATGCAGCACTGCACAGCACACATACACCGTGATGGCCCTTACAAATCATATAAGAAGGATTGTTTGAGGAGATTGGTTAAACCAGATCAGTTAGTATTGTGCGAGGTTTATTGGAATGTTCACAGATGTGCAGTCAGTGTAAACTTATCCAAAGTATCTGTGACGGCAAGTAGACCCTATCCTTTTGATGTGGAAGGCACCTTTCCTCACGTACCATTGGCGAAGGCATCCAGCGAGAGGTGGCAGGATTTGAGACGATGGGTACGGCAGGCACAAAAAAAAAGATTGTGTCTTCAGCGACGATGTTCGTATCTGATTCAATACAGATATAAGGACAGATATGAAGAAACTAAATTGGCTAACTCAGGCAGATAGAGCAGTCCAGGTAAACCCCGCCAAGAGGGTAGCCTGGCGATTAGCTATGGTAGATGTCTCGGATCCAAAATTAAGAAGGGTCCCTACTGAGTGCAGGGCAAAAGGCAAACGTGATGTGGGGTTCATACGAAGTTGTGAACCCCATAAGAATAGCTCCGAAATCTGAGTATCGTCCTTGCAGAACACAAGACTCGTTAAAACCCGAGGCTCTCAAAGGATACTACTTTGCATCCCTTCTGAAGGCTTGAGTGATATTTCCCTGTGGATAATCACCGGTGAGAGCCCCCATTGTTCTGGTCAAAAAGGCAAACAGTCCAGGTGAATCAGAGAAACGGAGCTTTGTTCAAGACCTGCAGGTAGTCAACTATGCTGTTGTTCCGCCCGCCCCAAATGTTCCGAATCCTTGTACTATATTAGCTCAAATTCCACCGGACAGTAAATGGTTCTCTGCTATGGATTTAGCAAATGTCTTCTTTAGTGTACCGGTACACCCAGAAAGTCACTTCTGGTTCACTTTTCCACTCAAAGGCAAATCGTATACATTCAAGCAACTTTGTCAAGATGACTGTGAGTCCCCCGCCATAATTAATGGGGCTAGATGCTGGAGTCTGGAGATTCTTGTTTTAACCCCGGGGTCAGCGCGTCTGCAGTATGTAGACGAATGCTTAACAGCAGCACCAACAGAGGAACAATGTGAGAAAGATACGCTTGCTATGCTCTGCCATATAGCCAGGGATGGGCACAAAGCTAGTTTCGCAAAATTACAAATTGTGCAACAACAGGTGAAGTTCTTAGGTCACTTCTTGTCTGAACAAGGGAAGGCCATTGGTCAAAACAAATTTCAAGCAATCCAGCAAATTCCAAAGCCTCACACGAAGAAACAATTGCTATTCTTTTTGGTCATGCACTCCTACTGTAGAATTTTTATCCCACATTATACAACCCTTGAGGCCCCCTAAATGAAATTTCCAATGGCTAGGAGTTGCAGAACCAGAGACCGTACCAGTTGAATTGAAAGTCGCGCTCCTAACCATACCTACACTGGGGATTCCGAATCCAAACAAGCCTTTGGTACAAACAGTAGATGCATGACATCTGTGCTGATGCAGGATAATGTGGGAAAATTGAGGCACGTAGCTTACATTTTGGCTAAACTTGGACCCCGTAGCGGCAGGATTGCCTGCATGCCTGCGAGCCGTGGCTGCAGCTGAAAAAGTTTGTTGTAGCGTCCAGGGACACAGTCGGCTTTGGATAATTAACCCTCCTGGTCCCACATGCATCCTTACTGGTTTCTGAGCAAAACACAGCACACATGTCGGCAGCACATTGGCTCAGAAACAATACTGTGCTATTGGAAATGCCTAACATTACAATAACGAGATGTAACGTCCGTAATGCTGCTAGCCTTCTCCCCACAGAAGGAGACGGAGACTCACATGACTGTGTCCTGTAACTAATAAAATTTGCAGCCCAAGACCAGACGTGCAGGATTCACAAACTCAGAATCAGGATATGGCGTTTTTTTTTGGGGAATGGGTCAGCATTCAGGAGCAAATGGATAGGCCAGAATTGTGTTTGGTATGCTGTCGTAACTACACATGAGGTAGTCAAAACGGAATCACTCCCTTGTCATCTGTCAGCTCAAGCAGTAGAGCTGATTGCCTTGACTGAGGCATGTAAATTGGCTGAGTGAAGGATAGTGAATATTTACACCGACAGCAGATATGCATACGGGGATGTACATAATTGTGGAACTCTGTGGAAACACAGGGGCTTCTTGACCTACTCTGGAAAGCCCAAAATACACCGTGGCCTGACTTCTGACCTCCTGGAAGAGGTCCTACCGCCTAAATCATTCGCTGTCTGTACATGTGAAGCCCACACGAAAAAGTACGATTCCCTTTCTCAAGGCAATGCGAATGCAAACTCAGTGGTAAGGACGGCAGCCCAGCAGCTGCCACGTGATCAGTTGACATGTGTATGTCGAATATTTGTAATCCAAAACAGACTTATGGGAGGTCGAGTCGCAGGCCACGCCGAAGGACAAGCGTGAATAGACAAGGGAACAAGGGAAGGCCATTGGTCAAAACAAATTTCAAGCAATCCAGCAAATTCCAAAGCCTCACACGAAGAAACAATTGCTATTCTTTTTGGTCATGCACTCCTACTGTAGAATTTTTATCCCACATTATACAACCCTTGAGGCCTAGCAGGGTGCATAATGAGGGAATGGGTGTGGTGTGGCCCCATTGGTAAACCCTGTCAACGCGATCATTATTCCCATTCCATGCCAATTAACACACAGTGAGGGCCATGTGTCAAAAGGGGGGATGTAGCGAATAAAGTGGTATGATTTTATCTTGATATGTAATTTGGTTTCCGTGGTCGAATCTGTAAGTCCTCTTCTGACATGGTGCAAAATAATTTTCCAAAGGTCTTCTTAGTCAGTCCGGGACTGAGGTTCAGAAAAGAACAAATATTTCTGGTTTTTTTTGGAGCTTGCTGTGTTTACATTCTCCCCGCCTCACTCTATGGAGAAGGACTTATAAACTCCATTCCTGTCAGTCCAGGTGAGACACTTTGTGACGCAGGTAGTTTCATTGGCAAAGAAAAGACATTGATCCCCATGAAGCTTCCTTTCACCCTCTGTCTGCCCATTCATTCAATTTGATCACTGCTGTTCTGAAAAATTTCACCTCTGCTCTCCTGTTGTTCTTCCGTAATTCGAGGGAACCTCGAACCGAATCACAACATCATATTAATTTTCGGTTGTTTATGTTACATCAATGACCAGACCAGAACAAGCTAGCAGGGAGTTGAATAACACATAAAATATTTTTAAAATAGCTTCCAGAAAATTAACCGACTGCAGAGTCAGAATATGAGAAATGTCAGACTGCACTGATATTTCGCCCATTTCACAATGCACAGATACTCCACGACGAGTTCAGTCTTTGCAAAATGTTTGTTTATAATTGTGACAATTCCCTGGGACAAATCCTCCCTCAATCCACAAAAATGTGTCCTACCAAAAACTATTTCAGTTCAGAGTAAAATCGCTCAGGATACGTTCCATCAACCCAAAGTTTCCTGCGCCATGTCAATTAAAGTGTATCCAGAAGAGGTTAGGTCTCCCAGCCTCGTCTCCCACAGCTCCCTATTCCACGTCAACAGAAGTTGCGCCGGCCTAGTTTGGAGCTCCTCCCTGGGCGTTTCATGCGCCTCTCTGACTTCATATAAGGACTGCATGCTTACAGACTTGGTCACTGGCAGAAAGAGGAGAAATTCACGCGTTCATTCCATTCTCAATTTCCGATCGGATCTTCGCCATTGCGTCACTAAATTTCTCTGATTCCAGACCTGGAAACCGGTGTGATTGAAGTGTGCAACCTTAGTTGCTACCTCGTCTCGAGGCACTGGTAAAGTAACGATGTGAAACTTCGTTGTTATTGAAACCTACATTTCAACAATTTGTGTGCTACGTCTGTACATTTAATCTTTTCTTGAAATCTATCGAACTCAGTCTTCAACATTCTCAATGATGGAATCTCCACAGCCACTGAGGACATCGAAGATGACGCTCCAACCCAATCTCATTAGGTTATCCTCTTATGCATGTGGTGCTATTCCTCGCCAACCTCGGACATGGCATTTATTGCTTTTACTGTTGGTTATTTAATCATGTGATCGTATAGTGGCTCATCCACTGCATTGTGACCGCAGAAACCTTCATTCAAATCCGAGAATCAGTAATGCGCATTTGTTCCATGTTACTCCACATAACCCTTGCAAAACAAACACAGAAAGGAAACAATCAATTTTAAAGGTTAATATGCTCTCGAAGGTGATGATTTTTTTTGCTTCAAACTTTATCTGCACCCAATATCGGAGAAGTTTCTCCCTTTCCCAATCACTATTCTTCATTTCCATCCCTCCTCCCATGTCACTGGGGCATTGCACAAACTAACATTCACTTTCACATTGACACCGTTAAGTTAGTGCTGCAGCTGTCACTCTTGTTAGATGATCATGCCCGAATACCACCATGAGGAACTTTGAGCCTTAATGCAATCAGATAATGTGGTTGGATTATGAATCCTCATGTAAAGTGTTTGATTTGCATGGACCAGAGTTCATTTGAGCACTGGGTTCATGAAAAATACACAGAACAGTATCGAAGAAAAGAGACTTTATTGGAAAAGACCAATGTTTGCGAATTCCCCACATTTATTTCAAGTCTTTATTCGTCTCTCGCTAGAGTGTTATGTACAATGCTGCAATTCACATAAAAGAAGCGATATGACAGCTGTGGAAACGGTGCGGAAGTGATTTGCCAATATATTGTCTGGAGTGAAGAACTTCAGCTATGAAAGAGTTTAGACAGACTGGCCTTGCTTTTGTGAGAGCAGGAGAGATTGAGAGGAGACAGTATTGAGATGTAGGAAATAATGAGGGGCATGGATTGGGTACACTGAACGAAAATTTTCTCGATGATGGATGGATCAATCAAGCATAGATTTAAGATAAGAGTCATAAATGTTCGAGTAGCTCTACATTATAAAAACTTTATCAGCTAGGGAGTGGTTGGAATCTGGACATCACTGTCTGTATATGTCAGAGCGGCAGACATTCTGAGAATCTCCAGAGATATTTAACTGTGAATTTGTAATGCTTAAGGCATACAACGTTAAATGATGGAAAATGAGATGAGGATGATCAAGCAGGTGTTATTGACAAGAGCATGCACAAGTAGCTTGCAGGCTCAGTTAGCTCTGACATCCACCGTGTGGCGTTTGGTAACCTCAGTTGTCACGTGAGAGGCCAGGGTTCATTTTCCCGCTGGGGCGACTCTGACTGTTTCAGGGTTTCAAGGTTTGTGTAAAGATCTGCAGTTCCGGTGAAGGGTGCAAATGGTGTGGGGATGTTCGGTGGTTTCGGTAAGTTGGTTGACGGCCGTTTCCTCCCGTTTCTCGGTGATATCCTCAAGGCAGATGAAACTCGTGTGAAACACTGCTGTCCTGAAGCGTTTCGAATTGGTTTGATTTATTTCCGACTGCTTTCAGTTGCTGGTTCTTGTCGTTCTTTGCATGTCCCAGTATGTTGGGTGCAGATCAACATGTTTTTTGATGGAGTCATTGGATGAGTCTCGTCATTCTAGAAATTCTCTGGCTGCACTCTGTTTAGCTGGCCCTAATATTTTTGTGTTGTCCCAGTCGAATCTGTTGTCCTCGTCATCGCTGTGCATTGCTACTCGGAACAGCTGGTTGTGTTGTTTAGTGGATCCTCCAGAAATATTTTGCAACAATAGATATTCCCGCACATTCATTGTCAAAGCCAACGCCAGGAGGACATGCCATTACCCAACAAACCAAGCTCTCCACATTATAGGTAAAAGCATGTCTCGGCACGTACAGCCAGACTCCTCTGGCCACTCGGATGTATGAGACAGCATAAACCGAAAGACACATTTGACAACAACTCACCAAAAAAGGACCAAATACCCATCAAAGGCAGGACAAATTTGGACAAACAATGTTGCCTGTAGTGACTGCAGGAAACATTATAAAGGACAGACAACTCACGACACGCATTCTTGAAGATCAACTTGACACGAAACACCACTGCCAGGTGTAGGTTGACTCATGACACTGAGTGTCGCTGATTCCGTGGCGTGAAGCTTGGATTGTGTGACAGTCTGCAGCAATGGAGAGTGCGTTGCTGAAAAAGTACAGCAGATTGGGCAGCATTCAAGAAGCAGGAGAATGGATGGTTCTGACATGAATACTTCATCAGGCATTCGGCCAAAACGCCGATCCTGCTAGTCCTCGGATGCTGCCTAATCTGCTGTGTTTTCCAGCACCACACTCTTGACTCTGATCTCCAGTATCTACAGTCCACACTTTATCCTCCGTCTGCAGCATTAGTTAGTTCCTTGTGTGAGGGAACTGTTGAGATCACCAATGTAAAATTCAATTTCTGATTGAGAAATACAACCAGGTCCGCAGGCCAAAAGAGTGTTTCTATTGTTTTGAGTTTCCTGGCTGTACAATGTATGCTTCTGTGATCGCACAGTTGGCAGTGCTCTGGGGAGCGTCTGCAGTTATCTGCGTTTACATCTTAGATGCTATTGATGCTGTTTGATTTGTTCTTGATTTGTACAACAGTAACACAGTGACGGATCAATTATTATTCCACGAAGACAGACAGACGTGGAAAATGTCGAGGTTCTGGTGGTATTTGATCAGAGATTCAGGAGAAACGAATGTTGAATTCTTTCGAATCGTAATGAAGAACAACCAGGAAATAAGTCACCAGTGGGTATAGTTTACAAGGGCACTCACGGGAACCAAAATGCGAAATAAACCGTAAAAATGACGAAGACAGATGAAGGATGAAGTAATCATGGGTAATCTGACTTCCACTCCCCAGCTCCCCTATTTCACACACCCAGCCCATTGTAAACAAATGTTAGAGAGCCATAAACATCAACGTCGTCCATTGGAACGTTCCAAGTCTTTTCTAAATTTACGATTCGTCTATTAGTTTCAGTAATTTTTTCTTTCCTGGGAAACCATCTCTTTCATTGTTTGCAATCGGAAAGGGAGCCAACATTTTTGTCAGGGAAATAATATGATCCTAAACTTTGTGCCGTATATAAAATTCCTCTGTGTCACACGTTTCTTCTACTTTCTCTCGATTTTAATAGTACTCTGTCTTTTGAATCTTCCGACCAATGTGCATGACTTCACAATCCGGACATGTAACTGCATCTGACAAGTTTTTGCCCACTCATCCAATCTATCTATATGCCTATGCATATTGCCACGATCTCATCACAACATGCTCTCCCACGCGTGTGGATTGTCAGCAGATTTGGACACATTTTACATTGCCCCTTTCTCCATGCTATTAACAGAGAGATAATTGAAGCCTTGAATATACCCAGTCTTGACAGGCCTTGGCTGTTAATGCTTCTACATACTTGCTACCCTCTGAATGTGAGAACATCCTCCTCATTTATTTCTTAAGTGGGTAACCCCTTCCCCTGAGATTGGGATCTCCGGTCGTTCACTATTCTGGATATAAAGTAGAGCAGAGCAAACTTTTAAAGTAAAACAGAATCTCACTGCTGTCTCCAGTGCCAGTTCTGAGTTTCCTTTTCTGATCTCTGTGTGAACAAACTGCCCTGATGAGCAATGATCTCTATCAGAGGAAAACTGATTTCCAGTGTCATGCGTGTGTCTGTAAAGGGTGGGATCAGACTATTACCATGTCTTCCCCGTGAATTGCCCAGGATTTATTTCGGAAACGTCATAATAATAAAGGACGATTGTCAATATGGGAGGAGCAGGCTGCAGTTTGCATTCACGGATCATTGAAGCCATTGGATCATCAGTCTCTGTCCCGATGTTAGTCAGTGCGTTCAGCTCTTCACTGACAGGTTGCTGTTCTCCCACGACCCAGGAACAGAGCGACAGCTGTTCTCACACAATCTGTTATTTTTTTGTCCGCACAGTTACGGGTTTTTACCGAGTTCAGAAAAATATTCCTCATAAGGCTCGAAGGGAGAATGTTCCGGTTGCAAAGTGTGAGATCAAACTGTTCCCATTGTCCACAATGAATGCTCCAGGATTAATTTTGGAAACGTCAAACAAAGTGAAGACAATTTTCATTTTGCGAAGGGCAGGCAAAAGCTTGAATTCACTGTCAGTCTGCTTTAGGAGATCCTGCAAGGGGCCTACGACAAGGGACTCCCAAGCCTCTGGGGAGCAATTAGTCCTCTCGTCTGGCTGTTAACCGAGAGGGTGTACCCACGCATGGAGCGGTCTCTGTTCTTATCCATCCGACTCCTTTGCTGTGCACTTTCTGGTTTTTAATAGGGTCAGTAATGTGTACCCAAGCGGAAAACAAATCCAGTGAGGAAACACAAATGCGTTTCTGTATTGTTGAATGGCTCGTGAAGGGTTGTGGACACTCGGACTCTCAAACAAAAACAGAAACTGCTCAAGGAACTCAGCAGTTATGACATTACCTGTGAGAGAAAATGGAGTTCTGAAAAACTCCTGGAGAAGCTCCGAATCGATATCTCTGTTTGTCTCTCCCCAGATGCTGCCAGATCTGTTTAGTTTCTCCTGCAATCTCTCCCTTTCTTTTTTAACTGAATGACCAATTCAACCATCGAGATTGTTTACACAGTCCAAACATGTCCTGACATTTAACCCTATCGAAACTGTGGTGATTGAATTCAAACAAATAAACTTGAAACGAGTTTAGTAGCGCGCTTCTGCAGTTGTGGCCAAGTGGTTGACGCGATGGGCGTTAAATCCACTGTGGATTCCTCATTGCAGTTAAGCATTTTCTGACTGTAATTGAAAGCCTAGAGTGAACTTGAAGAGTGCTTGTTCTCTGCTTTCTTGTTTGAAATTCAAATAGCAGGATAAGATGAAATGCGTATAATTCAGGCAAGGAACGTTAGTAATCTGCAACCAACCGCCTGTCAGGATGGAAAAGGCAGAAAACTCCAGAGCAGGTCAGACCCATTTAGTTGTACACTTCCATTACTGAATACGTTTGCCCCTCTGAACAAAGTGACGCCAAATGAGATAAGAACAGTTCAGGGGATTGTGTTGGACTGGTGCAGACTTAGTGGGCCAAAGGGCATTTTTGTGCTAGACACTTCCATAACCAGCTGCGAAGTGGTCAGTTTGTGAAGTAACAGGACATTCTTTGCAAAATGTCCCTCGGCGAGGAAGAGGTCGAAGCTACTCTCCCATGATATTTCTGACAGTCACGGAATTCATTGGCACATTTCAATTGGTAATAACTATTACGGTGTATATTTGTGGAATCAGTCTATCTGATAATCAGGACGATGAGACCGTGATGTCTCAGTAATCAGCCGAGAGCAAGCCCTTGCAGCTTACATTCCCTGGCTCCGCTTTTTAGATAAAGATTACTTTCTCGATGTGCCTGTGTTTATATCAAACAGCTCATTGACATCGGGACTGGACGTTCAGGGGAAAGTGGAGGTGTGCCAGAGGCAGAAATAGAACAAGACGAGACGAGAAAGTGCTTAGATTTTACCGTGCATCCGTTGTTTTTTGTGAGGAATGTCTGCTGGGCGCTATGCTGTCAGGTCCCAGGAGACTGAGGGCTTGTTGTGGAGGGAATTCTGTTATTGAAAGTTACACATGATAAGCGTGTTCGACTATTTCAGCTCAGTATCCATTTCATATCGCGGCTCACCGCAACGGTGCACAAGTTCTGGCGAAGTGCCTTGTATTCCACTTAAAGCCGCCTTTCTCCAGGGAAACTTGCAGACGTAAAGCACATGGAGTGGGGAGAATCCTGACGACTCTGTCACTATCGGGGAATGTGCCTCTGTATGTGAACATGAGAATACGTTCCCCAAAGGGGTTTCAAACCTGTGACCAGGTCAACCTTCAGTACCATTGTTATGTCATTTGAGATCGCAGGCAGAATCTAATTGCTGCAAACCGGGACAAGAATAGTTGGATGCCTGATATCGTGCGCTTCACGATGGACAAATGGCCCTTCTCCACTCCTCTCCCACATGCTTTTTAAACTTAGGCCAGAGAGAAACTGACCTGACGACAAAATCGCTTCACAACCTTCTACTACCAATTTTGCAAACTTACTTCTATCTTGCCACCTAAATCATTTATTTAAATGTAAAAAAAATAAATGTGCGTTCAGCCCATGAGTCACATTTGGTAATAGTCCTCCAGTCTGCAAACGACCCTGCACCACCATTCTCAGCATCCTGCTATTAAACTAATTTTATATCTAAGTGGAAAACTTACATTTAACTCCATGCGATCTAACTTTATGAATTAGTCAACCATGTGGAACCGTGTAAAACCTTTTATCAAAGCCCAAGTGAGCAAAGTCTGTTACTTTGTGCTCATTGATCTTCTTGGTTACCCCCTAAAAAAACTCAATCAATTTTGTGCAAAACCATGCTGATTATCCCGATTTATTCCTTGTAGCTAAACATTCATATAAATCCTATCGTTTAGAATTGCACCAAACAACTTACCCACGACCTTAATCAGACACAAACGTCTATCGCTCCCAGGCTTCTCCGTGAACTCCTTTCTAAACAAAGGCACGTGAGGCATCCCCAGGTCATTTGGTGCCCCATTCGTCATAATGGATGATAAAAATATTTCTACGAAAGTCCCAAAGGTTTCTTTACCTAACTTCCCACAAGTTTCCGGGATACAGAAGATCAGATCCCAGAGAAATATCCAACTTTATACTTTCCAGGTCGTCCAACCCTTCCCCTTTTCAATGTGAACTACTTTGAAAACATCAATAGTTAGTTGTACCCGTTATGTCGTTCTCCATGGTGTAAACTGACGCGAAGTGAACATCATATGTCTCTTCATCTGCTGAGATTCAAGACAAAGGTGAGCACTTTCGTCTTAAAGTGGTCCTATTTGGTCTCAAGTTCTTAATTACTTGTAGATTCTCTTTAGACTATACTTAATTTTATTTTCTGATGACATCTCAGATCCTCGATTGACCTTTATAATGTCCTCCTTAAGAATGCCCCTCCACTCTTTATATCATTCAAGAGATTCACTTGAAACCATGTGTTTATATGGAAGCTGTCGGCTTTTTTTTAAAACAAAAGTCTTATGACAAGGCGTAAATCTCTGCAATCAACGTTGTTCTAACGGAAAACCAACAATGTGGAACTCGGCCATTCGGACCAAGAAGCCCCCACTAATCCTGCGAAGGGAATCACACCCAAACTCACATGTCTACACAATTCCTGAAACTCTGCATTTCCCATGACCAAAGAACGTCAGGCACACATCTTTAGTCTAAGGACGAATGTGCAAACTCCAAATACACAGTCATCCAAAGTAGATATTGAACCAACATCGCTGAGACCGCAAGACATTAGTACTCACCACTGAGTCAGCCATTATAAACCTCCTATCCACCACTCAAAACATTTCATCACTTCGATATGGGGCCTAGACCTGCTCCTAATGTTCCAAATTCATCTGTCCAGAGCCTCCTATTGACTGAGGTGTAAACCTCTGCCCGTGCTTTCCTATTCGCTTGAACTGAACGCCTGCATTGTATTTGCCTTCCTAAACACCAACTGAAACTGCATGTTAAACATAAGAGAAAATTGAACTTTGAATTCTTTCTGCTTTCAGAAAATTGTTTGTGCCTCTACTCTTACCACCAAACATATGACCGCACACTTTTCCACAAAGTATCGCAACTGCAACTATTTTTTCAAAGCACTCAGTTTGTTAATGTCATTCTGCCGCATGCCCGCTTCAACAATAAGATCTGCACTTCCACCTTTCATTGTGTCTTCTTCAAATGGAGCAACAACACCCTCAATTCCTTTGAATGGATCCTTCATACATAATGTGAATAGCTGTGTTGCCAACACTGACTCCTGCTGAACTCCACTAGTCACGGGCTGCCATCCTGGAGAAGACCCCTTTACCCAACTGTCTGCCTTCTGCCAATCAGCCAAAACTCAATCCATGTCCTCTTCTTTAGCAGTTTGCCGTATTGCATCTTGACATATGTCTGTGGAAATTCAAGCTGGTCACCTCCACAGGCTTGACTTCGTCTAACTTGCTCATTGCCTACTCAAAGCATTTAACACAAAGCTGATTTATTTGATTGTTATCGAGAATATTCCAACTTTGATTCCAGGAATGAATGTGAAGAACAACAACGTTCAATTGCTGTTGAGATTTGTAAACACTACGCTTCCTTAGTATGGTCGATGAATGAGTGAATTCCTTCCCTCATTGGGATCCTCTATTCTCTCAACAGGGTCGATGAGTGACCTAACTCTTTTGCTCACATGGAGCAGGTAAATGCTTGCTGCCAACTGCAAACCAGATGGTGTACTGAGAGTTGAGATAATCGCTTGAACCTATTCCTGGAGTAGGTTCCTTGAAACGTCTCTCACAATTCGAAAATATCGATGGGAAATCAGTTCGACAGAGACTAGAGAGCACATCCCACAGGCTACATATTTGATAGGTCTCTCCACAATGTGATGACGTTCATGATGAACTGTCCACAAGAAAGTTTATAATGATTACTGTCTTTATTCAGTGTGAACACGTTGAACACACGTAAGTATTCAGGAACTTGTGCAGCACCTCCCGCATTCATGGCATTTAGAAAGACCTGTTAATATTGCGAGAAAGGTGATGAGCCATCCGGTCGCTCGGACTTTGCAGCAGGATCCCACAGATTTGGAATTGGAGAGGTCTCTATTCCGAGTGAGCACGTGGGTCAGACGTCAGGTCTCTATATATCTTAATGAACTCGTATTTATGTGAGCATATTTCTCAGAGATGAAGCAGATAGAGGTTTGATAACATTTTCCAAAGTCCGGAGAGAGAAAGGTTTCACATTAGTATAAACGTGGTGTTCGGTTGACTAATCGCTGGACGTTTTAAAGCATTTTCGGAAGTTCAGACACTGAAATCGTTTCTCATCATTTTGAACGAGCAGGTGTCGCAGCAGGTCAGAGACAGAGTAAATCCCTTCCCACACTCTGAGCAGGTGAATGGCTTGTTCCTGGTATCATTGTGTCCATGGGAAATCAGCTCAGACAGGGAAATGAATCCCTACATTTCCACAATCATTCCTCAATATGACTGCAACTGAGGTGTGTAAGTCTGATGACAGGTAAAACCCTGGTCCACACGCACAATAAGTGAACGACTTATCTCACACTATTACCAGAGCTTTTTCCTTTCATGTTCGAAATCTAATAAAGTTGTATTTGGGATAAAATTCATGGCTTCATCAGATTATGGTGGAGAGGTTGACTTCTAAATCTTCCCCATCTAATATCCTGCGAAATTCATGAGATCCAAAAATGAGAGTGTGAAACCGTCTTTCAAAAGACTCTAGAATCTGTCTGAAAATATGGTCTGAAGGTAAGGGATTTTCGACACTTAGAATTTGTCCAGAATTTTGTCAGAATCTTTCATTCACACAACTTCCACCACAGAGAACGAGCAGGTCATCAGGTGGACATGAACACGATCGCCTCCTTGTTCCCTCCAGGTCAAACACTGTCCTGACATGTCTGACATCCAGTCCTGTTGGAGCAGACATTTATTACAATTCAATCATTGCAAAACTGAGGCCTCTGACTTCAATCCCTAACTCAAAATCCACTACCTCTCCACTGAATCGAAAGTGTGATCCTGGAAAAGCGCAGCAGGGCAGGCAGCAACGAATGAACAGGACAATCGATGTTTTGGACACGAGATTTCATCAGGAAAGAGGTTTGTGAACCGAGGGGGTACAGAGACAAATGGAAGCGGATGGGGGTGTGACAGGGTAGCTGAGAGAGTGATAGATTGATGGAGGTGGGAATAATGATGTAAGGTCGCAGCGCAGGCTGGAGCAGATAGTTCAGATGGAAAATGTACAGATAGGACAGTTCATGAGAGTGGCGGAAGCCCTGGACCTGAATGAACTTGGCTGTGTGGGAGGGAGAGTTGACCGTTCAGCCAGGGGCCAGTGGTGTTGTTTGGTGCGGGTGTCGTGGAGATGTTTTCTGAAGCGGTCTGTAATTAGGCATCCGATCTCCTCAATGTCGAGGAGACAGCAAAGGGAGCAATTGATACAATAAATGATATGCGTGAAAATGCAGATAAATCTCTGATGGACATGCAAGGGTCCTTTTGGGACTTTGACGGAGTTGAGGACGGATGTGTGGGTGGATGTTTTGCAAATCCCGTGTTGGAATGAGAAGGTGCTGGGAGGGGAGGGTGGTTTTGTGGTAGCGTGGATTTTGTAAGGGAGTTGAAGAGGGAATGATCTTCATAGAAAATGGATAGGGGTGTGGAGGGAAACCCATCTTAATTGTTGGGTTCATTTGCAGCTGACGGAAATACCGGAGGATGACATGATGTCTACAGAGACTGTTAGATTTTAAAGTGATGAAGAAGGAAGTTCTGTCCTCGTCATATTTGGAGGGATGGGTTTTGGGAGTGGCGTTGAGGGAAGTGGATGAGATGAGCTGGAAGGCATCATCGACGACGTGACAGGAGAAAATGCCTCGCCACTGATTCAAATTTCTCCCTGGCAATTGTTTGAGTCTGAACAGACACGTCATTACCATGTTGACATCCTTCACCTCGTGATGTGTTTTTAACCACATATCCCCATCATGACCATGTCAGCCAACTTGCACTTCATTAACATCATAAACTCTTCCACGTCTCTGCCCTTCTGCAGCTCAAACGTGAAACCATTCGTTTGGACGACACGGTCATAATACACTTCCACCTTTCAAATTCTTTCAAATTCCCTCCCTGCTCTGGTGCTAGTGGGGCAATGAATAGAGAAAGAGAGAGAGAGAGGAGTTGAACACGTGTCTACAGGGATGGTGCAGGAGGGAGGGTTTTAGATTCTTTGATAATTGGGGCTGTTTCTGGGGTAGGTGGGACCTGTACAAGCAGGATGATCTTCATATGAACCAGAGGGGTACCAATATCTTTGGGTGGGGGGGAGGGGATTCGCTCAGGCTATTAGGGTGTGTTTAAACTAATCCAGCAGGGGGATGGGAACCAAAATTGTAGTTCAAGTACAGAAAAAATTGAGAGGAGAGAGGTCCAGAATCAAGCTTCAGGGGCGCAAGATGGCACCAGCAAGCAAGAATTTGGTTTGGAGTGTGTCTGCTTCAATGCCAGGAGCATCCAGAATCAGGTGGACGAACTTGCAGCATGGGTTGGTACCTGGGAATTCGATGTTGTGGCCATTTCGGAGACATGCATAGAGCAGGGACAGTAATGGTTTTTGCAGATTCCAGGATTTCAGTAAGAATAGAGAAGAAGGTAAAAGAGGGAGACGTGTGGCTGTGTTGGTCAAGGACAGTATTACAGTTGGAGAAAGGATGTTTGGGTCTCGTCAACTGAGGTAATATGGGCTGAAGTTAGAAACAGGAAAGGAGAGGTCACGCTATTGGGAGTTTTCTCTCGGCCTCCGAATAGTTCCAGAGATGTAGACGAAAGGATAGCAAATATGATTTTCGACAGGAGTGATGGAGATAGGATAGTTGTCATGGGGGACTTCAACTTTCGAAATATTGGCAGAAAACACTATAGTACGATTATTATATTTGGTTCAGTTTTTGTCCACTGTGTGCAGGAAGGGTTCCTTACACAGTATGTAGACAGGCCAACAAGGCGCGAGGCCACATTAGATTCGGTAATGGGTAATGAGCCCGGCCAAGTGTTAGACTGGGAAGTAGGTGAGCACTTTGGTGATAGAGATCACCGTTCTGTTGAGTTTAGTATTGTGATAGATATAGATAGGTGTATACCACTGGGCAAGAGTTACATCGGGGGGAACGTCACTTATGATGCGATTAGGCAGGATTTAGGAAGCATAGGATGGTGAAGGAAGCTGCAGTGTATAGGCACATTAGAAATGTGGAGCTAATTAAAGGAAATGCTACTGTGTGTCCTAGATAAGTATGAATTTGTCAGGCAGGAAGAATGCTGTCGAGCGCAGGAGCCGTGGTTTACGAAGGAAGTAGATTCTCTGGTCAAAAGGAAGAAGAAGGCTTATGTTAGGATGAGATGCGAAGGCTCATTTAGGGTGCTTTTCTGGTTACAAGGTAGCCAGAAAAGACTGAAAGAGAGAGCTCAAATGAGCCAGGAGGAGACGTGAGAAGTTGTTGGCTGATAGGATCAGGGATAAAAAAAATGACGAGCTAGGATTATGGCCAATCAGTGACATTTTTGGGAAGTTGTGTACTTTTCAACAGTATTCAGTCTAGAAAACGGCAAAGTTGTCGAGGGGAATACTGAGATACAGGCGACTGGACTAGGTGTGATTGAGGTTCACAAGGAGGAGGTATTAGAAATCCTGCAGAGTGTGAAAGTAGATATGTCCCCTGGACCGGATGGGATTTATCCTAGGATCCTCTGGGAAGCTATTGGTGTGATTGCCGAGCCTTTGGCATTGATCTTTAAATCGTCATTATCGACAGGAATAGTGTCAGAAGACTGGAGAATACCAAATGTGGTTCCCATGTTCAAGAATGGGAGTAGAGACAATCCTATTTATTATAGACCAGTGAGCTTCACTTCAGTTGTTGGTAAAGTGTTGGAAAAGGTTATAAGAGATAGGATTTATAATCCTGTAGAAAAGAATAATTTGATTAAGGATAGTCAGCATAGTTTTGTGAAGGTTACGTCGTGCCTCAAAAACATGATGTAGTTCTTTGAGAAGGTGACCAAGCAGGTAGATGAGATGATGTTGTGTATATGGATTTCAGCAAGGCGTTCGATAAGGTTCCCCACAGTAGGCTATTGTATAAAATCCGGAGGAATGGGATTGTTGGAGATAAAACAGTTTGTGTCAGCAATTGGCTTGCTGAAAGAAGACACAGGGCGGTGGTTGCTGGGAAATGTTACTCCTGGAGTCCACTTAACAGTGCTGAACCGCAAGGATCGCTGTTGGGTCCACTGCTGTTCGTTTTATAAACGACGTGGATGAGGGCGGAGAAGAGTGTGTTAGTACTTTTGCAGACGACACTGAGGTTGGTGGAGTTGTGGATAGTGACGAATGACGTAGAATGTTGCAGCGAGATATCGATAAGCTGCAGAGCTGGGCTGAGAGGTGGCAAATAGAATTTAATGCGGACAAGTGTGAGGTGATTCACTTTGGTCAGAGTATGAGAAATGCAAAGTACTAGAGTAATGGTAAGATTCCTGGTAGTGTAGATGAGCAGAAAGATCTCAGTATCCAGATACACAGATCCTTGAAAGTTGCCAGCCAGATTGACAGAGTTGTTAAGAAGGCATACAGTGTTTTAACTTTTATTAATAGAGGGATCGTGTTCTGGAACCATGAGGTTATGTTACAGCTGTACAAATTCTAGTGCAGACACACTTGGAGTATTGTGTCCAGTTCAGGTCACTGCATTATAAGAAGAATATGGAAGCTTTGGAAAGGGTGCAGAGGAGATTTACTCGGATGCTGCCTGGTATGGAGGGAATGTCTTACCAGGAAAGGCTGCGGTACTTGTAATTTTCTCGATAGAGAGAAGAAGGTTGAGATGTGACTTAACAGAGACATAAATTATAATCAGAGGGTTAGACAGGGTGGATAGGGAGAAGTTTCTTCCAAGAATGGTGACAACAATCACGAGGAGGCATAATTTTAAATTGAGGGATGATAGATAGAGGACAGGTGTCAGAGGTAGTTTATTTACTCAGAGAGTAGTAAGGGTATGGAATGCTTTGCCTGGAGCGGTAGAAGATTCCCTAACTTTAAGTATATTTAAATCGTCATTGGACAAGCATATGAACGTACATGGAATAATGTAGGTAAGATGAGCTTCAGATTGGTACACAGTTCGGCGCAACATCGAGGGCCGAAGGGACGGTACTGCGCTGTAATGTTCAATGATCTATGTTCTATGCTCTAACTCCCTCAGCTTCTGTTCAAGGGTGTACTTGCGTTCTGTTCACTGTTTCATTGTGCATTACCTGAATGACATTTTTACCAACGCCCATTTTCCCAAACGTGCAATGCGGCCTTCGCAGCTTTATCTTTCTACACGTGCTCCCTCATGGTGGAAGGGAAGGAGTTGCAGGTATTCACCCAATGATGTAATCCTGATGTCTTCCAATACCTCTTCTGCATGTGGGTGTACTCACAACAAGAGTTGCTCACCCATCACTGGGCAGCTAAATTTCAAAGCTTTCATCATTTTCTACAAGTCTCTTGACTGTCTTCCCTCTATGTATCACTGTCATGTCCTTCAGCCCACTCAAGAGCAAACGGAGCTGGTCAATAGAATGCCAACCCAGCCAGCGGACACGACACCCGAGATTATGTTTTAAAGTGCCCTCTCAGGTATCTGCATTCCCTCGAATTCCAACCTCCAGAGCATGTTCGATTTTAACTGTTTCACGTTTGGTGCCTAAACGTCTTCTGCCAAAGCCATAAATTATGAAACCCCGTCGCTACGTAAGTCGCACAGGGCTATAGGAAAGGAATTACTCACCAAGTGACGAAGAAAAACTGTAATGCATGCTGAAATCAAGGGCAATTATTTGGTATCAACACGACGTCGTGTCGTTTTCATAATAGAAACTTCAAAGCTTTTCCTCTGTGAGTTTAAACAAATGTTGATCCCTGACACATTATGAGATATTGGGATGCTGACAAAGTGTTATATCAAAGAAGTGATCAAAGAAGTGGGTTTCAAGTCGTATTTTGTCATACAAAACGAAGCTTGTATCACAAAACTGATTTGACAGAATTTGTTCTGCTCGAGGTCATCATCTTTTGTCAGTCTCAAGACGTTAGTGCTTCCTTAACTTAATGGTTCCAGCCCTGGGTTTGTAAACCAGGAGTTGTAACCTCCATTCTCACGGCAGTCTTGCTGAATTTTCTTACAACTATTGCAGCAAGCATCCGAAGGTGTGTTGTATATGTTGTGAGGAATTATTTTTGAAGGAACGGCTGGAAGTCATTTTTTTTACGCAGACCAGGCCTCATCTGTTTCAGTTTGGAAGTCCACATCCGTGTTTTTCTTTCAAGGAATATGAGGATGATAAGCTTCTGATGCGAATAATGCCTTCATTTGGCAGGAAGAACAACGTGACTCAGTAGGAGCAGTAATGTAACGGTGAAACAGTGCAGGACGAAAACGTACAGGGATGCGGCTGTGTGCTTCTGTTCCTTATGTAGAGACAGGAATGTGCTGGAATCCAAATGAAACAGGTAGGAGGCTGGAAGAGCACAGCTCGCCAGGCTGCCCCAGAGGTGGAGAAATCAACGTTTAGAAGGTACCAAATATTCACGATTGGGCCAGTCTAAGAAGGACAGCCTCCTGCCAGTTTACTTATGTAAACCGAAACGGGTTTTAAAGCTAATAGTGAACAAAGAAGAGGCCAAACTGTTCAATTCCTCATTTTATACAAGTTGGGCTCTACTGAGTTCTTTGTCGCTTTCAAAAGATGTGTCTGTGTAGTTCCTTCTATGGGTCAAAATGAGGTTCAGTTCTCCCCAGGTCATGAACAAATGTGACGGGATCTGAATTCAGTCTCTATCGCTGGTTCATTTGAGATTAAAACTTTGCATGGCAAGTCTCATTGAGATAAACACTTCAGACGTCAGGCTGTGTGCTCGGTAGTGGTAACTGGAAAGGAGAATGGATGGATGTTTGATGGCTGGCACTGACATAATGTATTGTTCTGTGCTGTAAAAGCACGGTGTCACGAACATTCTTTTTGATAGAAATTTCTCATCGCTGGAAAAGAAATCTATGCTGTTTAGAGAAAACGCAATTGCACATGCCGTCTTTCCTGGTGACTAGTGGTTACGATGCAGCGCTTTCACCGCTGTGGTTTGAGTTCATTTCTTGTTCAGGGAATCAGGATTTATTGTTCCTGCTAAGGGCAACAACAAAAGTAGAGCATCTTTGACAGGAATCACATTACAAACGCGTCCGCATGTGCCTTGCAATATTGTACAGGGCCGTAAGGCGGCTCACTGGTTATCACTGCTGCCTCACAGCGCCAGAGATATGATCTGCCTTCTTCTGTCGACTGTCAATAAGATGCCTTCTTCTGGATCAAATGAAGAGAAATAGGGTAAGGAAGTGTTCTTTGAGGGTTAATCCCTGGAGGATTTGTGTGCATTTGTTGCATTGAATAGCCAGTTTCTGAACTGTTGGCATTCTATGTTCTCTTAGTGTGTTTCTTTAGCAAATGTTCAGTCAAGGGAGAAAAGTGAGGTAAAACTGTCACTTCCCTGTCAGGGATTGATCCATTATGCGACAACCAACGGATTCACTTTTGACTCAACTAGCTCCGATTTTCCCTACATTAGTAATGGCAGGATACAGCATTAGAGCGGGTTTTAATGTGTTGCATTTGACACAACATCCTTTCTCAACATGGACTATACTGGGATATAAAGAGATAATAAAAGACATGGATGGCGATGACTGGAATGAAAAGACGTTAGGAAGAATGGACAGTGTTTACTTGGAAACAAAAAAAATGGAAACGAAGCCAGTAATGTAGTCAAGGGTAATGCCATTTGAAAAGACATGGCAAGGTTTCAAGGGATGGTGGAAAAGACGAATAGATCATGTGTTGTGACACCAGGTAAAACTGAGTTGTGTCTGTTTGGAAGGTTTCCAGGCGATGTCAACTTGGTGAGAGTAAACAGGAGGGTAATTCCTTCATTCGGATGGATCTATATCAAGACTATAGAACTTCAAAACCAGCGATGAATGATAAAGAGAAGTTTGGAGCATGTTTTCCTTTACCTTCTACAGCTATTGAATTCGAAAATGATTACTTTTTCACTGGAAAAAAAAAATCAGAAGCTGATTCTAAAATATTGGTAAAGACGCCTGCAGACACGCAAGGAATGAATTGTCCGCGACAGGGAGTCTGGGCGGCCATGATGGGTACGCATTCGGTGCATTTGTTGCATCGAATAGCCAGTTTCTGAACTGTGGCATTCCATGTTCCCTTATTGTGTTGCTTTAGCACATGTTCAGACAGGGGAGAAAAGTGAGTAAAACAGTCAAGGCCCCATCAGTGATTGATCCATTGTGCAACAACCAACGGATTCACTTTTGACTGAACGAGCTCCCATTTTCCCTGCATTGGTAATGGCAGTATCCAGCATTAGAGCGGGGTTTCATGTGTTGCATTGGACCCAGCATCCTTTCTATACTGGGATATAAAGAGATAATAAAAGCCATGGATTCCGATGACTGGAATGAAAAGACGTCAGGAAGAATGGACAGCGTTTACTTGGAAACAAGGAAATGGAAAGGAAGCCAACGATGTCGTGAGGGATAATGCCATTTGAAAAGACAAGACGGGGTTTCATGGGTTGGTGGAAAAGACGAATAGATCATATGGCGTTACACCAGGTAAAACTGATTTGTGTCCATAGAGAAGGTTTCCAGGTGATGTGAATTTGGTAAGAGTAAACAGGAGGGAAATTCCCTCATTCGGATGGATCTACATCTCGAGTTTAGAACTTCAAAACCAGTTGATGAATGATAAAGAGAAGTTTGGAGCACGTTTTCTTTTTCCCTCTACAGCTATTGAACTCGAGAATTATTACTTTTTCGCAGGAAAAATTATTCAGAAGCTGATTCTAAAATATTTGGAAAGACGCGTGCAGATACACAAGGAGTGAATTTCACCGGGTTAGGGAGTATGGACGGCTAGGATGGGTACGCGTTAGGTGCACACTCTCTAATTGGTTAATGTTAATTGGAAAGAAACCTCATAACACCTGCAAAGTAGCACTGCTCAGTATAGAATGTGCTGATTGTGAGGAAAGGTTTAGCAGCTTGTTCCACATGAACTTTTATATATTGTAAAAGAGTTTGGGAGAAGATTTGTAGCTCGGGTGCTCGTTGTTGTGGTTCTGTTCGCCAAGCTGCAAGTTTTTGTTGCAACCGTTTCGTCCCCTGACTAGGTGACATCCTCTGTACTTGGGAGCCTCCTGCGAAGCGCTTCTGTGGTGTTTCCTCCGATATTTATAGTGGCCTGTCACTGCCGCTTCCGGTTGTCAGTTTCAGGTGTCCACTGTAGTGGCCGGTATATTGGGTCCAGGTAGTGGACCTATGATGGTAGTGTTGTCCCAGTGGTACGACACGACCAGCTATCCTTAGTAGCCACACACGCAGACAACAAGCAACAGGAATTCGACTGGGACAACACTACCATCATAGGTCAAGCCAAACAAAGAACAGCCAGGGAATTCCTACAGACATGGCATTCATCCACAAACTCCATCAACAAACACATCGACCTGGACCCAATATACCGGCCACGACAGCGGACAGCTGAAACTGACAACCGGAAGCGGCAGCGACAGGCCACTTTAAATACCGGAGGAAACACTACAGAAGCGCTTCGCAGGAGGCTCCCAAGCACTGAGGATGTCAACTAGTCAGGGGACGAAACGTTTGCAACAAAAACTTCCAGCTCGGCGAACAGAACCACAACAACATGATTTCTATATTTATTGACCTACGAAGTCGATGCCAATGGCTCACATTGTAATGGGATTCATCAACAAGAGAACTTTTCAGGATTAACACAGTTCTGTCTTATGTGCAAGGGGTGATTGCACAAGCACAGTATCAAGCTTCATCGGGGCAAGACCAAAAGATGTTGGAAAGAGTTAACATTTTCGGTCCAGTGACGCTGTCCCCAGCACCGATGGTTTTCAGAAAATTTTTGGTCTATACGCAGAAGATATGTGGGGGTGCAATAATTAGGAGGAAACAAGATATCGGGATAGAGCCGAAAGAGAGAGACTAACAGTTGGACATAGGAATCGATAATGATTTGTTTGGAGCATTAACAACTGATCACGGAGACTGTTTATGACGAACCATAGGTAGTGTGTATTGGCTGCTATGCTATAACTAGGCCGGGTGGGTGTGGCGGGGCCAGGACATGGGAGGCTTCAGGCCTCTAAAATGATTGAAAATAATATGGAGGGTTGCGGGGTCCTCAAACAGAAAATGGTCTGTTGCTTTTTCAGCATGCGCTGAGCTATGGTGGAACACTGCAGTAAGCCTGAGATAGAGACGTTGGTTAGGAAACATAGTTCTGTGCGAAAGGAGCAGTAAGTTTCAGCTGTCCGCTATAGTGGCCGGTATATTGGGTCCAGCTCGATGTGTTTGTTGATGGAGTTTGTGAGTGAGTGCCATGCCTCTAGGAATTCCCTGGCTGTTCTTTGTTTGGCTTGACCTATGAGGATAGTGTACAAAAGCTCATGCAAGGATTGCACAAAACGCTATATAGGACAAACAGGAAGACAGCTAACGATCCGCATACATGAACATCAACTAGCCACGAAACGACACGACCAGCTATCCTTAGTACCCACACACGCAGACGACAAGCAACATGAATTCGACTGGGACAACACTACCATTATAGGCCATGCATAGGTTTAATACAGCGTTTTTAATTTAAAATATCTGAATGCTCTCCTTCCAGTGTGACAGTACAGTTGTGTCAGCAAAGGGGATAACTGAGTGAATCACTTTACTTGTTCAGCTAGCGAACATTCCTGTTGTGGGAAGATATAGGGGGAGAATGTAGGAAGAAGGATGGAAAGGTTCTGAAGAAGTTTGACATAGGGACAGAGGAAGTGTTCGTGGTTCTAGCCGGCTCGAAGTGGGCATATTCCCAATTCAGGACTCACTTGTATCTTATGTTCCTCTCTGTGGCAAGGGAGAACATTACAGGTGTTCTGAACAATGTTTAACTTTCCACTTTGGGTTTGTAGTGGACTGGACTAATGCAGTTCCACTTTTCAGCAAGATTGGGAGAGATAAACCAGAGAATCACACAGTAGTGAGTCTCACATCGGTTAAAGGGAGCCTTTTGGAGCAAACCCTGAAGGAGAGAATTAACTGCCACTTGTCCAGGCAAGGTTTCATCAGGGAGAGTCATCACGGTTTTGTTACAGAATGTCATGCCTAACAGATTGGATTAAATATATTTCATTGGCAAGCGATCAGGTTTTTTATAACGAGGGCAGTAAAGTTGATGTTGTTTGTGTGGATTTCAACATAGCCTTTAACACGACACCACACTGGAGACTGGTAAGAGGATAAAAGTGAAAACAGATTTAAGGTCGCCAGGCAACTTGGATCCAAACTTAATTTGGTGGTGGTAGGAGGCACAGGATGGTGATAGAAGGCTGTTTGTGTGACTGGAACTGGTATTCAATAGTGTAACACAAGGATGAATGCTGGGTCCCATGTTGTTTGTGAATGTGTGTTAAGAATACAGAACAAGTTGTGGGAAATGATAAGCAGAGTTGTCGATGATACGAATATGAGCAAAGTGGTTAATAGTGAGGAAGAAGGTCTGAGGATGGAGGAGCTCAGAGATGGATTTGTCGAATGTCACATTCAGATAGGGGATGTTGAAACTAACCATGAAAATCATGTGGTAATGCACATTGGAAGTAAAACATCAACGGATTACTCAATGAATGGCAGGACACGCGGAAACCTAGAAGAACATATAGACTTTGCATGTTGGGCCACATATCCGTGAAGGCAGCAGAACATAATGAAAATCACAACTTTATCAGTCAAGGCAAAATCTATAAAAGCAGATAAAGTGGTGTCACAAGTAGACAAGATGGTGAAGAACGTACTTGGCACACCTTTTGTCATTAGTCAGAAAGTCGATTATCCAAGTTGGAATATCATGTTGTGGCGATATAGAACATTGGTGAGATCACATTTAGAATACTGATTGCAATTATGGTCAACTTCCACAGGAAGGATTTTGTGAAAATTGAAACTGTCCACGAACGATTTACAAGGATGTTACGGGGACCTGAGGGCTTGAGTAAAGCGTGGAGATGGGGTAGGCAGGAGCTTTTTCGCAGGAATGTTCCAGGTAGCGCGTAACGTTCTCAACATTTATAAAATGCTGAGGGCGATGGATAAGCAGCTGGCCGAAATCGTTTGCGTAGAATGATGAAGTTCAAAACTAGACGGCACAGTTTTAAGGTGACATGCACTGGGACACACTAAATAAGGTATAAAGAGTGAGCGAATGATGGTTGATTTCCAACAGTCATTGCTTCAGCTCAGTTTTCGGTTTTAAAAACAAACATTTTTTTTGTGAAAGTATTTTGGTGGTTAAGTCGTGAATGGAACGTTAGGGGTACTAAAATTGAGTGGTGTACCGATGAATAAGTGAGTGGGTACAATATTGTCCAATGCACTATGAAATGGAGAATGTCATATGTATAAGGATCTTTTAAATTAAAGACCTTTTAAATTAATTTAAATGTTGCAGGACTCTGAAATACACACCAAACTGCCTGTGCTGGGATATGAGTCACATTGACTTTTCTGCAGGAGCATCAACTCATTCGGAAAGCAAAATGATATTTTTCATCTGTTCAGCAGTGTCGAAGCCAATATATATTCCTCCATTCCTATAAGCACTTGACGAGTTGAGTGTGCATTGCCTGATCGAAACATTCCAGTTCATGAAACTCTTTTTTCTTTTGAGAAACAGAATGTAGCAGTTATTAAACTGCAGCTTTCTCTTTTCCTTTACCAATTTTAATATTCAAACATTCAGTTGAAGTGACAGACTACTGAATTCTAAAACAATTATTAATTTTCGCTCAGATATTCAACCTCGGTAGGTTTTTTTCTTTAGTGATCTGAATGACCAGATATTTATGGGGAAAAGAATGTTGAATTTGTTTTGCATGCGACAGAAGAATCAACTGAATGGTGACAGGGTATCTTAATTTTCCTATGCAGTTGAGCTGAGGTGGTGTCGAGTTAAAACTGTGGATCAGGAAAAGTACACCTGGTAAGGCAGCATCTATGGAGTAGGAAAGTCAATGTTTCGACCATAATTTTTTCATCAGCATAATTGGAAACATTGACACTCCGGGTCCTCAGATGTTGCCTAACCACTGTGCTTTCTAGCGCCATCCTTCCTGACTCTAATCACTCGCATCTGCAATCCTCGCCTTCTGCTCAGGTGGGGTAGTGTTAGGTACAATTCCTGAGATGTAACAACATGTTCGTAATGATAATTTGGAAATTCAGTTGGAAGCTCATCATTGATGCAATTCATTTTCCCCCTCCCATTCTGCCAAGCACATGCAGGTCCTGCGCCTCCTTCATTGACATTCCCTAAACACCTGACGCCTGAAAGAAGAAGGCCTCATCGCCCTCTTGGGCCCTTGATGCCACATGGGATCACCAGTTTCCTCATTCGTCCTTCCCTTACGCTATTCTAGTTTCATGATTCCAACTCAGCATTGCCCTCATGACCTGCACATCACCTTTCCAACCTACCCGCTCCACCTCTTGTCAGAACTCCACCTTTCCCTTCTCATCGCATTCTCAGCTATCACGCCCCCAAACCCCCAAACGGCCCATTTATCTCTCAGTCCCCACGGCCACAAAACCTCATTCCTGATGAAGAGTTTATGCCCGAATCATCAGTTGTCCCGCTCCTCGAATACTGCCTGACCTCCTGTGTTTTCTCTCACCACAGTGTCGACTCTGAGTTCTAGCATCTGCAGTTCTCACTTTCTCCACGGGGCAGCATTGTGTAAAAGTCACATGATTGGAAAAGTGCAGTTTCTGTGGCTTTCTAAGTTGTTAATATCATTTGCTCAATCGGCTCTAGCTGGATTATTGTGTGTCTTTCTGCAATTATCATTATAGCAGGGATGTGATAGCATTGGAAACGGTGCAAAACAGATTTACCCGGATATAGTCTGTTCGAAGAGTTCCACTTCTGAAGATAGTTTGGACGGACTGGGCTGTCACAAAGATGTTCTCTGTTTTTTAAAAAAAAACGGAGCTGTACTTTTTCTCAAGGATAATGTGTCTTGATATCTTTTTTTTTTATCAAAGGCGTTGTAAAACATTTCAGGCTCCGAATCGGATGAAGTGTTACAGAGATGCAAGTGTTCGCTGTGAGGCTTTTCGTTTCTCCCTCAACAGCTGAGGCTTAAGGCCAAAGATGTTATGTTTTTAAAATGAACTGTCTCATGGAAAAAGAGTGGACATTCTGGAAAGCTGAATTCCGGTTTTTAGATCCTGCAGCAATGGCGCACGAACTAATAACCTCTCTCCTTCTGCAATTCTAAGTTTTACCTGTAAGCTGCTGTTTCATTTTTACTGTGTTTAAGGTGCTTGTTTTTTTTTAGGATTGTTGTATATTTTCAGAACAGCATAAGTAAGTCTCCTTTGGACAGACTGAGTTCTGTGGGTATTCTATAGTCTGGATGTTGTTTTTCAATCCGTCATTTTGTGAATAATGTTTGTAACTAGCTTCCTCAGATAATTTTCACCATAAACGTAAAGAAAAAAGTATAATGTTACGATGTGGGTTGTCTGCTTAATAAAGTTTTGAATGTTTTAGCCTCGTCCATAACAAATCGGGAGGTAGTTGGTGGATTAAAATAACAACTGATAGGTGCTTGTGTCTTCATTACGGGTGTTGATTTGGATTGGCGTAGACAATGCCGAGGAAAGCAATGTCTCATTTAGGTACAAAGAGTTGCCTGGCTATGGCAGATGTAAAGATGGTAGTTTTACAAAATATAATTCAGGCCTGGCTTCTGGAATTAGCAGACATGCTGGGATTGTATTTGCCTCTTTCCGTGAGGAAAGGAGAGATCATTCTCGCAATAGCTCAGCATTTAACTAACCTGGAAAATCCATGAGTATCTTTAGAGATGGTTAAAATTTATTTGAAAATGAAGCAGCTTGAGTTAGACGCAAGAGATAAGGAAAGGACACCAGGTTTAAAGCAGTATGAGATATACGATTCTCAGCTCCATGAATACAATTTATGCTTGCAAGTGATATAGCTCAATCACCGGTAAGCGTGCTCCCTACTCGAGTTGAAAAGCCAGTCAAGATGCAGGCAAGTGCAGCAATGCAGGATGTTTATCAAAGGAATTTTCTCCGATTGTGTCTTAATGCGATCACAGAGTCACAAGCTGAAGCAGGAGAAATCAAAAGGCACGGATAAGGAAGCTGAAATATGATAGCAAAAATTTTTTTATCAGATAAGTGGGACACAGCAGGGGACAAGCGTTAAAATGCAAGTATATTCAGCTCTGCTATGCGACTGACTTACAGCAGAAAGATGAAAAAATAAAGCAGTTGGATCAGAAGAAATGCACTTGGAAGGAGATTGAATGCATCCTCGTGTGATATTGCTTAGCAAATGATATGTTAAGGAGGAATTGGAGAGGAACACATATTCAAGCAAGTGAGAAATGGGCAGAACTTTTTTCCAGTAGGGTACAGAAAAGTCGTGCTGCGAGTTCCGCATGTGCCACAAATTGGAGGTTACTTTGGCATGAGGAAAACGGAGGCTAAAGTGCAAAGACATTTTTACTGGCCTGGATTGCAGGGGAATGCAGTTGAATTTTGCCAGACGTGTCATACGTTGCAACTAATAGGAAAACAGTGGGAAATAATAAAGACTGCACGTTTAATACATATCCCAGCGTTCGAGGAATCTTTCGTAAGTGTCTTCATTCATTGTGTAGGTTCCCTGCATCCAATAAAAGATGGGAATAAGCATTAATTAACAGAGATTGATGCATTGACGAGATTTCCAAATGTTGTTCAATCGTGCAATATGACAACTAAAAGGATTGTGGTAGAATTACGATTTTTTAAAATCTAGATTAAGACTACCATCAGAAATACAATTAGCTGTTCAAAGTTTGTGCGAAGATTTGTAGCTCGGTTGCTCGTTGTTGTGGTTCTGTTCGCCGAGCTGGAGGTTTTTGTTGCAACCGTTTCGTCCCCTGGCTAGGCGACATCATCAGTGCTTGGGAGCCTCCTGCGAAGCGCTTCTTTGATGTTTCCTCTGGTGTTTATAGTGGTCTGTCCCTGCCGCTTCCGGTTGTCAGTTTCAGCTGTCCGCTGTAGTGGTTGGTATATTGGCAAGCCTGTCAGAGAACAGCGGGAATTCCTAGGAGCATGGCATTCATCCACAAACTCCATCAACAAACACATCGACCTGGACCCAATATACCAACCACTACAGCGGACAGCTGAAATAGACAACTGGAAGCGGCAGGGACAGACCACTATAAACACCGGAGGAAACATCAAAGAAGCGCTTCGCAGGAGGCTCCCAAGTACTGATGATGTCGCCTAGCCAGGGGACGAAACTTTGCAACAAAAACTTCCAGCTCGGCGAACAGAACCACAACAACGAACACCCGAGCTACAAATCTTCGCACAAACTTTGAACACTTACGGGCGAGAGACGCTGAGACAAGCCAGGAAATGGGAATCCTGTGCTAACCGACTAAGCGCCACATACGAACAACTCCTGTTCCTGCATGAATACCGAAAGAATCGAATCCTTCCACAATGTGTCGGATACAGACCGCCAGACAACAACCCACAAGCCAGGGAAACAGCCCAGCCGAACGGATTCAGGATGATCCAGGTAATGATCACAGACGCGCACACTACAGACATGAAATTGCGCGCCAAAAGTCGTTAATTTCAAAAACCACGAATCAGGAATGGACCCGGACCATAGAACAGGCTGTCACCATAGGACAGAACAGGACTACACTCCGCAAAAAAACGGTACTAAAAGAAAAAATGGACAAACTAACACACAACAAAGAGGACACTGCAACACACACCTGGGTTAAAAACCTCTCCCACAGACAGCTCACAGACACGGAAAGAACAATACTGGCCAAGGGAATCAACTACAACCACAGGGACGCCAAGACAGCAGACTTCCTAGCAGCACGAGAAGGCACACTCAGGAACAATGGACTGATAGAAGAGACACAACAAACAGTGAGACAAACTGTCGTACCTATGATAATAAGGAAAAGACAAACACATAACCTCAACACCAAGGAGAGGGAAGCACTGAAATCACTAAGAAACGATAAGAACATAATCATACTACCAGCAGATAAAGGCAGAATGACGGTCATCCTAGATAAATCTGATTACATCCAAAAAGCACAACAACTACTTGAAGATACCAACACCTACCAAAAGAGGGAGTTTGACCCCACCCCAGAGCTCACCAATAGGATAAATATCACACTAAGGAATCTACAAAAAAACGGACAGATAACCAGAGCTGATCTACAAAGAATGAAACCGGAAAGCAACAACACCCCCAGATTCAATGGATTACTTCAGTACACATACCAGACATCCCTCTCAGACCCATAGTATCACTGCCAGGGACACCATCATTCAAACTGGCCAAAGAACTACAACAGAAACTGAAACACCTGGTCAACGGATCCAAACACTCGATACAATCAACACAGCAATTCTTGGACATCATCAGAAATATACACATAGACAAAGAAGAAACCATTCGACGTGACGGCACTGTTCACTTCGACTGACAAAACCCTAGCCAGAGAATCAATAGCCAACCTACTGGACATACAGAACAGAAAACGGGACGATGAACCTATCAACAAAGACGGTATACATAGACTACTGGACTTGCGCCTCACAACACACTTCACATTCAACAACCAGATATACGAACAAATCAACGGAACACCCATGGGATCACCCATCTCTGGACTCATAGCAGAGGCAGTTATGCAAAGGTTAGAACAAAAAGTCCTACCACAAATTCAACCCAAACTTTGGGTCAGATATGTCGATGACACGTTCGTAATCATTAAAAACACGGAAATAGAAAAAACACACCGGATCATCAACACCACACTCACAGGAATCCGATTCACGAGAGAAGAAGAAAAGGATAGCCAACTCCCATTCCTAGATGTAACGGTACAGAGAACACCAGACGGAGAATTCACTACAAGAGTAAACAGGAAAGCCACACACACAGACCAAGTCCTAAACTATGAAAGTAACCACCCCAACACACACAAACGAAGCTACATCAGGACACTATTCAAAAGGGCCACAACACTCTGCAGTACAGCAGAACTGCAAAAAGAAGAAGAGGAACACCTATACAAGGTGTTCGCCAAAAACGGATACCCGTGCAACTTCATCAGCAAATGCCTAAGAGAAAGACCACGGAACGAGGACATACCACAACCAAAAGGACTAGCCACACTACCATACATTAGGAGCATCTCGGAACTGACTGCCAGACTACTGAGACCCCTAGGACTCATAACGGCACACAAACCAACAGCCACGCTCAGACAACAATTCACCAGAATAAAGGACCCGATACCCAACATGAGCAAGACGAATGTAGTGTAGAAAATACCATGCAAGGACTGCACTAAACACTATATAGGACAAACAGGAAGACAGCTAACAATCCGCATACATGAACATCAACTAGCCACGAAACGACACGACCAGCTATCCTTAGTAGCCACACACGCAGACAACAAGCAACATGAATTCGACTGGGACAACACTACTATCATAGAGCAAGCCAGACAGAGAACAGCCAGGGAATTCCTAGAAGCATGGAATTCATCCACAAACTCCATCAACAAACACATCGACCTGGACCCAATATACCAACCACTACAGCGGACAGCCGAAACTGACAACCGGAAGCGGCAGGGACAGACCACTACAAACACCGGAGGAAACATCAAAGAAGCGCTTCGCAGGAGGCTCCCAAGCACTGATGATGTCGCCTAGCCAGGGGATGAAACGTTTGCAACAAAAACTTCCAGCTCGGCGAACAGAACCACAACATACAATTAGCTCAATGGCCAAACTTCATATCCAAACTTTTCAAAGAGTATATAGATAGTTTGGAAATAAAACGATTCAAATCTACTGTGTCCCATCCAGAATCACACGGTTCACTGGAAAGGTGACGTCAATCATTAAAGACTATGTTGAGGTTTTATGGTTCGGAGTAGCCAGATTATTTCCATAAGGGAGTTGCGTCAGTGCTGTTTGCAATCTGAGATGTACCAAAAGAATCCACCAAACTAAGTCCATCTGAAACCAATTTTGGCCATAAGGTAAGAGGACCATTAAAATTTATGAAGGAAAATTAATAAGTCAGATTACAGAGACCACACATTTGGACGATGTGTCAAATTTTAGAGTTGGACTAAATAATGTTGGGGAGTTGTCGAGAGAGTATTTAAAAGTATCGCAGCAAATGGCGATGCAGGAAGTGCATGAGAAATAAAAACAAATCACAATTTTACCACTGGGAATAATGTATTTATTTAAATTACATTAATCGGGGAAACTTTAAAGTAAGGTTTAGAATACCTTATCAAATTGAGAGGAAATTGAGTGAGGTTAGCTACTTGATAGCGACTCCAGGTTTGAAGGAATCTCACAGAATGTGCGATGGGAATATGTTCTAACGGTATTTTGGGAGAGAACGAACGCAAGTGGAGAATGTGTTATTGGCTACGAAACACTGGGAAGAACTAATGTCAGGGAATTCTGCATTGGACGTTCCTGAAATAAAATTGGACAATGCAGAAGTTGTCCAATATTGGTAAAGTTATTCAGTTATCTTCCAGGAGAAAATCGAAAGAGTTATTACTGTTGCATTGAGAGATCTGCTGAAATAAACTGGGAGTTAATAATCGAATTGTAGATGATGTAAATATAGGAGATGTTGTTCTAACTTTGTAACATCATTGCAGGCATAACCCTCTAAAATTTTACAAATTCATAAGGAGATATCACGTATGCTCCAAATGGCATAACGGAAGTGAGTTTCAATGAATGGAGTTCACCCATTATCATGGCGCCAAAGCCAGATATGTTCCAACAGTTATGTGTAGACGATCACAAAATCAATGTTGTTAGAAAGACTGATGCATATACATATCTACAGTTGAAGGACTGCGTGGAAAAGATTGGAACAGCAACTTACATTGATAAGTTTGACTTCCTCAAAGGTTACTGGCAGTGAACCTTGTCAGAATGGTCAAAGGCAATTTTATAACGCCAACTGGCCTGCAGAAATTTAAAGTAATGCCGTTTGTACGGAAAACACTTCAGCCACATTTCAGAGCTTAACTGACAAGGTAATTGCCAGATACGCAACCGTGTGGTGTATATTGTGCCTGGTGACTGTCACTCTCTTCTGGATTGAATATTTACAGCATTTATCGGGCTTGTTTGATCGAATTCGGATGTCAAACTAATTTGTAAACCTAGCTGAAACTAAATCTGCCAAAGCCAACGTCACCTTCCTGGGATATGTCGTTGAACACGGACAAATAGCCCCACAGGATGCGAAATCGAAAGTTACCGGGGACATTTACACATTGTTGACGAAAGGAGCAGTACGACGGTTTCCCGGATTGAGTGGCTTTTACTGAAGGTTTGTGCTGAACGTTAGCAGTGGGACTGCTCCACTCACGGAATTGTTAAAAACAGGCGAGAAATTTCAGTGAACACAAGACTTTCAAAATGTATTTGACAGCCTAAATACATTGTTACCAATTGCCAAAGTATCATCCACAACTAATTACAAGAAAGCTTTCAAGGTGCCCATCGATGCAAGTGATGTGCCTGCCTCTCTTCTTCTGCCCCTCAAATTTCGACCTGTCAACTTGTTTCATCTTTACTCTGTGTTTATGGGGTATAATTATCAGGAATGTTGCGTACATTTGGAAAAGCATAATTAAGTCTATTTTGGATAGCAGAGTTCTGTGGATATTCTATGTTCCATTCACTGTGTTTCATCCCTTAATATTGTGAGTAATTTTCTCTCTGTTTTAAAAACTGGAAGTCAAACTAACTAAAATATTCCCAGTAAATTTTACTATATATTCACCAAAACAAATAACGACGTTACGCTCTGCATTGCCAGCATAAGAATGTTTTGAGTGGTGTGGCCGAGGCAAAACGGGTTTGTTTTTTTCTCAGAGCACAGTTGATTGTGCAGAAACATACTTTTTTTTCGATTAGATTACATTAAAGTGTGGAAACAGGCCCTTCGGCCCAACAAGTCCACACCGACCCGCCGAAGCGCAACCCACCCATACCCCTACATTTACCTCTTACCTTACGCTACAGGCAATTTCGCATGGCCAATTCACCTGACCTGCAAATCTTTGGACTGTGGGAGAAAACCGGAGCACCCGGAGGAAACCCACGCAGACACGGGGAGAATGTGCAATTTCCACACAGTCAGTCGCCTGAGGCGGGAATTGAACCCGGGTCTCAGGCACTGTGTCACCGTGCCACCCACTTGACGTGTACGAAATAATGAGGAGCATGGAATTACAGATTGAAGGTAACATTTGCTTTTGATCGATCACCAGGGTTTGTACATTTCAGATAAGATGCAGAAAGCTTTGAATAGACTTGTAGGAAAACTTTATCAGTCAGCGAGTGCTAGACTCTGGAACTCACGCTGTATAAAGATCAGTTGGACAGTTAACCCTTCACTCTTCTCTGATTCCACTGGCCAAAGAGTTTCGAAAAATGCTCAAAGCCGAGCATTCCCGCGAGCAACAGTTACTCGATCAGTGGCTTTATGAAATGGAAAGGTGCCCATGAGTATCGTGGGCGATTATTCGGCTTCCCTCCTGTGATGACGCTGGAACATTGACTTTCATATTCTCGAGTACATTTAATGAAGGCATTCTCGTTCCTGCAGATTAGGAACTCCAACCGTATTTCAACTTCAGAAAAATCAGTTTTTATGCTTATTAAAAGTCTACGCTGTCGCCGAGCCAAGTAGGATTCGAACCGACAGTCTCCTGATCCGTAGTCAGGCGTGTTATCCATTGCGCCACCCGCCCGATGCACCTGGGTGGTCTTAAGAGCCATGATGTTAACACGGACATCATTAATAGCAGTCATGTTCACCAATTGAACAAGCGATAAAGATAATTACCGTCACTGCTTCAGTCCAATCTTCATCACCTTTCAAAGCAGCGAATTTTCCAAAAAAAAAACACATATGTCCTCATGGAGCTTCCATTCACACTCTGACTGCTCAGTCATTCAATGTTCTCACTGCTGATCTGATGAATTTCGTATCCACTTCTTCAGCATAACTGATGTGAACGTGAGCCTAATCACCACATCGGATATACCAGTTAATTTTCAGAGGTCTCGATTACAGTAACGACCTTTGCGAGTATGCAGGAAAATGAATACTGTGAACTGAGCAAAGAAATCCCTTCATGGAAATTAATCCAGTGCAAGGTCAACCATTTCAGGATGGGAGGAAGACGTAAAATATTCCTCTGCTTCTCTCTGCACAGATGCCTCTCCAAGAATTGACTCTTTGCAGAACTCTTTTTTGTAATTTAGACTGTCGCAGTTGCAGATATTCTCTCAATTCACAAACAAGTATCCTGCTGAAAGCTATTTCAGTTAAGATTAAAATAGTTGACTATCTTTTCGCCCAGCTGATGTCCCAATGTTCCCTGTTTCATGTCAATACAAGTTCTTGCATGTGAAATTGGAGCTCCCAGCCTGATGTCCCACTGCTTCTTGATGCGTGGGAATTGAAGCCGCTGTCGTTAATACAGGAGCTTTTAGCCTCGATATTTCTCGCACCTCTGTATCATCAGTGAATGGCATTCCGCTCACCGATTGCATTTTCGTAGCCACATGCTCGCGCTCAACGCCATCACCATTTCCAAATCATATTGGGTGCAGTGCGGCTCAATTTCTCTGATTCCACGCCCTTGAAATGGGATTATATGACATGCCATTATATGATCACGTCAATGAGTGAGTAAGTTGGTGAAGTAACCGATGTTAAAATACAGTGTTATTGAGAACAACATTTCAGCAATGTCCTGCTGTATCCCATGATCATTTGAAGTTTTGTAGATATCTCGCAAACGTCATATCCTACAACCTCAGTGTTGCAATCACTACAGTCTCTCGGGACACAGAAGTTAAAGATTCAACCGAATCTGAGTTCGCACATCTCAGTCACTGTTTCACAAGTATTCCTTTGTGCGAGTGGTTCTGTTCCTGGCATAATCTCTGCCATGATCCTTATTGCTTTTTGCATCGTGATTTTCCATATGGCGCCAGGATAATGAAATGGTTCTTCCTTGGCATTGTAAACACAGCAAGTTCTGCTCGAATCACAGTGACAGCAATCGGCATTTTTCCCGTTTTACTCCATGTACTATATGCTTAGCAAACGCTAAGAAAAGCAACTTTTTTTTACATAAAAATACTATTCGTGGTGATCAGTTTCCTTCTTCAAACACCCGCTGTCTCACATCTTTGCGTTTCACATATCATAACCATCCTTTATTGGAGAAACTTCTCCCTCCCACAAGAACTAACTGGCCTAAACGTCCACCCTCCCATTTCACTCAGGTATTGTGCAATATAATACTGACATTTACACTGTTCATTATGTACTGCTGCGGTCACTGTGTTGGGTGGAAGTGCTCAATCTAATGGTCGGCATCGTAAAGCAATCCAATCCATTTAGATACAGCTGTTCTGTAATTAATCCTCCTGAAGCAGCTTTTACTGACACGGACAAGACATGACTGGAACATCGGGCTCAGCATAAGTGCACAGCGCAGTATTGAGCAAAAGATGTTTGATTGGAAACGGCAAGTTTCTGTGGCTTTCTCCAGTCATTTATTTCATTTGTTCATTCGGTTCCCCCGAAATATTGCGTTCGCTCTGCAATTCACATTACAGTAGTCATGTGATCGCACTGGAAACCGTGCAGAAATTGAAAAGTTTAGGTTATGAAGACAGATTGTTTTGACAGTGGTTGTTTTCTTAAGGCAGAGGAAACTGTGAGGATACATGTTTCATATGCACTAAATAATGAGCACCATGGACAATGCAGACTAAAAGAAACGTTTCCTCTTGACCGATCAACAGGGGCATAGACTGAAGTTAAGAGGTGGAAAGGGTTGAGGAGGTATGTAGAAAAATCTCATCAGCAAGGGGATGGTTGAATCTGGATTCAGTGTCTGAAGAGATGCACAGAGGCGAACCCGCATAACCTTCAGAAATACACGGATCTGAACTTGAGTTGTTAATGCATACAAGGTCAAGTGATGAAAATGAATAAAGATAGTTAAGCGATTGCATCTGACGAAAGCATCTACAACGACCTTGAGGCCTGTCATTCTACACATACGTGTTATTCGTATAGCTCTCCGTGGGGGGCTAAAAGTTCTATTCTTTCACTTTCTTCGTTGTGATCCGGCTTTGATTCTCAGTCTGGGAGTTGGGATTTGTTTCGATCCAGACAGCGACATCAGCAAAAGCAGACCACCTGCAAGTGGTGTGATTTTAGTACCTCAGATCAATTAATGATGTCTAGAAATGAGAGACTATGTCCCAGCCTCTTAAATAACGGGGCGGTGCCTTGGCCGTCTCTGCTCATTCAGACAGTTCACTCTCCATTCTCCTCCGATTCCGCTTCCTAACGATTTTCCCAAAATTGTCAAAGCTGAGACTTTCCTCTGTGTCTTGTTTCCTTGACAATCACAGGTGCCGCAGTGAATCTCGGAAGGCTGACAGGAGTAAAGTGCAGTGTGAATGACGAATTCAACTTCCCCTCCATTAATGACTCTGGGATATTGACTCTGACGGTCGCAGGGGCATTTAATGAAGGGACCCTTGTCCCTGCAGTTCAAGGCGCAAACCTCATTTCGTCTTCAGATCAGTTATTTGCAAGTGCAATAAAGTCAGTGCTGCCCATAGCCAGGTTGGAATCGAAACTCCACACAGCAGATCTGTCGTTCGGCATGTCATCCATTGTGCCACTGGCCCGATGTATGTGCTGCATTGTGTGGGAGATTAGATTGCATGTGAATTTGAAGCCTGCCAGTCTTGTTCTTGAACCAAATCGAAACCTCAACGAAAATCTCTGGACCATAACCAAGCGCATTATCCATTGTGACACTGTGCTTCCGCGTGCTGGAGGTTGGTATTCTGCAGAGTTGTGATCCAAACATGGACATGACAATCGTACTCATGTTCACAAGTTGAATAAACAAGAAAGATAACCGCTGTTACTGCTTCATTCCAATCATCCACTCTTTGTGCAGCGGGAGGTTTTGTAACGAAAAGACATTTACCCTCCTGAAACTTCTATTCACTTTGTGTCTACTCAGCCATTCAATGGTATCGCGACTCATCTGATGAATTTCAAATTCCACTTCACTGATTTTGCTCCATCACTTTTGATAAACTAATGCCTAATCACAGCATGATATTCAAGCTAATTTTCGAAGTATGCGAGTTTACAATAAATTCAATAAAATGAAATGAGCAAAAAAAAATTCCTTCCTGCCAGAGCAGAGTTAGCCATATGAGAATGGTCAGAGTGCGAAAACATTACCTCCGTTTCTCTCGGTACAGATGTCAATAGAAGCTGCTCCAGGTAAAGTTGGAACTACCAGCTTGATGTCCCAACGCTCCCTGCTTCGTGCCAATGGAAGCTGCTGCAGATGAGGTTGGAGCTTCCAGCCTGATGCGACATATACCACGTCAATAAAAGCTGCTCCATGTTTGAACTCCCAGTTCCCGGCATTTCAATTCACTCTATACTTTCAGCAAAATACTTCACACTCAGTGAATTCATTAATGAACCCATATCCGCTGGCTCATCCCCATCCCCATTTTCAGTTTGATCTTCGCTTTTGCACCACACAGTATTCCAGGCCTGAAACCTGGCACTATATGGTATTCCACAGCAGTGGTCACTTTCTTGTATGACGAAGTTGGTAAAGAAACCGAAGGTAAACTGCATTTCTTTTGCAGAAATACATTCCAGCAATTCCCTGCGCTATTCCCGATACCTTCGTTTTCTTGACAACGATATAATCTTCGCCTGCAGCAAACTAACTGATGAAATATCCATCGGCTCTCGAGATACTGAAGTTAACCATTCAGCTCACCATGAGTTTGCATGCCTCAGTCACTGTCTGTCAAGTATTCCTACTGTTCATGTGGTCCTTTTCCTAATATGTCCTCTGCCACCTTCTTTACTGCTTTTTGCATCATGCTATTCCATGTGGTGCCGGTATCGTGCATTGGTTAACGCTTTGCATACTGGCAGCAGAAAGATCATCGGCAATTTGACTTCCAGTATTGTCACTTGTTACCGTTTTATGCAGAGTAAGACATGCTTAACAAAAGCAGGAGCGAATCAATCTTTTTTGACATGAAAATATTCATCGAGGTGATGATTTTGCTCCTTCAAACCCTCGCCCTTTCACAAATCTGCTGTCTATGTATCAGGATTCAAACCCGCCCATTCTCGGAGATTTCTCCCCATCCCACGATCAGTAACCTTGCTTTATGTCCCTTCTCCAATTTCCCTGACACATTTGACAATCAAGCACTCGCATTGACATTGTTCAGTCTGTGCAGCTGCAGTCAATGTTGTTGGGTGAACGCGACCCAATCCCACAATTAGGACCTGAAAACCAATCGATCCATTTACATACTGCTGTTGTGAGATCAGTGCTCATATAGTAATTTTTACTGACGTACCGGAGATCACTAGAACATCAGACTCAGGAAAAGGACACAATGCAGTATTCAGCAAAGTTGCTTTTTTTTTGGAAATGATCAGTTTCTTTGCTCTATTTTCAATCGAGAAGAGGAGATTGTGAGGAAACATGATTGAAATGTGCAAAACAATGAGAGATAAAGGCAGGTTCGGCTGAAAGAAATGGTTCCTCTTGGTCAAGCGCCAAGTGACGCTGACTAAACATAAGAGACAGAAAGTTTTCAGTCGATAAGCAGTAAAAACTTTATTCACCAGTGCGGCTGGTGGATAAATCTGCAACTCATTGTGATAAAATCAACACAACCTTCAGAGGTGTTCAATCTGTATTTGTGATGCGAATGCATACAAGGCAAAGGGATGGAAAATGGAATGAGTATAGTCAAGCGGTTGTTTCTGCAAAGACCGCGTCCAACACGTTTGAGTCTTGTCACTCTCCGTGCGTCTGACCGCCGTACTCGTCCCTGGTCGTGTCATGGTTCCGAATTGGCACTTTTACCACTGCGACCCGGGTTCAATTCCCAGTAAGGTCTGTTTTGCTCAGCATCAGCATCAAAATCAAAAGGAAATCACATCACCGTAGGAAATAAAATCGCCACAGGAAGTATCATCTGTGATAGGATTCCTTTCAATGCTTCGAATCAACCAATGTCTCCACGAACATCAGAGTCAATGTCCCAGCCTCTTAAAGAAGGAGAAGTGCCTCGGCACTCCATGAAACAACATGAGACTGAGATATTTATTTTGTTTCCTTGCCATTTCGAGGAGCCGCAGTGATTGGTTCGTTGGCTCAGTGAAATTGAAAAGTGCCGATTCGCAGTGTGTGGGACGACTTGGTCTTCCTCACTTGTGATGACGCTGCGACATTGACTGTGATGTTCTCCCGGACGTGTACTGAAAGAGATTCTCGTGTCTGCATATCAGGAGCTCAAACTTCATCTCAGCTTCAGAAAAATGAGGAATATTAGGTGTTGAGTGTAGTAAATACCTGCGTTAACCTCGAGCGAGAGAGGAGTCAAACCTACAATGTTCTGATCTAGAGTCAGGCACGTGAGACTTTGCGCCATTTTCCCCACATTTTCTTCATGCTTTCACGCTTCAGAGTGGTGATGTTAACATGGACAGGAGAAATAGCAGTCATATTCAAAAATTTAACCAGTAAAGAAAATCACCACCACTGCTTCAGTCCAATCCTTCCCACTTTGTGTTTCAGCGCGATTCATAATGAAAACATATCTGTCATGGATGAAGCTTCCATTCAGCCAGCCTCTTGTCTGTTCAGCTATTGAATGGGATCATCGGTGATCCTATAAATTTCAACATTAGTTTCCTGCTTTTCCTCCATAAATCAAGATAAACTCGATCATAATGGCAACATCAAATAGAGTCATAGAGTCAGAGAGCTGTATAGCATGGAAACAGACCCTTTAGTCCTACTCGTCCATGCTGTCCAGATATCCCAACCGAATCTAGTCCCATCTGCCATCACCCCGTCCATATCCCTCCAAACCCTTTGTATTCCTGTATCCATTCCAAATGCCACTTAAATATTTCAATTATATCAGCTTCCACCACTTCTTCTGGCAGCAATTCCATACACTTATCACTCTCTGTGTGAAAACGTTGCCCGTCGGTCGCATTTAGTACTTTCCCCTTTCACCCTAAAACTATGCACTCTAAGTTTGGACTCACAGACCCCAGGGAAAAGACTTTTTCGATTTACCCTATCTTTGACCCTCATAATTTTGAAAACCTCTAAAAGGTCACTCCTCAGCCTCCGACGCTCCAGGGAAAACAACCCCAGCCTGGAAAGTCTCTCCCTATATCGCAAATCCTCCAACTCTGGCAAAATCCTCATATTTGTTTTCTGAACCCTTTCAAGTTTCGTAACTTCTTTCCGATGGGAAGGATACCAGATATGCACGCAATATTCCTACAGTGGCCTAATCAATGTCTTATAGAGCCGCAACATTACCACCCAACACATGTATGGCTGGAAAAGCGCAGCAGGTCAGGCAGCATCTAGGGAACAGGAGAATCGACGTTTCGGGCATTAGCCCTTCTTCAGGAATGAGGAAAGTTGGTCCAGCAGTCTATTAGCCTGCTGGACCAACTTTCCTCACTCCTGAAGAAGGGCTAATGCCCGAAACGTCGATTCTCCTGTTCCCTAGATGCTGCTTGACCTGCTGCGCTTTTCCAGCAACACATTTCCATCTCTGATCTCCAGCATCTGCAGACCTCACTTTCTCACCCAACACATGTACTCAATTACTCAATACTCTGACCAATAAAGGAAAGCATACTAAACGCTTCTTCTCTATCCTATCGAACCAGGACTCCACTTTCAAGTTAAATTTTATAAATCAGAATTCCATGAACCTGCACTCTTGGTCTCTTTGTTCAGCAACACTCTCTCGGACATTACCATTAAGTGTTGAAATCCCGTTATGATTTGCTTTCCCAAAATGCAGCACCCCACATTTATCTGAATTAAACTCCATCTGCCACTTCTCAGCCGATTGGCCAAACTGGTTCTAATCCTGTTCTAATCTGTGGTAACTCTCTTTGCTATCCACTACACCTCCAATTAATTGATAAAAATGTAGAGGACCCAGCACCGATCCTTATAGCATTCCGCTGATCACGGGACTCTAGTCTGAAAAACAACCCTCCAGCACCACCCTCGGTCCTCCCGCTTTGAGCTAGTTATGCACCGTTAATTATTGGAAGTTAAGTTTGCTTGAATGACTTCCGTGGGTTTCCAGGAAAATTAATATCATGACACGAGCTGAAAATCGCTTGCTGCAATTTAACCAAATACGCAGTCTGTTTTATGATAAAAGGCAGAAAAAGAATATATTGCCTGCATTTCTTTCTGCCCAGATTCTCCTCCACGAACTGCATCTTTGCCACATTTTCCCTTATTTTTGGTAGATTTCCTTGGAACAGATATTCACTGAATCTACAAACATGGTTCCTGCTAAATACTACTTTAATTCAGATTAAAATAACTGAGTATCCTTTCTCCCAACTTGATGTCTCATTGCTCCGTGCTCCTTATCAATACAATCTGCTCCAGTAGAGGTTGGAACTTACAGCCTTCTGCCACAATGCCCCCTGCTTTATTCCAACAGAAGCTGCTTCATATGAGATGGAGGTCCCAATTTGATATCACAATTCTCCTTGCTCCATGTCAGTAGAAGGTACTACAGGTGAGGTTGGAGTCCCAGCCCCGGCATATCATGCACCTTTATACCGTAACAGCGGGTTCATTGTCATGCCCATTTCCAGTTTGATCTTCGCTGCTGCGCCAAACAGTCTCTCTTAGTTTAGCCCTGGGAACACGAGATTATATGATATTCTGCAACATTGGTTACTTATGTGGAATATCACAATTCTCCATTTCATAAATCAGAATTCACACCCACGCATTGTCAGAGATTTTCCTCCCTTCGATGGTCACTAACCCTCCTTTACATCGCTCCTCCCATTTCACTGAGGCATTCCATAATCTAACGTGCACATCGGCACCATTCTGTCAGTGCTGCTCCTGTCTCTCTTGATGGGTAAACGTGTCCCATCCCATCATCGGGATCTTGAAACCACTCGATCCATTTTAATCCCGGTGGTTGTGAAATCAATCGTCATGTTGGTGCCTTTACTAATATGGACCAGAGATTACCTGCTCACAACTCGTCTTGACTCTCTGCCACCAACCCAGAATGGCACCTCACTCACTACGTTTCCAATTAATGCCACAGACGTTGATCTTTCAACCAGTTTTCGAGGGGAAAGTGAAGACTGCTGATGCTGGTGATCAGAAATGAAAATGTGTTGATGGAAAAGCGCAGCAGGTCAGGCAGCATCCAAGGAGCAGGAGAATCGACATTTCGGGTATAAGCCCTTCTTCAGTTTCCTGTATTTTTACAGTCGCTTTTGATATTCAATTAAAACATCGTTCCTCAGAACTACAATTTTTCCTTCGACTAAAATCGCCAGCCTTTTCATTAAAGTCCCCTCTAATGATATCAAAGGGGTAAAAATGAGAGTTTCAGCAGCGCAGATGAACTGAGATTCGGCCGAGTTATCAATTGTCAGCGTGTGGGGCACATGCGATCGTGGTAATGATAAGATCCAACAGCGCAACCCAGCAGCTTTCAAGCTAATAATTGCTTGGTGTTAGCTGCACAAATTGCCAGAGTCATTCCCCTTCATTATGCAATCTGTCTTTGTGTTGTAGGCTTTTCTTTTCCTCTTATAGTTTACCCTTGATGGCAGTGACTCTGGCTGACGTTCAAAATGCCTACTTTTCTTATACCAAAAAATCGGATTATCTCATTGGTTCGATGTTGGCAGATTAATAAATTCGAAATCGATTGGCTTTAGTTTACAGAGACGTAATTGAAACTCGTTGGTTAAATTTGAATTGTCGTCAAAATAGCAACTATCTCAGGCACCTATTTCACATCCAAATGTTATATATTACAAATATTCCAGTAAACTGTGACACTGTCCTCATAAGCTCTCAGTGCAGAACAATATACTACCTCTCTTTAAGGTACAGTACACACTTTCAACTTCATAACAATCTGGAATTCCACATCAGGCTGTCACTGGCCCACCACACACAAAACCCCGGAAATACAGACGTCAAACAAAGAACAGTTATAAGTGAATAAAGGAACAGTAAAATGTGTCATTTCACAGTCAAAGTGAAACAGGGGATAGAGAAAGATACTGTATTTGCCAGAACACAGAAAACAGTCAGGTATTTTGCAGGAATCTACATCATAGTCATGAAAATGAATTGTTATTTTTTTTCGATAACATGGTGGTGTGATAGAACTCCATATTAACGCCAAGAGCAGTAGCCTGTCGTGTTTAGTGAAATGCAACTCTGCTTCAGACTCTCTCATTCAGTGTAAAATCCATATCTGGCAGTGCGGGAGTAAGGAACGTTGGAATACAGAGAGCAGAAGTGGAGGAGTTGGAAGAGGACAGAGGAATGTTGGGCTGGAAGCAGTGGTGGATTAATGGGGTGGAAGACCATGGATGGATTTGAAAACAAATCTGAGAATTACAAAATCAGTGGAGAGGCATCTTGGGAACCAATACAGATAAGTGCATTTTATTTCGTCAGAACAGAAGGGAAGTCAAGGAGGAAATAAACGGCAGTTAGCTTAACATCTGTCATATGAAATCTTCTCAATGTTTTTCAATAAAATTGTTGAGCAAGGCATTTGGAGACAGCAAATCAAGGGTAGGATGCAAATTCAAGATATTTTGCGAAAAGGTAGTCAGATTTAACCAGATTATTGAAGTTCTTTGTGGAGCTATCGTGTGCTATGGATAAACTGCCATGTCCTGATCCATTCGTGAGCCTGTCAAACATCTCTTGAAGGCTCCCTCCATCCTCCTCACAATGTACATACCGATCTAGTTGGTGTCATCAACAAATTTGGAAAAATTACAAGATGTCCAAATGTCCCAATCACGTATAATGTTTAGGAACAATTTAGTTCCACCATTGAATCATAGAATCCCTGAAATGCAGTCACTGCAATGAGGCCCTACACTCTCCCAAAAATGCTACATTGCGCATGCCAAATCCACCGAGCCTGTACATTCCTGGATATAATGGGCAATTCACTTAAACCGTGAATGTTTGTACTGTGTGCAGAAACAGCAGCATCCGTAGAATTCCCACGCATACACTTTGAATGTGCACACTTCATGTTGGAAATCGCGTGGCGCTAGAATTGAACCCCGGTCTCTAGCACTGTGAGGCAGCAGTGCTGTCACTGATCCTTGTGGTACTCCACCAGTAACAGAATACCATCCTGAGAAAAGTGCGCTTATTCCTAATCGATGCTTTCCAGTTGGTAAAGAATCCTTAATGAATGCTCGCACTTTTTGTCCAACCCCATTGTGTTTTGTGATGTTGTGTGGGACCGGATAAAAAGCCTCCTGAATAAGTAAAACAGTGGGGTTCCAACGTGAATTCCACTCCACAGGAGACTTTTCAGAGATTATATAACTTGAAAGATGACTCCCAGCGCATTCACATTCTCTCATTGTCTTCCTCTTTCTTCAAAATGTTGGGATGAAGCCTGTCTGGTCCAGTTGATTCAAACTTTAGTCCAGTTAACTTTTGAAATACGACCTCTTCACTGTTCTTATTTTTTTGTCCCCTGTTTCATATTGTGGGACATTTAATCTCCTGATGAAGGGCTTATGACTGGATGTTGACTGACGGTCTGTGTTTTTCCAGTACCGCATTCTTAGACACTGATTGCAAGCATGTGCAATCCTCACTTTCTCCTTTCCACAATCCTGACATTTGCATATTATCTCACTGTGCTGATTCCCTTTGCGTCTTGACAGGGCAGATGATCATCTGAAGCCTCGCCCACACACACGTGTTCTGTTTCTCCCGACTTTGAACGAAGTTTGCATCTTTCCTGTTCAGAACACCATATTATTCAAGTTTGGATGAATGAAGTGACTCCGTCAGACTCTGCAGTGATCTTTCAACCAAATTTGCTGATTGCAAATCAATCATTCTAATACCGTGTAAAATTGATTTGAAGAATATAATTGAGAGAGAACCCATTCAAACATGCTCGGTCAAGTACCTAAACAATTATTTATGTGGCTCAGTGTCAAGTGTTGCCTTTTCAACTTCCTGTGAATCATTCTGGACATTTTGACAGATGGAAGACGGGGTAGAATTATAATCTTATGTTGCTGATTTGGATATCCATTGCAATTCTTTCATCATTTCCAGGTGTTTAACCTGTAACTCCTCACCTGACAATAATCTGGGACCTTGTGCACTACGTGGACTGCAGCAGTTCAAGAAGATAATCCATCGATTTCTACATAGGGAATTGGAGATTGACAATATCTGCCAGACTTGCTCATGAAAGCGCTGGGAAGTGGGGTGAACCAGTCTGCTCAGGGAACCAGCATCGGCACGATGCGCCAAATTAACTTCTGTTGGAATCATTCGGGAATTGAGACTAAAATTAAATGAAAAAAACTCACACCGGAGTCCATAGATCTGTTTCTGTATCCACCACTCAGTCAGAAAGCAGCTAATCATTGGAGCATCTGTACATTTAGACTCAGTGCTGTGAGAAACACCTGCAAGAAAATAATAGCAAAATACTGCAGCAGCTGAAATATTTAATAAAAACAGTCTATGCTGAAATAACATAGCTGGTCGGGTTGTAGGTGCAGGGAAAGAAGGTAGATGAATGTATTAGTGTGCGCAGACAGACATCAGGAATTTAAAAAATGAAGCAGATTCTCTTGATCCTTATGATCTGAGAAGCAAAAGGAAAATGGAGTTGATTTGTGACAGTCAAAGGATCTGGGGGTGGTAATTGGTGGATAAATCATAAAGACACAGTCGACAGAAGTTATGGTAAAATAATAAAAAGGCGTATCTAAAATTCATCACTGTCAATCCAGGTAAGAAATTCAGAAGACACAAATATACCTCACTGTAAATGCAGTTTCGTAAACCCATCTCTACCAGTCCAGGAGAGAAATTCACAATCATTGTGTCCAGGTCACAGTCTTGTTCCATGTACTCTGCTATCCTGTAAAGTTGGCAGACGTTATCCCAATTCCAAATGGCACTCTGTCAGCGCCTCGTAACACCGGATCCATTGCTCACGCCACCTGAATATGCTTAAGAGAGGATAAAGCAAACATGACTGACAAGAGAAATCAGGGAGAGCACAGAAACAAAAGAAAAAACTTACCATCTGATGTAGATTAGTGAAACCTAGAGCATTTGGAAGGGTTCAATAATGAGCAGAGAACAACTGAAATGGCAAGATGAGTTATTAAGATTTAGAACGTAAGTGAGTGAACTTGAAATATAAAGAATGGTGCAAGAGTTTGTTCACATATTTAAAAGGTTACAGAGAGAATAGGAAGGTAAAACAATGAGTGCAGATGCTGGAAACCAGATTCTGGAATAGAGTGGTGCTGGAAAAGCACAGCAGTTCAGGCATCATCCGAGTAGCAGGAAATTCCGACGTTTCGGGCAAAAGCCCTTCAACAGGAGTACAGACAGAGAGAGCCTGAAGGTTGGAGAGATACATGAGAGGAGGGTCGGGGTGGGGAGAAAGTAGAATAGAGTACAATAGATGAGTGCGGTGGGTATGAAAGTCAGTGAGAAGCGTGGGGGAAGGTAGCTTCAGGGCAGAGGAAATGACCTGGGAGTTGCAGTGGGAGAGGGTCTCCCTGAGATTCTTGTCGAGAGAGGAGGAAAATATTTTCAAGGTAGGCATTCTTGCAAGAGGATTCGCAGTAGGGTTAAGTCAACTAGGTAAAAACAATTACTGCAGATGCTCGAAACCAGATTCTGGAGTAAAGTGGTGCTAGACAAGCACAGCAGTTCAAGCATCTTCCGAGGTGCAGAAAAATCCGACGTTTCGGGCAAAAGCACTTCATCAGCAATACAGACAGAGCGCCTGAATGGTGGCGAGATAACAGAGAGAAGAGTGCAAATTGGAGCACTGGAGATGACGTAATGGGAAACAACGAAATGGTGCAGGTAAACACGTACTTTGCATCAGTTTTCACAGTGGAAGACAACAACAAATTACGTGAATTAAGAGACACGTAGGGAGGAAGTGAATGCAATGCTAACACGAACCAGAAGATGCCAGGGAAGCTGCAAGGTCTGAAGGGACGAAGTCACTGAGACCAGATGGACTGCATTCCCGATTTCTGGAGGAGATTGCTGAGGAGATTGTGGAGGCATTGGTCGTGATCAGTCAGAAGTCATCGGCGTCACGGTGGGTCCAAGATGAGTGGACATTTTTAATTGCAACACCCCTTCTGAAAGAAAGAAGAGAGGCAGACACAGACTACTGTCGGCCATGCTAACGACAGTGTTGCACAGTACTTGGGAATGGATGGTAAAATACAGCAAAGTCTGCATGTCTTCATCAAGTGGACGTCATGTCTGACAGCTATTCTAGATCTCTTTGAGGAAGTACCAAACAAGTAAGGCAAAGTAGAGCCAATGGACGTGATCTCATTCAATACCCATAAGTCCTTTGATAAGGTGCCATAGAGCAGACAGCTAAATAAGTTAAGAAGCATGCTGTTAGTAACAAGGAGGGGATTGGTTGACAGGCTGAGTGAGAACAGAGGGGTCTTTTACAGGATGGCAGCTACTGATTTTTTAAGACTTGCACAGGTTTCGGTATTGAGAGCATGATTATTCCCGTTCCACGTTAAACATCTTGACAAAGGGACAGAGTACATTTTCGTTACATTTGCAGTTGACACAAACGTAGTTGGAGAGACAGGTCGTGACACGAAAGCTGGGAAATTTCGTAAGATGCTAGGCAGGCGTAGAGAATGGGCAAAGAAGTGGCAAATGGAATACAATATGGGATGTGTCAGGTTATGCAGTATGAGAGGAAGAAGGCAAGCTTCGAATAATTTCAGTTCACGGAAAGTGTTTCGAAATCGGAAGTTCAAAGTGACTTGGGAGTCCTAGATCAGGCAGGTTCAGTTGGAATGAAGGAAGGAAAATTCAATTTTATAATTTATATCAAGGGGCCTCGAATACAAGAGCAGAGATGTCCAGTTAAGCATTTATATCGTTGTGGTCAGACCGCATTTGCAATCTTGCAAGAAGTTAGGCCCGATATCTGAGGGTATGGTCAGAGTCATACAGCAGTTTAACAGACCATTCCCTCCATATATGCCATGCAGAACTCATTGCCAAATTAAAATAGACCCGCCTGCCTGCCGTTGGCCCATATACCGCCAATACATTCCTAATCAGTTACTTATCCAAACGACTTTTAAATAATTTAACTGTAGTTGCATCCATCACTTCCTCTAGCGGTTTATTGAACACAGTGACCAAAGTGTGTAAAACAAAAGCTGCCCCTCATGTCCTTTATAAATCTTCCTTCTCATACTTAAAAAAATATGCCCCAGGATTCGAACTCTCTCACCTTTGATCACAATCTTATTTATGCTCCTCGTGATTTACAAATCTCTAGAAGGCCAAACGTCGAGGTCCTCTGCTGCAGTGAAAAAAAACGCAGCCTATTTTTATAACAGAAGACTTCCATTCATGACATCATTCTGGTAAATACTTTCTTAACCCTCTCCAATATGATAATATCCTTCTCGTAACGAGGAAACAAGAACTGTACACAATATTCGAAAACATATGATGACATTGGATAGGGACCGAAGAAGGTTTAAAAAAATGATCCCGGGGGAACGAAATGCTTGTCATAAAATGTTGAAAACTCGGGAGCTGTACTTAATGCAGTTTAGTAGTTTGAGGAGGATCGGATTGAAACTTAAACAATACAGAGAGGGGCAAATAAAGTGGCTGTGGAGAAGTTTTCCAACTAGCACGAGAGACCAAGAGCTGACTGCGCAGTATAGAGAGAAAGGATGACCATTTTGAAGTTAGATGCTGAGGAATTTCTTCAGCACGAGCCTCGTAATTCTTTGGAACTCTTTGCCGTAGAGGACTTAGTGGTCATGTCATTGCAATAATTAAAGACAGACGTGTATAGGTCCCTGATTGATGAGAGGAACAACAGTTACAGGAGATGGCAGAAAGCAGAAGAATGAGGTTGAGAAACATATCAGCCATAACCAAATAATGGAGAGGTCTCGATGGGTTGAATGGCCTAATACTGCTCCTTTATCTTGAGGCCTTATCGCTATTGCGTGTGACTTCAATCTGCCCATAGACTGAGCAAGTCAGATCAGTAACAATGCTATGGAGGCGACATATGTGGTGTATGTATGAGATGGTTTTCTGAGTCGCTACATTAAGAACACAAATGGAGGGCAGAGAATCCTTGATTACGGACTGTTTAATGGACATTGGTGAGCTAGCTTAGTTGGCTGGTCGACGAGATTGCGATGAAGAATGACAGCAGCAGCATTTGCACAGTTCTCGTACTGGCTTTATGAAGTACCCACATTTTCAATCCTGCACCTTGTCTGAGGCACAACGACTCTCAGGTTAAATCACCATCAGTCAAATCGCGTGATCTCTCTCTCTCTCTCTCTCTCTTTGATTGGAAAGCTTTATTTGTATATATGTCAAGGAATAATTGAAAATCCATCTCGATGGTGTCCCTCAGGAATTTTGAATAAGTCAGTGAGAGAATTCTTCATTAAGTTCGGGAGTGATAGAGCTGACTTAGATTATGAGCCGAAATCTAAATAGAAGAAATGATATTCATATGAAGCGTGAGCACGGTACAACGATTATGGAACAGAACCTAACAAAACAAGCGTTTCAAAAACATTTCCAGGAACTGCAACTGCTTCTCTCTCCTGTCTGACACAAAGAAAACGGGAAACGTGGCCATGTCATGCATAACAAGCGATATTAGGCATAATATTGCACTCAAGGATCCTTACAAATTGGCTGAAAATAGCAGCAGACATTAAGAATGGGACCACTTCAGATATCAGCAGAACATTAAGAAAGAATTAACGTAGAACGAAAATTTTGTTTAACAGTAAGCTTGAGAGAAACATATAACGATTTGTTAAAGTTCCTGAAGGTATATGAATTGAGAGAGAAAAAAAAAACAAATCCCTTACAATGAGACACAGAGGATGTTATAATGTGGGAGAAATATATAGCATACCAAATAAATATGTATATTGGTTCTGTCATCACAGATGATAAAAGTAATATTCCTAAAGTGCTGGGAAGAAAAAGAGAGGGAGGAACTGAAGGAAATCATTATTATCACGGAGATGGTGTTGTGAGAATTGGTGAGATTAAAAGACAGTAAATTCCACCAACTGCAAATCAAACAGCAGTGTTCTTCAAGCTACCCTAAATGCAGTGAATGCGTTCTGTAACTAGAGCGTGGAGACTAAATAGAGTAAATTAATTGTCATATTTCAATACTCTATCGACTCTGAAACAATATCTAAGGCTTGGAGGTCAGTTAATGTGACCCCACTATTTCTAAAAGGAAGTAGCGAGAAAACATGGAATGACAGAAAAGTTAGCCTCACACTGGAAAACAGTAACTGGATTAGACAGAGTCAGCATAAATTTACGGAACGAAATTAGGAGAGGAGATTTCGTCTTCTTGTACACAAATCGCTGGATTTAAGCATGCAGGTGCAGCAGCAAGTGAGGAAGGCAAGCGGTGTGTTAGCCTTTGTACTGAGAGGATATAAACACAGGAGCAGGGAAGACTTGCTGAAATTGTGCAGAGTCTTGTTGACAGCACAACCGAGAGTGTTCTGTGCAGTTTTGGAATCCTTATCTGATAAAGGATATTCTCCATACGGAGACTGCACAATAAAAGTTTACCAGACTGATTCATGGGATGGCAGGACTGACGTATGAGGATTCGTCAGGATGAAATCACTCAAGTTTAGAATGATGAAGTAGGATGTCACAGAAACGAATTAAATTCTAAAAGGTACGAACAAGGTAAATGTAGGAAGGATGCTTTCAATGTCCAGGGCATCCAAACCATTGAGGGTGGAGAGGTGGCGTCACTTCGAAGAATATAGGGTAGTCCATTTAAGACTGAGATGATGATTTTATTTATTAATCAAAAACTGGTTACTCAGTGAAATTTGATGCCACAGAACGTAATTAAAGCCAAAACGTGGAATGCTGACAAGATCTAGATATTTATCGTTTTGAGGGCAAGAGTTAGCCTAAGATTGGAAAACAGTAACTGGATTGGACAGAGCCAGCAGAAATTTACGAAACTAAATTAGGAAAGAAGATTTCGTCTTCTTGTACATAAATTGCTTGGCCTAAAGAAGTAGCAATTTACGGTGTGGAATAATCAGATAAGATCATACCGAATAATAGAGAAGGATCAAACATCACAACAAGCCAGTCCTGTTCTAAATTTTCATATTTCCATTCTGTTAAAGGAGGGAGATGAAAACCAATTGTTTTTAACTGACACAGATATCAGTAACACATTGTCTAGATTTAAAGAATACTCCTGTAAATACTTACCAAACAATAACCGGGGAGCAATTTTAGCATACGAACTTCAGCAATTCGAGGAGGTGCAAAGTAACGTTTGAGGTTCGTACACTGGCTGTTCTGTATCTCAATTTAAATTCAGTTCTCAAATTACTGAATATTCTGACAAAAACGACATAGTATATATGAAATAAGTAAACGTCTTTAAAATGTTGCTGATACTGGGTGGAGGAAGTGGTAGGAAAGGGTAGCGAAGGGGAGCAGTGAGAAAAACAATCGGTCGGATTTGTGTTGAGGGATTGGCCACGAATGAACTCAAATTCCAAAAACTCCGTGAACCACTATCCTGCTCAGGAGTCCTCCACTTCCTGCTCCATTCTTTCCTTCTCTGACACATTTACAGTAAGGTAAGGGACAGAGGTGTTCATGGGGTACATTTTCCCATCAATTCCAGTCACTAATACACTCCCAAGCATCTCCGAAATACACTACAACCTCATGGACCACAGCAATGATTTCAAACAATATCATTTATTTTCAACTCTATTCACGCTAAAGTTAGATCAACCAGCCGTGACCTGATAAATTTAAAAAAAACTGAATCAGGAATAGCGGTCACTGACAGGGGTCTGTTTCTGAGAAGAAGACTCATGCTCTCTGTGGTTTAATTGGCGACCCCAGATAAACGATGTTTGGTTCCAGAATCATTTCATGACCAAACCTGTGACCTCTAACTGGGCTATAGCATCTGGCCCTTCCCTCACCTTTAGTCCTCACTCACCGACTGTCGATTGGAGACAACTACATTTCGTTCCCATGAGCACTCGCCACGAGCATGCTCACAGTTCATGTTAACCCTATGCATGCTGCAGGATCCATCCCAAGTGATGACGTATAATGTTCAACAGCGAAGAAGAGCGGTCCTACAGGACCAAGCTGGAGGCATTGGTCCTTCAACCAATCATAGAATCTCATGGGCGCGCTGGGCGCTCTGATAAATCAGAGAATGCTGTCTGGCTAAAATAATCTAACCAGAACTTCCACACACCAACGCTCAATCAAAGTTCGATTGAAAAGTTCTTCCAATTCAAAACACGATTGTTAATGATGACTCTGTTCCCTTTGCCACAGACGAAAGTGAGGAAAGCAGATGCTGGAGATCAGAGTCAGCATTAGAGTGGTGCTCAAAGATCACAGCATGTCTCGCAGCATCCGACGATCATGAAAATCGAAGTTTCAGGCAGGCACCCTTCATCAGTAACCTTTCACGCTGCCTATTTATGATCAATATTGCTATTATCCCTTATATTCCATCATCCCCAGGTTTCATGCACAGCAGTCTCACAGAAATTTTGTCTTTTGTTTTGCCAATCTACATTTATCTGATCGCTTTAGATTAGCATAATCAAGACTTGTTCTTACCTCATAAAAAAAATCGGCAGGAAGTTCACCACAATTTTCTATGAACAATTCTTTTTTAACTTTCCAGAATGAAACACATATTTCTTCAGGGGCACCTCATTTTGTCTGATATGACCGTTTGCAACATGTTTCATACAGTTTTAAACGGCTATCCTGTCAGTACTGAATTAATTGACAAAAGGTTTCTCATGGCATACATTTTAAAGATGAGGAAATGTGTCTGAATGAGTTGTGACTTGGACATTAGTTATCGTGAATACAAAGTAAAGACAATCAGGGTGTGATGGCGTTGACCTCTACCACATTTTCAGAAACTGCCAGACAAGCTGAATACTTCTAGCATTTTCTGATTTTTTAAAATATATATATCAGATTGCCAGTATTTGGATTCTGCACTTGTTCTTGGGACAAAAGGGATGAAAAGTGGATAGGAAGCAGGAGCAGTCCCACTCCTTCAGTCGTGCAACTCCCAGCTCTTCCTCTGGTTTTGTAGTTTTTTTTGAAAACACTAACTGGCTTTAATATTGGGTTTTAATGATAATCTAAGTGTTTACATGTTGCTCTTTAGCCTAAATATGGAATAACAAAAACATCAATTAATACCAATTTCACAATTTACGTGTGCATGTCCAGGTCATAATTTTACTTTTAAGGGGAAGGCAGCATTTCATATTGGTAACAATAAACGCTAATGATTCGCAGGCGATGGATGTGAGAGCACGGAATACAAATGACTGGACTTCCAGGGACAGTCGCTCTTTCTATGAACATGGACACTGTCTGATTCAGCATTACAGACTCCCATCCTTCTGCACATGATGCCTTCAGTTCTGTCTTGGTTTTGTTCCAACTGGTTTCTAATGCATGGGCTATCCAATCGTCTATTATGTTGCTTTTTCGAAAGAGTGAGAATCCTTCTTTCAGAGCACACTGCCTCCGTAGCTCAATGCTTAGATAGGGGAGGAATACGGACAGGGGAATGGCTGAATGCTTCCTTTCTTTGCTGCAACCAAACTCTGGTGTTGAAATTTGAAATGGGACAAAATAAGCCAATTGGGTGCAATCATCTTTTCTGGCTGATCTCTCCTGAGGCCACAGTCACTTCGCCAGCAGGTGTCTTTGTGTTTGCCTCTGTAAGTGAAATGGGGTTTAGATCACCGAGGGGGTGTGAACATATCTTAAACTTCAGTCGCATACATTGTAAAACGTGACTGGATGATACCATTGCGACGAGTGCTTGAAACATTTGAGAACACAAGGAGAGAGGACAAGAGCTGAAAACTTGGATGATGGGCCTCTTTCCATTCTATAAACAGTCGACGACTAGCTCAAACTTATGTACTGATAAATTAAATGCCAAATGCGTTGGCATTAAGAAGCAGTTCAACAGCTTGGAAGGCAGCACTGGTGGTGTATTGTTTCAGAGTCGGTGTTTTCTTCACTGCGGCCAGGGTTGGGTGCCTGGTCAGGGAATCAGGTTATATTGTTGCTGACAGTGACAACAGCGAGAGTGGAGCAGCTCTGATGGGAATGCTTTCAATATCTCAGATCAGTTCATGCCTCGAGAACATCAGAGTTGATGTCCCTGTTCCTTCAAGAAGGGGAAGGTACCTTGACAGTCTCTGCTCATTCGGTGAGTTCATCTTTCATTCCCCTAAAGATTCACAGAGTTGAAACGGGGATCTTTTTAATTGTTTCCTTTACACTCCCACGGGTTGCAGGTATTGGATTGGTTTGAAATTGATAACGTGCACAAAAGCAGCGTGCGAGACGCTCCTATCTTCCCCTCCTCTGACAGCGGTCTGAGGTTGACTCTGACATTCTCGGTTGCATTCATCAATGGGAGACATTAATCGGTATATTAAGAAGTGCCACAAATAATTCAAACAGAATGAAATTCTTTCAAATGTTCTGGCTACAAAGTACTCAGAAACAGTTCATGTTTGAGAGATATTTAGTAAAACCAAGTTTAAGAAGATAAACAACTTGCTCTGTGAGATGCTTCCAATGAAGACATCAATTGTTTTGAATGATTCAGTGGAAATTTAGTTATTTCTATTACCACAGACACCTCTTTCGAGAGTGACAAATGCCTCAGGAGGGACCGACTTTCAGAAAATTAGGCATTTAACCATTTGGCTACTTCTTCCTTCACTTTAGACTTGAAAACCAGAGCCTGTTTACGTAAGCAAAGAGGTAAACAGGCAGCAGGCTGCCATTCGAGGACAGGCCCAGCTATTAAGAATTGGTACACGCTGAACTTATACCTCCTGAGGCAGCCTGGCTTCCTGTAATCTCCCATTCTCCTGCCTGTTTACTTTGGATTCCTCTAGTTTGTTGTTGTTACATAGGAAGAGAAGCATTAAGCCGGTTCCCGTACGTCTCCTCCCCAACTGTTTCCCCGTTATTCTATGGCTTCTACTCTCTCATGTTGCTCTTCCTACCAAACTGTAGCATTCTTCGCGTCAGCTGCTTGTTATCCACATGTTCTTCGAAGGAGAAACACAGAAGTGGAATTCCAAACTCAGACAGATTAGTCCTGGAGAAAACTACTTCACGCTTTTTCATCAGAAAGAATTACCACTCTATGATTATCTTATATGTCTCTATTAAGTCACCTCTCAACCTTCTTCTCTCCCACGAAAACAGCGTCAAGTCGCTCAGCCTTTCCTCGTAAGATCTTCCCTTCATTCCAGGCAACATCCTAGGAAATTGGCACGCTTTCCAAAGTTTCCACATTCTTCCTATAATGTGGTGAACAGAACTGTACGCGATACTCCAAGTGTGGCCGCACAGGAGTTTTGTACAGCTGTCGCATAGTTTTGTACAGTTGTCGCATCACCTCATGGTTCCGAAACTCGGTCCCTCTATTAATGAAAGCTAAAACACGGTATGCCTTCTTAACAACCCTGTCAACCTGGGTGGAAAATTTCAAGGATCTCTGTTCCTGAACACCGAGATCTCTCTGCACATCTCCACTTCCAAGAAACTTACCATTAGCACAACAATTTGCATTCCGGTTACTCCGACCAAAAATTAAAACCTCACACTTGTCCACATTAAATTTCATTTGCCACCTCTCAGCCCAGTTCTGTAACTTATCTATGTCTCTCTATAAACTGCAACACCCGTCGTCACTATCCACAACTCCACCGACCTTGGTGATGTTTGCAATTTTACTAACCCACCCTTATACGCCCTCATCCAGGTCGTTTATTAAAATGAAGAGCAGCAGTGGACCCAATACCGACCCTGGCGGTACACCACTGGGAACTGGTGTCCAGGATGAACAATTCCCATCGCCCACCTCCCTCTGTCTTCTTTCAGCAAGCCAATTACTGATCCAAACTGCGATATCTCCCATAATCCCATTCCTCCACATTTTGTACAACAGGCTATTCTGGGCAACCTTCTCGAACGCCTTGCTGAAAACCATATACACTAAATCAACCGGTTTACTCTCAAAGAACTGAATAAGGGTTGTGAGGCACGACATACCCTTCACAAAAGCGTGCTGACTATCCCTAATCAAGTTATTCTTTTCCAGATGATTATAACTCCTGTCACTTATAACATTTTCCAATACTTCACAAACAACTGAAGTAAGGCTCACTGGTCTGTAATTACCAGGGTTATCTCTACTCCCCTTCTTGAACAGGTGAACCACATTTGCTATCCTCCAGTGTTCTGACACTCTTCCTGTGGACAATGACGATTTAATGATCAATGTCAAAGGCTAGGCAATCTCCTCTCTGGCTCCCCAGTGGATTCTCGGATAAATCCCGTCCGGCCAAGGGGACTTACCTACTTTCACACTCTGCAGGAATTCTAATACTTCTTCCTTGTGAACTTCATTAGTCTTACCTAGTCTAGTAGCCTGTATCTCAATATTCTCCTCGACAATATGGTCGTTTTCTAGAGAGAATACTGTTGAAAGATCTGCATTTGGTACTTCCCATTAGCCCTCTTCTCCACACACAACTTCCCACTGTTATCATTGATTGGCGCTAATCTTACTCTTGTCATTCTTTTATTCTTTACATACCTGTAGAAAGCCTTACGGCTTTCGCTTATCCTATCCACCAACAACATCTCATGTCTCCTCCTGGCTCTTCTGAGCTCACTCTTTAGGTCTTTCCTGGTTGTCTTGTAATCCTCAAGCGGCCTAACTGAGCCTTCATATCTCATCCGAACATATACTTTTTTCTTCCTCTTGACCAGAGATTCCACTTCCTTCGTAAACGACAACTCCCGCACTCTACAGCTTACTCCATGCCTGACAGGTTCATACTTATGTTTGACACTCAGGAGCTTTTCCTTGATTAAGTTCAACGTTTCTAATGTGCCCGAAACCTGCAGTTTCCTTCCCGATATAATGCTTCCTAAATCTTGCCTAATCGTATCGTAATTGCTTTTTCCCCAGCTTAGATCTTGCCCAGTGGCATGCATTTGTCCGTTTCTATCACTAAAGTAAACATAACAAAATTGTGATCGTTATCACCAAAGTGCTCACCTATTTCCAAGTCTAACTCCTGGCCGGGCTCATTACACAGTACCAAGTCTAATGTGGCTTCACCCCTTGTTGGCCTGTCGACATACTATGTCAGGATGCCCTCCTGCACACATTGGACAAAAACGGATCCATCTATAGTACTCGTACTATAATGTTTCCAGTCAATATTTGGAAAGTTGAAGTCCCCATGACAACTACCTTGTCTGTCTCATTCCTTTCCTATCGAGAATCATCTTTGCTATCCTTTCCCCAATATCTCTGGAAGTATTCGGAGGCCAATAGAAAACTCCCAGCAGGGTGTCCTTCCCTTTACTGTTTATAACCGCAGCCTATACTACCTCAGTTGACGAGTCCCCTAACATCCTTTCTGCAACTGCAATACTGTCCTTGACCAAGAATGCCTCTTTTACCATCTTCTCTGTTCTCACTGAAACATCTAAATCCTCGGACCTGCAACAACCATCCCTGTGCCTGCTCTTTTCATGTCTCCGAAATGGCGACAACATCGACGTCCAAGGTACCAACCCATGCTGCAAGTTCATCCACCTTATTCCAGATGCTCCTGGCGTTGAAGTAGGCACACTTCAAACCACCATCTTGCTTGCCGGTGCCATCTTGCGACCATGATACTTGATTTCGGATCCCCATACTCTCAACCTTTTCTATACTTGAACTACAATTTTGGGTCCCATCCCCCTGCTGGATTAGTTTAAACCCACCCACAATAGCCTTTGCGAATATCCCCCCAGGATATTGGTACCCTTCTGGTTCAGACCAAGAACATCCTGCTTGTGCAGGTCCTATCAATCCCAGAAAGAGCCCCAATTATCCAAGAATCCAAAACCCTCCCGCATGCACCATCCCTGTAGCCACGTGTTCAACTCCAATCTCTCCCTATTCCTCACCTCACTCGCACGTGGCACGGGCAACAAAACAGAGACAACAACTCTGTTCGTCCTAGCTCTAAGCTTCCATCCTAGCTCCCTGAATGTCTGCCTTAAATCCCCATCTCTCTTCCTACCTATATTGTTGGTGCTCGATGGACCATGACCTGGGGCTGCTCCCGTTCCCCCTTAAGGATCCCAAAACAAGATCAGAGAATTACGATCCGTGGCACCTGGGAGGCAACACACCAACCGTGAGTCTCTTTCATCCCCACAGAACCTGCCATCTGTCCCCTAAATATGGAGTCCCCAATGACTATTGCTCTGCTCCACTCCACCCTTCCCTTCTAAGCAGCAGGGACAGATACTGTGCCATCGCCCTGTGCCCCACTGCTTTCCCTTGGTAAGCCGTCCCCCAGAATAGTATCCAAAACGGGATACTTATTATTAAGCGGAATGGCCACAAGGGATCCTTGCAGTGCCTGCCAGTTCCCCTTCCGTCCCCTGACTGTAACCCATCTGCCTTTTTCTTGCACCTGAGGAGTGACTACCTCCCTGTAACTCCCCTCAATAACCCTCTCTGCCTCTCGAATGATCCGAAGTTCATAGAGTTCTCGCTCCAGTTCCCTAACGCGATTTTCGTGGAGCTGGAGTTGGGTGCACTTCCCGCAGATGTAATCAGCAGGGACAATAGTCATGACCCTTACCTCTCACATTCGGCAGGAGTAACATTCAAATGCCCTCACCTCCATTCCCACGATTCTAAATGCCCAAAGAGACTGTTGAAAAATCAAAGAATAAAAAAAAACTCGTTATCTTTCCAATCTTACATTACCCGCACCTCAACCCACCTACCACACTCTCAGATACCTTGCCTCCTCCTATTTGTCTCTATACCGCCTCGGCTCATAAGCCTCGTTTCAAATGAAGAGTTCTTGCCTGAAAAGTCGATTCTCCTGCTTCTCGGGTACTGCCTGCCCTGCTGTGCCTTTCCAAGTCCACAATCTCTACTCAGTGGCGAGGCAGTGGATTTGTGTTGGGGACTGAAGATAGAGGCCTCACTTTTGCACGATTCAATTGTAGGAAATGTCTGCTCCAACAGGACAGGATATCAGAGAAGTCCGGAGAGTGTTTGACCTCGAGCGAACAGGGATTTGATGGTGATCGCATCCACCTGTTGACCTGCTCCTTCTCAGAAGTGGAGGCTGTGTGTCTGAAAGATTCTTGCAAATTTCCTGTCAAATTGTTTGTGCCTAAATCCCTTAACTTCAATCCTAGCTTCAGGCACAATCCAGAGTCTGTGAGAGACTCTTTCTCATTCTATTGATTTACGAAAATGTATAACATCAATTTCACAGCGTATTAGAAGGGAACGTTTTAATAAACAATCACTCCACCATGATAAGATGAAGCCACGCATTTTATCCGAAATAGAACTTGTTCAGAGTTTGAACATGGAAGGAAAAGGCTCCGGTTACAGTGGGAGAGAATCGTTCACTTCTGTGTGTGGACAAGGCTTCTGCATGCATCAGAGCTCACAAACTACAATTGTCGTCATATTTAAGTGAGACTGCAGACAAGTGATGATTCACTTCTCCATCTGAGCAGAAATCCCACGAAAGCAATGATACCAGGAACAAGCTCAATGTGTGGGAAGGGATAAACTCCTTCTCTGACCTACTGCGACACCTGCTCGATCACAATGACGAGAAATCATTTCAATGTCTGGATTGCGGAAAATCCGATAAAACGTCCAGTGATTGGATTATCCAACACCATGTTCATACTAATGAGAAAACTTTCATCTGTCCAGACTTTGGAAAATATTATCAGACCTTTGTGTAGTCGATGCACGGGAAATTAACGGACACGAATGAAAGTCCTTTCGAACTTCTGGGGTCCTGGCGTCGGATCCACGTGCTCACACAGAGGCCAGACATCTTCAATTCCACAACTGTGGGACGTGCTCCAAATGTCCGATCGACGTGAAGTCCCATCAACATTGCTGCTAGATCTTTTCAACGCCCAGACCGTGACAAGTGTAGCAAATGTTCTTGGGGACTGACATGGCATCAACGTGTTCACAAAGAAGAGACCCTTAACATGCTGAGGTTGTGCTAATCACTATACAAGTTCCTTGGGATCGTTTAATCATGAACGTCTTCACATTGTGGAGAGACCGATCAAATATCCAGTGTGTGTGATGTCTCTCCAGTCTCTGCAGGTCTGATGTTCCATCGACATTCTCACAAGTTGAGAAACATTTCAATTGTTTTCATTGTGGGACTCGGTTCGGGCGATCATCTCAACTCTCAGTACACCAGCGAGTTTGCAGTGGGCAGAACGTATTTACCTGCTACATTTGAGAAAAACAGTTAGCTCACTCATCGACCCTGCAGAGACCGCAGAGAGATCCACTGGGGGAAGGAATTCACTCACTCATCGAGCCTGCTGAGGCAGCGAAGATGTTACATCTCTCAAATGCGATTGGACTTCGTTGTTCGTGACATTCAGGACTGAAAGCAAAGTTTTAATATATTAGATATTTGTCAAACAAATCAATTCTGTATTCAATACCGTAGGAGAGGTCAATATTAGGATGGGATTCCGTAGTACTTGAAGAATCAACACATGTTCTTAAGGGCAAATGTAATAGAATTCTATGCGGAAGTAATGAGCAAGTGAGAAACATTATATTCTGAGAATTTGATCAGCTTGAATTCGCAGCAGGCATTTGTCAAGGTGGAGGATTGGAAACTGCGAAAAAAGAGTCTATGGTTTGAGGGGCAAAGTACTGGCATGGCTTGAGTTTGGGCTGACTGGCTGAAAGCAGTTGGGTGAAGGGGTCTTTTCCAGGATGGCAGCGCGTGACGTGTGGGGTTCAGCAAGGGTCAGTTTTGGCACCACAACTATTCCCGTTATGCGTGAATGATCGGGTGAAAGGACCTGAGAGTGTTGTTGATATTTTGAAGAATACACAACAAAAGGTAGAAGGACAGATCGTTTTGAGGAAGCGGGCAGGCTGCAGAATTACGTGGACTTGCTGAATGCTTGGATAAAAAAAGGTTGCAGTTAGAACACTGTGGAAAAGAGTGAGGTCATAAAGTAATGGCATGATTAGAGGCATAGAACACTTTGTGACGCGGAAAGGTTTCAGAGATCTCTCGGTAAAAGGCACTTGAGAAATCTAGTTGAGGTTTATCTGATGTTTAACATGCAAGTTCTGTTGGCTGTTAGGAGGGTAAATGCAATGTTTGCATTCATTCAAGCAAGTTAAGAACCAACTGCAGAGGTTTGCAAATGAAGCGATAAGAGGCTCTCGTCAGACGCATTTGGATTATCTAGAATAGCTTTTGCCCTCATGTCTAAGGGGAGATATATTATGAGTGGTGGATAGGACGTTTACAATGGCTGACACAGTGGTGAGCACTGCTGTCTCCAGCCTCAGAAACGCTGGTTCAATTTCTTCGTCGGGTGACTGTCTGCAGTTTGCACGTTCTTTCCGTGTCTGCGTCAGTTTCCTCCACAGAAGAAAAATACGTTGTTGACGTCATTTTGCCATGGGAAATGCAGAGTTACAGGAATCGCGTAGAGGTGTGAGCTGAAGTGCAATGATCTTCGTATGTTTCGTTGGTTCTTCTTGGGCTGATTTGCCTTTTCGTACATTTTCAGGATTCTATTAGAACAACGTTGATCGCAGGGATGAGGGACTTGTCGTATAAGAATTTTTTTTTTTTTAAATCACAGTTTCCATGTAAACATGCGATCTTAAGTCAATCTCTTGAACAATATGAGGAGTGGAGGGGCATTCTTCAAAGGAAATCAAGAAGGCAAAACGACCATATTAGATAGCCTTAGCACATAAATTTAAGGATATAGTAAAGATATTTTATAAGTAGTTTCAGAGCTAGAGACCAAATAGGATCCCAGAAAGGTGCAAGAGCTCACATTTGTCTTGCACCTCAGCAGATGGGAGAAATATTGAATATTCATTTCACATCAGTGAACGAAATGGAGGCTACAAACATTGATGTTTTGAAAGTGGTTCACATTGTAAAGAGGAAGTTCCGGAAGACTTGGAAAATATAAAGTTGGATATTTCTCTGGGATCTGATGTCGTGCAGCAAGGGCTTTTTGGGAAAACAGGGAAATAAACTGTTGGGCCGTTGGTAGAAATGTTTGCATCATCTATTATTGCGAGTGATGTGCCCAATAAATAGGGTGTGGTTTTGTTGAGGAAGGGATGAATGGAGAAAACTGAAAATGATAGACCTGTGAGGCTTGCTAAGGTCGTTGTTAAGTTGTTGGAAGCAATTCTGAACAATCGGATTTATAAGTATTTTGAGAGACGAGGAATGAATAGGGCTAATCAGTTTGGTTTTGTGCGAGGGAATTTCTGTCTCACAAACATGGTTGGGTTTTTGGAGGACGTAACCAAGAATATTGATGAGGACTAAGTGGTAGGCATTGTTCAGATGGAATCTAATAAATCATTTGAAAAGGTTCCACAAGGTTGATTAATTTTTAAAGTTCGATAACATAGAATGGAACGTAAGCTTTACAATAAGATATAAAATTAGTTTCTTGGTAGAAGGCATGAACGGTGGTGGAAGGCAGTGTTCTGACTGGAGGACTGTTACCAGCTGTGTTCCACAGGGTTTAATGCTGAGCCCACTTTCCTTTTCCATTCATGCAAATGTTTTAGATAAAAATGTATAAAGCATGGTCAGTGAGTTTGCAGATGAGAACAAGATTGGTAGTAGAGTGGACAGTACAAAAGGTTATGTCAGGTTGTAACAGTAGATTATTAGTAAAAAAAACTGAAGTAATTTATTTTATTTATTTGATTTCATGTTGGAAATCAAATGCTGTACCCAGCAGCTCGAACGAAATCAGAAGCACTGTGGACAGAGCAAACGCTCACAGTTGAGGAAATACCCAGGAATCAGGGTGACGTTCCTGAGCAATTACCTGTGTGTGATAATATCACCCACATGAATACACAGCATTTGGGTTTGCGCAAACAGGTGATCTCGACAAAGAATGTGAATGTCTGTGGATAAATCGAAAAGGAGATTTATCAGAACAGTCAAAGAAATGCGGAATATTACACAGGGTGGAGAGGTTGAAGTTGTTCTACAGAGATCAAAAACGATTCAGGTGTGATTTGTCCAACATACCGAGGTTTTAATACGTTTAGGAAGTTAGAGAAAGAGCAGCTATTCCCGTTTCATGGGAAACAAATTTATGATATTGTGCAAGGATTACTGCGAGTCAGAAGGTAAAACTTCCATGTTGCATTTGTCTTAGCGAATAAAGTGGCATGATTTAATCTTGATACATAATTTGGTTTCCGTGTTCGAATCTGTAACTCCTCCTCTGACATGGTGTAAAATAATTTTGCAAAGGTCATCTTAGTCAGTTCGGGACTGATGTTCAGAAAAGAAGAAATATTTATGTTTTTTGGAGCTTGCTGTGTTTACTTTCTCCCTGCCTCACTCTGTGTAGAAGAACTGAAAAGCTCCATTCTTGTCAGCGCAGGTGAGACATTCGCAAAACCAGCAAATATTATCACCCACATTGCTTGACCTCAATAGTCACCACTTTGTGACACGGTAAGTTTCATTGGCAAAGAAAGCACATTTATCACCATGAAGCTTTATTTCACTGTCTGTCTGCCCGTCCATTCATTTTGATCACTGCTGTTCTGATAAATTTCACGTCTGCTCTCCTGTTGTTCTTCCGTAATTCGACGGAACCTCGAACCGAATCCTAGCATCATATTGATTTCGATTGTTTACGTTACATCAATAACCAGACCAGAACAAGCTTGCAGGAAATTGAATAACACAAAAAAAAGACGTTTAAAATAAACCTTCCTGAACATTAACCGGCTGCAGAGTCAGAATATGAGAAATGTCAGAGTGCAATGATAATTAGTCCATTTCACAGTCCTGAACGAGCTCAGTCTTTGCAAAATGTTTATTTATAATTGTGACAATTCCCTGGGGCAGATCCTCCCTCAATCCGCAAAAATGTATGCTGCCGAAAACTAGTTCAGTTCTGATTAAAATCGCTCAGCATACTTTCCATCAACCCAAAGTTTACTGCGCCATGTCAATTGAAGTGTATCCAGATGAGGTTAGACTTCCCAGCCTCTGCTCCCACCGCTCCCTATTCCATGTCAACAGAATTTGTCCAGCCGAGTTTGGAGCTCCCAGCCTGGGCGTTTCAGGCGCCTCTCTGCCTTCATAAATGTACTGCATGCTCACGGACTTTGTCACTGGTAGATAGAGTAGAGATCCACGCGTTCATTCCACTCCCAATTTCTGATTGGATCTTCGCCACTGCACCACTAAATTTCTCTGATTCCATTCCTGGGAACCGGTGTGATGTGAGTGTTCAACAGTCGTTACTACGTTGTCCCGCGGCACTGATAACGTAATAATGTGAAACTTCGTTGTTATTTAAACCTACATTTCAACAATTTGTGCACTAGCGCCTGTACATTTCATCTGTGCAAGAAATGTTGAACTCAGTCTTCAACATTCTCAATGATAGAATTTCCACAGCCACTGAGGACATCTAAGATGTCGGTTCATTCCAATCTCAGTGGGTGGTCCTCTTGTGCATGTGGTGCTGTTCCTCGCCAATCTCAGCCATTGCATTTATTGCTTTCACTGTTGGTTACTATTGTGATCGTATAGTGGCTCATCCTCTGCATTGTGGCCGAAGCAACCTCCATTCAAATCCGAGTATCAGCAATGTGCATTTGTTCCATGTTACTCCACATAACCTGTGCGAAACAGACGCAGAAAGGGAACATTCAAATTTAAAGTTAAAATACTCTGTACGGTGATGATTTTATTGCTTCAAACTTTATCTCCACCCAATCTCGGAGATGTTCTCCCTTTCTAAATCACTATTCTTCCTTTTCATCCCTCCTCCCATGTCACTGGGGCATTGCACAAATTAACATTCGCTTTCACATTTACACAGTGAAGTTAGTGTTGCAGCTGTAACTCTTGTTCGGTGAACGTGCCCCAATGCCACAATGAGGACCTTTAAGACACTCAATGCAATCAGATAATGTGGTTGGGTTATCATTCCTCATGTATAGTGTTTGATTTGCATTGACCAGAGATCATTGGAGCACTGGGTTCATGAGAAGGACACAGAACAGTTTCGAGGGAAAGAGACTTTATTGGAATAGACCAATATTTGTGAATTCCCCACATTTATTTCAAGTTTTGATTCGTCTCTCGATAGATTATTATGTACAATTCTGCAATCCACATAACAAAAGCGATATGACAACTGTGGAAACAGTGCAGAAGTGATTTGCCAATATATTGTCTGGATTGAAGAACTTCAGCTATGATAGAGTTCAGACAGGCTGGCCTTATCTTTGTGAGAGCAGGAGAGATTGAGAGGAGACAGTATTGAGATGTAGGAAATAATGAGGGGCATGGATTGGGTACACTTAATGAAAAAATTCTCTATGATGGAGGGATCAATCGAAAAGTAGCCATAGATTTAAGGTAAGAGTCATAAAAGTTCGAGTAGCTGTAAATAAAATAACTTTATCAGCCTGCGAGTGATTGGAATCTGGACATCACTGTCTCTATGCGTCAGAGCGGCAGAAATTCGAATAACCTTCAGAGATATTTAACTGTGAATTTGTAATGCTTAAGGCATACAATGTTAAATGATGGAAAATGGGATGAGGCTAATCAAGCAGGTGTTATTGACAAGAGCATGCACAAGTAGCTTGCAGCGTCAGATAGCTCTGACATCCATCGGGTGGCGTTTCGTCACCTCAGTTGTCACGTGGGAGGCCAGGGCTCATATTCCCGTTGGGGCAGCTCTGACTTTTTCTGGGGTTCAAGGTTTCTGTAAAGATCTGTAGTTCTGGTGAAGGGTGCAGCTGGTGTGGGGATGTTCGGTGGTTTTGGGAAGTTGGTTTGCAGCCGTTTCCTCCGCTTTCTTTGTGATATCTTCAAGGCAGATGAAATTCGTGTGAAGCGCTGCTGTCCTGCAGCATTTCGAATTGGTTTGATTTCCTTCCCACTGCTTTCATTTGCTGGTTCTTGTCGTTTCTTTGCATGTCCCAATATGTTGGGTCCAGATCAACCTGTTTTTTTGATGGAGTCATTGGATGATTCTCGTCATTCTAGAAATGCTCTGGCTGCACTCTGATTAGCTTGTCCTATTATATTTGTGTTGTACAAGTCGAATTTGATGTCCTCGACATCACTCTGCATTGCTAATCGGACCAGCTGGTTGTGTTGTTTACTGGATCCTCCAGTAATATTTTGCAACAATAGATATTTCCGCAGATTCATTGCCAAATACAACACAAGGAGGACATGCCATTACCTAACACACCTCGTACGCATCCTTTTAGGTTAAAGCAAATGTTACAGCACGTTAAGCCAGACTCCTCTGACCACTTGGAGTTATGAGACAGCATAAACCGAAAGCGCCGTTTGACAACAACTCACCAAAAAAGGACCCAATATCCACCATATGCAGTACAAATTTGGACAAACAATGTTGCACGTCGTGACTGTAGGAAACATTATAGAGGACAGACAACTCACGATACGCATTGATGCAGATCAACTTGACACGAATCACCACTGCCAGGTGTCCTGAGTACTTTGAAAATATGTTGCTGGAAAAGCGCAGCAGGTAAGGCAGCATCCAAAGTGCTCCAAACAAAACATCCCAGAGTCTGGAATCTCTTGACAAAGGAGGTTTATATATCTCTGTACATGGTGCAAAACAGAGGATTGTGAAAAGTTTCTGGGAAAATGTTGTCACTTTAAAAGTTTAGAAATCTTTCCATTCTTTCGGAGGCCGTTACTTTGACTGTGATGTTCTCCAGTTATGAATTGATCTGTGGTATTGATGGATTCACGTTCCTGCAAGTCAGGATGTCAAATCTCATCTCAGCTCCGGGGCAATTAGAAAACACGGGAACAGATACGACACTAAAAGGCTGGAAGTGAGACGATCCCCGTAGGAGGATAACTGGTTTGCGGTGTGATGGGTGTGTCTGTAGAGTGTGGGATCAAACTATTCCCATGTCTTCACCGTGAACTTAACAGTATTTATTTTGGAAAAGTAACGCTAATTAAGGACGATTGTCAATATGGGAGGAGCAGGATGCAGCTTGCATTCGGGGATCATTGACGTCATTGACGCTCTGTGGCGACGTTCGTCAGTGCGTACAGCTCATCACTGAGAGGTTGCTGTTTTCCCACGACTCAGGAACAGAGGAACAGCTGTTCCCACACCATCTGTTTTTTTTTTGGCCGAACAGTTTTCTGAGTTTTTACCGAGGTCAGGAAAATATTCCTCATAAGGCTCGAAGGGAGAAACTCCCAGTTTTAGGAGAGTTGTATCCTGGTGACATGTATGTGTCTGCAAAGCGTGAGATCAGACTGTTCCCATGGTCCACAATGAATGCCCCAGAATTCATTTTGGAAACGTCAAATCAATTGAGGGCAATTTTCATTCTGCGAAGGGCAGTAGAAAGCTTGAGTTCACTGACAGTCTGCTTTTGGAGATACTGCGAGGGGCCTGCAACAAGGGAACACCCCAGTCACTGAGGAGCAATTAGTCCTCGCGTTTGGTTGTTAACCTAAAAGAGGGTGTACCCACGCATGGAGCAATCGCTGTTCTTATCCACCGAGTAGCAATGCAGAGTGATGTCGAGGACAACAACTTGTACAACACAAAAATAATAGGACAAGCTAATCAGAGTGCAGCCAGAGAATTTCTTTTAATAGGGTCAGGGATATGTATCCAAACGGAAACCAAATCCAATGAGGAACCACAAATGCGTTTCTGTATTGTTGAATGGCAAGTGAAGGATTGTGGACACTCGGAATTTAAAACAAAAACAGAAACTGCTCAAGGAACTCGGCAGGTTTGTCAGTACCTCTGAGAGAAGATAGCGTTCTGAGAAACTCCTGAAGAAGCTCTGAATCGTTGTCTCTATTTGTCTCTCCCCAGATGCTGCCAGATCTGTTTAGTTTCTCCTGCAATCTCTCCATTTCTTTTTAACTGAATAACCATTTCAACCATCGAGATTGTTTACACAGACCACACATGTCCTGACATTTAACATTGTCGAAACTGTGGTGATTGAATTCAAACAAACCGAACGGTGATTGCCTATCCCTCAACTCCACAGGTAGGGAGAATTTGAAACCAGTTTCGTAGCGCGCTTCGGCAGTTGTGGCCAAGTGGTTGAGGCGATTAGTATTAAATCCACTGTGGATTCCTCACGCAGTTCAACATTTTGCTTACTGTGACTGAGAGCCGAGCGGGAACTTGAAGAGTGCTTGTTCTCTGCATTTGTTTGAAATTGAAATCGCAGGATTAGGTGAAATGCGTATAATTCAGATAAGGAACGTTAGGAACCTGCAACCAACCGCCTGTCAGGATGGAAAAGGCAGAAAACTCCAGAGCAGGTAAGACCCATTTAGTTGTACACTTCCATTACTGAATATGTTTGCCCCTCTGAATCAAGTGACGCCAGATGGGATAAGAACAGTTCAGGAGATTGTGTTGGACTGGTGCTGACTTAGTGGGCCAAATGGTATTGTTGTGCAAGACAATTCCATGGCCAGCTGTGAGGAGGTCAGTTTGTGAAGTAAAAGGACATCCTTTGAAATATGTCCCTCGGCGAGGAAGGGGTGGAAGCTACTCTGCCCTGATCTTACTGTCAGTCATGGTATTCATTGGGACATCTGAATTGGTAATAACTGTTATGGTGCATATTTGTGGAATCGGTCTATATGATAATCAGGACGATAAGACCTGATATCTCATTCCCCAGGCGAGAGCAAGCCCGTGCAGCTGACATTCCATGGCTCTGCTTTTGAGATAAAGATTACTTTCTCAATGTGCCTGTGTTTAGATCAAACAGTTCATTGACATCGGGACTAGACGTTCAGAGAAAGCTGAGGTGTTACAGGAATAGAAACAGAACAAGACGAGACGTGAAAGTGTTTAGATTTTGCCGTGTGTCCGTTATTTTTTGTGAAGAATGTCTGCCGGGAGCTATCCTGTCAGGTCCCAGGAGCCAGGGGGTTTGTTTGGTGGGATTTGTGTTTTTGAAAGTTACACATGAGAAGCGTGTTCGACTATTTCAGCTCAGTATCCATTTCATATCCGGTTCATCACAACGGTGCACATTGTCTAGTGAAGTGCCTTGTATTCCACTTAATGCCGCCTTTCTCCAGGGAAACTTGCAGACATAAAGCACATGGAGTGGGTATAATCCTGAGGACTCTGTCACTGTCGTGGAATGTGCCTGTGTGATTGCCTCTGTATGTGAACATGGGAATACGTTCCTCAAAGGAGTTACAACAGTGTGGCCAGGTCAACTTTCAGTACGATTGTTATGTCATTTAAGATCACAGAGAGAATCTCATTACTGAAAACTGGGACGAGAATAGATGGATGTCTGATAATGTGCCCTTCACGATGGTAGAACGGCCCTTCACGACTCCCCCCCCCCCCCCCGCCCCTCTCACGCTTTTTAAACTTGCGGCCAGAGAGCAGCTGACCTGATGAGAAAATCGCTTCACACCCTTACATAACCTTTTTATTGTCCATTCTACTGGCAATTTTGCAAACTTACTTACCATACTTTCTATTTTCCCACCTACAACATTTATTTAAATGGAACAGATGAATGTGCGTTCAGCCAATGGGACACCATTGGTAACAGTCTTCCAGTCTGAAAACTACCCTCCACCACCATTCTCAGCAGCCTGCTAATAAACTAATTATATATCTAATTAGAAACCTTACATTGATCTCTTTGTGATCTAACTTTATGAATTAGTGAACCGTGTGGAACCGTGCAAAAGCATTTATTAAAGTCCAAGTGAGCAAAACTGCTGCCTCACAGCGCCAGAGACCCGGGTTCAATTCCCGCCCAGGCGACTGACTGTGTGGAGTTTGCACGTTCTCCCCGTGTCTGCGTGGGTTTCCTCCGGGTGCTCCGGTTTCCTCCCACCATCCAAAAGATGTGCAGGGTCAGGTGAATTGGCCATACTAAATTGCCGGTAGTGTTAGGTAAGGGGTAAATGTAGGGGTATGGGTAGGTTTCCCTTCGGCGGGTCGGTGTGGACTTGTTGGGCCGAAGGGCCTGTTTCCACACTGTAATCTAATCTAATCTATGTCCTCATTGATCTTCTTGGTTACACCCTCAAAAAACTCAATCAATTTTGTGCAAAACCATGCTGATTATCCCGATTCATTCCTTGAATCTCAAAATTCAAATAAAACCTATCGTTTAGAATTGCATCCAACAACTTACCCACGACCATAACCAGACACACAGGTCTACCGATCCCAAGCTTCTTAATTAGTTCCTTTCTAAATAAAGGCATAACATTGGCCATCCTCCAGTCATTCGGCACCTCACTCGTAATAATAGATGATAAAAATATTTCTACGAAGGGCCAACAGTTTCTTTCCCTAACAACCCACAATGTTCCGGAATTCCGGAGATCAAATCTCAGAAAAATATCCAATTTCATATTTTCCATGTCCTCCACCACATTCCCTTTTCAATGTGAACTTCTTTCAAACCATCAATATTCAGTTGTACCCGCCATTTTGTTATCCAAGGTGTAAACTGACGCGAAGTGAACATTATATGTCTCTCCATCTGCTGAGATTCAAGACAAAGGTGATCTGTTTTCATAATAAAGTGGTCCTCTTTGTTCTCAAGTTCTTGATGTACTTGTAGAATCTCTTCAGATTATATTTAACTTTATGTTCTGAGGCTATCTCATATTCTCGATTGACCTTTATGATGTCCTCCTTAAGAATGCCTCTCCACTCCCTATATCGTTCAAGACATTCACTTGAAACCATGTGTTTATATGGAAGCTGTCACCTCCTTTAAAAAAATTCTTATGACAAGGTCTAAATCCCTGCGATCAACGTTGTTCTTATGGAATATGACAATGTGGAAACAGGCCATTCGGAACAAGAAATCCCCACTAATCCTGCGAAGAGAATCGCACCCAAACTCACACCTCCACCCAATTCCTTTACTCTGCATTTCCCATGACCAAAGAACGTCAGCAACACATCTTTAGTCTGTGGAGGAAACCCAGGCTGAAACGGAGAGTATGCACCAACTCCAAATTCACAGTCGCCCAAAGTAGATATTGAACCAACATCGCTGAGGCTGCAAGGCATTAGTACTCACCACTGAGTCAGCCATTATAAGCCTCCTCTCCATCACTCAAAACATATCATCACTTAGATATGGGCCAAAACCTACTCCCAATGTTCCAAATGCATCAGTCCAGAGCCTCCTATTGACTGAGGTGTAAACCTCTGCCCGTTCATTCTCATTAGCTTGAACAGAAGCCTACATTGTATTTGCCTTCCTCATCACAAACTGAAATTGCATGCGGAACATAAGAGAAAATTGAACTTTGAAATCTTTCTGCATTCATGAAATTGTCTATGCCTCTACTCTTTCCACCAAACATATGGCCACATATTTTCCACAAAGTATGCCAATTGCAACTATTTTTTTCGAAGCATTCAGTCCGTTCAAGTCATTCTGCAGCATGCCCGCTTCATCAATAAGATCTGCCCTTCCACCTATCATTGTGTCTTCTTCAAATGGAGCAACAACACCCTCAGTTCCTTTGAATGGATCATCCATACATAATGTGAATAGCTGTGGTGCCAACACGGACTCCTCTGAACTCCATTAGTCACGGGCTGCCATCCTGGAAGAGACCCCTTTACCCAACAGTCTGCCTTCTGCCAGTCAGACAAGCCTCAATCCAGGGCCTCTTATTCAGCAGTTTGCCGTACTGCACCCTGATATATGTCTGTGGAAATTCAAGATGGTCACCTCCACAGGCTTGACTTCGTCTCACTTGCTCATGACATCCACTCCTGTTGGAACAGACATTTCTTACAATTGAATCATTGCAAAACTGAAGCCTCTGACTTCAGTCTCAAACTCAAAATCCACTGCCTCGTCACTGAGTCGAAAGTGTGATACTAGGAAAGCATAGCAGGACAGGCAGCAACGAATGAGCAGGACAATCGACGTTTCGGGCACGAGCCCTTATCAGAAAGAGGCTTGTGAAGCGAGGGATAGAGAGACAAATGGGCGCGGGTGTGGCTGGGACAAGGTAGCTGTGAGTGTGTTAGGTGGATGGAGGTGGGGGTGATGATGATAGGTCGCAGTGCATGGTGGAGCAGATAAGTGGAAAGGAAGATGGACAGATAGGACAGTTCATGAGAGCGGCGGAAGCCCTGGACATGAATGAATTTGGCTGTGTAGGAGGGAGAGTTAATGTGCTCGTCCAGGAGCCAGTGGTGTTGTTTGGTGATTGTGTCCCGGAGATGTTTTCCAAAGCGGTCTGTACTTGGGCATCCAATTTCCTCAATGTGGAGGAGACTGCAAAGGGAGCAATGGATACAGTAAATGACATGCGTGGAAATGCAGGTGAAACACTGATGGACATGGAAGTGTCCTTTGGGGCCCTGGAAAGAGTTGAGGGCGGAGGTGTGGGTGGATGTTTTTCAAATCCCGTATTGGAATGAAAAGGTTGTTGGGAGGGGACGGTGGTTTGGTGGGGGCTTGCACTTGGCAAGGGAGGCAAAGAAGGAATTATCTTTAGAGAAAGTGGATAGGGATGGGGAGGGAAATATATCTTAGTTGGTATGGTTCATTTCCAGCCGACGGGAATACCGGAGGATGGCATGATGTCTACAGAGGTTGCTGGATTTTAAAGTGATTTAGAAGGGAGTTCCGTGTCGTCATAGTTTTTGGGATGGGTTTTGGGAGCGGAGTTGAGGAAAGTGTTTGAGATGAGCTGGAAAGCATCATCGATCACGTGCTGGGAGAAAATGCCTCGCCACGGAGTCAATCTCCTCCCTGGCAATTGTCTCAGTCTGAAAAGACACGTCATAACCATGGTGACATGATTTACCTCGTTATGTGTTATTCACCACATACCCCCATAATCGCTATGTCAGCCTACTTGCACTTCATTTACATCACTAACGCTTCCACGTCTCTGCTTTTCTGCAGCTCAATCTCGAATCCATTCGTTTGGCCGCCACGGTCGTAATACACATCCATCCGTCCTTTCAAATTCCCAACCTGCTGTGGTGCTAGTGAGGCAAGGAATAGGGAGAAAGAGCAGTTGAACACGTGGCCACAGGGATGGTGAAGGAGGGAGTGTTTTGGATTTGTGGATAATTGGGGCTCTTCCTGGGACAGGTGGGACCTCTAAAAGCAGGATGGTCTTCATATCTACCAGAGGCTTACCAATATCTCGGGGGATATTCGCTAAGACTATTGGGGTGTGTTTACACTCGTCCAGCAGGGGGATGGGAACCAAAACTGTAGTTCAAGTATAGAAAAGGTTGAGAGTAGGGAGGGACAACATCAAGTTTCAGGGACACAAAATGGCACTGGCAAGCAAGACGTTGGTTTGGAGTCTGTCTACTGCAACGCCAGGAGCATCCGGAATAAGGTGGTTGAACTTGCAGCATGGGTTGGTACCTGGGAATTCTTTTTATGGCCATTTCTGAGACATGAATAGAGCAGGGACAGGAATGGGTGTTGCAGGTTCCAGGATTTAGATGTTTCAGTAAGAACAGAGAAGAATGTAAGGGGGGTGGGGCGTGTGGAATTGTTGGTCAAGGACAGTATTACAGTTGCAGAATGGATGTTTGGGAACTCGTCAACTGAGGTAATATGGGCTAAAGTCAGAAGGCGGATTTGAGATGTCACCCTGTTTGGAGTTTTCTATAGGCCTCTGAATAGTTCCAGAGATGTAGATGAAAGGTTTTCAAAGATAATTCTCGATAGCAGTGAGAGAGACAGGGTAGTTGTCATTGGGGACTTCAACTTTCCAAATATTGACTGGGAACATTATAGTACGAGTATTATAGATGGGTCAGTTTTTGTCCACGTGTACAGGAGGGCTTCCTGACACAATTTGTAGACAGACCAACAAGGGGCGTGGACACATTAGACTTGGTACTGGGCAATGATCAGGCCAGTTGTTAGACCTGGAAGTAGGTGAGTACTTTGGTGATAGAGATCACAATTCTGTTATGTTTATGTTTGTCATAGAAATGTATAGGTGTATACCACTGGGCAAGAGTTACAGCTGGGGAAAGGGAATTATGATGCGATTAGGCAAGATTTAGGAAGCATAGGATGGATAGTAGTGGGAAATTGCGTGTCGAGTCAGAGGAGATAGGGGAAGCACTGAATGGATACTTTTCAACAGTATTCAGTCTAGAAATCGACAATGTTGTCGAGGAGAATACTGAGATACAGGCTATTAGAATAGGTGGGATTGAGGTTCACAAGGAGGAGGTATTAGAAATCCTGCAGAGTGTAAAAATAGATAATTACCCTGGGCCAGATGAGATTTATCCGAGGGTCCTCTGGTAAGCCGGGGCGGGGGGGAGGTGGGGGGGAGGTGTAGACTGTTGAAACTTTATTGCTGGAACAGCACAGCAGGTCAGGCAGCATCCAGGGAACAGGAGATTCGACGTTTCGGGCACAGGCCCTTCTTCAGGAATCCTGTTCCCTGGATGCTGCCTGACCTGCTGTGCTGTTCCAGCAATAAAGTTTCAACTTTGATCTCCAGCATCTGCAGACATCACTTTCTCCTGGGAGGTGGAGACTGCCGAGCATTTGGCATTGAACTTTAAATCGTCATTGTCTGCAGGAATAGTTTTATAAGATTGGAGAATAGCAAATGTGGTTCTCATGTTCAAGAAGGGGAGTCGAGACAATCCTGTTTATTACAGACCTATGAGTCTCACTTCAGTTGTTGGTAAAGTGTTGTAAATGGTTATAAGCGATAGGATTTATAATCAACTGGAAAATAATAAGAGTTGAGGGATAGTCAGCATGGTTTTGTGAAGGGTAGAATGTGCTTCACAAACCTTACTGATTTCTTTGAGAAGGTGACCAAGCAGGTAGATGACAGTAAACGAGTTGATGTTGTGTATATGCATTTCAGAAAGGCGTTCGATAAGGTTCCCCACAGTAGGCTATTGTACAAAATGCGGAGGAATGGGATTGTGGGAGATGTAGCAGTTTTATCAGTTATTGGCTTGCTGAAAGAAGACAGAGGGTGGTGGTTGAAGGGAAATGAACAGACTGTAGTCCAGTTACCAGTGGTGTACCGCAACGGTGGGTGTTGGGTCCACTGCTGTATGTGTTTTTTTATGTATGAGGGCGTAGAAGGGTGGGTTCGTAAATTTGCAGATGACACTAAGGTCGGAGGAGTTGTGGATAGTGATTCAAGATGTTGTCGTTTACAGAGAGACATATGTAAGCTACAGCGCTGGGCTGCGAGGTGCCAAATAGAGTTTAATGCGGACAAGTGTGATGTGATTCATTTTTGTCGGAGTAACCCGAATAAAAAGTATTGGACTAATGGTAAGTTTCCGGGTAGTGTAGATGTGCAGAAAGATCTCGGTGTTCAGGAACAGAGATCCTTGAAATTTGCCACCCAAGTGGACAGGGTTGTTAAGAGGCATATAGTTTTTTAGCTTTTATTAATAGAGGGATCGAGTTCCGGAACCATGAGGTTATGCTACAGCTGTACAAAACTCTAGTGTGGCCCCACTTGGACGATTGTGCACAGTACTGGTCACCGCATTATAAGAAGGATGTTGAAGCTTTGGAAAAGGTGCAGAGGAGATTTACTCGGATGTTGCCAGGTAAGGTGGGAAGGTCTTACGAGGAAAGGCTGAGGGACTTGCAGTTGTTTTCGTTAGAGACAAGAATGTTGAGAAGTGACTTAATAGAGACATACAATGTAATCAGAGGGTTAGATAGGGTGGACAGGGAGAGCCTTCTTCCAAGAATGGTGTCAGCGAGCACGAGGGGGCATAGCTTTAAATTTAAGGGTGATAGATTTCGGACAGATGTTCGGGGTAGTTTCTTTACTCAGAGAGTAGGAACGGTGTGGAATGCTTTGCCTGCAATGGTAGCAGATTCGCCAACTTTAAATACATTTAAGTCGTCATTGGGCAGGCATATGGACGAACATGGAATTGTGTTGGTTAGATGGGCTTCAAATTGGTATGACAGGTCGGTGCAATATCGAGTGCCGAAGGGCCTGTACTGCGCTGTAATGTTCCATGTTCTATGTTTTATGCTCTAACTCCCTCTGCTTCTATTCAAGGGTGTACTTGCGTTCTGTTCACTGTTTCATTGTGCATTACCTGAATGACATTTTTACGAACGCCCATTTTCCCAAACGTGCACTGCGGCCTTCGCAGCTTTATTTTTTCCACAAGGGCTCCACTTGGTGGAAGGGAAGGAGTTGCAGGTTATTCACCCAATGATGTAATCCTGAGTTGTTCCAATACCTCTCCTGCATGTGGGAGTACTCACAACAAGGCTTGCTCACCCATCACCGGGCAGCTAAATTTCAAAGTTTTCATCATTGTCTACAAATCTCTTGACTGTCTTCCCTCTATCTGTCACTGTCATGTCTTCCAGGCCACTCAAGAGTAAATAGAGCTTGTCAATAGTATGCCAATCCAGCCAGCGGACACGGCACCCAAGATTATGTTTTAAAGTGCTCTCTCAGATATCTGCATTCCCTCGAATTCCAAACTCCGGAGCATGTTCGATTTGAACTGTTTCACGTTTGGTGCCGACATGTCATCTGCCAAGGCAAGAAATTATGAAATCTTTTTGCTATGTAAATCGCACCAGGCTATAGGAAAGGAATTACTCACCAAATAATTAAGAAAAAAACTGTAATACATGCTAACATCAGGGCAATTTATTGGTATCAATACTACATCGTGTCTTTCATATAATAGAAAATTCAAAGCGTTTTCTCTGAGGGAGTTTAAACAAATGTTGATCTCTGTCACATTATGAGATATTGGGAAGCTGACAAAGTGTTATATCGAACAAGTAATCAAAGAAGTGGGTTTCAAGTCGTATTTTGTCACACAAAACGAAGCTTGTATCACAAAATTGAGATGACCGAAGTTTTTCTGCCAGAGGTCATCGTCTTTTGTCAATCTCAAAAAGGCACCTGGGTTAGTGCTTCCGTAGCTCAGTGATTCAAACACTGGTTATGTAAAGCAGGGGTTGTAACCTCGAATTTCACTGCGGCATTACTGAATTTTCTTGCAACTACTGCAGCGGGCATCCGAGGGTGCGTTCTCTATGTTGTTAGGAATTATTTTTGAAGGAACAGCTGGAAGTTATTTTTTACGCAGACTAGGCCGCATCTGTTTCTGTTTAGGAGTCCACATCGGTGTTTTTCCTTCGAGGAACATGAGGATAACACGCCTCTGATGCGAAGAATGCCTTCGTTTGGCAGGAAGAACAACGTGAATCAGTAGAAGCAGTAAAGTAACAGTGAAACAGTGCAGGACGAAAACGTACAGGTATGCGGCTGAATGCTTCCATTCCGTATTTAGAGACAGGAATCTGCTGTAATTCAAATTAATCAAGTAGGAGGCTTAAAGAGCACAGCTAGTCAGGCTGTCTCAGAGGTGGAGAAGTCAACGTTTAGCGGGCACCAATTATTCACGATTGTGGCAGTCCTCGAAGGACAGCCTCCTGCCTGTTTACCCCTCTGATAATGTAAACAGAATCGGGTTTCAAAGCGAGTCCTGACGAAAGAAGAGGCCAAACGGATCAATTCCTCATTTTAAGGATGGTGGTCTCTCCTGAGGCCTTTGCCACTTCCAAAAGATGTCTCTGTATAGTTCCCCCTATGGGTCAAAATGAGGTTCAGTTCTCCCGCAGTTCATGAACAAATTTGGCGGTATCTGATATCAGTCTCATTCACTGGTTCATTTGAGATTAAAACTTTGCAGGGAAAGTCTCATTCAGATGAACACATCAGACATCAGGCTGTGGGCCAATTAGCGGTAACTGGAAAAGAGAATATTTGGATGTTTGATGACTGGCACTGACATAATGTATTAATCCGTGCTGTAAACGCACGGTGTCACGAACACTCTTTTTTGGAAGGAATTTCTCAACGCAGGAATAGAAATCTATGCTGTTCAGAAAAGATACAATTGCACATGCCGTCCTTCCTGGTCGACCAGTGTTTACGATGCAGCGCTTTCACCGTTGTGATTTGGGTTCATTTCTTGCTCAGGGAATCTGGATTTATTGTTTCTGATAAGGGCAACAACAAGAGAAGACCATCTTTGACAGGAATCGAATTTCAAACGCGTCCACATGTGCCTTGCATAATTGTACAGAGCCGCAAGGTGGCTCACTGGTTATCACTGCTGCTGCACAGCGCCAGAGATATGATATGCCTACAACTGGGTCAACTGTCAGTAAGGTGCCTTATTCAGGAGCAAATGAAGAGAAAAAGTGCAAGGAATTATTGTGTGAGGGTTAATCCGTGGAGGATTGGTGTGCATTTGTTTCATCGAATAGCCAGTTTCTGAACTGTGGGCATTCTATGTTCCCTTATTGTGTTGCTTTAACACATGTTCAGACAGGGGAGAAAAGTGAGGAAAATCAGTCAAGGCCCCATCCGTGATTGATCCATTGTGCAACAACCAACGGATATACTTTTGACTGAACTAACTCACATTTTCCCGACATTGGTAATGGGAGTACACAGCATTAGAGCGGGTTTTCATGTGTTGTTTTGGCCCCAGCATCCTTTCTCAACATGGACTATACTGGGACATAAAGAGATGATAAAAGACATGGATGGCGATGGCTGGAATGAAAAGACATCCGGAAGAATGGACAGCGTTTACTTGGAAACAGAAAAATGGAAAGGAAGCCAAAGATGTAGTGAGGGATAATGCCATTTGAAACGGCAAAGTGGGGTTTCATGGGATGGTAGAAAAGATGAGTAGATCATGTGGCATGACACGAGGTAAAACTGAGTTGTGTCCGTATAAAAGGATTCTAGGCGATGTGAATTTGGTGAGAGCAAACAGGAGGGAAATTAGGTGCACACTCTCTAATTGGTTCACGTTAATTGGAAAGAAACCTCATAACACCTGCAACTGAGCACGACGAAGTATCGAATATTCAATAGACAATAGGAGCAGGAGTCGGCCATTCAGCCCATCGAGCCTGCACCGCCATTCAATATAATCATGGCTGATCTTTCCTAATCAGTATCCTGTTCCTGCCTTATCTCCATAACCCTTGATACCACTATCTTTGAGAGCTCTATCCAAATCATTCTCAAATGAACCAGAGAGTGGGCCTCCACTGCCCCCTGTGGCAGAGCATTCCACACAGCCACCACTCTCTGGGTGAAGAAGTTTCTCCTGAGCTCTGTCCTAAATGGTCTACCCGTATTTTTAAGCTGTGTCCTCTGGTTCGGCACTCACCCATCAGTGGAAATATGTTTCCTACTGCCAGAGTGTCCAATCCTTTCATAATCTTATTCGTCTCAATCAGATCCCCTCTCAATCTTCGAAACTCAAGGGTATACAAGCCCAGTCGCTTCAGTCTTTCAGTGTAAGGTAATCCTGCCATTCCAGGAATTGATCTCGTGAACCTACGCTGCACTCCCTCAATAGCCAGAATGTCTTTTCTCAAATTTGGAGACGAGAACTGCACACAGTACTCCAGGTGTGGTCTCACCAGGGCCCTGTACAGCTGCAGAAGCACCTCTTTGCTTCTATACTCAATTCTTCTTGTTATGAAGGCCAGCATGCTGTTAGCCTTCTTCACTACCTGCTGTACCTGCATGCTTGCCTTCATTGACTGGTGTACAGGAACACCCAGATCTCTCTGTACTGCCCCTTTACATAAATTGATTCCATTGAGGTAGTAGTCTGCCTTCCTGTTCTTGCTACCAAAGTGGATAACCATACATTTATCCACATTAAACTGCATCTGCCATGCATCTGCCCACTCACCTAACTTGTCCAGATATCTTAACATCCTCATCACTTTTCACCCTGCCACCCAGCTTTGTATCCTCAGCAAATTTGCTAATGTTATTGCTGATACCATCTTCTATATCATTAACATATATTGTAAAAAGCTGTGGTCCCAGCACGGATCCCTGCGGCACCCCACTGGTCACTGCCTGCCATTCCGAAATGGAGCCGTTTATCACTACCCTTTGTTTCCTATTAGCCAACCAATTTTCAATCCAATCTACTACTTTGCCCCCAATACCATGCACCCTAATTTTACTCACTAACCTCCTGTGTGGGACTTTATCAAAAGCTTTCTGAAAGTCAAGGTACACTACACCTACTGGATTTCCCTCGTCCAACTTCATAGTTACATCCTCAAAAAATTCAAGAAGATTAGTCAAGCATGATTTCCCCTTCATAAATCCATGCTGACTCTGTCCTATCCTGTTACTACTATCCAGATGTGCAGTAATTTCATCCTTTATAATAGACTCCAGCATCTTTCCCACCACTGAGGTCAGACTAACTGGTCTATAATTACCTGCTTTCTCTCGCCCACCTTTCTTAAAAAGTGGTATAACATTTGCCACCCTCCAATCCTCAGGAACCGACCCCGAATCTATTGAACTCTGGAAAATAATCACCAACGCATCCACGATTTCCCGAGCCACCTCCTTCAGTTCCCTGGGATGCAGACCATCAGGCCCCGGAGACTTATCAACCTTCAGACCTAACAGCTTCTCCAACACCAAATCCTGGCAAATATAAATTGCCTTAAGTTCAGGTTCTTCAGCCACTGTTACCTCAGGGAGATTGCTTGTGTCTTCCCAAGTGAACACAGATCTGAAGTACCCATTTAATTCCTCTACCATTTCTTTGTTCCTAGTGATATATTCCCCTGTTTCTGTCTTCAAGGGTCCAATTTTTGTCCTAACCATTTTTTTTTTGCCTTGCACATACCTAAAAAAGCTTTTACTATCCTCCTTAATATTCTTGGCCAGTTTACCTTCGTACCTCATTTTTCCTCTGCGTATTTCCTTCTTAGTAATCCTCTGTTGCTCTTTAAAAGCTTCCCAGTCCTCAGTTTTCCCACTTATCTTAGCTATGTTATAATTTTTCTCTTTTAACTTTATATGTTTCTTTACTTCTCTCGTCAGCCACGGCCGCCCATGCCTCCTCCTGGGATCTTTCTTCCTTTTAGGAATGAATTTATCCTGCAACTTCTGCATTATACACAGAAATATCCGCCATTGTTCCTCCACAGTCATCCCTGCTAACGTATTGCACCATTGAACTTTGGCAAGCTCCTCCCCCATAGCTCCATAATTCCCTTTATTCAACAGAAGTACTGTCACTTCCGACTGGCACCCTCTCCCTTCTCAAATTGCAGATTGAAGCTTATTGTATTATGGTCACTACTTCCCAATGGCTCCTTCACCTCGAGGTCTCTGACCAATTCTGTTTCGTTACACAATACCAGATCCAGAATTGCCTTCTCCCTGGTCGGCTCCAGCACCAGCTGCTCTAAGAATCCATCTCTGAGGCACTCCACAAAATCGCTTTCTTGTGGCCCAATACCATCCTGATTCTCCCAGTCTACCTGCATGTTAAAATCCCCCATAACAACTGTAGTGACATCTTTGCGACAGGCCAATTTCAGCTCCTGATTTAACTTACATCCGACATCCAGACTACTGTTTGGTGGCCTGTAGATGACTCCCAAGAGGGTCTTTTTACCCTTGGTATTTCGAAGCTCTATCCACACTGACTCTACATCTCCTGCCTCTAGGTCCCCCCGCGCATGGGACTGAATATCATCCCTTACTAACAAGGCCACCCCACCCCCTCTGCCCGTCAGTCTGTCCTTACGATAATACGTGTATCCTTGAATATTTATTTCCCAGGCCCTGTCATCTTGAAGCCACGTCTCAGTTATCCCCACATTATCGTATCTGCCAATTTCCGAAAGAGCCTCAAGCTCATCCATCTTATGTCTAATTCTTCGTGCATTCATGTATAGCATTTTTAATTTGTTACTGCTCTCAACCTTCCCATCAACCCTTATTTCACTCAACCTTACAGCATGATGCCTTTCCGAGTTTTCTGCCTCATTAATACAGTTGCCTTTCTTGACTTCTCTTGTTCTAACTTTCCCTTCAATTTCCTTTTTAAACATCCAGCTTGTCCCCGCCCCCCCCCCCCCCGCTACTTAGTTTAAATCTAGCGGTGTTGCAGTAGAAAACCTGCATGCCAGAATACTGGTCCCTCACCTATTTAGGTGCAAGCCGTCTCTCTTGTAGAATTTATGTTTACCACAAAATATACCCCAGTGATCCAAGAACTTGAATCCTTGCTTCCTGCACCAGTTCCCCAACCACACATTCAAGTCCATCATTTTTTACATTACATTACATTACATTACATTACAGTGTGGAAACAGGCCCTTCGGCCCAACAAGTCCACACTGACCCGCCGAAGCGAAACCCACCCATACCCCTACATTTACCCCTTACCTAACACTACGGGCAATTTAGCATGGCCAATTCACCTGACCCTGCACATCTTTGGACTGTGGGAGGAAACCGGAGCACCCGGAGGAAACCCACGCAGACACGGGGAGAACGTGCAAACTCCACACAGTCAGTCGCCTGAGGTGGGAATTGAACCCGGGTCTCAGGCGCTGTGAGGCAGCAGTGCTAACCACTATGCCACCGTGCCGTTTCTGAACACACTAGCCCGAGGAACTGGAAGCAAACCGGAGATAACCACCTTGGACGTCCTGCTTTTCAGCCTTCTTCCTAGTTCTCCGAAGTCTCGCTGTAGTATGTTCCTCCTCTTCTTCCCGACATGATTTGTGCCGACACGTACCACCACCTCTGGCTCTTCACCCTCATCCTTGAGGATTTCCTGCACTCTGTCCGCGATGTCTTTCACTCTAGCACCAGGAAAGCAACACACCATCCTTAAATCCCGTCTGCTGCCACAAAAACCCCGGTCAGTTCCTCTCACGATGGAGTCCCCTATTACCACGGCTCTGTGCGATGTCCGACTCTTCCACTCTGCCTCTGCGACAACTTTTGATTGACAAACGTGGCCGCCTTACGAATTGGCAGTGTCATCAGTCTCTGCTTCCAAAAGCTTCAACTTGTTCCTGACAGGTACTTCTCCCGGGATCTCTCGCACCTGTCTCCTCTCTGCCTTCCTCATCATTTGCTCTCTTCTGCTCTCTTCTGGCATGATTGGTGTAATAACATCGCTGAAAGTCTTGTCCAGAAAGATCTCGTTCTCTCGGATGAGCCTAAGGTCTTCGAGTTCTTTCGTCAGCGCTGCAATATGCTCGATCAATTGCTGAATGTGCACACACTTTCCACACATATACGAGCCAGACACACCAAAGTCGTTGACCTCCCACATCAAGCACGGAGCGCACTGAACCAGCTGGGCAGTCATGTCTTCACCCTCTTCAACTGGGGTGTAATCACTTCACTCAACCTCCTTGTCAAAGAGTCCTGAGATGAAGCCACACTCCTCGATCTAAACTTCCTTAGACCCACTTTTTGTGGCACGTCTGTGGACTCTTAATTAAGGTTAGTGGAGGAGGGAGGGAGGGAGACCCTCCTATGTAGGACCTGGGGTTTAGAACACACCCTCTCTTATAGTAATCACTCACCTTCCCGACCGGCTTTGCGCTCCATCTGAACTTCTGCCCAGCTCCCGCCGCTCTCTGGAGCGAAGACCGTTGGCGTCGAGGTAAGTTCTTTATATAGTAATCACTTACCATCCCGACCGGCTTTGCGCTCTGTCTGAACTTCCGCCCAGCTCCCGCCACTCTCTGTTGCGAAAAGACCGTTGGCGTCGAGGTAAGTTCTTTATATAGTAATCACTCACCTTCCCGACCGGCTTTGCGCTCCGTCTGAACTTCGCCCAAATCGGGCCGCTCTCTGTTGCAAAAAGACCGTTGGCGTCGAGGTAAGTTCTTTATATAGTAATCACTTACCTTCCCGACCTGTATTGCGCACCGTCTGAACTTCCGCCCAGCTCCCGACGCTCTCTGTTGCGAAAAGACCGTTGGCGTCGAGGTAAGTTCTTTATATAGTAATCACTTACCTTCCCGACCGGCTTTGCGCTCCGTCTGAACTTCCGCCCAACTCCCGCCGCTCTCTGTTGCGAAAAAGAAAAATGAGCTGATTGCGAGGAAAGGTTTAGCAGCTTGTTCTACGTGAACTTGTATAAATTGCAAAAGCACTGAGCTCTTTGTGTGAACTCAGCATTAAAGGGAAGCCGCTGAGATCAGTCCGCTGCATAACTGGTTTATGGTCTAAAGTGATGCCAACAGTGTGGGAATAATTCTCGCAATATCTCAGCATACCGTCAGCATCCTGATCTCCCCACTCAGCTAATAATTTAAAAGATGGCGACAATCAAAGTGAAACGATACTATCGTGAGTTGGAACTGATTTGCCGATGTAATGTGCCTTTGTTCTTTCATGCGTTGCATTGGAAAATTTGGCTGCAATCACAGAGAAGGGAGTGAGTTCATTTGCTCCTCACTCATCTCCCCCAAAACATATCTCGTGACAAGACACGAAAAAAATCCTGTTTGAATTGTGTAATCTTCACAGCAGTACATAAACACATCTTTGTCATTTCTACTCCAGTTTTTTCTGATAACAGGCTTAATGTCCAATCAGACAAATCTAATATTTTTGGATTGTTTTAATGGACTGCGAGTTTGCAGCAACATCAGTAACATGAAACGAGCGAAACCTCCTTTCCAGAATTTAACACAGCGCAGGATCAGCGACATGAGAAACGTCATCGCCTTCAGAAATCACCTCTGTATCTCTATTGAGTGACGGATATTCACTCAGGGAGTCTTTATGGCTGGTCTTCAGTAACTGAGGTATTTCTCAAGGACAGAACATTCCAAAAAAACATAATTATTTGAATAAATGCTGTTTTACTCAAGTTTCTTTTGCAACTTTTAAATATATATGCACACACACTCATGCATGCATGCGCACACACATTTATATAGATGTATATACACATACGTACATACATATATCTCGCACATTCGAAAGGAAGAACATTCAAATGGCCGACCATCCATTCCAAATGTTCTGAATTCACACACCCGCACAAGCATATATATTTGTGTGTGTGTGTGTGTGTGTGTGTGTGTGTGTGTGTGTGTGTGTGTGTGTGTGTGTGTGTGTGTGTGTGTGTGTGTGTGTGTGTGTATGTGTGTGTGTGTGTGTGTGTGTGTGTGTGTGTGTGTGTGTGTGTGTATGTGAAGTCAGAATATTAGGAATGGGTGGTCGGCCATTTGAATGATTCTTCCTGTAGAATGTGCGAGGTAAGAGTTTTCAATAATGTCCCTGACATTTGAATCTGCGGCAAGTGCACGCAACTCCATCTCTTTGGCAACAGCTTTAGGGAACTGGAGCTGACCATTGGATCTTTCGGGAATCTGAGGTGAATTGCGAGGAGTTACATGGAGGCAGTTCCACTTCAGGTACAAGAAAATGGTCTGGAGACGAAAAGGGGACAGGCATTCAGTGCAGGCATCTGGTTTGGCTGTGCCCATCTGTAACAAGCTTACCGTATTTGTTATTTTTTGGGGGGGATGACCTGTGCGGGGTAAACCATGGTGTACAGATCTCTGGCACAGTGTTTGTTCCTGTGATCAGAAGGGTAATGGAGCGGGGGAGAGCAATAGTTATTGGGGAATACATAGAGAGGGGGACAGATTGCAGTTTCTGTGGGTACAGTGCGGGCTCATGATTGATGTGATATCTCCAAGTTACCAGTTGGAGGTATCATCTCCCTGTAACTCCAAGTGTGTGATGTTTCGCAGCGTGTTTTCAGGATCCTTACGGGGGAGGGGGAGCAGCCCGAGGTCATGGTTCACATATGCACTAACAACATATGCAATAAAATTGATGTGGATGTATGGCAGAAATTCAGGGATCCAGGGTGACATCTTAGCTCTAGATTAAACAGAGTTGATCTCTCTGATTAATTACACATACCACGTTATAGTGAGGGAAAGAATAGGGAGAGAGCAGATGAACATGTGGTTCTAAGGATGGTGCAGGGGATAGGGATTTGTATACTGGATAGTTGGGGATCATTCTGGAGCCGGTTGGACCTCTACAAACAGGATTGTCTTAACCTGCACTGGAAGGGTACCAATACCCTGAGTGGATAATTTTCTAACGCTCTTCAGGAGGGTTTAAACGAAATCAGCAGCGGAGTGCGAACCTGAATTTTAGCTGCAGTTTGCAGGAAATTTTGAATGGTTTGGACATAAATAGGTTTTCGGGTTTGCGAGTGTATGCTGGCAAGGATGAATGTGGTTTGAAGTGTGCCTACTTCATCGCTAGGAGCATGTGGGATAAAGCAGGTGTCATGGGTTGTGAACTGAGACTTCAATATTGTGGCCATTTCAGAGACAAGAATGGGCAAAATGAAATTCAGCCTAATTAGTAAAGTCGCAAGATTCCAGAGTAAGAGTCAAAACATCAGAAATTCACCTTCACTACCTTGGCCAGAATTCCAGCCCAGCAAAGGGGAAATCTGCCCCTGAATCCCCAGCATCCATGCTATTGCTTGCTCCATGTGTCCACTTGGAAACCTATGTGAAGGAACGTTCAGCCTGAAGGAGAACTTGTGAGAATCCTCCACTGTCTGATCTAAAGCTGAAACAAGAGCTGTCTATTACAGCTGGGAGGGAAGCGAGCTGGAGGTGAGTCAAAAATATTACTTGGCGTTTCAGTCATATTGTCCTCATTGTGATTGTTTAAAAACCTAGGTCAATAATGGGACAGACACAAAGGAGCAGAAGGAGGCCATTCCTAACACTGATCCTGCCCCGCCACGTCATTCGATATCATCATGGCTGACACAACAATTTTAAGTGTTTTTCCAGCCCATCCACATCATCGTGTCGCCTACTGGTAAACGGATATTTATCGATCTCTATCATAAATAGACATTGAAAATGTAAATCTGTGAGAGGAAAATGTTCCGTTTGGAGACAGTTGGGATTGTGCACGAATATTGCTGGTTTTGCAGATGAGCAGACGACTCTGGTCTGAACAGCTTGCAAAACATAAATTAAAATCCGACTCTGTCGGGGTTTGAACCCACAACCTTTGAACAGCAACCTAAACAGGAATGTAGAAGCCCACGCACTTTCCATTGCGCCACAGAGCCACGCCAGCCATCAGCTTTAAGCACACAAATTTCCCTTTGACGCATTGCGATCAGGACACCCATCTCCTGTCTGTCTCTCCTCGTCACACTTTCCGGTACCTGGTCCTTATCCACGAGTTCTCTGGCTCATCAAGTGTTCAGCGAGAGACTGCTGAAACGTTCTCATGACACTTAGCTTTACCACATGTGCAGATAATGATATCCAGGTAAACAATATTCTATAGGTGAAAGTTTTATTCCTAAATCTCCTCCTTGTCTCCTGTTTTTCATTTATGTCACTCTGTTTCTTCCCAATACAGGCTTATCCCTGTCACACATATTTATCCTCTTCATAAAATGAGCACGTTAATCAGTTTCTCATTCAGCCTTCTCTGCGCTTAGAGTAACATCCCTAGCCTAGCTCACGTACCTTCACAATGGGAGTGGTTAAGCCCTTGCCATTCTTTATCTCCTATGATATTCTCCTCCTGCAATCAGATGTTTCCAGTATCTGGCGATTACAATAGAAAAGCAAAGTTCTCAGAAGAAAAGCCAAAAGGTCTGAACAAAATCAGCAGCTCCTGTCCATCGCTGATGAGAAAGGAAAGTTAATGCTTCGAGTCCAATGATACGTCTTCAGAACTGATAGGAAGGGCGGAAGTGTGAAGAATGTGTAAGAGGGCGGACGGTTTCTAAAATGATTGAACTCGATGTTGGCTCCAAATAGTTTCATGATCTGTCGTTGGAAAATGAGTTGCCGGTCTTCCAGCTTGTATTGTGTCTTGAAGGAGCACTGCAGCAGACCAGAGACTGAAATGATGGCCTGGGAACGCAGTGTCTAGATTAGAGTGGGGCTAGAAAAGCACAGCAGTTCAGGCAGCATCCGAGGTGGAGTAATATCGACGTTTCGGGCAACAGCCCTTCATCAGGAATACGGGCAGAGAGCCACAAGGGTAGGAACACATTGTAATGTTGAAGTTACAGGAGACTGGAAGATTCGGATAGTTTTTGTTGATTCTTTGTCACCGACTCTGTTTTCCTTTCTCCATTGGAGAGAGGTCACATTCTGAGCAGGAAATACAGTTGCCTCGATTAAATGAATTGCAGACAAATCTCTGGAAGATGTGACGAGACGCTTCCACAGTAAGGAGAGATATCGGAAACCAGCAGGAAATGTAACTTACAATACAGAACGTTACAATGCAGTACAGGTACTTCGGCCCTGGCTGTTGCTGTGACCTGTAAAATAATGTGATGTCCATTGTAATGGAAAACAAACATTTATTTTGAAACCAATAAAAGCACAGGGAAACAAATAAGTTAGTACCTAACTTTGCAGAGCAAGGGTTGCAGACAGACTGAAAAAATTGTAAAGTTAAACCGAAATAATAGCAGACTTACAAGGCCAGTAAACTACCATATCAACAGTCAAGGAATAGGGGAGAAAAACAACTTCGTCTCTTGAAAGTAACTCAAATGTATCAGGCCCCTGAACTCGAAGTGTTGATAAGAAGAAGAGAATTCTAGTATCAATGGAAAATGTATTACTTGTGGAAGGTGAGCTCGTTACCTTTTTGGTAGATACAGGAGCAACAAATTCAGTCCTTAAATCAAGGCAGTTCAGAGAGTCGACGCAGTGGATGCATGAGGATTCGTGATATGAGAGAGCTTAACCGCACCCCTATTGTGCGGAACCGGTAATGGGGAAACATTCCAATTCTCATTACTATTGTTGGAAATCTGTCCTTTAAATCAGGTGGCTCGCGATCACATTGTGAGATTGGGGTCATGTTGTGCAGTACTCCGAGAGGCTTGCAGGTAATATGAAAAGAAGATTTACCAGCGCAAGCTGTAAATTACGACTCACGACCCCTGATGCATATCTATGAGTGGCGATTAAGACAGAGAGCCATAAGTTCAGTAAGCGATTCGCTCGCCCAGCAAGCAAGTAACCATGTTAATTCCATTAACACAATATTTTTTTGCTCGGGATATGCTGCACCACTCACCACACATACACCATGATGGCCCTTACAAATCATATGAGAAGGATTGTTTGAGGAGATTGGTTAAACCAGATCAGTTAGTATTGTGCGAAGGTTATTGGAATGATCACAGATGTGCAGTCGGTGTAAATTTATCCAAAGTATCTGTGACGGCAAGTAGACCCTATCATTTTGATGTGGATGGCACCTTTCCTCACATACCACTGGCGATGGCATCCAGCGACAGGTGGCAGGATTTGGGCCCAGGAGCTTGTGACCATACAGTCACAAAAACGAAAGATTGTGTCTTCAGGAACGAAATGCGTATTTGCTTCAATGCAGATACAAGGACAGATATGAAGAAACTAAATTGGCTAACTCAGGCAGATGGACCAGTCCAGGTAACCCTCGCCAAGAGGGTAGCCTGGCGATTAGCTATTGCAGATATATCGGATCCAAGATTAAGAAGAGTCCCGACTGCGTGCAGAGCAAAAGGCAAACATGATGTGGGGTTCATACGAAGCTGTGAACCCATAAGAATAGCCCCGAAGTCTGAGTATAGTGCATGCAGAACACAAAACCCGTTAAAACCCGAGGCTGTCAAAGGATATTACTTTGCATCCCTCCAGAAGGCTTGAGTGATAATTCCCTGTGGGTAATCACCGGTGAGAGCCCCAAAAGTTCAAAAAGGCAAACATTCCAGGTGAATCAGGGAAATAGAGCTTTGTTCAAGACCTGCAGGTAGTCAATTATGCTGTTGTTCCGCCCGTCCCAAATGTTCTTAATCCTTGTACGATATTTGCTCTAATTCCACCTGACCGTAAATGGTTCTCTGCTATGGATTTAGCAAAAGTCTTCTTTAGTGTACCGGTACAACCAGAAAGTCACTTCTGGTTCACTTTTCCATTCAAAGGAAAATCGTGTACATTCACACGAATTTGTCAAGATTCCCCACCATTATTAATGAGGCTCTATGCAGGAGTCTGGAAACTCTTGTTTTAACCCCGGGGTCAGCGCTTCTGCAGTATGTAAACGAATGCTTAATAGCAGCACCAACAGAGGAACAATGTGAGAAAGATACGCTTGCGTTGCTCTGCCATCTAGCCAGGGATGGGCTCAAAGCCAGTTTCGCAGAACTACAATTTGTGCAACAACAGGTGAAGTTCTTTGTTCAATTGTTACCTGAAAAATGGAAGGCCATTGGTCAAGACAGAGTTCAAGCGATCCAGCGAATTCCAAAGCCTCACAATAAGAAACATTGCTATCCTTTTTGGTCATGTGCTCCTACTGTAGAGTGTTTATCCCACATTACGCAGCACTTGAGGCCTCTCTAAGTGACACATCCCATGGCTAAGAGTTGCAGAACCAGAGACCGTTGCAGTTGAATTGAAAATGGTGCTCCAAACCACACCTACACTGGGGATTCCGAATGCAAACAAGCCTTTTGTACAAACGGTAGATGAGAAGCTTGGCTACATGACATCAGTGATGATACAGGATAATGTGGGAAGATTGAGGTAGATAGCTTACATTTCGGCTAAATTTTAGACCCCATAGCAGCAGGATTGCCTCAATACCTGCGATCCGTGGCTGCAGCTGAAAAAGTTTGTTGTAGCGTCCAGGGATACAGTCGGCTTTGGGGAATTAACCCTCCTGGTCCCACATGCATCCTTGCAGTTTTCCAAGCAAAACACAGCACACATGTCGGCAGCACGTTGGCTCAGATACAATACTATGCTATTGGAGATGCTTAACATTAAAATAAAGAGATGTAAAGTCCTTAATGCTGCTAGCCTTCTCCCCACAGAAGGAGACGGAGACTCACATGGTTGTCTCGCTGTAACTGATGAAATTTGCAGCCCAAGACCAGACGTGCAGGATTCACAAATTCAGAATCAGGATATGGCGTTTTTTGTGGATGGGTCAGCATTCAGGAGCAAACAGATAGGCCAGAATTATGTTTAGTATGCTGTAGTAACTACCCACGAGGTAGTCAAAACGTAATCATTCCCTTCTCATCTGTCAGCTCAAGTAGCAGAGCTGATTCTCTTGACTGAGGCATGTCAATTGACTGAGGGAAGGATAGTGAATATTTACATTGACAGCAGATATGCATTCGGGTTTGAACGTAATTTCGGAACCCTGTGGAAGCACAGGGGCTTCGTAACCTACACTGGAAAGCCCAACATACACCGTGGCCTGTTTCTGACACCTGGAAGCGGTCCTATCGCCTAAATCAATCGCTATCTGTCATTGTGAAGCCCACGTGAAAAAATATGATTCCCTTTCTCCGGACAATGTGAATGCAACAGCCGTAAGGACGGCAGCCCAGCAGCCACCAAGTGATTAGTTGGCATATATATGTCAAATATTTGTAATGGAAAGCAAACTTATGGGAGTTACAGTAGCAGGCCACGCCGGAGGAGAAGCGTGAATTGACAACGGCAGGGTGCAGAATGAGGGAATGGGTGTGGTGTGGCCCCATTGGTAAACCCTGTCTACTGCGATCATTATTCCCACTCTATGCCAAATAACACAGTGAGGACCATGTGTCAAAAGGGGGGTGTACGACACAATTTCGGCGCATTGGGTACACTAAGGGATTTACTCATTACTCCGAAAAATATTGTGAATGATGTGTTATCCCCACTAATAATGTGTGGAGGGGAATACAGATGAGTCAGGCAGAACAACCCGAATCCGAAAGACCCTTTGAACATTTATAGATGTATTTTATTGAACTAATGCCCAGCGAAGGGAAAAAGCATTGTCCAGTAATAGTTGACAGGTTTTCCAAATAGGAGGAAGAGCTCCCCAAGTCTAAACAGTAAGACATTGCGGGAGCCAAGGCTTTGCTAACTGAAATAATTCCGAGATGGGGAATTCCTGAATGGCTTAGCAGCGACAATGTGACACCATTTGTCAATATTGCCCTAGAGTAGATCAGTGATTACTTGGGAATTAAAGTGAGACAACACTGTGCCTACCACCCACCAGCAGTGGCAGTGGAAAGAGAAATGCTACCTTGAAAGATAAATTGACAAACGTTGTGAGGAACTCGGGGTGACATGGACAAAGGCACTTCCAACTGTGCTAAATTATATGAGATCTAGGAGGAGAGGATGAGCAAATCTCGGCCAGTTAGAGATTTTGTTTGCTGGGGCGCCGAATACGGGAATTAGCCGAAGACCCAAGGTAAGACCGACAAAAGACCACTGTGAGGATGAGATTACATTAGATTACTAGCAGTGTGGAAATAGGCCCTTCGGCCCAGCAAGTCCACCTCGACCCTCCGAAGAGCAACCCACCCAGAACCACTCCCCTCCATTTACCCTTGCACCTAACACTACGGGTAATTTATCATGGCTAATTTACCTAATCTGCACATTGTTGGACTGTGGGAGGAAACGGGAGCACGGGGAGAATGTGTAAACTCCACACTGACAGTTGCCTGAGGCGGGATCTGAATCCGGGTCTCTGGCGCTGTGAGGCAGCAGTGCCAACCACCGTGCCACCATACAACTGCCTACACTTGATTCAGAATCAAGTGAAGGCAGCGCTACCCAAATCAGCAGAAGGGAAGATGCACGACCTAGAACCTAGAGATTTGATAGTGGTGAAAGACTGCAGGAGGAAACGCGGGAAGGTGAAGAGGTGGGAGGGACCGTTTGAAGTGCTCGTTACAACACAGTCAGCGGTTAAGATCGCACAAAGAGTCACGTTGATACACGCCAGCCATTGCAAACGTGTAGCTGTACTTGAAGAGACATCGGGCAACACTGAAACCAAATAAATACAAGTAATGATTAGAAGACTCATACAAATATGGGGCTGCCCTGGCAGGCCGATTCGTGAAGGCAGGGGTAACTGGGATACATCTGCAGACGGTAGACTTAACCAAGGATGCTAAGTTGACCTTTACATGTGACCCATGGCCGTTTAGTAACCAGTACGACTACAAATGGGGCAATAAATTTTTATGCAGGGATCCTTATGGTCCCAGTGACTGGCACTCAGTAGAAGCCACCACGGCTGCAGGGACAAGTGACACAGGATATAGGTATTCTATTATCAAGGAAGGATGTGCCATGGCACGGGTAATAATAACCAAGACTCAGAAGAGGGTTGAGGAAGCCGGGTAGTGTGGAATAGATAGACCCTTCTCCGATATATATGGTGAATGTAGTGGTACAGCCCCCTCCCCCCGCGAAGTACATGACAGGAACTAGTAGCACCAGGGCACGGCAACCATTCAAGCCAAATAATGGACCAAACACAAGCAGAGCAGAGCATATTAATGTCACACCAGAACCTGGAGGGAGTTGGTGGGGGTTCGGGAGCGAGTCTAACTCGGTAGTGGAATTGGTGCTTCATGAGATAAATGGCGTAAATCCGATGCCAGTAGGTTGGGAGGTGCGAAGGGCTATCGTTAGATGTGAAGGGAACAGAACGTTTGCCTTGGCCCTAATACAACACCGGAGTTAAGATGTTGGCTACCTTTGTTGAATATGTTTGCACACAGCCCGACGACGGTCTGCCGAACAAATAACAGAGAGCTTGGCAAGAAATGCTAGCTGCCTGCTTCCATGCGCAGCGACTACCCTGACCCTGATAGGGGGAGCAATTAGGGCAAATCTTGCGCCACCACCCGAACTTAAGGCTAACTGCAGTCCCAATGCTGACACCCTTTCAACCACATCCTTCAATAGAGTGGAAGGCAAGAGAGAAACCTGCATTTGCACACATCAGTGGACACTACATTCTGGGATCTCCCAGTGTTATACGAGGCTGTTCTTGAACAATGACTGTTGCTCCGCAACCTACGCAAGTGGTACGATTTTACACATTACTTGATCCTTTATCAATAATCAGACGATGATTGCGGGTATAATGTGGATCTGTGCAGAGAAAGGACAGCACCACAGTCTGGGATGGAAGTAGTGCTGCTACCCCGCGGTACTGTCTATGGCACGACAATGTTCGTCCCAAATTTCAGGAGCAACCGAAAAGAAGTGACATCCCGCGGAATAGAAATGTGTACACACTCGCAGACCACGGACAATACTAGGAGTGAATATTGGGTGACCTATTCGCTTGTGAGCAGGGGCAACGGTGGCAATAAACTTGATGAATGGTCTCGTATACAGGGCATTACTGCCAGCAAATGAGACGGAGGAAGGTCTGACGCTCATTAATACAGAGTTAACGGCAGTAAGCGAAACAGTGATACTAAATAGATTAGTACTAGACATACTGACGGCCGAGACAGGGGGCGATTGTAAAATGTTCGGTACCTCAAGCTGTTGTAATTTTCCTGTCAGCACGTTCCATCTTCAGACTGCAGTTACTGAAACGCAATTATCCTGTACCAGTTTTACTTCACCAAAATACAGGCTGAGACTTCGATTGTGCAGAGATGAGGACAGTTAGATACCAGAAAGTGCAAACTGATCCATGTCAACAGGAAACAATTTTGTGTGTGGAGACACACAACGTAATTCTGCAACCTGGACAATAACAGGAAAATGAGAATGGAATCCAGCCCATGTTTATTTTTACCCCACACAGATTGTTTTGTCTCTCGTTGTCTCTGTCCTGAATCCACGCTGTGACGTACAGACTCGAATCAGTCTTACCAGAGACAAATTTCGTGCTGAACCTTTGAAGCAGTAAGGGAAAGGCCAAGTTGAGCAGAGTTGAGACTATGAATTGAAGAAGTTAAGAATGAGGGGATCATAGAAAAAAGGGGGCCTGCGGGGTGATGGCAATAGATCGGAGCGGAGTGTGGAGCTGATTGATGTGAAGGAGGATGGACACATAGTTCAGTCAAGAGGGCGGTGCCGGGTTGGAGGGTTTAATCTGCGATGGGAGAATATGGAGGGGAAATGAGGAAACTGATGAAGTTAACGTTGATGCCGAGTGTTCGGAGGGCCCCATAGAGGAAGATGAGGTATTCTTCCTCCATTCATCGAGTAGCTTGTATTTGATGGTGGGCGATGCCCAGTACTTGCATGGACTAGGAGTGGGAAGGGGAGATGAAGTAGTCAGCACAAGCACGGTGGAATTCTTTGGTGCTTGTTTCCCAGAAATGTCCTCCGCAACGCTCTGCGTTTTCCCACCCTGTCTCCCCAGTGTCAAGGAGACCACGTCGAGAACAACAGACACGGTAAATGAGGTGGTTGCATTTGCATGAAAATATCTACTGGATATGTAAAGATTCTTTGGGGCGTTGGAGAGAGGTGAGGCAGTTGTTGAAGGTGAATGTCTTTCAACTCTTGCGGTGGCAAGGGGGGACCTGGTTTAAGCCTTCTATTCTCCAAGGACAACTGTCCTAATTTTCCAATGTAACTTTCCAGCTGACATTGTACATACGCTGCACCATTCACATTACAGTGTTCAGTGCTGTATCAAATAACAAGGCCGTTTTCATCACCAACTGCACTTGAGCTGAAAGCAAAACAAGAAATTGATATTAAAACTCACCAGGTCTGACAACTGCGGAATCAGAAGCCTTCAGCTCATAAGAACAATCATTGGATCCAAAAGGTTCACTCCTCACAAATGCTGCCGGACCAGCTGAATTTCCCAGCAATTTCTGTGCTGTCTCCCAGGTGTGCAACATCTGCAGTTCTTTATCCAATAGAAAACAATCGTTGACACATTGAAGGGGATATTTGATCAGGTGACAGTTCACTTCATCCATAGAGAAAGATGGGATGGAGCATAGGATCATAACATTCTTGCAGTGCAGAAACAGGCCACTTGGCAAATCATACATCCCATCAATACTACCCTCTATGCTATTCCTATAACCCCGCATTTCTCTTGGCTAACCAACCTAACCTACAGCCACCTGGACACTTATGACTATTGAGCATTGCAAATCCAACCTAACATGCGCAGCTTTGTACTGTGTGAGGAAACTGGAGCACCCGGCGGAAACTCACGCAGACACGGGTAGAATGTGCAAACTGCACACAGACAATATTCAATCCGAAAGGAATCTGGGTAATTGGATATTTTCAATTGGGAGTGCAGACTGGCGTGTGACTGATGGGCCAAAAGCCTGATGTCAGTGTTGTAAAGGCTCTACAGTAACATGATTCCCTACATCCTGCATTCAACACAGTTTGCATTTTGTTTTGATCCGTTCTGTTGTCATTATTCTGAGTGAAATGTATAGAGAGACGCTGTTTGTGCATTCACTCAGATCTGCGTTTTGATGGATCAGGAGCATCATATAAAATAACAACTGGCAGAGGGAGAATTGAACTCCCCCTGCGAATCTGCCAAGGACATTCAGGACCAGGAACTTCTCTATAACCACTCACTCACCACCCAACGCCTTGAGGAAAAGCGCCTGATCTTCTGCCTCTGGAACCTCCAACCCCAGGGAATCAATGTGGCTTCACCATTTGCCTGATTTACCCCTCCGGCCACCTTATCCCAGCTCCCACCTATCCACTCCACCGTCCACTCTGACCAATCACCTTTACCCCCACTTCCATCCATCAAATGCCCTCTCAGCTACCTTGTCCGTAGTCCCACTTCCTCCCATTTATCTGTCCACGCTGGACGCTCCCAGCCTCATTCCTGATGACTGTCTTTTGCCCGAAATTATTGATTCGCCTGTTCCTCGGATGCTACCTGACCTGCTCCGACCCCGCAGCCTCCGCAATCGCCGCTCAGACAACCGCCTCCACGATCGCCATAAAGACCATCGCCGACGGATTCGCGACCCCCCCGGCTATCGGGAATAACTCTACCTTTTTGGTCGCCGCAGCCACTTACGCCCCCCAGTGACGTAACTAACCTACATGACCACAACGCTGCATGTATCTCCGCCCCCACGCCGATCTCCGTCACCATGCCTAACCCCGCCCCTTCGCCGATCTCCATCACCACGTCCAACCCCACACCCACGCCAATCTCCGTCCCCGCCCCCAAACCTAACCACGCCCCCACTCCCAGCTCCAGCCCCACTGCAGGTCCCAGGTCCTAGCTCCCAGCCCTGCCGTGTTTTCACCATCCCTCCAGACCTACCCCTCTCTGAGGATGAAAGATCAGTCCTCAGCAGAGGCCTCACCTTCATTCCACTACACTCTCGGATCAATGAGTTCAACATGCGGCGTGACATCGAACAATTCTTCCACAGCCTTCGCCTCCGCGCCTACTTCTTCAACCAAGATGCTCGCCCACCCTCTGACGACCTCTTCTCACGCCTCCAACACACCCCATCCACCTGGAAACCACGTGCTGGCCTCTTACCTGCCCTCAACCTCTTCATAGCCAACTGCCGCCGCGATATTAACCGCCACCTGAACTCCTCCACCCCTCTCACCCACTGCACCCTCTCACCCTCGGAACGCGAAGCCCTCCACTCCCTCCGTTGCAACCCCAACCTCACTATCAAACCAGCAGACAAGGGAGGTGCGGTAGTAGTTTGGCGCACCGACCTTTACACCATTGAGGCCAAACGCCAGCTCGCAGATACCTCCTCCTACTGCCCCTTGACCATAACCGCACCTCCCACCACCAAACCATCATCTCCCAGACCATCCATGACCTCATCACCTCAGGGGATTTCCCATCCACCGCCCCTAACCTCATTGCCCCACAACCTCGCACCGCCCGTTTCTACCTCCTGCCCAAAATCCACAAACCTGACTGCCCCGGCCGACCCATTGTCTCAGCCTGCTCCTGCCCCACCAAACTCATCTCTGCATACCTCGACACGGTCCTGTCCCCCTTAGTCCAAGAACTCCCCACCTACGTCCGGGACACCACCCATGCCCTCCACCTTCTGCATGATTTTCGCTTCCCCGGTCCCCAACGCCTTACCTTCACCATGGACATCCAGTCCATTTACACGTCCATCCCCCATCACGAAGGACTCAAAACCCTCCGTTTCTTCCTCTCCCGCCCTAATATCCAGTACCCTTCCACTGACACCCTCCTCTGACTGACTGAACTGGTCCTCACCCTGAACAACTTCTCTTTCCAATCCTCCCACTTCCTCCAAACGAAAGGAGTAGCCATGGGCACCCGCATGGGCCCCAGCTATGCCTGCCTCTTCGTTGGATATGTGGAACAATCCATCTTCCGCAACTACACAGGCTCCACCCCCCCACCTTTTCCTCCACTACATCGATGACTGTATCGGCGCTACCTCGTGCTCCCACGATGGTGGTTGAACAGTTCATCCACTTCACCAATACCTTCCACCCCGACCTCAAATTCACCTGGACAGTCTCAGATTCCTCCCTCCCCTTCCTAGACCTCTCTATTTCTATCTCGGGGGACCGAATCAACACTGACATCTACTACAAACAGACCGACTCCCATAGCTACCTTGACTACACCTCCTCCCACCCTGCCCCCTGTAAAAACGCCATCCCATTCTCCCAATTCCTTCGTCTCTGCCGCATCTGCTCCCAGGAGGACCAGTTCCAAAAACGTACAACCCAGATGACCTCCTTCTTCAAGGACCGCAATTTCCCCCCCGACGTGGTCGATGATGCCCTCCACTGTATCTCTTCCACTTCCCGCTCCTCCGCCCTTGAGCCCCGCCCCTCCTACCGCCACCAGGACAGAACCCCACTGGTCCTCACCTACCACCCCACCAATCTCCACATACAGCGTATCATCCACCGTCATTTCCGCCACCTCCAAACGGACCACGCCACCAGGGATATATTTCCCTCCCCTCCCCTATCAGCTTTCCATAAAGACCATTCCCTCCGTGACTCCCTCGTCAGATCCACACCTCCCACCAAGCCAACCTCCACCCCCGGCACCTTCCCCTGCAACCGCAGGTGGTGTAAGACTTGCGCCACACCTCCCCCCTCACTTCCCTCCAAGGTCCCAAAGGAGACTTCCATATCCGCCAGAAATTCACCTGCACCTCCACACACATTATCTATTGCATCCGCTGCACCCGATGATGGCCTCCTCTATATTGGGTAGACAGGCCTCCTACTTGCAGAGCGCTTCAGAGAACACCTCTGGGACACCCGGACCAAACAACCCAACCACCCTATGGCCTAAAACTTCAATTCCCCCTCTCACTCCACCAAGGATATACAGGTCTTTGGACTCCTCCACCCTAGACCACAACAACACGACGGTTGGATGAAGAGCGCCTCATCTTCCGCCTGGGAACCCTCCAACCACAAGGGATGAACTCGGATTTCACCAGTTTCCTCATTTCCCCTCCCCCCCACCTTGTCTCAGTCAAATCCCTCGAACTCAGCACTGCTATCCTAACCTGCAATCTTCTTCCTGACCTCTCCGCCCCACCCCACTCTAACCTATCACCCTCACCTTGACCTCTTTCCACCTATCACATTTCCAACGCCCCTCCCCCAAGTCCCTCCTCCCTACCTTTTATCTTAGCCTGCTGGACATACTTTCCTCATTCCTTGTGCCCGAAACGTCGATTCTCCTGCTCCTTGGATGCTGACTGACTGGCTGTGCTTTAACAGCAACACATTTTCAGCTCTGATCTCCAGCATCTGCAGACTTCACTTTCTCCTTACTCTAATCTTGACTCTGACCTCCAGCATCTGCAGTCCGCACTTTCACCTAGCATGACTGAATTCCTGACCCTTACAGATCGAATTGCGTCTGGTGTTTTCATCATGAGTTTCATTATGTTTAAGATATTTTATTTTTCAAATCATCACAATATATTGATGGCTTTCTGAGCATGTTATGAGTTTGGACAGAACAATGCTTCCTTTCTCTGTGAACAAACAGAATATCAAGGAGTCGGATTGAAGAATGTTTCGTCTCACAGAAACAGGAATAGGGAGATGTAATTCTCGCTGAAACAAACACAGGCCATTCAGAGGAATCTGATAAGGTCATGCAACATCTGCCGAGAGAAGGGAAAGGTTAGCTCATGTGTTATGAGAGTAGGGGAATTCAGCAGAGCGGTAGGAAGTTAGAAAAGTAATAATTACTGAACAATTGGAATGGGGGTAACGCTGAAGAAAGAATGAGGGGTCTATACAGCCTGTTTAAAATGTTCAGTCTGTTCGAGTAGTCAATCCAATCAAAATTAGATTTAGATTTCATATCCAGTTTCCTGTACAATCAACATATAGCGTGACTCCCTTAGACACCAGCAATCTGTGTCTTCCAATATGAAATGAACTCAGTGAGCGTGCATCAGCAATCGTCAGGGACAGGGAATATTAAAGATCAGAGGCCTTACAGTTAATCGCGCTCTCCTCATTTCATTCCCAAATAACCTATCCCTTACCCTGAGAGTGTGGCAATAACAACTAAAAGATCTGCAAATGGTGTAACTTTAACACTGACTTCTCTTCACACGTGCTGCCAGACCTGGAGAGCTTTGCTGCAACTCCTGAGACTGTGTTATTGTGTTTCAGATACCCAAACCCACAGGATCAATTTCTCACCAACTACCCTTTGAAGCCTGTTCAGAATTTGGTACATTCAAATGAAATCGTATTTCAATTTTCTGGAATATGGACACAACTTAATCTAAAGCTCAGCACTGGAGCAAGTGGGTTCCAAATAGTGAACTTTTTTTTGTGATTCATTAACGTGTTTGGCCCTTTGTCTCTGCGTTACCGCGTATTACTCAGATATAATTGTTCTGGCGAAGTTGACGATGAGTTATCCACTTGAACTGCTGCCATTCATTTTGTCCAGATAAACCCATAATAATCTAAGGGAGGGAGTTCCAGGATTTCCAACCTTGTGGAACTGAGACGTTTCTCCAAATCAGGGTGGCGAGTGGCTGGATGTGGAATTGTCAACTGGTGTCCCTTGTGTCTGCTCTGCTCACTGTTCCACCCGATAATGCCGTGGTTCTGGAAGCTGCTCTGTGAGGAACTTTGGGCAATTTCTACAGTGCATCATGTCTGTGGTACACTTCAGTGCTACTGAGTGTGGGTGGTGGATACAGAGAATGTTTGTGACTGTGGTGCGTAGTAAGCTGCACTGTAAGTTAATTCTACTTAATAATGGAGAACATAACTACTTTCCGTCCTCATCAATCCATTTAGCAGCTGGACATCCAATGATTACACGGATGTGGTGCACAAGTCTGACCGTTGCTGAAATGACTATGAACTATTAACTAGATTCACCTTTTCACGGATATTATGCTGAGAAACCTCACGCGACTGTTCCACTTTCTCATCAACACCTCATCTGTAAAAACTGGGAACGAGCTGATGGACACAGATTGTAGTACAGATGGTTAGACACAGCACAGTGTCAGTTACTGCACACTGATTCTGTTTGGATTTATGCATGTGTTTCTCTGAATGTGTGTGTGCATTATCGTGCATTCCTGTCTCTGTGATTCTGTGTGTGTCTACACATCTATCTCTGTCTGTCTATCTGTGCCTATGTGAGTGTGTTTGTGTCTCATTGTGTGTATTAGTGTGTGTCTCCATGTTTATGTATCTCTGTGTCTGTACTCTGTGCAACGGGCCCTCTGTTGTCTTCGGGATTCTAACAATTGAAATGGAGTTTAAACCCCAATCTGTCTGTACATCTCTATGTGTGTGTTTTGTCCCTGTCTCTCTATGTGTCTGACAGACGGAAATCGGTACAAATGCTCAGACACAATTACACATACAGAGAGATGTGCAGAGACTGAAGCAGACATATCGACTTAGAGAGATACACGTGCACGCCCAGTCACACAGACATGCTCACACAAGCACACAGATGTTGATGGAGATAGCAAAAGTGATACCAATAGAATTTCCTAAAACTAAATGAGAAATTAATAGATTTTTGGATTGTTTGACTTTACAGGAAAGTTGACCATAATTTTAGCTGGACAGCTGTACCTTTAACAAGTTTTTGAACGAAATAAGATAAAGGTGGTTTAGTTAGCAGTGTGCGAGGTTAATGTTGAAAGGATGAAAGCAATTTGAATCTGTGAACCTATTTTGACCATCCCTGCATTTTCCAGTCTTTTCAAAATGGCCGCTGATGCTTTTGGATTGGGTCGAAGTGCTTTCTTATCCCAGGATAATGAATTAGGAATTTAGAACCTGGAGGGTATTTCTATTAGAATCAATACCGATCATTGAAAAAGTCCTCTACCATATGAAAGGGGACTTTGGGATTGCTGTTGGATCTTCTGCACTTCGAAGACCACCCAACAAAGAACAATGAAATACAAAATTACATAGATTGTAATCCACTGGCCTTCTTTAAAAATTTCAATTTAATAATGCAAGATATTTTGATGATGTCGTTTGTTGTAACCGTTTAATTATACACATCACGAGAAAACCTATTGTGAATTCAGATGTAATGTCCTAAAATAGAAATGGTGAAATAAGTAAAAGCTTTAAGAAATGCAAAGGTTGCATAACATTGCAAGAAGGGACAAAATAAATAGAATGCACTTTCTTAAAAAAAATGTGCATCATGTAATTTGCAAGAAAATACGTTTTTGAAATGGCAATTTAGTTTTCTCGGGGCGAAGACATACAAAAAAACATTTTTTTTAAAGAATTGAATTCAATTGTGGACTAAAATATGAAAAGAGCGACCTTACAAACAGATTGTAAGTGGAGGACAGCTGCAAGGTTTCACAGCAATTCACCTGAGAGTGACCCAATAATTGAAATGTGATTGGAGATGAACGGAGTGATACACAGATGCAAGTTTGGTTTGTAACAAGGAGCTCATTGCTGATTGGCCACTAATTCACCAATGACAAAGTCAGTCTGCTGCCAGCAACGATGTGATTGGTCCTCAGGCAACTAAACAACTGGGTACTCTGAACAAGATACAGAGAAGTCTTCACCTGCTCAGGAGTTCTCTCTGTTCTTGGCCGTGATAGGTGCTTTAATCCTGTAGCAACCTGGTCTATTTTTGTTTCAGCTGTTCCTAAAGGCTCTACCTTTTAATCAGTGTGTGAGAGACTGTTGTAAGTATTAGCCAGTCCTTCTGCATGGTAAAAATCAATGACAGCCTCCAAGATGCACTGTACAAATTTACAAAGGCTCTCAAGAAAGTACATTCCAAAGACATGACAACGAAGAAATGGAAGGGAAGGGGAAGCAGATGAATGGTTATGACTTGGAGCCAGTGATCAAACTTGGTTAAATAAAGAGGACAGGAGTTTCAATCATACAGTCAGGAAGTATCGGTTACAGTGAGATTTGGCGGTCTGGATTCAGAATTGGCTGGCTGACAGTAGGCAGAGAGTGGTCGTAGATGGAAAGTATATGCCTGGAAGCCAGTGTTGATTGGGGTCCGCAGGACTCTGTTCTTGGGCCTCTGCTCTTTGTAGTGCTTATAAATGAGTTGGATGAGGAGGTTGAAGCGTGGGTTAGTAAATTTGCAGATGGCAGTAAGGTTGCAGGTGTCGTCGACAGTATAGACGGCGACTGCAGGCTGCAGCGCGACATAGGTAGCATGCAGAGCTGGGCAAGGAAATGGCATATGGAGTTCGACCTGGATAGACGTGAAGTGATGCATTTTGGAAGGTGGAACACGTATGCTGAATATCGGATTAAAGACAGGATCCTTGGCAGTGTGGAGGAACAGAGGGGTCTGGGTGTGCAAGTACATAGATCCCTCAAAGTTGCCACCCAAGTGGCATATGGTGTCTTGGCTTTCATGAATGGGGGATCTAATTTAAGAGCTGCGAGTTCTTGCTGCAGCTCTACAAGTCCCTGGTGGAACCACCCTTGCAATGTTGCAACCAGTTCTGGTCGCCCTACTAAAGGAATGATGCAGCAGCTCTGGAGAAAACGCAAAGAAGGTTTCCCAGGATTCTGCCTGGACTGGAGGGCTGGCCTTATGAGGAACGTTTGAACAAGCTCGGACTATTCCCTCTGGATAGAATGAGAAAGAGAGGAGACCTGATCGAGTTATAGAAAGTAATGTGAGGAATAGATAGAATCAACAGTCAGAGACTTTTCCTCAGGGCAGGATTCACTGGTATGAGAAGTCATAGTTTGAAGATATTAGGAGGAAGGTATGAAGGAGACGTCAGAGGTCGTTTTTTTACGCAGAGAGTTGTGAATGCATGGAATCGTTTACCAGCTGTGGTCATGGAAGCAGAGTCATTGGGGACATTTGAGCGACTGCTGGACATGCACATGGATAGCAGTGAGTTGAGGGTTGCGTACGTTAGGTTACTATATTTTACATTAGGATTAACTCCAGTGGGCCAAAGGGCCTGTTCTGTGTTGTACTTTTCTATGTTATATGTTCTATGAGTGCATACACTGGGTATATCTAAACGTAAGGTGTCAACCTGGTGAAACTACGACACAGAAATAGTTGCATGCCAGAAATCATAAGAAGCAACGGATAGACAAGTCTAATTGACTGCAGCATTCACGGATCAGACATAAACTCTGCAGCCTCCCACCTCCCATCGCAAATGATGCGGGACAATATAATAAATCATTTCTTTCACATGAAGGTCGAGGCAGAGGGAGACTAAATATCTCCTTTTGAAAATATGTCAGGCATGGAAGTAATGAAAAGTGGAATTCCAGGGATGAGTAAAGTGCCACGCAAATGACGTCTGCACGGATTAATTACGATTGTGGGCAAGTTATCGAGGACCTGATAAATCTGGGCGTTAATGTATGCCATTCCTCACCTCTCAAAACACTTCATAGATGAGATCGGCCATGATTGTATTAAATATCGGAGCAGGTCCGAGGAACCGAATTCCAGACTCATGCTGCTATTTCTTGTGCTCATTTGTTCTTTATAGCTTCAGAGGGAAAAATGTTAACGAATGGCCCTGGCAGACAATGAAGATCCACACACACAAACCCCATTTCTCGGCTATAAGCCCATTGTCCTAAAGGTTTCAGCAATGCATGTGATTATTAAAATAGCACACTGTAATATGAATGTCTATGATTTAAATATTCATCCTAGCAATGAGAAAGTGTGAGACTTTACGTTCTTCTGTGTGTATGGTAGCCGACTGTAAAATGAAATTCAGCAGGAACCACAAAGAGGAGGGTATCAGATTAAGGATCACAAGAAGTCCAAGAGCAGCAAGTGTTGTTAGGAAGAGATCCACATGTAAAAGAACTACCCAGACAAGGGAGGGTTGCCTGGGTGTGAGGGTGTAGATCCGATATTAATGGAAGTGTTAACGTGAGCTGATCAATAAATAAATTACTGAAATTTTGATGAATAAATGTATCAGACTCTCTCTGTCTCTCTTTGTTTAAAGTGATACAATACCGCCAACGGCTGGCCTCCCAGTGTCACTGTACAAGCAGCAGATATTTTTCTGAGACACTTTGCTCCTGACCCAGTTCGTTCCTTTATTTCTGACAGTCTCACAATGTCCTGAATGACGTAAAGACGCAAGTGGCTGCACAGTGACTTCACAAAATGATGGCTGCAACCAGCGGGAAAAGTCTGACACTGAAGTGACTCGTGCCAGGGCCGTGAGCTGAGGGAGAGCAATCCCCTCTGGCCGCCACGAGAGGAATTAGCAACCATTTTCTGAATGAAAGCAACCACATATTTTTGGTGAACTAGGTCGTTTATTCTCAGTTCATCACTCCGTAATAAGGCAGCACCCACCCCCTGAAATACTTCAATACTATAGTACAAAACATGTATAAATGTTAGGAACCACAGAACGATGAAAAGTTTTAACATTATTACTTGGACACAATTTCAGCATTGGCCCTGTTTTCTGCATCCCTCCATTTTCAAATCGAAAAGTTACATGTCTTGCTTCTGAGTCTAAATGAACCTTCTCTGAATGTAATTAATGCAGAAAACAAAATAAGTGGGAGAGCAATAGTGATAAAGGGGATTGCATTGTTCGGGCGTCAGGCAGAAGTCTGTGACAGTGTAGGAGCGACACCGGGTAGCACTCTTCTTCCCTGGTTGCAGAGTCTGGGATGTCACTGAGTGGCTGAAGGACGGACTGAAAAGGATAGTAGCAAATATAAGATGACGCAACGGATGGAGCCTTGAAAACAGTAAAAAGGAAGTTGTGAGATCAATTGACAACACAGAGTTAAATACAAAGTAACGTTCAGTCGATGATGCCGAACCAAACACTTTGAAGATAGGTATAATCTGAGACGTGATAGAAACTTAACTCACTCACAACTGTCACCACAGAAACACACGCGCATTCTCGCGTGCACACACGCACAGACAAACGAGCACACATACACAGACAAAGTAATTCTCGATTGTTATCCAAGAGGGTTCTCATTTTAAACGAAAATACAGTTTAGATTTCCAATTAGATTCCTGATTTGTAACATCCCCATGGACAATTTTCCTCAACCCATGTGCTATGTACTGCTCACAAAAACTGCATTTGATTCCAATTCCGCATGTTGTTTGATACATGAACCTTTCACTGTCGGGGGGATTGAGTCTTGAGTCTGACCCAGGTGTGTGAATGTCCTGTTTATCTGACATCCAGGATTGCTTAATGATGCTTTGATGTTTGGAAATCTCGATGTTATTTTGTCTACAGTCCCTTAGTCGAACTGTAGTTGTTTTCAATCAAGTACTCCTTTAATCTGGATCTTATTAATTGATTCAACATCGTTGTCCACAGCCTTGGACACAAATTGGGAGAGTTTCAGTGATGGCGTCAACAATATTTGGACGGTTTGGCAATTACGACCAGAGCTTGAGCCGAGGGAAGTGAGAAAGGTTTACTGTCATCTTACAGAAGATATGGACACCATGAAGCATCTCCAAAAGGCAAACGGATGAATGTGGCAATTCACAGATATTCCGGGCGAGCAGAGCGAAACAGGCAGACACACTGAATAAGGAACGGAGAGCTACAGAAGGATTTTGGGATTTCCAACAGGCGTCCGTTAAAGTCAGTCTTGATGTAAAACTTGAGTATATTATTGGTGAAACGAGTTTAAAATAAATTGTGAAGTGGAAGTAAGCTGCTGTTACATAGATCAATGTAGCGATGGTAAGTGAATGGGCAAAGCATTGTCCGTTATAATGTAAAGTGGAGAGTGTAATGTTTGTCAGGGAGAATCGACAGAGACTTTATTTTAAATGAGGAGATGTTATATGACTCTGATGTAGAGGGGAATCTGTGTGTTCTGGATATCAACAGCATTGGGTTCATCTGCAGGGGCAGCAAGGTATTAGCAAGGCAACGGAATGATGTTTTCGTTTGTTCATTGGATGAGAGCATCACTGGCTGGCCTCAACATTTATCCCTCATTCCCATCAACCCTTGAGAAGGTGGTAGTGAAATGTCTTATTGAACTGGTGTACTCAATAAAACTTTATTGGTGTTGAAACTGAATGTAGCAGAAATTAAACTACCGATTTTTGTATTCTCAGTCCCAAAATTAACCGAACTGTTTGGGTGGCACGGTGACTCAATGGTTATCATTGCTGCCTCAGAGTTCCAGGGACTCGTGTTTGATTCCAGGCGACTGTCTATTAAGTTTTTAAGTTCTCCCCGTGTTTGTGTGGGGTTCCTTCGGATGATCTGGTTTGTTTCGACACGTGCAGGTTAGGAAATATTGGCCATGCTAAATTGTCCGTAGTGATCAGACATGCATAGGTTAGGTTCATTACTCAGGGTAATGTACACAGATAGTGCATGGAATTTCACACCGCTGGGATTATACATTCATTTGCTCTAGACTGAGTTAGTGACTGGAATTCAATGTGTTGTCAGCGAGCTGATGTACAGCAGAACAAAGTATCTAAGCTAATTGAGGGGATCGATTCGTAGAGCAGGGAGAGAATAGACAAAAAAACTCAGAAATTGCTCATAAAAGCTCAGCGGTTTTGGCAGCATCTGTGCAAAGAAACCAGACACTTCGTATCTGGTCCCCCTTTATCTGAAGCAGACCTGAAACTTTAACTCTGATTTCCCTTCACAGATGCTGCCAGACCTGCTGAGGTTTTTCAGTGACTTTTGGTTTTGTTTCTGATTGTCAGCGTCTGCAGTTCTTTCAGTGTGTATTTAGGTAGAGGATGGTGGTAAGTTCAGATAAAGCTGCCTCGACACTTCAGCTTTTTTAACTCCCAGACCATATTCACCGTGCAGTTAGATAATGGCTGAGTCAGCACTTATCCTCACTCTGTCCCTATCAAACACAGGTAGCATAGTTATGTCCCTGGCTTAGAGGCAGAGTATGTTTCCCTGTACAATTTCGCCAGCTAAACCTGCCAGGGTCTGGGAAGAATAGAGTTACATACAATGTACAGATATGTCCACAAACACTCCAGTGTCAGGGGAACCTCTGTGTTCGATTACAGAGTAAAGCTGCCTCTACAGTATCTATCACAAACTCTTACGCATCTCATGCACACAGACACACTGTCATGCAGTCACACATGTTCAATCACACACACAGTAGAGCGTTACAAACTCCCTATCTCAGAATCTCACACTCGAACACAACCTCTCAGTCAAAGTATCTCAGCCACCAACTCTCAATCAATCAGTCACAGACACGTCAAAGCCACACTCGCTCGTTCACATAGTCAGTTACTCTTTCACAAATATATGCTAATGGTTCACAATCCGAGAGGCTTGCTTAATGGAAAATCGATTTCTTTATTTTTCGAGAACACAAAATTTGAAGGCAAGTTACTTCACGCTGGCCCTTGATAAATGCCTGTTTTCTGGATAAAATACATCTTACTCCACGTTAAATCTCTGACAGATTCTGAACAAGACAACGCACCTACAATTCAGTAGCTGACCTGTCATATTTCGATCGTATTTTCCTCTTGAAATCTGGAAAGTTAGACAGATTTTTTTTAAACATCAGGGCACAGACTTGAAAAGGATTTGGAATCTGCATCTTAATCAATGGAAACTTTATAACAGACTTGTCCATATCCTGCTTTTACAGTTTAATTTGTAAATTAATATGTCTACAATGTCGGAATGTATGAATGTCACCTGTGCTGACAGAATTCAGGCTCTACCTGAAGCTTCGCTGCTCCTGCATCCAGTTAAACATTGTACCATTTAGTTTAGATTATCCCTCCTCTAAAATCGAAAATGCATCGATTCACAACTCAGTTTATTTAATTTGCAGGAGGCCGAGAGATAGAGTCATACAGTCATAGAGATGCACAGCACGGAAACAGACCTTTCGGTCCAACCAGTCCATGTAGACCAGATGTCCCAACCCAAACCAGTCCCACCTGCAAGCACCCCGGTCCATATCCCTCCAAACCCTTCCTGTTCATATACCTATCCAAATGCCTCTTAAATATTGCAATTGGATCAGCCTCCACCACATCCTCTGGCAGCTCATTCCATACACGTACCACCCTCTGCGTTAAAATGTTGCTTCTTAGGTCTCCTTTATATCTTTCCCCTTTCACCCTAAACCTATGACCACTAGTTCGGGAATCCCCGACCACAGGGGAAAGACTTTGCCATTTATCATATGCATGCCCCTCATAATTTTGTAAAACTCTATAAGGTCACCCCTCAGCCTCCGATGCTCCAGGGAAAACAGCCCCAGTCTGTTCAACCTCTCCCTGTAGCTCAGATACTCCAACCGTGGCAACATCATTGTTAATCTTTTCTGAACCTTTTCAAGTTTCACAACATCTTTCGAATAGGAAGGGGACCGGAATTGCACACAATATTCCAACAGTGGTCTAAACAGTGTCCTCTACAGCCGAAACATGACTACCCAACTCCTGTGCTCAATAGTCTGACCAATAAAGGAAAGCATACCAAACGCCTTGTTCACTATCCAATCCACTTTCAAGGATAATGTATAAAGTGTAAGATGCGTTTTAATCTGCAAAACCAGGACTAATGATTCCAAAAGTGCCCGTTAGCCATTATAGGTTTGTTTCAGGTAGCCAATTCATGTCAGCACAGCGCTGACAGCGACCTTTTAAACAGGGAAAGGCAAGAACGGGTTGGGGACTGAATGCAGCGTAGATTCACAGAACTATAGCTGGACGGTACGGGTTCAATGGCCATAGAAATGACACGAGCCCAGGATTGTACCCCTGGAATGATCAAAAATGATGAAAGTTTGAGAGTCAATGACAGGAACTGCAAGATTAGATAGAGAGAAAATATCGTTGTTGCTTCCGGAGTCTATAACTAGGTTCGGTGTCGAGTAATCTAACAACAGACCGGAACTCTGAAAACTCAGGCCACGTTCAGCATGAGATTAGGTTTTGTTTAAATCACCCGACACTGTCCCCATCAATCTCTCACAGAAAAGCGTTGGCATAGGGTTAAGTACAGATTAAAGCCCAATTACACTGTTCTCGTCAACGACTCACAGGTCAGGAACAGCACTGAGTTAGAGAAAGAGTAAAACTCCCTTTGTATTTTCCACATCAAACTCTCCCAGGACAGGGACATTACTGTGACAAATAGTAAACAAAACATCGTCCATATAACCAGAAAATGACTGCATTCCATCTGTTGCTGCCTTGCCTTGTGTGGGCTACAGAGTGAGCTGTGAAACATCTCCAGAGCAATCTTATCCTGTACCTTTGGTTGTGGCTCTCCATCTGTGTCTGTAAGTCTCTCTCGGTTTCTGAAATTACCTCCCATTCCTTCGACAATGCTGAATAAATTTCCAAACCGTTCAATTTCCTTTAAAACGTTAGTGGGCAGCACGGTGGCACAGTGGTTAGCACTACTGCCTCACAGCGCCAGAGGCGCGTGTGCAATTCCCGCCTCAGGCGACTGACTGTGTAGAGTTTGCACGTTCTCCCCGTGTCTGCGTGGGTTTCCTCCGGGTGCTCCGGTTTTCTCCCAAAGTCCAAAGATGTGCAGGTCAGGTGAATTGGCCATGCTAAATTGCCCGTCGTGTTAGGCAAGGGGTAAATGTAGGGGTATGGGTCGGTTGCGCTTCGGCGGGGCGGTGTGGACTTGTTGGGCCGAAGGGCCTGTTTCCACACTGTAAGTAATCTAATCTAATTTTAGTATACACTTAAGATATTTTTTACAGTGTTTATAAATATCCATCTTCACGTTGTTTGCGGACATCCAGTGTAATTCCTCTACATTTATATGGTCCGTAAATCACAAAGCAAAATAACATCCAGGGTCCGTGAATAATCCGGAAGTTCCATGAATTGTCTGTCTTTATTGGATGCGATTGATCATTAACAGTAAGGAAGCGTTCCTATGATTTTTCTTTCACTGAGATGATATCAGGTATCCTGACGACCACTTTGATTCTCAGACTGACTGTTCAACGTCACTGCAAAGAAAAATCAAATTTTCAAGATGCAGGAGTGTCTGAACGAAACCAAATACTGATGTGCTTCCCCAATGTAATCATTGACACTTTTTGAGATGAGATTATCAGAAGGACATTTAGCTGACAGAAACCAAGAGCAGGAAGAAGCCATTCAGCCCCTACAGCCTGCTGTTCCCTTCAATGTGATAATGCCTGAATCTCTGTCTCAACGCATTATTCCCAATTTCTCTCCAAAGGTCGTGGTGGAGAATGGAACAATTATAACAATTGCTTCACGTTTGCCGGAAGAATCGAACAGAAACTGAATGATCCCGAATAAAGTGGTGAAACATTATAAACATTATCACTCATGAGGATTTATGGTATCAGTAATTTAACTGACAGTGGAGTCAATGATGTGGTGGACAATTGATACAGAACAGTTCAGTGCAGGTCCTTCAGCCCTCGATAATGTGCTGATCGGTTAAGCTACTTTAAGGTCAAACTAATCTGCATAATCTATCTTCCATGTGCCTATCCAAGAGTCGCGTAAACATTCGTAAAGCACCTGATTCAACTACCACCGCCAAAGAGTCTGGTCGGTGCATATAAACAACTTACCTCTCATCTCCCCGAAACCTTCCTCCAATCACCTTTAAGTTATGCCCCTTAAAAAGACATTTCTGTACTGGGAAGAAATCTCTGGCTATCTACTCTATCTGTGGCTCTTATCATCTTATACACCCCTATCAATTCACCCGCATTCTTCTTCATTCAATGAGAAAAGCCGTCGGCCCCTCAATTTAACTTCGTAAGAAATGCCCTCCAATCCAGGAGGCATGGTGGTAAATCTTTTCTGCAGCGTCTCTAAAACTTCTGCCATCCGGATCAATCTAGTCAGATTGCAGATTTAAAAAAATCTGTGACTGATTCTGAACAACCTTCACGTGGAATATGCTTTCGAAATCTCAATCTCTCAGGTAGTTGGAGGGTTTTCCATGTCAGAGTGTGATTGTGATTAAATCCAGGAAATGTCTCTCCTCCACGGTCTTTGGATGACTGTTTTGTTCTTTATGACAAACAGAAAACTCTCGCCTGCCTAGTGTCTGTTTCACTGGAATTCTGTGCTTCATATTAATTGGCAACTAACAACAAGGAAGTCGAGCTCTGTCTAGATCATTGTGAGAATATCAGAAATCTTGTGGACCACTTTCCTCAGACCGACTAGAAATAGCTTCTGCATGTGCCGTCATAAATTCTGCTACTATTCTTTTCACTGTTTACTGCTTTGTCAATTTGTGTCATCTGCACATTCTGAAGACAGGTCCTGTTTTACGGAGGTTGACAGTGAGTAAAGCTCGATGTCCACAACGGAGAGTCCCAAGCCAAGCGTCAGCATGCTGACATCTCTTGATGTCAGTGACCAAGTCCTCATTGACAAATTGGGAAGTTGATTTTCAGAAACTGAATAACTGTGACACTCTGTTCTGTCCATTGATTCTCCATCCCTCAGTGAAATTCACATAATTATATAGTTTCCTATTAAAAGCATCAGTTGGAGCAGCCTCCATTAGAACTCTAGCAAGCCCCTCTACACAAATACCAAGCGTTTTGTGAACAAAAAAAAACATATCTTACTACATATCTGTTACTTTTGAAGATAATCTCAGACTGTGTTGACTCTTTCTTGAACCCTATATTTGGGGAACAATTTCTCCCAGAGGTCTCATGATTTTTGAAAGTCCCATCAGGTTCTCAATGTGAATAGTTTCATTCTTTCCAATCCACCCCCATGATTGAAGGTGCTGAACCATGAACAAATGCACACAATATTCCAGTAATCTGTAGTGGTTAAGGAAGTGAGCTCACTCTCTACCACCTTCTCTGGAGGAATAAGTGAAAGCCACATTCTGAATAAATAAATCCAGATGACCTTCTGACAGCCATTTTGCTAGCTCAGCCTCACTCCCTTCCTGTGGTATTCTTTGCCCCAAAACAATGAACTCAATGCTGCATGCTGTACTGAACTACACTGCCTGGAATTGTTGCTGTTCGGCAAACCTCCTGAAACTTCTATTGACTGTGATTATCGCTTGCCATCCTGTAATGACTGAAGTCTGAAAAATACAATGAATCTTTGTCATTTCTTATACAAACCTAAGGAGACAAATGGACAAACCACATCTGATCGGGATGTAAAATAAAGCACGATATAATGTAATGTATTGTTGGGTCGTCAGATCATGACAACAGCATCAATACAACAGAGTGATGAGGTAAGGAACCTGACCCAGAACATCAAACTGTCCTAACTCTGGTTATCTGCCGATAAGCTTGTTCTGTTAAGACTAGATGCCATGCATTATACCACAGTCTTTTCGATGCAGGCCCTATCTGCCCATTTACTGCAAAGTAGTTCACACTGAATCAACATCATTTGTTATTTTTCGAGCATGCAGGAGAATTTACCCTGTCAGTTCTTTCTCCGACATACTCTAGATGTCATGTGCCCTTTCTGCAGTTAAAAAAACTCATCGTTCACTTGGAAGTGACACCAATAACAATGTGATAGATCTGCATTAAGTCCAATGGCTTGGATATTCTGACTGTGTTTGCTAGTCCAATCATTTTTTGTCGTAATGTGTTTGTACAGGTCTTGCTGTTATAACGTCAGCACAATTTTGCAGTACCGATTAACGAATTGGGGATGTTACTACTACAGCACAAAGATTTAAAAGGTGTGTTTTAACTGTCACACGATTACAATGCCAATACTTCCAGCGGTTTCGATGAGCAATTTTACGATACCGCACGATACCACAGGAACACACCCATCCTGTTATATAAGCACTGAGCTCCAAACGTCCAGCTGGAAATTCGATTTCAAACCCGTCAAAAATACAAAGTACAATTGAAATGAACACATTTTTCTTCAATTCAGATGTATTGGAGAAAGGCAAGCCATGTCATTCTTCGCAGGAGTGTACAGTTTCTGTGATTTGTACACTCAGATCCACAGCCAAACCCTAACAGCGGCTGTGAAAGAATGCGTATCTAGGTAATTGTGGGATCAGGTGGCAATTTGTTCAGGAGTTAGAGTATCATAAAAGTGGTTATGGGAGGCAAGAGTGGAGCGGTGTTGGGGATGTTGTGCTGGTGGCTTGGGGATTTGGGCGAGTGGGAAGGATTAAAAACATGGCAGGTTGTGCAGAGCAAGATGTTGGGCATGTGTCGAGGGCTGCACAAAGCCGAAGTGACTATCCAAATGTTGTTAGGTGGAAGCATTCTTGGCTCGCGTTTCCTGGCCAACTAGTAACTTTCCAAGTGAAATCCTCCAAATGGTCCAAATTTAGTGAATTATTTAGGAGGGACTCCCCTTCAGTGTCTTCAGGGCCCCAGTTGATTACCATAGAGTCTATGTTCAGGTTTCTGCAGGGGCCTGACATGCAACGCCAGCTTGTGATTCTCCAACAAATACCTGACCACTGGAATGGTTCTTTTCTGACTGAGTTAAGGCAGAGAACTATTTATAATTTTTAGTGTAATTCTCTGGTTGCACATTTCACTCGGACCTGCTGTAAATTTTACATACTGAGACAGGGAGATTCTACAGAGGCTGTTCGGTGGGGCCCGACCACTGAATCTCATCACACTGCGGCTGGGTCTCTTGACCTCACAATGGGAGATAACCCTCGATCAGCTTGAGCTGGAGATTCAACAACAGCCAATAGTATTTCCCACTGGAACACGGTCGCTTAAACGGGAAGGAAGGTAAATCAGAGAAAGTTGCTCAGATAGAGAGAGCACGGGGGAGAGAAGATGAAGTTCTCACGTGTCCAAGATCACGTTGTGTTGCAGTGATTACAGCGACTCCAGCTGTCTTTTGCCATTTGAACTGAACTGATTGTACTGGAATTTGAAATATGAAAATTAAATCGAGGAAAATACTAAGTGTCAATAAGAGAGAAACTGAACTTTATATTCCAACATCAATAAGTGTTGAGCATAAATTTTCATGAGTCTTAGTCATACTTTACTTATTATATTGCTAATTAACAAATATGCACAATCTGCTGTAGACTCTTACTCTGTCTGAGTTCCATCTTCTTCCGTCAGAAATTAAAAATGC